>NC_056032.1:46490861-47130199 GCF_004379255.2 Salvia splendens
TGGGAGCACACTGCTAGGAGAGGCGTCTTTGACCAGGTTTAAATTTAATTGTTGGTTTCCATCTTCTTCAATTTTGGATATAAATGGTAAGTGAATGTTGCCTCTTTGAGTATGTTATGCTTGAATTAGGGTTGAGAAACTGCTTTTTTTACTCAATTGATGCTTGATTAGGTTTTAATCTTTGCTGTAGAAACAAATTCCAGCTAAATGCTGAATTGAATGTCCAACAAGGTTTTCAGTAGAAGACTTATACTAGTATTATACATTGCTGAAACAAGAGCTCTCAAATAAAAGTGTTTTGCATTGATAACTGGGTCGAACGAAATGCACAACACATGTATGTGTAATGGCTTGAAAAGAAACCTTAAAAAATGATCTTGTTGATCAGATGAACTTGTATAGTTGTATTCTATCACACGTGTATATGTGCGTGTAACAGATCGAGCTGATCTATTGATAGAACTCGTACATAGCTCTCATCACAGACGATCACTAGACATAACTAATTAACTAACTTGAAGGCTTCAACGGCTAACTTCAAAGATCCACTCAAGAATGTGAAGACCATAAAGCATCCATCTCCAACAAAGCTCTATTATTTGTTTGGTGTCTATGGTTGAGAATCCCATATTCAAGCATTTATTAGTCTCTGTATGCTCCTTCTGAACATATTTTTCTTTTGTAGAAACTAAACAGGAAGCTTGTTCACATAACTGTGGGACTAGCATTCATGCTTTGCTGGCCTATGTTCAGGTAACACTATCTGTCCACTGATTTAGTCAACGCAGTTTATGTCTATCTAATTGAGCTCATCATAGATACTATGTTGCAGTTCTGGCCGGCAGGGAGCACTTTTCGCAGCTCTCATTCCCGCTGTTAATATAATTAAAATGCTTCTGACCGGACTTGGAATATTGAAGGATGACGCAACTGTCTTGTCCATGACCAGATATGGGGACTATAGGTATGTCTCAAATGTCATACAAATCAATTTGTCAAGAAGAAACTGTCTAATGGTAGAATGGTGGCATTCAAGTTTTCTTGGTACTCTCTGAATTCTCTTGTTATAAAGACCATTAGTTTGCTGCGTGCCGTTGACAAGTGTGGAAAACATAGCCTGTTTTTGAAGATTAAATGGAAACTTTTTATGAATATTAATTCTTCTTAGTTCAACAGCATGATGTGTTGATGCTGCAAGATATGGTGACTCGAAAGCAACAGCTTCCAATAATAGGAATTAGTTGATTTAAGAAGAAATTGTCTAATGATAGAATAATGGCATTCTAGTTTTCTTGGTACTCTCCGAATTCTCCTGTTATAAAACCACATCACTTTGATGCATGCCATTGAGAAATGTGCAAAACATAGCCTGCTTTCGAAGCTTCAGCAGCATGATGTGTGTTGATGCTGCAAGAAATGATGATTCAAGATCAAGAGCTTCTTCTAAGAATCCGAATAAGTTGATTTAATCCCAATGTTGATTGTCTGTTCAGGGAACTCCTTAAGGGGCCATTGTACTATGCTGCCACTATCACTTTAGCCAGTGCCGTTTACTGGAGAACGTCTCCTATCGCAATCGCAGCAGTGTGTAACATGTGTGCTGGTGATGGTATTCTCTTTTATTCGGCTTCTGGTTCTGCATGATTTGTGTTCTCCAACGTTGTTAGTCGGATAACCATATTCTTATCAGGTATGGCTGATATTGTGGGACGTCGTTTTGGTGACCAGAAACTTCCCTACAATCAAAACAAATCAGTCAATGGCAGTATTGCAATGGCGAGTTTCGGTTTCTTGGCTTCTCTCGGGTAACATACTCTCCCTCATCCTCGTCCTCCGCCTTAAAGTTAATGACATTTATGTTCTGAAACAGAATCATGATGTACTATGCATCTTTCGGGTTCATGGAAGAAAGCGTGAAATTGGTTATTGGGTTTTTGGTAGTGTCTGTGGCTACTGCTTTAGTTGAATCACACCCTTTCAGCACTGAGCTCGACGACAACCTGACCGTGCCACTGACCGCGGTTTTGGTTGGCAGTTTTGTCTTCTGAGTAGGGGCGATGTAACGGACTACGATTGCCTAGCCTAACCTGTTGTAGGAATTTCTTGTTGTAGTTGAAACTTGTGGTAGTTAAATCTGTTGATTATCTGTAAATTTTGTTGTGCAGCAGTAAAAAACAAAAAAAATAAGGCTGTCATCGTTGAAGAAAAAGTATTCCCTACGTCCTATTTAAACAATTCATTTTCTTGTTCGGCTATAATTTTATGCAAAAACAAAGAGATTAGATCAAAACTTTTAACTAAATCTTAATCTTATCTTTATTTTGTCGTCAGAGCAAAATGATTTTATTACAAAAATGCACATATGTGAAATCATACAAATTTATTGCGAGTAGCATAATTGTTTTAAATTGAAATTGTATAATTTAATATCCGTTTTCAAATTTTATGAGGTTTGTAGTAGTAATTTATTTTCGTAAGGAGTAAAAATCAGGTGCTTGTAGCTCACATACTCCACCAGTGTCGATAAGGTAATTGCGATATACAAAAATCCTTATCTTTTCCAACTGTAAATTGAGTTTCTATAAATTCTTTCTTTGAGAGTTGGCGAGTTGATTTGCAGAGACAACAATGGCGGCAGTGAGTTTGAGTTTCAATCTGGCGGGGGCGTTCAAGGGGCTCTCCATCGGCTCCAGCTCCTCCTCTTCCTTTTTCAGAGGCGATTTCGGTTCGATTCACGTCGCTCAGAACGCCGCCGTTCTGCTCCCGATGAAGCCGCCGCTGACGATTGAGTCGGCGCACAAGAAAGGAGCTGGAAGCACTAAGAACGGCCGCGACTCGCCGGGGCAGAGGCTTGGAGTCAAAATTTTCGGCGATCAAGCGGCCAAGGCTGGCTCCATTATCGTCCGCCAACGCGGCACCAAGGTCTCTCTATCTCTTTCTAATGCTGCCTTTTTTTTAGAATTTAGGTTTTCTGAAGATTAGGTGCGTAATTCTGCATTTTAGCATTGTGATTTTGAGTTTTGATTATCTGAACTGTTTGGAGTTGGCGAGGTATGAGTTTAGGGTTTATTTACTTTATTATTGTTGGATTAATGAATAGCACAATTGGAGGATGCAAATGTCGAAATACTTTACTGCAACGTGCATTTGTGAGTGTCAAACCTTATTAGAGTTATTTGTGGATTGGAGGATGAAATATCAAACTAGCTAGGTTGTTTGAAGGGCTTGTTTATGAATGAATACAACAATTGGGATTTGGGGGATACGGATTAGTGCTATATGCCGTTGGACAGTGAAAGATTGAACGTTGGAGCGTAGAATTGTCGAACCTTATTAGTGCTATTTGTTGATTTCTTGAATGAAATGTCAACCTTATTGTGCTATTATGTGAAAGATTAAACCTGCTATATGCAATTGAAAACAGCAAATTTTATCTGTGATATATGCAGTTAGAGGGTGAGAGATTGAATCTTATTACTCCTATTGCAATTGGGAATAGCAAATTTTATTTTTGATGTATGCAGTTAGAGGGTGAGAGATTGAACCTTATTACTACTGCTATATGCATTTGGAAATGTCAAACCTTATTGGTGTGCAGTATCCTTTTTGTGAGGCCTTCTCTTAGCTTGTTTGATGGATCAAGATTGTCACTGTTATAAAACTCTCTTGGTGCTGATTGCTAAAGATTTCATGAAAAAAAAACCATCTTGATTTCTAGTGTTTCAAGAACTTAGCCTATGCTGACAAGAACCTCGTCACAACCTCACGGTTTACACTCGATTGTCTTCATCTTCGTTCTTTCAACTTGTTAATCATATCACTATCCCCACAATTTTGTGCAGTTTCATCCTGGCAACAACGTTGGGCTCGGCCGGGATCACACTATTTTCGCCTTGATAGATGGACTAGTGAAGTTTGAGAAGTTTGGACCAGACAAGAAAAAGGTAAGCCTTTCATCTGCACAAACTTGCAACTTGTGTGAATGCTCAATTTCACTCAAAACTACTGCTGCAATAAACAGATTAGTGTCTACCCCCGAGAAGTGCAACCCGAGAACCCCAACAGTTACAGAGCACGAAAGAGGGAGTCGTTCAGATTACAACGCGAGCGAAGAAGGGCTAGGAGGGATATTAAAGAAGGCATTGTGGCTGAACCTCAACTGGTTCTTGCCTCTATTCCTGAAGCAGATGAAGATGCAGCATCTTGTTGAGTTTGGTCTAATTAGATATTGCCTTTTGCCTTTTGAGTTTGTGTGTATTTAATTTACATTTGGTATTATTCTGAGCAAATTTCATTGTATATCAAGAAAGAATGAAGGCTTGATTAATTACAAAAATTTTTAAAAATTTTTCTTTAATGATTATATTTAAATTGCTAATTTGTTTGTTTCTACATAGTTACTATCAAATGTATACCAACATAAAAAAGAATTGTGAAGCCAGCATTGATATTTGAAATGAAATTACACCAATAGTATTTAAAAATGCAAAAATGAGTAATTTGCAAATACTTGAGTTATTTAACAACTCGATTATCTGTATTTGAATCAATTATATATATGGAGAATTAAAAAAGGCGCTTAGAAGAAAAACAGAATTCACTAATATACTACTTAGTACTCCTATAATAATTATGCCAATTTTAGAAAATTTATTTGCCTCTCCCCCTGATTTATGAAAAATATTTATATATTAATTTATTTCATAGTCTCATTCATTTAGCATGAGAGAGAGAGAGCTATTAATCACACAAAAGCAAGACTAATCTCATACAACAATCAATCAATCTTTGGTCATCCATATCTTCCAAATAAAATGAGGAAAGCATTACCAAATACAATCAAAAACATCATACTCTCACTCAAATAATTTGATCCTGTAATCAAAGAATACATCACAAAGCTATTCAACCAACCAAACTTTGCTGCTAGGGCTTTGATTGGTGAAGAAACGATACAAACAACCAAAACAAGATAACACTGCACCAAACTGCAGACACAGTAGTATTCATCACCTTACCTCCGAGAACTACCGTAGAGGTTACGGTACACTGACTTCGTTCGATAGACAAGAATCAAGCTCAAGATGACGGCAACCACACAGAGCCCCGACAGGGTCAAGGAAGTCACGAAGAAGCAAATGGTACCTTTGCATTTTAGCGTTTCTTCAGCTCTCAAGAAGTTTGGGAACGAGAAGGATATACCACGATGTATGTAATCTTGTCCGTGAGCTTGTTTCTCTGCTTCACTGTCGTATATGGAACTCGCGAGAACACCTGACATTATCAGAGAACCTGCAGGGTTGGCAAGGGTGAGGAAATTGTATAGAGCTGCAAATTTTTTCAGACCAAACAATTCGGAGGCTGTAGCAGGTATGATGGCCCAATGTGCTCCATAGCCAAGGCCAACCAGGAGAGTTCCAACGTACATTGAGCCAGGCCATCCCATAGCGAAGAGAAAATGTCCAATCGCCATAAAGACTTGAGCAACGGCTATGGCTATAGGCCTTGGGTATGCATAGTCACTTTTACAAGCAAAGGAAATCGAGTGAGAACGAATACATGATAGATATGATATACTGCTATCAAGGATTTATTGATGAGTATCGATGAGATTTGTTACCTGACGACTATCTCAGAGAAGTAGCCACCACCAACGCGGCCTAGAAAGTTAAAGATGCTGATCATGGAGACAAAAACTTGGGTGTTGTCATACCCGAGAGACTCACTCATTTGGCCCAAGTTATCAATCACAGTCAAACCAGAACCGGAACCTAGCATAAGAGAGAAAAAGATAAGCCAAAGATCAGCCTTAACCAATGCCTCCATCATAGTGAAATCCTCTCCTCGGTGTGGCCTTCGTTTCTTGATTCTCACTGCTCCTTCGGCAGCGGCTTGGGCAAGTCTCGACTGAAGCTGAGCGATTCTCTTTTGCCTCTCCGAAGCGGGAAGAAGATCTACTTCTTTTGGCTTTTCATCTTCAATTTCACTGAATATGATATCTGGAGACTCATCTCCGGATTTGCTCGACTCTTGATTATCTGGGCTGAGAAGTGACTCTTCTTCGGGTGGTTTTGGGTCCCGGAAGTTCAAGATGATAGGGATGACAATAGGGAACAACAGAAGGACAAACAGAATCAGAGTGAAGATTGTAATGACAGTCTCACTCACGGAGACAAGATCTTGTACGAGCATGACCCCCATCAAATAAGCAGCCAAAATGATGCAGACACTGTAAATGGTTGTGAAACTGTACCCGTCAGACGATCTTACTTGCTTGTGACCTCCTACAGGCCTGATGATGAACATCAGCGCAATGGCGACTATTGCCGGACCAACTGCAATCATAAATATCAGAGAAGCTTGGTCGGGAGAATGCAGCAATGCATATACCTGAGTCAAGATTGCTCCACTCAGCCCAGCAAAACCCTTGAGTATCCCCACAACTGGACCTCGGTTCTTTGGGAAGTTTTGCACACAAGACACAAGTGCAGCTGTATTGAAATAGGTCTCACCATTTGTTCCCACAAAGATAAGAATGCACATCTGCGTATATGAAAGGATATAACAGTCAAAACAGGAAAAGAACCGCGTCCCTACTGAGGAACCGGCTGCAACTATAAAATTTCAAGAACTTTTAACAACTAGAAAGATGCCGTCTTCTGCTTCAAACTTTCATATCGCCAATTGTCAATCGATCAAGACCACCAGAAAAATTGACTGCTTGGCTATGCCTTCAGACGATTAGTCAACCATTTACATTTCCACTTACACGGATTTTAGAACTTGTTTTATTGCAGATAAAACACACATTACCATTAGCTTATGATCCTCAATATCTCCACAGAAATGGAAAGTTATAAACACTTTTCTTCAATCATAGGTAGCATCACCAAAACTCGTTTAAGAGAAAAATTCATAGCATTTCATGTGGATATGAATTCATCCCATGTCGTCCAGAGCCTTTGTCCTAGCGGCAAGGAGCTTAGACATTATTGCATGAGGTGCCGAGTTGTAATTTCCTCCTATCTATAGTATAGGAGTTTATTTGTAATTTTATTTGTAATTTTCTCCCTTATATAGGAGTTAAATTTTTTTTTTTAAAGAATTCATCCCATGTCTAACAGTCATCAATACATCTTACTATCACAAGTTCTCAATAAACACATCCAGAAAACAACCGATTCCAGATAAGGTAAGATTTATTTCATTAATCCTCACCGAACAAATTGTCCCAGGGCAAGCACAGACATCAACCCAAAACTAGCTAGGAAAGAAGAAGCAAGAACTTGAACTGAAAAACAAAGACCAAAATCATTCCACACTAGTCACAAAAACATCAACCTCAACTCAGCTGGCATAATTCAAGTTCAACGCCTTAAAATCCCCAAAAAAAGCCCAACAACCAAAATTTCATTTTCAAACCAATTTAACACACGCACACACACACACACACAGAAAAACACGAGATCTCGTTCAAAATCAGTAAAAGGCCAAAAGTCAATGGATCAAAAAGTGAAGATCTTGACAAAAAAAAAGGTAAAAGAAGCACTCACAGCCCACAACGGCAAGACAGGAGTTCTTCCAGTGACAACCAGCCAAACCCAACCATATCCAATCAGATTCTGAATCGCCCCAACCAGCAAAACACCCCACAGCGGCAGAAAATCCGTTAAAATCCCAGGTAAAAACCCAACGCTGTCACCCAAATCCTTGGCCACCCCCAATCTCGCAACTTGCTTCTGATTATAGCTCAAATTGCTCTTGATCACCGGCGATATGCTCCCGAATACATAACCAACGCCGCCGCATGATTGCAGCCACATTGCAGCAACGAAAACCAGCCACCGATTGTTATAGAAAGATGTGAACTTCTCTCCGAAACGGCCCATCATTTTGCTTTCCCTGTTTACAATCAGCTCTCAGCTGAATCGGAAAAGCTTTGAGCTCTTGTAGATATTCTTATCTCTCTCTCTGAGTCAATTTCACAAACAGTTGGCGTGTGTCTGAGCTGGTCTGCTTTCTTCTACAACAAAAAGGGGTTAGATAAATCTTTTCCACGTCCACATTTTTCACGATTGGCTGTGTGGAAGGCGTCGAACGACAACCGTTGTAGTTTAGTGGAACAGTTCGATTGATACTGACCCACGATTTTTAATTTTTTATTTAATTTTTTTTGGTGATTATCGTATAATCAAAAATAGAATGAAGATGACATTTAAATAATAAATAGAAAATCATGAAATATCTTCATTTAAATAATGAAAAAAAATCAAGAAATGTTATGAAATTCGACCAAACTGTAATCTGGATATTACATTACGTGATTTTATCTTTTATTAATTGTGTCAACAATATATAAAATGTTGTCATTTAATTATGTTGAAAATAACATGATTAATTACGATAAGTATATTTTCTTTCTTTTTATATCTCTTATTATCTATATGAAATAGCATTATTTTGAATATCAATAAAAAAAATTACAGATTATATGAAGATGAGAAGATTAAGAAAATATAAAGCTCGTGATTTAATATTTCAGTTTTAAAATTTCATATGATTAACAAACAGAAATTCAATCAAACTTTATAATTTCAATACTAATCCATTTTAAATTGATGTGTTTTTTTGAAAGTATTATATACATTTATTAGTAAGAGAATAAAATTATTAAAAATAAAAGATATTAATGATAATAAATCAAAATGAAAAATAGTGTAATTGATTGTGGACGAACAAAGTATGATTATTCATATAATACATCCATACGATCAAATTAAAAGGAGACATCATGAAAAAATAATTCTATTTTTTATTTTGAGTTATCCACTAAAATTAGTATTATTTTTTTATGATGATAACTTTTTGATAATTTTCTTTTTTTTCTTTCTCTCTTATTTTATTGACGATTGTTTTTTCTAGCTTTATTGATTGCAGATTTAAACTCTGTCGTCCATATATAGTATGATTTTTTTGGACCAAAGGAACACTATTATTTACACTAAGATCAAAATTCCCATGGAAGTAGTGCATTTGTGTGTATATAATAGGAGTATATAAATAATGAATTTCCAATGTGTTGAATTTATCGAATATATATAAGATCAAAATTCCCATGGAAGTAGTGCATTTGTGTGTATATAATAAGAGTATATAAATAATGAATTTCCAACGTGTTGAATTTATCGAATATATCATGGCATATTCTCATACAATAATTATTAGTTACACACACAATATTTGTCAATTAGCTATTTATTTAGAATAAAAACCAAACCACTTGACTCCTTGATGGATAATCCCTATCTTTTTCTCAAAACTTGATAGACAGTTGAGATTTTCCGAATCAAGTGCTAATAAGTTGGAAATTTGTGTTTTTTTTTTGCCGTGACAAATAATCTAATCTACAGCATGATATTTTCTTAGGTTTTGAATAATTTGAGAGTTTTCATTGACTTATAATTTGAATAATTACGTGATTTAGATAGCTAAAAAAATACTTCATTCTAAATTTTAATATAATAATATTATGAAATTGTCATTAACATTAATAATTTGTGTATTATCATAAAATAGTTGAGGCTTTATACATTAAGAATTCATTTTACTTTACCATTTTATAATCAATTTATAAAAACTGTTAGATATACACTTCCAAGTTCAATAGAATCATTTGGAAAACTTGCGAGCCATATTAATGACACACCAGCTTAGCTTCTCAAGCAGAGATGAGCTCCAAATACCAAGCCATAATATTACTATAATCTTAATTTCCATTCTTCTATTAAAATTGATGTCCTTTAATTACAATAAACGCTTCAACTTTAATTTGTAAAATATCTGACGAAAAACCATGACAGTGCAACATTCATGTATTTTAAAATTTTTAAAATTCATAGTATAAATGAGAATATGTCAAAAATTCGTAAATTTACAAGCAAATTACCTCCATATAAATAAAAAATTTTGTGGAAAACATTTAAAAAAAAATTATATTTAAAATAAAAAATAGATACTAAAAAACTACAAAATGGCAAAAGTTCTTATATTTTCTCACTGCTCCATCCAACATATAACATCATCACCTTGTATGCTTTATCTATAACAAACTGCTTTGGACCTTTCATATATCCATGTATTATTTGTTCTTATCAATTTCACATTCATATATCGTATCATAGATGATACTTCTATATGTATATTGTACATTAAAATTAAAATATATGTAACTGTTACTTAAGAGTATTTTTTATATTTATTTCTCGTTTATCAATATACTACCTCTCTATGTGTATTATACATGAAAAATTAACATTTATTTAAGAGGTGCTACATAGGAATAGGTAGGGCATACATTAAAGCTGCATTATAGTATGAGGATGTCTTCATAGGTGGAGTAATTATTATACGACTAGGTATCATTTTTAAATAATAGTACGATATTATAGAAAAAAAGGATCCAAATTCCAAAATAATTAAAATTGAGAAAAATTATACTAGTAGTAATTAATATGGGTTAGGACTTAGGTATCATTTTTCAAATAATAGCACGATATTATGGATGAAAGGGGTCCAAAGTAATTAAAATTTAGAACAGTATGATGGAGAAAATAAAATAAAAAACTCAAGAAGGGCGGATAACTCCATATTTAATTATAATTTCACTAAGCTTTATCAAAGAGAAAAAAGATTTATTAAAATTTCGTGATGCAAATATATACCATCTGATATATTTCACCATCACTACAGTACCCAACATTTGGTAAATCTTTATGAAAATAAAATGATTATGCTCTAACAAAATCTTATAATTAAACGAATTAGTATGTTGAATCGTGGTTTGAAAAAGACGACAATATATTAAAAAAATAATGATTATTTTCATAAAAAGACGATGAATATTATTTTTGGATAAGCACATCAATTGTTCATTCAACAAAATAAAAAATGGGCCATCTGCGAACTAATTTACATTTCAAGGAAAGGAGTCCAATTAAGAAACGTGCAAATCAGTCGCTAATCAAATTATTCCAAATGTGAGGTCGTAAATCATGATTCATGACTTCGCATATGTCTATTAATGATTTTAGATTAATTTCATACGCATTATTTGTTGCAAATGGTAACAATCCACAAGAAATTGTGACAACCCATTTTTTCTATAAATATAAAAATAATTAAATTGGCGAGCATAATCCACAAAAAATGGTGACAGTAAGAACAATATCAAAGATATACACGAACACAAACAAACAAAACAATAACGGCACACTCTAAAATGACAGGTTCACTCATCTTCTTTAGCAGTGGTATAGATAAGTAAGACACGCTGTTTCCCCACCGTTCCTAAATCGTTCCTTAAACTACTATTTGCGGGCCCCACTGTACTTTTTTACTCCATTCATTAACTAAGGAACGAAACCTGCAACCCTCCGTTTCTTATCCGTTCCTTAACCGTTCCTTAAATTACTATTAATTCAATTTCATTTTTATTTTTATTTCCAACCCAATTCAATTAAAACAAACACACTTCATTAAAATTAAAATAACATTACAACTTAAAATTCAAATAAATAGAAAAAGATATAATTAAAATCCTAAAAAAATAAAAAATGACATAATTTAAAATACAATTTTATAGAGACAACCAAGAATAAGTTTGTCCCACATCGAAAGTGGAACATAAAACATTCAAGGATGTCTCTATAAAATAGAGACAACCAAGAATGAGTTTGTCCCACATCGAAAGTGGAACATAAAACATTCAAGGATGTCTCTATAAAATAGAGATAACCAAGAATGAGTTTGTCCCACATCGAAAGTGGAACATAAAACATTCAAGGATGTCTCTATAAAATAGAGATAACCAAGAATGAGTTTGTCCCACATCGAAAGTGGAACATGAAACATTCAAGGATGTTTCTATAAACTAGAGACAATCAAGAATGAGTTTGTCCCACATCGAAAGTGGAACATGAAACATTCAAGGATGTCTCTATAAAAGAGAGACAACCAAGAATGAGTTTCATAAATTCGCAAGTCCATCAAATATATATGGGCTAATACGAATTTCTAGTATTCATTTATTTGTAAAAATTGTTTTTAAATATAAAAAAAAATTTATAAATAAAAAATATTTTTTTAAAAATTCATTTTTTTAAAAAAATGAATTTATTGCGTCAGTGTGACGTCGCCCACTTGTGGGCCGGCGAGTGGGCGTCACGCACGACGCGGGGAGAGCCACGTCGCCGAAGTGCGTGGCGGCACGGACCGTGCTGCGGGTCGTGCCGTCGGCACCCGGCACGGCTTGGGAATGGCTCCTCGACGACACCATGCACCGCAACGCGTTCCGCTGCGAAGTCGTTCCGGCGGAACGGCCCGCGGAACGCCGGCAGCCCCCGTTGTGGGTGCTCTAAAAAACACAATCTCCTCAAACCATTCAACAGAACATGAATCTAATAACAACAAATAGTAAAAAAATAGACGAAACAAAAAATAACAAATACGTACTATTAAATCAAAGTCATAAACTATTCTACTGTGCTAGTCCACTAATAAATTTTCTATTTATTTTTCACTATTTTTGGTAATTCACCCTACACTCTACTAACTTTATCTCACTCACATTTTATTAGTAGTATTAAGCCAATAGGAGTATATAAGAATATGACTCATTTTTCACTAATTTTTTCAACCAACTTTCTGTTACATTTCTTAAAATCTACGTCGGTTAAAACTCCCCTTGTTTATTGGTGGATAGAGGGAGTATGTTTTGTTGGACGGCTACAGGTGCTTATCATTTTATCACAATACGAGTATAAATTTGGAGTTATATTTTTATATAGATATATAAAAGAAGGTTATTGTAAAAAATACACACAGACGCAAGGCCGAAAATTCAGGCCCATATTACCTAACCAAGATTAAGCTATCCTTACAAGACATTTTCTGTTCAAAATTGGGCCTTGGGCCCAAACAAATCGACCTGGCTCTATCAAAAAAATCAGAAAAAAGATTATTTTATAGAAAATCAAGCGTGCGGGTCCCACGCAGACGATGCAATCCCCCAATCAATTAGCGTATATTTTCAGCTAAATAATACACGCTTCATTTATTTTCTTTTCTCCGTTTATATTTAGAAAATATTAAAATAGCTTTCACTCTCTTCTCTCTCTACTCCGAGTCTCAATCCCCTCCGTGTGAGTGCACGATTTGAGAAATTGACTTGCAGAAAGCAGACTTGAAACCAACAGAGAGGGAAAAGAGGCCAGCGATGGATCCAGATTCTGTGGCGAAGGCATTCGTGGAGCACTACTACTCCACCTTCGATGCGAATCGGGCCGGCCTCGCCAGCCTCTACCAAGACGGCTCCATGCTCACCTTCGAGGGCCAGAAGATCATGGGATCCACAAACATCGTCGCCAAGCTCACCAGTTTGCCGTTCCAGCAGTGCCAGCACCACATCAGCACCGTCGATTGTCAGCCGTCCGGCCCCGCCGGTGGAATGCTCGTCTTCGTCTCTGGAAATCTGCAGCTCGCCGGTGAGCAGCACATGCTCAAGTTCAGTCAGGTAATTTCGTCGAATTCTCATCCGTTTTGATCGAGATTTGTTAATCGTGTGATCGGTGGCTGGATTTTGGGGATTGATTGGGTTTTGTGGTTTGATTTTGATTTTTGTGGTGTTCTCCTGTTGTTTCGTGATTGATTTGTGGAATTTGGGGAAGTAGTATAGTTGAAATTGAACGTTGAGTGATTTGATTTTAGTGTGTTTAATTTTGTTGAGTGTGCCTTGTCCGATGGAAATTTTGGAGATATATACCTTAAAATTGATGAATCTGGAAATACTTCATTGAGATTTATTACTCGTTAATAGGAAATAAATTGAATAGGATTCAGAGATTGAACTGCAAGTTTAAAAAGAATTTTCGTGAAGTAGTTAATTGTTGAATGTGCCAAATGCATTTAAGGTTTAAAGCTGGCAATGTCATCTGAATTTCTCCATGATATAGTTGTGGTAGATATCTGAGAGATAGTTTGTGATCCAGTGATCTACTTATCCTTAGCTTGATAGCTGTGGGTATTCTGTTTTCAAGTTTCTACCTGTTTGTGTATTCATTATGATGAAGGTTATTGCAGTTTGAAATTTAGAATGTGATTTCACCCTTTGTTGCATGTTTATTGGAGCAAAATGTTAATTGCTCTGCTCCTGTAAAGTCCAGTTAAGTGAAATTTTGTTTGATTTAGAACTATAAAGATTTTAAGTTGAGCCTCATTGTAGTCACTTTGAGAATATTAATGCCGCAGATGTGATACTCTAACATATAAACATTAGGCGTTGTTTGGAGTACTCTCTGGAAGATTGGAACTATGTTTTCATGGTTGTAACTGTGCTTGTGGAATATGTCAACCTTGGTCGTTAATGGTTTGACATTTGAATAGTCATGTGACTTTGTTGATACTTTGAATGCCATATAAATGATGAGGTGAAGTTCATGTGAACTCAATTATTTCATCTAGGTGCCAAATGTCCTACTTGATGTCAAGAAGGGACCAGGATTTGGATTTTATCCCAACTGCTCATGTTTTGGCTGATGACTTAATAATCAGAAATGAATCTTCATAATTCTGGTTTAGTGATAAATAAACTGTGATGTGGAGAACGTTTTTGGTTTTGCAAGCGTGGTCAACACGTTTTCTTAATTGAGTGCTATTTTTTATTGCTTTTTGTTCATTTTCTTCCTTGTTTTTGCTCTCCATCCTATGTGTAAGAAATATTTAGATTTAGATTTTTTCCCAACTTGGAGTGTTGGATTTTACGTGTAAGAAAGTTTTCTAGTTCCATGATGCATATTTTTCGTTGCATGTATTATCGATGTTATTAACATGGATATGCTCAAATGTGGCATTGTATGAAACTAATAAGTTCTCTCAGGCAGGCAAAAGTGTTACCGTCTAGAGATGTTCTGCATTGCATGTAGTAATAAATTTAATAATGGAATTTGAAATGTTCTGCATCATATTACATGTACCTAGATGGATTGTGAGGCTCATTTTCATCGTAATCATCTTGCTCCGTATCAATGTCATCATACCGGCAACTGATCTTCCAAGATTTCCTCATGAAAATACTCTTGTGTTCGTCTGGAAATTATCACTCTCGCCCCACGTGTTTTTGATGTGCAGATGTTCCACCTGATGCCAACTCCTCAAGGAAGTTTCTACGTGCTAAATGATATTTTCCGCTTGAATTATGCCTGAGGCCGGCAGTGCAAATCGAACAGAAATAGGGGCTTGACCGAAATTTGTTTGCCTATGCTCTCTTGTGTTTTAAAGTGAAAAACAATGCTGCTATTCCAGAAGTTGGATTTAGCTTCATCTGCTTGGGTGTTTGTGTATTTTTAGTAGCTATTCGTAATGATTTCTGTCGAGTTTCATTACCATGACTCTCTCTTTACAACTTTCTTATCTTTCTTAGATGAACTTGAATATGTTTGTTGGCATTAAGAATTGAAGATCACAGGCAGTTGGATCACATTGGGACAGAGCTAAAATTGATGAATTAATCCATTTTCATTTTAGGTAAACTGAGATCTGGGTTTCATTTTTTTGAGCATAAATTCTTTGCTTAGAGTCCATTTGTCACGCTATTCTAACTTGAACTATGCAAGAAATGCTTTTCTTATTTGGTTATGCTATCGCCTATCAGCATGGAATCTTCTTGGGATTAACTATGGACGATTAATTTATTTAATTGGTCTTGCCCAAAACAAATATTGAGCCAAACTTACCCAATTAAGTTAGGTGAGTGTGATCGATTTTTTTTATCGAAAAATCATTATTCCGATAAACTGATGGAACAGAATCGAGTTTCAATTCTACAATCATAATTAGTCAATAATCAACATTGAACAAAATTTAGCGGAAAATATGGAAGTTGAGTAGTAATAGTATTAAATTTTGACTCAAATATGATAAATTTGATTTCCCAATTCAATAAATAATACTCCATCCTCCCTCCCTTAAATATAATCTAATTTTTCCAACTTAATCCGTCAATTAAACCTAGTCCACTTTTGTATTTGTAAATTTTTCACAACACATTAACGCTATACATAATCTTATTTACAATATTTTTAATATTTTCCCTATTTTATTCTCTCGTAAATAAATACGTCTAATGACGTTCAAACATTATTTTAAATATTTTCCCTTTTTCTTCTCTCGCCCGTTAACATCCATAAAGATTATTTTTAAGTTAATAATACCCAAATCTAAGTTCTAACATTCCATAAAGATAATACTCCGTAATACACAATAAATAAGTAAATAACCATAAAGTGTGATGTGAATCTCAAATAGCTTCATTTGACAACAATCTCTGATAGCTTCAGTTGATAACCAATCTTCAACTTTTTATCATTCCTCTCTCATATTCTCAACTCTATATATTTCCAGCCGTTTTCCTTTTCTCAGACAACTACTATAATTTTTGTTGCATTTCAAGAGAGGCCCGGAATAGCTGAAAGATGTCGGATTGGGGCCCGGTATTCGTGGCGGTGGTGCTGTTCGTGCTGCTTTCACCGGGCCTGCTGATTCAGATACCGGGCGGTAACCGTTACGTGGAGTTTGGTAATTTTAAGACAAGTGGAGTTTCGATTCTTGTTCATGCCCTAATTTACTTTGCTCTTATGTGTATTTTCTTGTTAGCTATTGGAATTCATGTGTATATGGGCTGATTCAAATACCAGCTTCTCTTCATATTTCTTGTTTTTTTTCATGATTTGTGATTGGAGGTTAATTGTGTACATATCGAGGTCTGAATTCACATATTGTTCCATTGTGGTGATGCTTGTATCAATTTAGCTAATATTTCGATCGAAATATAAACACAGTCTTCTCTTTTTTTTTAAAATGTAGATTGCAATACCTATACCTATATTGTACATCATTCATGTCATAAGAATATACACTTTTAGTTGGATACATGTTTTAACTCGTAATCTTGTGGGACGGAGGGAGTATTTCTTTTTAAATTGTCCACTCTAAAATGAGTTCTTGTTGAGATTTTGAGAAATATTTTGAAAATTTTAAAATGAGAATGTAAAATAAAATATCATGCATCATACTATCAAAGATAGTGGCGAAGCCAAATATTTTACGTTGATGGATTAAGATTATAGTTTTTTTATAATAATTCAATGAACAAAATTTTAAGCAATCATCCAAAATAACAATTTTATTATAATACTTTTTTAATAGAGAAATAATATAATATAGAAATAATTACCCATATGATTAAAGATCATGTAACAAATTTCTGGTTGTCAAATTTAATTATAGAGTCATTATAATTTTAATAAAATTACTAAAATAATTCTAAAAATAATTGTTCGTCTACTGTACCACTCTCTTAATTGCGTTACATTTGTGTGGATTGATTATAGATAATTAGATACAAGTACAAATTTTATTGTATGTTACTATATCATGAATACTGAAGACGGTTAAAATTCTTAATATCTTGTCCCACATCGACTTGATGATGATCCTATCTCATCTATATAAAGATGAATAACCCTCCCCTTATAAGGCCTTTTAAGGGGTGAGTGACTCATTTCTAATATAATATCAGAGCGGGTCCAAGCCGATGATAGACTTATCTCTTTATCTCTTCTCTTACCTATCTTGTCTCACATTACAAAATGTGCAATGTTGATGGGGAAATATGAGATAGAATATTTTAATGCACTTTTGAATAATTTTTGAAAGGTAGGAGTAAAAGTTAACATGTAAAGAGGGAAAACAATACTAGTAATACATTAATGTCCAATCATTTCCAAAATACAAGAGATTAGCCAAGAAACAAAATCAAAATATTCCAGCAACAATTTCTCATCCTCCCTTCTAACTAAAAAAAGGTGCACCAAAACAAGTTTAAACAAACATAGAAAAAAAAATCAAAGATTATTCTCATTAAAACAAGCAACCAGGAATGCTCTAACCAATCTTCTTTTCTGTGTCCGCCCCTGACGTGAAGAATGTCCCTAGGCGTAGATATGAATGTCGAGCATAACGAGGAACAAAACAAGAAGCAAACCATAAATCACAGCATGCAAAACAATGGCTAGAACACTTGTTTTCATGTTAAGGAATTCAACTGGCTTATTCTTACCAGGAAGCTGCAAAACTAGCCCTGGACACAGAAATGCAAATAGTGCAGTGGCTATCATCACTGCTGCAAAATCAATCATTTTTACTAATTTTGAAAAAAAAAAAAACTGTGTTGTGTGTGTGTGTATTTTTCTTCTTTTTTTTTGATAAATAAAATGGTTTTTGGGAGTTATGTGTTGTTGCAAAGATATAAAGAGCTGCTGCAAGAAGAAGAATATCTAAAAGGATGCTTGGGATAAATTGGAGAGGTGAGAATCCCATAAAAGAGAAGTGGAATATTTAAAAAACAAATGCTACTTCAACTTTTTATCTTTGAAAGTTTTGTTTATCTACTCTTTCCACATTTTTTTTTCTTTTAGATATATTTGTATCATCATATCAAAGAACTGGCTGGCCCTTTGGTGGAGGGTTATTTCTATTCGAATTTTGGATTTTCGGATAATTTAATTTGGATCAGATTCATTTTTCATAAAACTTATGATTTCCAGAGCGGTTCGGATTAGATAAAAATCTGATCTGAAATTCGAATGCTCATCCCTTGTCCTGTTTTATAGTAGCAATATTGAGGTATAGAGTCTACTCCATTTTGTGTGTGCTTTTTATTATGACTATAGCTGGCCAAGGTTGAGGTTGGATAGAAAGCTTTGTCGAGATATCTATGATTATGAGACGGTATGATGTCTCTATTAATTATCGATTCATCGTGCAAAACGTGTGTGACTTCATGACTTTAATTTGATTTAGTGGTAATTCATCATGTGTGCAGAGATGGTATTTTTGGATCTCAGTAGTTTGTTGCACTGTGATAGATCAAGTGTTTTTTATATTCGATAATTTGATTTTTGAATTTGGGTTTTGCTGTTTATTAGTACTCAATAAAAGAATTGGGCCGCATTAAATATCTATAGCCCAATAACTCACAATGGCCCATAAAGCCCCGATTCCATCCAAAGCAAACAAGCCTGCCGGCTCGGCTCGGCTTGACAAAGATATTATTATCCATTACTATTATTATAAATATAGGTGACAAATCCAATGTTCACTTAGGCATTGTTTACAGAGTACTCCACATAATATTGTACACTTCATTCTACAAATAAAGCTTCAAACATAAAACTCTCTCTATCAAAGCAAGGCAAAACATAGTACTAAGGGAGAAGAGATAAAATGTCGGTAGATTTGGCACCGATCCTTATATCGGTGATATTTTTCGTGGTACTGTTACCTGGGTTATTGTTCCAACTCCCTGGAGGCAAGAGGGGGATAGAGTTCGTCAACATGCGGACGAGCGGCCTCTCGATCTTCGTGCATACGATAATCTTTACCGCTATACTTTGCATCTTTCTTCTAGCAATAGGAGTGCACATATATGTTGGGTAGCTAGATGCTCAATTTACTTGTGTTTCACTTGCCCTAGTCACATTATTGATTTATATTTTTTCTTTTTTGCTATTTTGTTGATTTTGGAATTTTACTTTTGCGAGTTACTCCACTATATATCAAGAAGGGCATTAATGGAGTTTTATTATTATTATTATTATCAATTTTGCAATGAATGATGTGGATTCCACTTTCCCTTAAGTCAATTTGTTTCTAACATACCTAATTTAGGGGTGGCAACACGGATATCTGTAGGAGTGGGAAAGCCCACGGGTATTAAGTATCCAATACCCAATTTTACGGGATCGAGTAAGAAATCAGATAATAGGATTTGATACGTGAATTATGGATATACTCAATTAATACACAATTTACTTTTTAAAATTAGATTTAGGGCTCAGTATTATTATGTGACGTATGCCGTGCAATATTTCAAAACGAGAGTCAATACCGCAATTTTGTTTTATTTTGTTTACAATGGAAGTTGGTGACAAAATAAATCGTCTCCAAATATGGAGATTTAGATATAGACAAACATACAAAGAAATCATCCTTAATCGAATCAACAATATTCCAACACATGGTACTCTCGAATTTTCTCCATCTCTTACAAAGACCGGCCGCACCATATCTTATCTTGAATAATTCCACACTGCAATATAACACAATAATAGTTTAATAATTTTTTTTTATAATAATCGTTTGAATCAAAGAACTTGATCAAATTATGACAAATCATATAATTTTTTTTTTAAAAAAATATTAAATATGAAATTTTAGTTTTTGTCGGTTGCCACCTCCAAAATAAAATAACAATCTTTTTATTAATCATTCAAAATGCCCCTAACCCTTAGGCACGAGCTGGTACCACAATTTTTCCTTCTCGTCAAGATAAATTTGTGATAATTTGAAGGAAGTCATTGAATGATCGATAATAAAAAGGAACACAAACATTCGGAGTTAAAGTTGATGGCTTAGATATCTGTCGGGAATTGTATCCCTGTTTGAAAACCTCGCTTTAAAATAAAAATAGAAAAAAAAGTTTATACTTCACATAACATAAGTACCACTAAAAAAAGTCATACCGTAAAGGGTGCTCGGTTGGCAAGATTAAATCTCATGATTAAATATGTATCATGTTTGGTTCATAAGATTGAACCCTTTAACTTAATCCTAGATGGATAGTCTCATGATAATTAGTCATAGCCTCACCTCTCGAACTAAAATAATCTCACAATTTAATCCTAGATGGATAGTCTCATGATATTAGTCATGTCAACCGAACGCCACTTAAATGGACAAAATAAAAAAATAAAATAAAATGTGTGTTATTACTAACCTGAGACAAAATTATAGGAATGAGGCGCAGGCCGCCACAAGATGGCGCGGCTGATTCTGGACAAATTGGAAAGAATTTCGACAAAATAAAAGAAAAACATGAGCGATATGACGAGCGGCATGAGCGTGATGCCGACGACGAAAGCGACGAAGCCGAAGAGCATCAGTGCGACGGAGATCCCGATGAAGAGCAGCCCGAAAGCCGCCGGGGAGATCTGGTTCGGTTGAGAGAGGCGAGGTATCAACGGGAGGCGAAGCGGCGGCGGTGATCGGAGGATGTCGGTGAACATCGAGCACAGCTCCTGTAGATCTCTTGTTTGCTCATCGTTTTCACTCATTTCTCTTTTGCTTTCCCTCTCTCTTCAATTATGGGATTTTAACAGGGAAGAGGGGAAGGATAAGATGATGCATGGGAGTCCATGCCGGTTTATCATTTTTATATTAATATTTTTTAATTTCTACCAAATATAGGAAGGACAAAAATTATATACTATAATAAATATTGTTGTGTCATTGAAGAATTTTAGATAATTTTTTTTTGATATATAGTATAGTACTCCCTCCGTCCCGCATTACTCGCACCTTTCCTTTTGGGCACAGAGATTAAGGAATGAGTGATAGACAAAGTCAACAATTACGGCTGTAGGTATAAATTGTTACTAAAAATGGAAAGACTGCAAATAACTTGGAAAACCCAGAAAGGAAATAAGTGCAAGTAGTGCGGGACGGAGGGAGTATTAAATACTCACACTAAGCATGAAATTAGTCGGAAGAGAAAACGTGCTTGAAAAAAAAGGGATACCAGACACTTTTCGAGCATAGAGAAGGTATTTTCGTTGGAATTTTTTTCTAAGTACTTCTCAAGTGCAACATCTAGAACTTCCAAAAAGGAAGAAATCACGGTCATTAATATAATTCCAAGCATCATGTGATCGAAATTCAAATTAAATCCGAGCACACTTGTGGTGCTCGGATAAAACTTCATGAAATTTTATTTTATTAAAAAAGTACGTGATAAATTAAATTTGGCAAAACTTCGTGATTTTATATTCATTCGTCCATTTTTTTTGGTTAGTTGATTTTATGTGTTTGTTCCATGATTTTATATGATTGGTCTTTTTTTATTATTGTCAAATAAAATTTAAAGAAAAATGAACAATCCATAAAGAAAAAGGAAGTGGTGATCTATTAAAAAGAGCTAAATAAAAGGTTGAAATTAGCCCAATAGCCCGTTAGATAGCGGGCCAGGCCCGAAATGATTCCACCAAAATATTGAATTCCGCTTCTCCCCCAATTTATTTTCTTCGAAGAAATTTTCATCTGTGCAAAAAAAAAACCCTAGACATCTAACTAATTGGTTTATGATATCACGAAACGATCAGTCTTTGATCTCCATTCAGTGGAATTTCGTATTGGAAAGAAAAATGGCGTTGACTAATTTCATACTTACTGTGGCCGGAGTGAGCGCCGTCGTGCTGCTGCTGCGGAGCGATGTGAAGCAGTCCGCCACCATCTTCCGCCGAAACGTCCGCCAAATCCGCAGCTGGCTCGAGGAGGAATCCGCCTCCGCCGCTAAGTATGCACCGATAGTTGCTTTATTTTCAACGAATTTTATTCATGCCGTTTTTGTTTGAATTCGTTTGCTACTGTGATCTCTATACTGCGTAATCTGGGGAGTGTGAGTGAATATGTGCTCTTTTTAGAATTTGTTAGAATTTTATTCATGCCGTTTTTTTTCTTTCTTGTAAGCCTAAACAGAAGCAAAATTTTGTTTTAATGTTATTGCAGGGAAATAGAGAAGAAGGCAAAACCCAAGGAAATTTCAGAGAAAGATATCCCCAAGAAAGACTAAGCGTTAGGTTCAATTTACGTCTAGCACAGGTGATTCTTTTTAATGTTTCTATGTAGTTTCATGTGAAATCTCAATAAATCCTTATGCACGTCTCTGAAATGAATATGTGCTATGTAAGAAATCTTTAATGTGGTTCTTGCATCCTGTTGCCAAAATATTTGTAGCTCCCGTCTTTGTCATGATCGTTAAGCATCACAACCAACTTAGCTTTAATGTGTAGATTGTAGAATCTATGGCAGAGGAAGTGGAGATTTGCTGTTGAGAAATGCAATCTTGTAGTACTAATTAGTAGTACCTCTTTTTTCCAAGCTGGTTAAGTTTTGGTGTTTTACCGCGACTTTGAACTGAGTTGATCAATATGAGTGATTTTACCTTGGCCTCGTACCTATCCATGTTCCCGTGTTTCAGGATTGCCTCAGCTCTTTATGCTCGTCACGTGCTCTTAGTTGTTGATCCCGGAGTTGGATTTTCTTGTTACATAAATGTCATGTTCAAAATCATGTTTTTAATTAGTAAGAGTGGCGTGTTCAAAATGAGTCGAGTTGATATGAGCTTCGTCACTTATCTTGTTGTGTCGGGCGACAGAGGTTCGGTTTTTTGTAATGTACTTACTACCCCATATTAGATCTGGTGGTGACAGTTAACAGTTGGTGATAAGCTAATATATGAAACTATGAGTACAAGATTTTACTAGTTACTCATATTGTTGCAGTTAATATATTGTTACAGGTTTAATATAAACACATCTCTTTTGACCCAACTGTGTAGAAAGCACTCTGCATATGTAACATGGAATACTTTACATATGTTTACAAATGCATTGCATCTTCTAGAAAAATACGAAAACATGACTATTTCCCCCTCAATTAAAATAAAATCATGTCTAAAACTTCGAATAAATTGATTAATCAAGAGATTATTATTTCTGGTTGAAATTTATATTTGACACACTACACATAAATAATCTACGTACAATATTCGACATGATATATGTTGCTATCATGCTATGTGTACCTGAAATTGGATACTATAATTTGAGTTACGCAACAATATTTCAAAAACTAGGGTAAATCTGCATCTGGCTGAGAATTTGTTCGAAATTGTCGCTTGGTTTTTCCACTGGATGTGTGTGCTTCCCTTCATATGTTGTGACGACGATGCTTTCATCTCTCGATAGCCTTTGGACTTGCTTCTTCACGTTGCACCCCTCACGAGTGCACCGGTAGTAACTTCTGCCATCAATAACAAATTCATCACTTCAATAATGCCTCACTTCATCGGAAGGAGAAGAATTCAGTATGAATAATAAATATCGGTGTAAATGAGACTTATTTCTAGTTTTTTTTTATCACAATTTTTTTTTTTGAATAATGGAGCATTTGGGTTCGATCTCAATGGGAACACTCATCCACAAAAATGAAATTAAATGAACAATCTCTAGAACTCCAAAAAAAATAAATTCAATGAATTTTTTTGTCGGATTCGAACCGGAGTGTTGCACTTATCCAGTAAGAAGATGCATCGACATACTGTAATTCTTCGTGATTGAAACTAGAAATGTTTCTAGTTTTCAAAATAAACATGATTTTATATGAACATCATCATATTTATTGATCAAAATAAAAACATCTCTCATTTTACGAACGTGAGAATACTATATTGAGTTAATAAAGTTATTACATTCGCCAGTGATTTTACTGCACTAAAAGAATACTCCCTCCGTCCCAAGATAAGCGAGTCATATTCTTTTTTTGGGATATCCAACTATAAGTGAGTCATTTCCTTTTTTTAGCAAAAAATCATTTCTCTTACTTTATTCTTCACCTATTTTATTCTTTCTTTACTTCTCTATTCTTCTTTTCTCATACTTTACTCTCTCTACTCTAACTATTTAAATATAAATTTCTTAAATCCCGTGTCCAAAAGAAGTGTTTCGCTTATCTTGGGACGGAGAGAATATGAAATTTATTGCCTCTAGATTTGAACTCATTGAATTTCATTCATATAGTATAGAGATGCATCAACCGTAGAATTTCACAATTCAACAACAGAAAATGTTTCACGTTATCACGATGAGAAAGCAAGATGCTAAAAATAAGAAGGGATTGGTTGATTATTATAGTACTTCATGGTGGTGTTCAGTTTCCTAGATAAAATAATACCAATATATAATCTAGAATTGAGTTGTGAGATTATTTTAATCATAAGGGATTAGCTATGACTAATTATCCATCTAGGATTGAGTTAAGAGACTAAATCTCATGAACCAAACACACTACTAGCTAATTTAATCTGGGATACAATCTTACAAACCGAATACCCCTATACGTATAAAATAATTGAATCGGTTGTATAATTTCACGAGCTAAAAAAAAATTTGTCACAGTGGTGAGGAAGGAGGTTAAAGCTACCTATCATTCTTTTCCATTCTAAATATGTGGAAATTATATCCAACACTTATCATGACGCTACTGCATATACGGGCAAATTTATATAACCATGTTATTAGGAGAACGTGACAACATTTTCATATAAAATTAACTGCATTTCCAATGAAAATTAACTGCATTTCCAATGTAAATTAACTATGCAACCGAAACAATTTTCTGCATGTCAGCATTTGTAATAAAATGCATCACTCTTGTAAACACTATTGTATATAATTTCCAAGAAAGATGCACTCTCACTATATAGTTGCATACTACTACATATTTTTGTGCACGTATATATGTATGTGCATTTACATTTGACGACAAATGCAGGGACTTTCCACATCAACGTAGTGTTCTCACATAATTCTTAAATAAACATAATCTTCACGATAGCCAAATTTATACTACTATATTATATACTACACCCTCCCCACAAAAAATAGTCTTATTTTGTCATTTTTGATTGTCCACAAAAAATAGTCTAATTTCTGAAAATAAAAAGTTTATCTCTCGTACTTTACCTACTTTTTCTCCTCTATTCCATATTTTACCCACTTTTTCTACATATCTCTCTTACTTTACCTACGTTTTCTCATTCTTTCTTACTTTATCAATGTCTCATTAAAATCTATGTCATTCACAAATGAGACTATTTTTTTATGGACTGAGGAAGTATAATATAGTATTCCCTCCGTCCACGAAATGTTGTCCAAGTTTGACTCGGTACGAGTTTTATGAAATGTGAAGGTAGAAAAAGTTAGTGAAATGTAGGTCTCATATTTATATATTGTTTTTATAATAGAATGTGAGTATAATGAGTTAGTTGAAAGTGATCAGGTCCATTTACCAAAAATGGTAAAAAAACAAAATGGACAACATTTTGCGGACGGGCCGAAATGATAAAACTGGACAAAATTTCACGGATGGAGGGAATACTAGTTGTTACCATATCTACCCTATATTACAATTAGGACCATTTCATGTACTAGTACGCAGACAGCGGGTGGCGGCGGGGGTTGGTAGACAATGGAATGTTTCCACTAGTTTCCCTAATTAAGAAATCTTTCGTGGTCAGAATAAGACCAGTCAAAACTATTCCCTAAGTACTAATTAGCAACATGCAAATACAATTCAAATCCTCCAATTAAGCAGCATCTACACTTCTCGAATCTCTCATTTAATTTTTATTTTAGAAACTTTTTTCTATGACAAACTAAGAGGGTGTTTGACTAATCTCCGTTTTAAATTATGTCTAGCTCTATCATCTTATAACATATTTCTAGAACTTGTAACATTTCAAAATCAAACTTATAGATTATCTAAATCACTTCTTATTTCGGTCACAAATAATGCTACATAAATCTTCTAAGGAAATGACGTTCATGAATTTAAAATGAAACTCATAATTGTCAGAAAAAATATGAATTTTGGTCAAATTCTGATCCGTCTCACAACTTTAAAATTCAGTCGGAAAAACCATGAATGAAGTTTGGATTTATTCTAAACAATCCCACCACGGAAATATTTGGTCGACTAAGTTCAATATATTATTGATGTTTTTCAGCTGAAAGACATTGTTTTGTTTATGAACAGATGACATCATTTAACTCGGTGGTGATGAATAAACAACACCGTTTAACTCACCGACGATGACGTCTACACATGATTTCTCAACTTCCATATTACACACAATTTTGTTATGGACCTGTTTTTCAAAAAATGAATGTTTTGGACCATATTTGTATTTTGGCCATATGTTTTATACCAAAGTCGACCTTTACTCTATATATATATATGTGTGATTGTGTGTGTGTTTATATATACCTTGGAACTTTGTGTAAGGCAAGGCATGCAATATGCATTTCTCTTATACTAATATATGTGTGTGTGTGTGTATACCTAGGAAATTTGTTGTTCTTGACTGCTTTCTGGCCGTATTTCCGCCATCGATAACCATCATCAAGAATATCAACCGAGCTTCTCGTCTGAAACGCAAATCTAGGCCTTTTCACTTTCTTCTCACTCTTTTTCTTCTTCTTCATCATCATCCTATCACAGTTTTCCTCAGACAAGAATCTCTCTGCTGCTGTCCTAGGTTTTTTAGCCACGTGGAATCTCTCTCTCTTGATTCCCATATCAAAACCCTCCAAGAGACAGGAAGAAGAAGATGTGGGAAAGAGATTAGAAGAGTGATCCTCCATTTTGCAGAGATTTAGAGAAGTGATGTGTGTTTGTTTTGGTGAGAAATGAGAGATAAATATTAAATATGGAAGAAAGTGTGGTCCAAATATGGAAAAATAGGGCGGCTTGAAACTTGAAAGCCGACAAATAATTATGTTAGTATTGGAATATTTTCGTTATTTATGAAGGAAGGGCTGATGTCAGTTGGTGTAAATGGTCCAAGGCCTATTATTCTTTGTTGGGTTCTTTATTTTGTTTGGAATTTGACCATTTGTTACTTCCACGAAACATTTTGTAATATTAAATGGCGATTGTCATGGATTAGCTAGGTCTGCATGGCCGGGTCGATCGATTCTATCGTTGGTTTGTGAGCATCTTTGGGAAATTTCGTAAATCGGCCTCCGCTCCCTCTCTAGCTTTGTCTCTGGCCCAAATTTTCTCTATTGTGCGATTTCCACAGCCCAAATTAACTACAACAAACGCTTATTCCAATGAAGCGGTGAACGACTGACTGCCTTCTTTGGTCAACTAGTTTCGACCCTATGAGTTGTGTTTCCTGGATCCAATACTAGAGAATGAGTGTGATCTACAAGGTTAATGATAGTAGTAACATTTATTTGAATTTCTAGGAATACAATTCTGGTAGATTACATAGTTACACCGACGCTTTAATACTTCATATGTTTGTGACATAATGTCTCGATTTGGCATAGTGTGAGTTTTAACAAATGTAAAGAAAAGTGTGCGGAAAACATTAGTGAAAAGTTGAGTACTGGAGGAGTATTAGTTTTTAATGGAATAAGTATAATGATTTAGTGATGTGAGATCCATTTATCGGAAAAAAAGTAAAATAGACATTTAATTGCAGTCATACTAATATGATAAAATGAGACATGATATGACGAGGATATGATTATTCTGATACATGACATGTAATCATGTATAATGGTGGGGTGGGGTGTGGGGGTTGTGGAGGGGTGTTAAATTAGATCTTGGCTAACTAGAAATGTGTTTATTTCATGTATACAAAGTGAAATAATGTAGGAAATAGATATAAATTGTGCAAGTACAATTACTCTAGAAGGATTAAGTTGAAACAAAGGCGTGTTGATTATGCAAACAATAGTGATTTTATAATGATAAAAATGGAAAACAATGGAAGTCTAATAAGTAGACATGATCACATGCATGAATATACTTACGTGAAGACTGTCACTTTTATGTAAGACGTTTCAGAAAGTTTCTAACGTGAAATCATTCGATATCAAAATTTTAAAGAGTATTAAGACGTGTATTTAAAGAAAAATTATATATTGAATTAGGTCCGACGATAATAAAGTTATCAATCACGATAAAACTGAAAAAAAATACTAGGAGTATAAATTTTATCATCCTTTATTAAAAACACTAGCTATTGTATTGGAGTATTATTCAACTAATTTTAAAATTATTAGAAAATTAAGTATATCAAATATGTGATTTTTTATCGTTAGATCAATCTATATATAGTTACATATTATGCCTCAATTTAATAATTTTTTATAAAACTAACTTTTGGGATATCAATTCCAAAAAATAACATCTAATAATTAAATATGTATAGAGAGATGTATTAAATAATAATTAAAATCCAGATCATAACTAAGACCAATTAATATTCATTGCATTTGATGATTTAATATTTTTAAAACATGTCATGCTGCAAAGTAAATACATGCTTGCATATCTATTTTTTTTCCCTCTCAAATCGTCAATTGTCGATCTTTTTATTTTCTCTGTGTTCCTGTCTTATTTGTTGAATATTCCTATAAAAACATGAGCAACTTATTAATTAATTCTTTTTACAGTTTAAGCTAGCTAGTGATATATGTTTGCGCCTCAATTAAACTAAAAGCTAGAAATCCTAACGTATATTAAATGCCACTGTCACATTTGATATTGTCTACCTACATGTGGTTAATTATATTTATTTCAACCATATTTATTTAGTTCGACTAATCGATGAGATGAAAATTAAGATTGGATAGTTGACTGGTATATTTAGTACTGCTTCTTGCCAATGACCAATGTGGATATAGTTGATAATAGTGTAGCCCAATAAAGGCCGGCCTGTTTGAGCCCAATTAAGGCAGAAAAAAGGGGTTGACATTTTAAATTTTATGTAATTGGTCTCTTAGTATTATAAATTTTGTACGATTTTTTCCATAAACTTTAAAGTTAGTGCCATATATTATGAACTTTGCGTATATTTTGGTATTTCCCCAACCCGACCCGAATTCTAATTTTCAGAGAAACTTATACAGGGATTGTCGTCGATTTCTAGCTCCATTTAGGTAATCTCGACTGCACACTTGAATAGGTTCCAATTTTTGTCAATATTTTTGTTCCTTTTTGGAATTAATTTCTGCAATACACAGCTTTGCTTCTTGCTGCACGAATTTCTTCAAATCAAAAATGCCAACAATGGAGGTATAATATACAAGTTGGTGAGTATAAGCAGGAATTGAATTATGGAGGTTTTCTTTTTGCTTCTTCTTGCTGCACGAATTTCTTCAAGGAATTTCGAATTCTTAATATTTTGTTTTATTAAAGTTGTTTCATTTTCGGATTTTGCTTTTAGAATTGTGTTTACAATTCACATAGATGTGCCGACATGAATCCATGTCTGAGAATTATGCCAAACGGGAAATGTCACATGAGCTAGCCGGGTTTCACTCTTGACCTGCCATGGGAAATAACTACCGACCTTAAAGTTCATGATATATGACACCTATTTTAAAGTTTATAGGAAAGATCAATATATGTGTCAAGTTTATGATTTGATGGACCAATTTCCCTTTAATTTTTAATCCATATTAAAGAGAGTAATCATGAATAGTTTTCCCACCAATTTTTTTTTTCTCATTTTTCATAATATACGAAAAATAACTTTGAATAGTAGTATAATACACATATTCAAACGTTTATATTTTAAACAAATTTTTATTTACTTTTTCCTAATAAATTTATTCTGCTTATTTTGATTTGGCAATCAGTTTGATTACATAAGTTCATAACAAATGCAGGTGAGAAATATACTAATTTTCTTTTCATTCACATAGAATAATTGATATACTATTTTCGTATGGATCGAAAAAATCATAAGAAAATGATAAAAATTTATTAATACTCAAACACCTCCTAAAAGAATTAAATAGAGATAGGTTTAGTAAATGAATTGAAAATACAATCATTCGGCTGAAATTCAGTTGTCCTTTGCAGCTCTCTAATGGAGAGCGTACGAATTTCCTCGTCGTCTCTGCTTGCTTCGAAACCGCCGATTAACAGTTCTTCAACTGCGTTCTCCCCTCGACATTGCTACAGGTTTATATTCATTTTTTGTTGAATTTTTGGAGGATTAAACCGATGGCATACAATTAGCATTTCAATTCTTCGAATTATCACCTGCTTCTAATTTGATTTTATTCGCGCGTGCTCGTTTGTCTTAATTGCAGCTTAAATTCGAAAAGAATTGGTGCGCGCAGAATTGCATGTGATTATTCCTGCTTCGAAGTGAGTATGGAATTTCCTTGTAGTTTTATTTCATATTTCCCCTTATTTTTATGGATGAAATGCATTGGCGTTTTCCTTCTATAAATTGTTGCAATTAGATGCATATCATGCATTTGTGTTACCGTGTCCGTATTATTTTGTGGTGCGTGCTATTGGTTCTAGTGAAAAGTGTGTCTGGATTTTGTTGCGACTTCTACTGATATTGATTGATTTAGGTGATAGTTTTGAGATTTCATGATGTTAGTTCGTTTTCATGAGAAAACAAGGGGTTTACTATGTTTTTCCTCCCTTTTTTGGTTCACTAAATTCTAATGTCGAAAATATTTGCATACCGTTTGTTTAAACTGATTGGATTCCTGATTTAATTTCTTTTCAATAGAAACATATTTTTACCAGATCAAAACGAAAATGCGTTGGTTTATGCTTGTGTATACGAGCGAACAGGAAAGATTTATTCAATACCATTCAGTTGCATTCCATTAATTTTCTCTTACTAGTAACTTGATGGAGATCTTGAACTGTTCTGGATTTGTTATTATTGATTTCTCGTGTCTTGTGTTGCATGTAATGTGACCTTTTCCCTGTTGGCGTATCCATTTTTCTGTTGCTTAATTTTACCGTTTCTTGTGTAGCATATTGGTAAAGTGCGATCCACTTTCTGTTCATCAATGCAGTCTTAAATTTTGTTTTGTTTTATTGGGAGCTTTAGAAAGTCATTTGTTGATTCCTCTGTCGTTAATTGCAAAGTACAACCATTAATGAAAGATTCCGATTCCCGTCCCCTATCAGATAAAGAGCGTCACTTATCGACCTCCGGGAACTGAGGTTGATCTTTTGAATGGAGTCAGCTTCTCCTTACCTGAGAAAAGGTGCCTTTTCCATTAATAAATGATTGAGAGCACATGGTTGTGGAGCCTATTATCTATTTGTCTTTTTATCTTCTTGCTCAGTTTAACAGTCATATAAGTTGCTAATTTTGGACTCAAGCCCCAAGAGTTAGGAGAACCAACATAAATTTTGTGAAAATCTCGTTGCTTCAGTTTCTAGTAATGTTTTGTCAGCTGTAGATACATGTAAAAGTGTAGCTATATAATTTTTGGGTACTCCATCAAAGGAAAGCTTATTCCAGGTTTGTGTAGGAACTATGAGAATATGCTTAATGTTATCTCTATAGGTTGGCTTTGTGGTAAATTTAAGGTTTGTTACTCTTGAATAATTATTGTTTTCTACTTTTTAGTTATTTCTTTATAGGTTTGTACCTAGAAGTTGCCGAAACACTCTAAACAGATTGTATTTTTTCGTGTTATACTTGTAGTTTTGGTCTGATCTTTGGACGAAGTGGAAGTGGGAAAACAACACTTTTGCAGGTTTATTTCTTAATTGATGACTTTCTCTTTTTCAAGCTAAAATTATGCATTTCATTATTCATCTACTGTTGTTTTGTATTTTTCCCACATGGTTGCCATCCCAAGCAGCTGATTGCAGGACTAAGTAAACCAACATCAGGCTCAATCTATGTTCAAAGATATGGTGAAGATGGTAATCCAAATCAATGTCCCAAACTGTTGCAACCCAGAAGAGTTGGTATTGTTTTCCAGTTTCCGGAAAGGTATATATTACCCTTTCGGCCTTTCTTAAAGTTGTGTATCTACACTTGATAGAGTTTTTTTTTTGATAAATGTTGCTTTTGGAAAGGTTCTTAGATTCTGAGTCTATATGTAATGCCAACTCATCTGTAACGAGAGAGGGGGTCAGTTTTACCACAAGATTATTCTGCTGCCATTCTTTCTTCCTAGTTGAGTGTAATAATAGACTGTGTTTGGTCGTTTGATGTTTGCTTCGTTTACTTTATGCTATGTGCCAGCTATTAAGTATTATTCAGTTGTTTGATTTTATTTATTTATTATTTACTAGACATTTTCTATTCTAATATATGTTAATTGTTTCTGTTCTAAAACTATTGGTTATATCTGTAGGCATTTTTTAGACAGTTTCATGGTGACATTTCTTTTTTACTTTTATGCCTTTGAATCTCAGAATATCTAAGACATTGGTGTAGGTTTTTCATTGCAGACAATATTCTTGATGAAATTATATTTGGGTGGCCAAGACAAAGAGCTGGCCTGCAATTGAGAGAGATTCTTGCTTCAAGGCTCCAAAAAGCTATGACCTCGGTATCAGTTTTAGGAACAGCGATTAACATGTGCACTACATCAGTTTTAGTATTTTTTTCCCAGCTAGATGGAGATGTTTATACATAATCCTGACCAACCTCTTCATGCATGGAATCTATCAGGTTGGGCTAACTGGAATCCCTTTGGACAAAGATCCCCAATCACTGAGTGGTGGATACAAACGTCGGCTTGCTCTAGCAATTCAGTTGGTAAGATTTTTCTTCTGCACTAATGGCATGCCTCTGTGCCATCAGAAAATAATGATTGCATGTCATTGATACGGTCATGATCAATTATCCAAGTATGGAGGCATTAAAATAGCTTTATTTCTTCTGAAAATGGTTTCTGCATACAAATAATCTAAGTCAGCCCACATAGGAAAAGCCTGATATGCTCTACCTTGCCCCTACTAGCAGCAGGGATTGCTAGCCAGTTCTAGCTCTGGTACCAAGTATCTAGGCCACAATGGACCAAGCATATTATCGGCTCAAGACTTGTCGTATTTTTTGGTTTACTAGTAAGTAGATATGTAATGGTTTGCCTTAATTTTTCAATTGTGTTTCTCAGGTTCAAACCCCAGACCTATTAGTACTGGACGAGCCTCTTGCTGGTCTAGGTATGAATTTACAGTCATATTTGTTATGTTCTTAATTTTTTCCTGAATACTTGGTTTTCTTTACCATGCAATAAAATGTTAATTTGTGATATCAATTTTAACCCTTCAGCATATTTTCCTATATGATGTTCATTGATCATTGAAGCATATCAACTTTTTATGTCCTTGGTCAATATTATCTTCCTTATTTCTGCATTTTATATAGTTGCTTCTCCTGTTGTCTTTCCATTCTACGAAATTCAAGCACTTCTATAAAATTTAAACTTTATCTTCTTATCTTTGTATCATTTCCTCATGCCCCACCGGTCAATTTTCAATTGGAACTCTTTCTTTCATTGACTTTTCCATTTCTGTTATGTTCAAAATTCATCTACCTAGATTGGAAGGCCCGTGCAGATGTGGTTAAATTGTTGAGAGACCTGAAGAAGGAGCTGGCGTTGCTTGTTGTCAGCCATGACCTTAAGTAAGATTATAGCTACATTTTCAACTGCTAATTGCACTTTTCTTCTCTCTTTAAGAAAGCTATCTGTTTTTCCAACATATTGAGTAACATGCGAAGCTGTATCCTTTTAAAAAAGTCCTGAACATCTTCTGTTTCCCCATGTGAATCCTCCTTATGTCTCATACTTGCCATTCACATGTAAATGATGATAACAATCGGACACCTTTTATTCTAAAAAAGTGACTCTGGTTGCTATCCACAGCAGTATCACAAATCCTTCATTTTAGATATTTGCATCCTTAAGCTAGCTGGTTGCTATCCATTTTGTAGGTGAACAGAGAGTCAGATCATTATGCATTGAAGTAAATGAATGCTTTACTCTGTTAATGCATATTATGTTAGATCCAACTTTTGATTCTTGTTATGCATCTCCAGAGAGTTGGCACCTCTAGTAGATCAGTCATGGAGGATGGAAATGGGTGGAATACTGAAGAGAGAATGCCTGCCTATTTAATTATGTGTCTTCACTTTCTAATCAACTAATGTTGCTGTAATTAAGGTATGACAATGGAGGTTCTAATTCTGTGCATAGTCTCATTTCAAGCATATTCAAATTAACTGGAAAATATAGATGTGCAATGTAAGTGGTCTTCATAGTAGTTCCCATGATGATCACCTCATACCAAACCAGAATCTTTTGAAACCTTTGACATGCAAACGAGAATGGTAATGTAGATCCTATACAATGTAATAATCACACAAGCACTCAATGCATTGAACATAATAGCTTTTAGTACAAACATTTATTGTTTTCGAGAACTGAGTTTTACTTGTAAAGTAGAACGGGATACAAATAGCGTTACCATCTGCTACCATAGCACTTCACTGTAGATCAAACTGGCTAGGAGAAACATACATAACCGAGCAAACTCCACACATGACAGTCGCTATTAGATAAAGTCGCAAACATACATACCCGAGCAAGCTCCACACATGATAGTCGAATTAAACGAGGATGCCCACCTTGATTTTAGTGTTTCGCCCCCTACAGCTCCAGGACCACGTCTTGTAATTTAGATGCCCAAGACAGGAAAAGTTAAAAGAGTCAGGCAACTGTATGAGATCAAGTACAGAGATTCCATAACTGAAGCTAATACTAATGCATGTTATTTCATATGTTAACTTACAGTCTGAATCTGTCTTAATCCAGTGCCCTCCATTAGTTGTTGAAGAACCGTTGCAGATATCATCTGAACATAGTTTCTTAGTGCTTTCCCTCTTTTTTCTGGCTGCTGGACCAACCACCTTATTTCCATAATCTTTATAGGGTATGTGTTTATCAGCCATCTGTTCAGGGTGAACCTTCCGTTGCAGCATTTTAAGAACCTGCATCCAAATCCATTAGTGGCAACTTAATCTACTGTATAAAGTTTCAAAACATATGCTCTGAAATTTCATTTCATTCTCAAATGAGCCCTCAGCCTGAGCAAGTAAAATGTGTTAAACATGTTTAAATTATGGTCGTAAAAGTTACTGAAATTGACTGTTGGTTTTTGCTGTTGCTGCAAGTGATGATTACCTGAAACCCATAGGGGCCAAATTTTACGTAGGATGTTTAGTTAGCCTGTCGCAAGTGTTTTAGAATGCAGAATATCTTCTGCTATGTATTCTTTATGCATTAGCTAACATAAATATGTTGCAAGTTACATGGTTCCAGTTTGTTGATGCCTATAAATTTCTCAGATGTACTTATGCACAACAACAGTCACACAACATGAAAATTATTATCTTGCATTTATATATCCCCTATCATGCAGTGATTGTGCTATGAAATACTAGTACTGCCTCTTCTAATTACTACAATTTGTGCAAGAGTTTTTATTGCCCATGCATCAGAATATAAAATATTTGAATTAGAATGCCATAATGAGTTATTGTTTCATTTTCATTCTTCATATTAAATTATCTGCTTAATTCAAACAAGAGTAAGTAAAATAGTTTAACAGGAAAGGTAACTAAGAATATCAAATCATGTCATAATATTTTGGAAATACTAAGATGTGGTGGAACTTTGAAATGATTCTAATAATTTTGAAACTAGAAAAAAAGAAAGATAAAATACTATGCAACAACTGCAGTTCTAATAAATTAGCAATTTAGCATGTTTTCTTGTGTTGACTTTGTAAAGGAGTCATAGTTTATGGTATTTGCTATTGAAGTGGCGAACACCAGAACAGAAAATAAGTGGTATATATCTTTAGGCTGATGTAGTAGGGGTAAACTGACCTTAGAGAGTTTTTTCTCCATTGAGATAGGCACAGTAGCTTCATCCTTAGAAATGGCTGTTGAGCAAGAATGGAACTTCTTTACCACTTTCTTTATGAAACAAGTGACATTTCTTTTCCTCAGGTGTTGTTTTCCTCCTTTGAATTCCCTTGCTTGATCATCATGGGCTATCATATTCCTCTTAAAGAGATCTTCAAGGGATGTCTTTTCTTTTCTTGCCTCATTATTTGTCTCTGCAGCTTCAGTTGAGTTGGCTAAAAGATAATTTTGGAGAGGAAAATCTATGAAGTAGGTCTGACAATCAGAATCTTCTCCCTCTATCGGCTTATTGCTGAGGGTTATAATGCTAGCGTAGCTACTCCGTCCAGATGTCTCATTGGCTAACTCTTTATCCTCAGCTTCAAGAAACTTCTCAAGCTCATAGTTTATTAGCTGGATATCATTTTCTGTTATCTCTGTCTGATGATCAGTCAAATCTTCAGAAGGCATTGGCAGGGTTGGGGTTGGGGGATCTGTACCGTGTAGTTCCGTGCCGAAGGTGCCAATTGCAAGAAACTCAAAAGGCTCGAGCAATTCCTCTTGGGAGATCTGTTCAACATCATCATATCCAAACCAGTTTGAAGATTTGTGAAAGTTTGTTTTCGAGTGAGACAAATTTTTGGTCGATTCTTCATAATAGTTTTGCTCATCAAACAATGTCTGCACTGAAAAACAAGCACAAGGGTTTCCTGAAATCATAACAAAAATGACAGTCTTGTTAGCAAAACCTACCTTGTACTTTTGTATTCTTTAGCATGGATGTCACTTGTGTTAAAGGGAACCGAGCTACTAGATAACTTCTCTAACTAGGGTATTCAAGGGTAGGAGTTTCCTTAATTACAACAACACATATTTGCAAATTAGCTCAGCTCCTCGTGTTTGCAGGTTTAGGCAAATTGAGTCTGTCTCAAATAAATCAGAATGGTATGCATTTAAGCTCTCATTGTTATATGCTTGAACCCTAGTTAAACTCAAATAGCACGAGTGAGAAGATTTAGTGTCCTAATCTATTTTGTGCTTCATTAAACAAGGAGATCTGATGCCGCTTAAGTTACCTATTTTGGAATTCTTCATTGGCTCCATGCTGTTGTGCATCAACTTACGATGCATCCAACCTAGGAACTGTAACAAAAGACAGAAGTGAGAATTATTTCATCCTGGGGGTTCTTGTCATTCCATCAAGACCTAGGAGCTCAGGACATACCGTCATATTGAGCTTTCCTGTGAAAGCAGGATCAGAGATCGTTATCTCAGAAAAGTAACTCAAGACTGAAAAGGCTGTGGATATTAAATAGATGAATCTTTTATTAGAGGAGGTTACCTAGAAGTCGTTATATAGAGGGACATATTATGTTCCTTTTCGTCATCTTGTTTTAAATGGGAAGATTAGAGTTTCTAGAAGGGTCTAAGTTGGATTCGGCAGAGAAGGAACATTGGAAAAATTCCAAGACTATGGTTGGACATACTTTGTTAACATTGTATCAGTTGATAGATGGACCTCAAGACCCACATGTAGATGCTATATTTTCCATGAGCATTATATGATTTCTCAGAGTTGGTGACATGGCGACTATAATGTAATTTAAATAGTAATATTGTACGTGACTACGTTTTGTTATCATGATGATTTGACATATGTTGTGCACGTAAATGAAAATCTATGGTCTGCTAGCCACGTGGATAATAGGATTTGGCCATGGGAATTGCTTGCTGCATACTCTTGTCATTCTGGAGTTGTATTGTACCACAGTAGTTGGTGGGGCAACACAGAATGATTAGGTACCCATACCAAAAGTAGTTGATTTGTGGTCAATATTTCTACACTAGGGCCATGTAAAGGCCTCGTGTTTACTGAGAATTTGGCATTGCCATATATTTATATTGAACTTTGTAAAGGGCTCATGCTCTTTTTTCTGTCTAAATTGAGCTATTTCCTCACCTTTGGCTGAGATATTGAGATGTATGTTATAAGTAACATATAGTGCCAGTATGACCAATTTGGATTTCTGGATTGCACACAAACTTGTGTGAGAATGTTTCATGGGTTAAGGCAAATAAGATGGTATCATTAACTGGATAAAAACTCATATTACGTGATATATCTGTAAATTTGATGGTGTTTTGGTGTGTTTGGATCCGATTGGTTCATTCTTCACACAAGACTTGCCCTTCTGACTGTTTTTTTGGAAACCCAAATTCATGTAATATTACATAAGATGATAGATCGTAAATGTGTGTGAAATCTCAATAGTCGTCCTTGTATCAACGCTTCGCTTATAAATGAATAACACTAGTTTACGCAGGGACAAGAACAGAAGCATCCAGTAGAAATTCTTGGCCACATGAATATTGCTGAAGAGTTTATTTAAGAAGTCCATTTGGCAATTGCATGCTGAAGAGAGTGTGTCACACTAGACAGCTGTGTGAATGTAAACTACTGTTCTGTTCCATCAAAAAAATATTTTCCAGCTGATAACCACAACCATGCACTGCCCATGCTCAATGTATAAAGGTAAATATCCTTTATTTGTTGTTATTGCCTTGTCTTTGATTCCTTGCATGAAATTTAATCTGATTTCCTTATACTATTAAATTACTACTACTTGAGAATTGTTATCTGTAGAGTTTATTGTAGAAGTTTTCCTAAGCTGATGGCCGTCTATGTGGATTGATTGGTACTAGTGTTTATCGAGGTTCTCAAACTAAATGCCCTAGTCTGCCCTTAGGATATGATGTTAAACCACTCTATATTCTTTTTTTCTTTCCATAATTAATCTCGTACTCCCTCCGTCCGCCATTAGGAGTCCCATTTATGGGCGGCACGGGTTTTAAGAAATGTTAAGAAAAGTGGGTGGAAAAAAGTTAGTGGAATAGGGGTCCCACTTATATATATTAGTTTTGAATGAAATGTGAGTGTAATGAGTTAGTGGAAGGTGGGACCCTATTACCATTTATGTAAAAGTGAACCAGGACTCTTATTCGCGGACGGACTAAAAAGGAAAAACAGGACTCCTATTCGCGGACGGAGGGAGTATATCATATCAATACCATTAGAGCTGTATGATTTCAAACTAGATTGTCATAATAATGTGCTTTACCCTGTTTTAAATGGCAATTTGTGATGGATACGACAACTTGATTTTCATCCCATCAATTAGTGTTGATGCTTTTGGACTTTTATGCTTGACCATACTTTTACACCTTATTGTGAAATGCTATCTTACAAATATTAATTGTTAACAGGAAGTTGGGTAGTCATATCTAGAATTATCGTTGTGAAATATTTGGCTCAATGCTCTCTCTCTCTCCCTCCCTCTCTCTCACACACACACGAACCTCGTGCTCGTATGAACTACATATCATGACAGGTTTGCTATACCTCGTCCATTCAAGTGTCGGCACTTGAAATATTTAGCTTAATGCTCACGTCTGTCACGTTGTGCCTGCTAGGTGTATCCTAGTTTCGCTCAGATAATCCTAGTTACCGAGCTAGGTGTATGACAAGTAGAGTAATCGAGAAAAATACCACCATGCAAGTTCAATATAATATTGTCAGCCGCAACAGCAACTTGCTATAGGCGGATAGTGACTCCACAGGTTGTTAGAAAAGAAGTCGATTCATGCGTTGCCCAACGTGTTTCTGTCTGGTATACGTGTTATAGGTCCATAATTGTAGTTATGGAACTGGTGAGACAAATATTAGCTGAATTAATCAGGCAACGATCCTCGTTTTCAGCTACACTACAAAAGGGTAACAGACATAAAATGTTGCCTTTTTTGGTTGGACAGGAACGAGTAGGAGTAGAGGGCTATGGGGTGAAATGATGAACAAATCCATACAAACACTAGCCTCCACCTTTGCTAGAATTCTGTACTCACTTGAACTTAGCGATAGTAAGAGAGTGGTGGCTGTGGCTCCCACATTGTGTTGCTAGTATTGATTTTCTATTAGATTATGATGCACTTATCGCTTTCAAGTCTGATAATTTTGTGTGGTTAACCACTAATTTCGCCTAATTTTTTTGTGTTAAGTGATTGTCTTCTTGTGTGTAGCTTTATATTTGCTGATTAGATTGGTTTCGCGGTGCTACACCTATAAATTATATTGGTCCCGCTACTAGACTTGTCAAGTGGGCCAGTCTTGAGACATTGAACGGGTTTGGACTGGGCTCATTAGTCATGTAGGGTTTTATGGGGTCTTCTTGTAAACACAGGATCAGCCTGTGCCCAAGGCCATTAGAAGTTTGGCCAGAGCCAGCCCATGATCGGCCCAATAAAGGCCAAACTAAGTACTCCCTATGTCCGTGATTAGGAGTTTTAGTTTTTCGATACTGTGTTTTGGAAAATGTGAATAGAAAAAATTAGTGGAATGTGGGTCGCATTTTAATATATACTCCCTCCGTCCTATAATAAATGGTATACTTGTAGGAAATGTTATTTTGTGTTAGGTGGAGAGAGAAAATAGTAGTAGTACATTTATATTAGTGTAAGAGAGAACTTTTTCCAAAAAAGGAAATGTGACATTTTTTATGGTACAAACTAAAAAGGAAAATGTGACATCTATTATGAGATAGATAGAGTACTTAGTTTTATAGTTTTAGTGCCTATTTACCATATATAGTAAAAATAAAATAAAATTTCTATTAGCGGATGGACCACAATGATAAAATGAGGCTTTGGTCTAGGTAGTAATTAGCTCCATTAATCTCTTTTGAGTTGATTTCGGTTTTATAAAGTTATATGAAAACAATTTAAAATCAAACTCAACCCAATTAGGCTTACTTACCAAATGGGTTAGGTTTTGGTTGGATTGGGCCTAAATATATACTGCATTCATCTATCATAAATATAAACTTTTGAAATGGATATGAGTTTAATGTATAATTGGGGAAGCAGGAGAGATATAGAAAGAAAAATGGATTGAAGTACTGTTATTGAAAAATGGGTTTCACCTCATTATTTCCTAAAGGGATGAATGGAGTATAAAAGCTCAGATTGGCCCAATCATTCAGACATAAGCCTTAACGGGCCCGAGTTGGGCTAGGACTGGCTTACTTGACCAATTGCTACCTATGAACACTCCCCGTCGCTAAACAAATATTAGAATATAATTGAAAAAATGATGCCAAACGTTTCATTTTATCGTTGATCCAAATCCTCTAGTTATTCTGTATGAACAGTTTCTGATATTGGGCGTGTTGGCCTAACTATTGTGCTGTACTCTATGATCGGGTTCTCTCACTCATAAAATGAAAAGAGTTAATTTACAAAAATATAGTACTACTATAAATATAAATCAATGTTCAGGACCAGTTGTGGTTAAAATATTTATGAAAATTTGACGCGTGTATGTGTATAGACGTAACATAATATATACAGTATATTGATAAATTGGTTAGGTTATAGTAGCAAAAATCGTGTCATGGGTTGGAAATAAGAACACAATCGAACCACTATTTAACGTTAAACATGTGGTTAGGATTACTTGACTATTGCTTGTTGCATTCTCCTTTCAATTCAACCGGATTCCCTTTGTTGGCTAGTAGAAACCAAATGACGGATGTTTCGTATAAATACATTAAAATAGATTAAATTTCGCCTAGTATAAAAAGCCAACAGTTTTAAGCTTATATTCAGTACAATTAGCAAGAATTAACTATATATGCTCAATACTAAATGGAGAGTACTTAATTCTAAATCCAAATGAAAAGAAGGGTGGGTAGGGGACTGTTTATTTGTTTTTAACACGCATCGTAGAAAACCGCAGCGTTGAAACAGGAGAGAGGCCTCCCGCATCCCAATCAGCATGAGGAAACGTGAATATAGAAGTAAGCAACGAGAAACAAAACTCCACTTCACTCCATTTATTTCTCAACTACCAAAAAACACCAAACCCCAAATCTTCACATCCGATTCCGGAAATCCGGGTCAATGGGAACAGCTGTGGCGGCGGCGGAGATATCGGAGTCTCTGCTACTGCAGGATGAGGCGGCGGCGGTCGATTTGGACGAGCCGATTCTGGGACTGGAAGGAGCAGATTACGATCAGAGGGCTGGTAGTGAGCGCCGTCTTGGGCGCTCTCTTCTGCATAATCACGCACAAGCTCAATCTGACGGTCGGGAATATCCCGTTGCTCAACGTCGCCGCCGGTTTGCTCGGCTTCTTCTCCGTCAAATCGTGGACCAGCTTTTTGACCAGATTGGGGTTCTCGTCCAAGCCATTTACCCGCCAAGAGAATACCGTTATTCAAACTTGCGTCGTGGCTTGCTATGGACTCGCCTTCAGTGGTAAATTTTTATTTATTTACTTCAAAATTCAGCTGTAATTGATATAGCTGGGAGTGTTGAATAATGCGGATTACGGAATAATTATGTGATTGTTTGGGAGCTTGCAGTGGCGGAATTGTTGATGAATCGATGTTAATCATGAGGGGATTTTGGTTTTGGGTTGCTGTGTTATTGGACGGGTTTGATGATTTGTTGTTATTGTTGTTGGCAGGGGGATTTGGATCTTACTTGCTGTCTATGGATGAAAAAACGTATAAATTGATTGGCGAAGATTATCCGGGGAATCGTGCAGAGGATGTGAAGAACCCTGGATTGTTGTGGATGATGGGCTTCATATTTGTTGTTAGTTTTCTGGGGCTCTTTAGTCTCGTTCCGCTTCGAAAGGTAACTTTTGACACCTCTGAAGTGGTATTTAGTCCTTTGTTCATACATAATTGCCCCAGCCCTTGCCTTCTGCAACTCATATGGTACCGGACTAACAGACTGGAGCCTGGCTTCCACATACGGAAAAATTGGTCTTTTCATTATTGCCTCAATCGTGGGGAGCAATGGTGGGGTTTTGGCTGGTTTGGCAGCTTGTGGGGTTATGATGTCCATTGTCTCCACAGCTGCTGATTTGCAAGATTTTCAAACTGGTTATCTTACAAAATCGTCAGCTAAGTCTATGTTTGTGAGCCAAATAGTAGGAACAGCCATGGGCTGTGTGATTGCTCCTCGCACATTTTGGATGTATTGGATTGCCTTCGACATTGGATCGCCTGATAGTACTTACAAAGCACCATATGCTGTTATTTACAGGGAAATGGCCATTTTGGGGATTGAGGGCTTCTCTGAACTTCCTCAGCATTGTCTAGCCATGTGTACTGGCTTCTTTGTGGCTGCCCTGGCTATAAACCTTTTGAGAGATCTAACCCCGAAAAAATTTCCCAGTACATTCCCATCCCGATGGCAATGGCAGTGCCATTTTACATAGGAGCTTACTTTGCAATCGACATGTTTATTGGTACTGTTATATTATTCATATGGGAGCGCATAAATAGAAAGGATGCTGAGGATTATGCAGGCGCCGTTGCCTCTGGCTTAATCTGTGGTGACGGGATATGGACAATCCCTTCTGCTATTCTCTCAATCTTCAAGGTTGATCCACCCATCTGCATGTACTTCAAGCCTTCTGGAAGTAGCTGAACAAGTAAGCTGTGTTTGTTTCAAATCCTTAATTTCATCAACAGAAAAATCTTGGCCTGTACATACTTAATATGTTCATGTTCACGTACTGTCTCGATCCTTTACCTGCAAATTTTAGCTATTTCCCTTGCAACATTTGTTTCTGCAATTTAATTTCCATGATATTAAGGAATTAAGAATGATCTTATCGCATTTGTCTGCATTTTAATTAATATATGCAGTTACTGTAAGTCCACATGCAGACAGAAGTTGGATAATCAGTAAAGAATGAATTATTGAAGCTAGGGGTGAAAGGGACATAAATGATAAATGTAGCTGAAGAAATTGTGTCAAAATCTTTGGAATTTTCTTTCTCATTGATCCGTGAACCCCCTTTTCCCACCTTTAGTTGCATCCATCACAAATCTTGAGAACTCTGCTGTTTTTGTATTTATTGCTATTTTATTTCTGGGTAAAAATGTGAATAAAGCTAGTGGAATATGTTGTACCACTATTATCCTGTTTTTTATTGAAAGAAATATATGTTCATGGTCCTTCTTTCCCCCCATCAATAGTTTTATATAAATATAAAACACCTATATATTTTGTTAGGGATGTGATGTTACTTGTCAAAATTATTCATAATTTGTAAAAGGGAATCTCTGGTGTGCGTTTACTGATGCTACAGGTGATGAAAATTGAAATACAGAGTGTAGTGTTCATTGTTCGTACACATATTTTGTTTGATGATTCGGACATATTGTCACATGGTGTGCTTAGCCCAATTACAATTGTTGAAAACTCTCACTTTCTTCATCATAATTGGCTAAACACACTACATGATAATGTATGCAAACCATCAAATTTTTACTCATTTCATAGATGTAAAAAATGTAAATGTTGAATTTTGTTTGGTTCTTTTCCCTGATCCATAGGAGAACTGTCCCCCAGTTGATCTCTTTTTCTTTTTTGACCTTTTCCTTTATTCTTGCCTTTTATATCTTGTATGCATAACGTTTTTTCTTTGTCACCCATTCTTTGAAATATGCATATAAACATTTGATAAACTTTAGTTTTTGAATATATAAATCATGGATAAAAGGCACTGAAATCAGTAACATGCCTATAATTTTTTACTCTCTTATGGAATCTTTAGACATCCATTATCTGTCTGTACATTATTAAACAATCAAGCGTGGCAAAAAGAAAAAAAAACATTTAATTTCTTCATCTGATGCCTTGCCTAGTCATTAATGTGAATAAAATAATGAGACAAATGCAAGATTTTAATTGCATTTGGATGAATAGTTGCATTCAAATTCACGGGTTACAATTATGGATCACAAATTTGGAAAAACAAACTTTTTTCCATGGTTGGTTAGATCCAAAATGATTTTATTTTGTTTTTACAAGATAACTTTAGTAGATCTAACATTGATTAGTTCATTAAGTACATCTTATTGCGGTATATTTGATCTGTATGCTTTTTTTTTAATCAGAAACGGCCTCTGTGGGCGGGGTTTAGGCAGACCCCCAACCCGTAAATAAAATCAAAATGTAATGTTTCAAAAACATGATCTGAGCTCAAAAGTGACTAAGATCTAAACAAGAACATGAAGGTGCAAAATAGGGGCCCCACAAGTCGGGATCCTCCATTCTATCAAATGGAGAAAAGATGACTAAATACACTAAAGGGAGAAACGAAAATAGACCAAAACCAACCACTAGAAGAGCTAGCAATAAATTAGATGTACCAAAAAAAATACTAATTCAAAGTTGTAAAAAATGGCAAAACGTCGATTTTTGAATTGATACGAGAACTTCCAGTATTTGTACTGAAATCGAAACCCCTTGGACCCTTCGAGGACTGATTTTGATCCACCTTCCGTCGGACTTGAGCTTATGGTTTAGAACCAAAAATATTTTTCCAAATCGATTGCATCGCTAACATAGCAGTCCCTATTTATTTATTATAAGAAGAATTTAAGAATATAGCTTCTCTACACCACAAGAATAAATATCTAAAATCTAAGCTCTTAAACCTAACCTATACGATTCCACTTGAAAACAAAAGTCCGATTAGTGATTTTCTTCGTTCAACAAAAAGAAAAGAAAAAAATATACACCATCAAATGAATTATGCATATTTTAATTTTTGTAGGAAATTAACAGTAACTTATTACTACCTCACAACTAATATCATTAGATTATATAGTTCCAAACATTTTCTTTCTCGATCTTTACTTTATAGCCATGATTGTTGGCGTGGATTAATGTGAAGTGATTTGTGTGTTTTTCAATTGCTCTTTTTCTTTAAAAATTGAAATTGACATCTCCACTCTATGAAATTAATTAAATCGAGAGTTAGTGGTGGGGTTGTTCAATCATTTGAACTAGCTAACTTCTTTTTAATGGAGTATAAATGATATAAAATAAATAAATGATTACATTTGTTTGCATGATCATTTCTTTTCCATCTTTTTTAACAATAAAATATTCAAATATCGGCACCTAAATCATTTTTAATTATGCATCACTCTCCACTATGCACATATTTGGTGTTGACTTCATCACTTAATATTGTAGTAATTAATAAATAAACATTTGAAGTTATAACTGTAAGGAATTACTGTGGTTCATTTTGTAACCTATTTTCTATTTCTATGCAGCCAGTGCCAGTGTATATATAGATGACGTTAAATAGGAAGATATATGTTATGAGATAAATAAGAATATGGTTTGTCTAAAATTAAATTAATTATATGGGTGGAAATAAAATGGATAATCGTGACATACAAATTAATCTTAGCATTTGAAATGAGCTAAAATATTACGAGCCAAACTTTTGAAGGAAAATAAAATAACTTTAAGTTAAGAATACATAATAGCTGAACAACCATCTTAACAGGACTATTCATTACTTATAAACCATCTTACAAATTTTAACAATATTTTTGTGAGTTTTACCATTTTAACTACTATTAAAATTGAGTAAAAGGAATATACACATGTATCCCAAAATCTTGAAAATGAAAATTATATTTTGATGCAGCTTTCAAGTTCCAACATATGTGGAAGATGAACCATACATACAGTACTAGGTTAGGAAGCACTAAAGCAGAGACCCACCCAATTTTCTTTACTTGAGATGCCATAATTTTTTGGTTTCAAACTGTCTAAATTATTAGAATGATGGATAGTGTGAGTCTTAAGGAACCCCACAATCCCAATCATTTCTTACCAGCTGTTCTTATACAATCTCTCCATGATACATACTCATACGTATATAGGTACATCTGAATCATTGAATTTTTAGATATAATGCCCACAAAATACACTGTCATCAAAATTCTATATTGTGTGTGTGATAGAGACAGTTATAGCCTCTTGCAAGAGATATAATTGAACCAATATTACTCATCTCTGTTGGTTGTAATAATGCAACCAAGCTACATTAACACAAGTTATAAGCATATTTCTTAACAACTTCTACTTAATGATTTTGTTATCCACTCTTGGTGCAATTATCACAGTTCTATTTCTAAAATTTACTACTCCATGAATAATGTTCTCATTCCAAACAACAAGTCAATTGTCAAAACAGTGCAAAAGTGGCACACACACACACTAAATAAGTTTAAAGTGCATAAAGTGATTCCCATTCACATACACTCTTTAAATAACCAAGATCCAATTTTTCAGACAGAGATGCCATTTTGTTCCTAGGGATTTCAAGATTTTACCTTTTGTCCTTCACATTCCTAGGCACTTTTGCAAAAAGCAAAAATACCAAAAAAATTCTACTAATAATCGTAATATAATAAATAAACCTTGAAAAAATCAAACCAAACCAATCCAAAAAATACACACATCCCCTGTTTTTTCTTCTCTCTTTTCCCCTTTTTCTCCTTCAAATCTTCCCACCTTCTTCAATCAATCAACTCTTCACTCACACAGTGAAAAAAAAGGTCATCGAAATTTCCAAAGAAGACGATGCTCCAACCTTGAAAATTCTACAACAAAGAAGGGGTGAAGATAGGAATCGTTTGTGGATGGATCCGAAGAGCCTAGAGCAGCCGCAAAGCAGCGCCGGCGCCGAAACGAAAGCGGCGGCAGAGATGAAGGATTTCCAGATTGTGGCGGCGGCGGAGAGAGACGACTCGAAGAAGCTCGCCCTCGCTCCAAAGCGGAGCTCGAACAAGGACCGCCACACCAAAGTCGAGGGCCGCGGCCGCCGGATTCGGATGCCGGCTCTCTGCGCCGCCAGAATATTCCAATTGACTCGGGAATTAAGGCACAAATCGGACGGCGAGACCATCCAGTGGCTGCTGCAGCAGGCCGAGCCGTCGATCATCGCCGCCACGGGGAGCGGCACCATCCCCGCCTCCGCCCTGGCCGCCGCGGGCGGCGCGATTTCGCAGCAGGCCAGCTCGATTTCGTCGGGCCTCCACCACAAAATCGATGAATTAGGGGCTAATCGGAGCTCGTGGCCTATGATTGGGGGAAATTTGGGGAGGACTTACGTGAGCACTGCGGCGGGGCTGTGGCCTCCCACGGGATTCGGATTTCAAACGTCATCTTCTTCGTCGACTTCGTCTGGTCCGTCAATGGCGGCGGCGGCGGAGAATTCTACTTATCTTCAGAAAATGGGCTTCCCTGGATTTGAGCTGCCCGGAGGGAATTTGGGGGCAATGAGTTTCACCTCAATTTTGAGCGGAGGAGGCGGGCAGCAGCTGCCCGGATTGGAGCTTGGATTATCACAAGATGGAAACATAGGAGTGATGAATCCTCAGGCATTCAGCCAGTTTTATCAGCAGATGGCGGCTCCGGCGGCGCGTGTCGCCCACCACCATCAAAATCATCAGCAGCAACACCACCACCAGCAGAATTTGTCGCCTAAGGATGATGATTCTCAAGAATCAGGACAGTAGATTTGTCTGAAAAAAGTTAACATTAATACTAAAAATGGTTGATTTGTTTTTTGGGAATGTATTGTGTGGTGATTGGTTTTTCTTCTCTTTTTAAAAAATTTTATTTGTATTTTTTTTTTCTGTTTTTTGTTGCATTAGTGTATATATCTCAAGAATGATAGATATGTTCATCCCATTCTTCAGATAGATAGATTGCAATACAGCCTATTTATTCTTCTTGATCATATATTGTGTAAATTAGATGTTGTTTTTTTGGTGTAGAATGTGAAGGCATCAATTAGTTTGAGGTTATTTTGTTGGTTGGTTTAATGCATCTTTTGTGAAACCACAGCGAAGAAGAGTGTAGCCATGTTTCTGCATATCTGTTCTTGCTTTTAGTTCAACGGGAGTGTCTCGTCTCGTCTCCCCCTCGTCGCCACTTCAGGTGCGATTTCCTGGATCTCATGTGGCTATCTTTGTGAGGATGGTGTTATTTGGATTAGGCTGCATTTAGGTGTTTGCTTATTCAATACATTGGTGTATGATTAGAAGTTTGTGGCTATTAATTATGTCTAAATTGGTGCTAAAGAGTGACCAATGCCTAATTGTTCACAAAATGTTTATGCATTTCTTGAATATTAGTAGTGAGTCTTGAGCTAATTGGAATGAAGTTAATGATTCGATTCAGGACCTTCAAATTATTGCCTAAGTAGTAGACAGACAGACCCCTTTCGGAAGTATTAGTCGTTGCGTTCAAGTAGGCTCGATTGATCCACGCATGCTACATGAAACTTCAGTCGACCCCTTGTCTATTCTGGAACTAGGAAAGCTTGATTTTTTCTTTAGATTTTTCTCTCAATGCCACCATATGATGAAAAAAGAAAATCCCCCTTTCCCCTACTACTAAATTTAGTGATGTTTTGATTCATTGTTCCATTAGTCTTCATACTTACATTCTCTCTTTTTATATATATATATATATATAGAGGGTTGTGATCAATTGAGATTTTTTAGTCTAATTGAGAATTGATAAATTTATCACTCTTGAATTACTAGTATATCTTTGCATGACCAATTTATCAACTTTCTGCATATGTAAAATCCAAACCTCCCAAAAGCAGAAATAGAAAGAAGAATTAATATGATGAAAATTGCTGTGTTTGAAACAGAAACTACAACTGCAAAAACAAGGTGATGAAAGAGGAAAGAATTTTGAGTAACAGAAATATGGGCACACACACATCTCTCGGTTGTCTATATTTTAATTCGAATGCAACAGATTTGCATTGAAAGAGAGATGTGACAAGATGGTGCATTTACTATAAATGAATAGTCGTCTTCATTTCATCAATAAATTCCAAGGCATTATTATCTTTAGAATATGGGGTGCTGATATGCTTCTTGTTACGTTTTATTTAAGTTTAACTAAGGGTGTCCGCGGACGTCCAAATAGCTCCGCTCCAGTTTTTGTCTATAGTCCCAGTTTTTTTATCCATAGCCTCAATTTTTTGTTTCTGTCACTATAGTGGACACCAATAGTCCCAAAATTTTATAATCAATTTTTAATTTAATGTTTCAAGCAATTATGAATAAATTTATCAGACTATACGTAATTAGAAGAAAACGACTATACGTGAAGAAATTAAAATTAAACACTAAATTTTCGTCGTATTAAAGTACATGAAAAATTATACAACGAAAATTTTATCTAGTGCAAATCACAAAGGTGTTTGCACTGCTCCGCCACCTCCCCTATGTACCCACACTTCTTCAATCAAATCGGCCTGGAGTGTGGTATGTGATGTGGTCCTGTGCATATCAGCGAAACGTTGGATCAAATATTCATTGATCTGTGGTACGCCCATCTGGATCGGCGCGGAGGCAACACCGTGACTTGTACTTGCGCCCTCTTCCGGTGCCCAGCGCTCTGCCGCAAATCCTTCATCTTCTATTATCATATTATGCAATATGGTACATGCTAACATAATATTCGCGACATCATCTTCGTGCCAAACTCGTGCCGGGCACCGTATAGTAGCCCACCGCGATTGGAGGACACCAAAAGCCCGCTCAACATCCTTCCTAGCACCCTCTTGTTTGCGCGCAAAATATTGTTTCTTCAGTCCAACCGGTTGGCCGGCAATCTTGACGAACACGGGCCACCGCGGATATATCTCATCTGCCAAATAGTATCCCCTACTGTACTGCGTGCCATTGGCTACGAAGCTGATTTCTGGACCCTCCCATCGGCACTCATCGCTGAAGAGCGGCGATGACTGAAGAACATTGATGTCGTTGTTCGAACCTGCCACACCGAAATACTCATGCCAGATCCGCAAACGGTAGTCAGCAATGGCTTCCAGAATCATCGATGGATGTTTGCTTTTGAATCCAGTTGTGAACTGGCCTTTCCATGCCACGGGGCAGTTCCTCCACCCCATATGCATGCAATTAATGCTTCCTAACATTCCTGGGAACCCGTGGATCGAACTGTGCATATCCAGCAGGCTCTGACACTCATCAGGGGTGGGCTTCCGTAGAAACTCCCCACCAAAAATTTCTCGGATCCCCTTACAAAACTGCCTAAGCACCGTGAGGCTAGTCGTCTCACCCATCTGTAGGTATTCATCGAACATATCGGCTGGTCAAGCGTAGGCAAACTGCCGGATTGCAGCGGTGCACTTCTGTTGCGTAGACAGCCCGATCTGGCTCGCGGCATCACGCCGGAGGGTGAAGCACCGGTAACACTCCGCCAAATTCGTCGCTATATGGTTAAACAGCCGTTGCAACATTCTGAATCTCCGGCGGAATATCTCGGGTGGATAACGAGGGTTATCCACAAAGTAATCAGCCATTAGACGCTGGTGCGCACCGTCGTGGTCTCGTTGGATGGTCCGCCGATCAGTAATCGCACGAGGGATAGCAGCCTCTGCCTCCTCCGCCCCGTCCGCCAAGCGCGCCGCATCCTCCTGGGCAGCCTGGTGTTGCACCTGTTGAATCAGAGCATTCCACGTGTCTTTCCACAAATTGTCCATTTCTGACCACAAATTCTAGTGAGAGAAATTTTGAGTGATGAAGAGTTGGAATGGTGTGAAAATAATTAATGGAATGAGGTGTATTTATAGGTGAATTAAATTGAATTAAAAAAAATCACCGACTACCGCCGCGCCGAGCACCGCTCCACTATAGCAGCCCCGCCTATTCGCCGCGTCCGCCCCGGAGCAGGCGCGTCCTCGCCGCATGCCCGTCCGCCGCCTACCGCCCCCATTTTCCTCGTCTGCCCCGGGGGCGGACGTCACCTCTACTATAGACCGCCCCGGGACCGCCCCCCGCCGGGGCTATAGGCGCGGCGGTCCCATAGTGGACACTCTAAGGGCATCAGTAGTGGGGCGCCCTAAGGCGCGCCGGTCCCATAGTGGACACTCTAAGGGCATCAGTAGTGGGGCGCCCTAAGGCGCGCCCTAAAGCCCGCCCTATGCACCGCCACATCAGCATTTTATCCTCCTACCCTTTCACCTGCAGTGAGGCGCTCTATAAGCCGCCCTAAGAGGCGCCATAAGCATTTTCTTTTATTTGAATATTTAAATAAATACAAAAATTAGAAAAAACCTTCATTTCATTTTTAAAATTAATACATTACAATACGAATTTAAAAAAAATACGCAAACTCAGCGACGACGGTTACGGGCCCAAACTTCTTCAATCATGTCGTTCATGAGCTGGGCATGGTCTTGTTGGTTGCGCATTGAGGCCTGTCTAGATAGAACCTCATTGAAGCCCGTCGGTAATCCTTGAGCGGGGGGCGCGGTCGTCGTGCTGGAGGAGCTAGATGCACCTTCATCATCGGTCCAATCGGTGATGCTCCCACCTTCATGTTCGACTATCATGTTGTGCAAGATAATGCACGCATACATGACATCGGCGAGGACTTCCTTGAATCAGTGACCTGCCGGCCCTTTCACTATTGCCCACCGTGATCGGAGCACACCAAATGCTCGCTCCACATCCTTCCGCGTCACCTCCTGCTTTTGCGCAAATAAAACTCTCTTCTCATCGATTGGGCAGCTGATCGTCTTCAGGAAAACATGCCACCTTGGGTATATGCTATCGGCCAAGTAGTACCCCATGTGGTATTGACGCCTGTTGGCAGTGAACTCGATGGCCTGGCCGTTGCCATTGCATTGCTCGGTGAAGAGGGTGGATGAGTTGAGGACGTGATGTCGTTGCTCGACCCGGCTACACCGAAGTACGCATGCCAGATCCAGAGCCGATGGTCAGCGACGGCTTTGAGGATCATCGTCGGGTGGCTGCCCTTGTATCCACTAGTAAATTGGCCTCTCCACGTCGTCGGACAATTCTTTCACTCCCAGTGTATACAATCGATGCTCCCTAGCATCCCAGGAAAGTCGTGTGCCGTCTCGTGCATCTTCATCAGGCCCTGGCAATCTACAGCAGTCGGCTTTCGCAAATATGTGTCGTTGTAAGCCTCCACAACTCCCCTACAAAATCTATTCAGGCACTCGCGGCTTGTTGTCTCTCCGACGTGGAGGTACTTGTCGAACATGTTCGCCGTGGTGCCGTAGGCCAACTGACGGAGGGCAACCGTGCACTTCTGCAACGGCGTAAGTCCGGGTCTGCCGATGCCATCTTCCCGATACTGGAAGTATTCATCACGTACTCCAACGTCTGGACAATGCTAAGAAAAAGGTAACTAGGCATTCTAAACCGGCGGCGGAAAATAGTCGGGCCCCACCGTGGTTGCTCGGCAAAATAGTCTGCAACTAGACGTTTGTGAGCTGCGGCGTTTCGCGGAGGACAAACGTCCGACGTCGAATAGGCTTGGGGATCTGCTCCGCCGCCGCCGCCGCCTCCTCGCGCTGCATTTCGGCTAAGCATTCCGCCATTGCGTCTTGAACGGCTGCATTAAAGGCTTGGGTCAAGGTCGGACTACCGCTCTCCGAGGAACTCCGGTCGTCGTCGTGGTTCATTTTGGTTTGTGAGAGATGGAGAAATGTGAGAGATGAGAGAAATGAGAAATGCGAGAAATGTTTGTATGAAAAATAGAATGAGAAACGAGGTTTCATAAATAGACAAAATTCAAAAAAAAAACAAAAACGCGTTGCATCGTTCGCGCCATTGTCCGCGTCGCCCACAGTGGGCGGACGATGCCATATCGTCCGCGCTTCTTCCGCGGACTATCTGTCGGGCGAGGACGATGGCGCGCCTGAGGCATCGGGCGGCCTATCGTCCGCCCCACTGTGGGTGCCCTAATTATCGATGAAATTTCAATTATACATAAAAAGAGAAGGAACATCTTTGAGATTAATCAATATATCCATTTTTTAAATGATTGGAAATTCACTGATATGCAAACCAAAAAGGGAATTGGATCCAGCATGAACACAATACAAAATTATCTTGTTCTTAAAGTGTTGATACAATCTACAAAATTATCTTGTTGATACAATCTTCGAAATGGACGTAGTTTTGTGTGTATTTGTGTCATGTTTATGTTAGAAATTACCTGTCTTTCTTCCCTTACCCGCACTTGTTACTCAGATTCTAAGCTTATTATTGGGCCTGATTGTTGGGCCAAATGTTAGTTGTACTGATTTTTTTCATCTGGGTCCAATTGCTATAGTTGTTAGACCCAAAATGCCAATAGGGCTGATATTCCGTAAGAATTAATTTTAGTGAAGGAATCCGTAGTTTAAGATTACAAAAAAAGTTTTAATTCATAATGTTTCTCAAATTAACTACCTAGAGCATTAGCAACGGCGCCCGTCCCGGCAGAATTCCGACTGGCGTGCCGAAAGTCCGTGCGGGACGTCCGTCATTGTGCAAGGGAGGCACGGATACAGACATCCGCTGCGGACACCGGAGTTCTGCGGTGTTCCACGGATATCCATCGCGACGTCCGTGCGGACGTCCGCCATTGCGTTGACTCTCACGGATGTCCGCGCGGACGTCCCGATTATTACATTAATTTCTTTTATTGTAGGAAGTCCGTCGGAATGTCTTTGGGGATGTTCGTATGATGTGGCATCCGCAGTGGGATGTCCGTATGACGTGGCAGGAGGTGTTTTTGGGATGTCCGCGGGGATGTCCACCGAGACATCCTCACCACTGCTAATGCTCTTATAAAAAATAAACACATTAAATATTTGACTTAATTATTAGCTCTTTGTGGTTGGTGTCTAAGCTTTTTCCCACACAAAGACAGGCCCACATGGGATAGTGTTATATCTTCATCTCATGTGCAGCTGATATGGGGTGTTCTAGATTTAAATTCTCGATAAGTGTAGGTTATGTTGAATGGTTCACTCATCGCCTTTTATCGATGATTTAGAGAGTGCTACTACTTGACTTCATTTAAATTAACTACAATATTAAAAAAATTGTCTCAATCAAGAATAATGAAGAAAAAATAATGAATATTTCTATCTATACAAGTAATATACCCTCAACTAGGCAAGTGTCTTATCGAAAGGCCAAAAACATGATAAAACGTAGTAAATATCTTTACAAAGTGCATATCTCTGCAGATCGCATTCAAGCGAATCAAACTATCTTTACATCCCTTCAAATATAAAATAATTTGGGCCTATTGCCCATTAATAAATCCCACTAAATTTAGCCAATGTTTATCCATTGTTATTTCTAAATCTTTTTTCTTATTTATAACAATATTTATATGCTTATCTATACTACTTTCATCCAAGAAAAATAATTTTAGTAAACAATACGGAGTAAAAAAATTAGTTTAGAATATTATTAGTAAAAAATGAGATTATTATAGAAACTTATCATAAATAAATAGAAGTTTGCTATTTTTCATAAATGGATATATTACTATCTTTAATTGTTTTGGATGCATTAGAAACACGCCGAACTGACATGAATATCAAGAGGTGTGTATTTAATCAAATTCAAACAAAGCAATGAAAAGGAGTTATTTAGCATTACATGAAATATTATGTGTTGTTTAAGTTCTCCACGTTAATCACCTATGTATCAAACACTACCAATGAAAATGGATAATACGTGTTAATATATATATACACAAATATAATACAAACATGGATCGAAAAATGAATAAGACATACACATATTAAAACAAAAAAGGCCTTTGTCAAAATTAGTACTACTATGAAAAAAAATTTGCTTTTATAAAATAAAAGTCACGATGTCTTCCAAATAAATAATGACGCTTCTTATAATCAAAGTCAATGTTACAAAAATTATTGCTGTGTTGATAAAAGTTAATGTTTTAATGTATAAAATTATTGTTTTTTTCCGAATTTAGATTACTACAATAGCATATTAATTAATCACAATAATATTTTTTACTACTTATTTTTATGTGATAAAATCATTACACTTTAATCTAGTACACATGAAAAGACAATTATCCTTATAGCTAGTACTATTATAAATATTTCAGATAAGATTTAGAGACTATTCAATGTTCACATTGACTGTATAACAAAATACTTGCATAATTCAGTGGCTAGCTAAGGCGTCGAATATATTCTTAATAAAGGTTGATTTTATGCTAAATTCTCGATACATAATTAATAATTTCACTTATATGTAGAGCATAACTATCGTTCACGTGGCCAAAATAAATTCCTTAATTATGATATTTTCCTTATACGTCATTTTATACAGTAACATACATATATACATGACCAATACTTTTATAACATATTTTTTATATTTCTTGAAATTCTATTGGAAAGAACAAGACCAATACTTCTATTAAAAAAAAATTTATATTTCTTGGAGAGTATTTTTAATTTTTACGGTATTTATTTTCTTTTTGTTATTTCATATAAATGTATTGTTTGTGATTTAAATAATTATTTATTAATTGGTTAAGTAATTATGAAATCATTCGCAGAAAAATGATATAAATAGGAAGTTGTTGAAGCCACGTCGCAGTTAGTTACTACTCCTTGAATCGAGTGAAGAGACGCATACATTTTATACACAGCTAATTCTCACTCTCTCTCTTCATTTTTTTCTGCAGATATTATTTCTCCTCAGGTATTGGAGAAGACTCACTGCCATTTTTCCATTCCTACTTTTATCCACACCGATCATTTCACGGAAAATTTCCTCAAATGCTCCACAGATTTGAATAAATGGATGACGAGTTTGCCAAGCTTCTGCGCAGGATCAATCCGCCCAGGTTTGCTGTATATCCTTGTTTTAATGATTTCTTCGTTTCATTTTTTTTTATCGATTTCGACGTTTTATACTGCATATGAATGTTTCTAGGGCTTTTTATAGCTTGATTGTACTCGTATCTGATTGGCGCCATCATGAATTTTTATTTTCCGTGAATCAATCATATCTGCAACTGCTGTGTTTCGATTTTTGATGTGCGTATACTTAGGTGATTTTCAACTGCGGTGAAGAGCTTGATAAAAAAGTAGAGGCATCGTGCTCCTTTGGTGGTTAGGTTATCACTGAGGAATTTAGGGCCGGTTATTATGGTAGTAGTGTTCAGATTTCCATGTCACACACTCGCACATGAATTTGATTAGTGTTCTTTCTCCAAACAATGTATTAATCTGTTATGAAATTTGGTGTATGGATTCCATTTTGTATTGATTTTCGTTGTCAAAATATGGATGCTGTTATTTTAGCATTTTTTTAATGAAATACTTATGTGTTTGTATGGGGACTTAGTTCTTGGTTTTTTGTTGCAGGGTTGTGATTGATAATGATGCTTGTGAGGATGCCACTATAATACAGGCATGCTCCATCTCCTTGTCCCGTAGAGTTTGAGTTTTATTTCAACTTTTGAGTTTTGACTTTCATACCAGGATAATGTTCGTTCTTCATTGTAGTTATGCAATTTCTCTAAATATTCTTATTGGTAGATGGTTTTGTTTTATCTAGGTTGATAGTGTCAATAAGCATGGAATCCTCCTTCAGGTGGTCCAAATTTTGACAGATTTGGATCTTGTGATTAAGAAAGCGTACATATCATCTGATGGTGGATGGTTTATGGATGGTAAGCTTCGTTTGTGACAGTTATTACTTTTTACACTACAAAGATTTCTGGAAGTTGGTAACAAGGGTGCTGTGGTATTCTGGACTCTATATAAGCTTCTAATATTTCTTTATTTCAAGTTTTCAACAGTATATCTAACACAATTTTGTGCAGTGTTCAATGTGATTGATCAAAATGGAAACAAAATTAGAGATCAAGAGACCATCAGCTACATCCAAGCGGTATATATCTGTCCTTTTCGTTTAAAGATTAAAACCTGAACCACTCTGTGGTGTGTGTCATTTCTCCAAATTAAGTGCTTGAACTTTTTATTTTGTCCTATGTATAAAAAACAAAAAACTCATCATGCATTGGTTGTGATTTGATCTTATAAATGTTGAAGCATTTTTACATAATTTTCTGCATCCACTGGTGGTACCGAGCTAAGCCTAAGCACATGAAATATATTTGGAACATGCCTTAGTCTAATTGGATTAAGACTAAGAAGAACTTTGCTGGATGTTCTGTTTTTGTCATTATTCTGTGGAACCATGATAAAGTAGGTATATTCATGCCAGATACTGTAGGGAAGACTGCATATTATATTTTGCTCATTGGTTCTGTCATCATTTATTTTCGATTCTCATTTCCACTCAACCATCTGCAGAGACTTGAAAGCAGTGATGATTTGGTTGAACCTTCTTTGAAAGGACTGGTTGGATTGGTCCCTTCTGAAGAGCATACGTGCATTGAGCTAACAGGAAGAGACAGGCCCGGTTTATTATCTGAAGTCTGTGCTGTCCTGACGGATCTCGAGTGCAATGTGGTAAATGCCGAGATATGGACGCACAATGAGAGAGCTGCAGCTGTGGTTCTTGTCACTGACCATACCATGGGTTGTGCAATTGAAGATCCAAAGCGCCTAGCAGCGATAAAGGAGCTCTTATGCAATGTTCTCAGGGGACACAGTGATAATTCTGCAAAAATGACGCTTCCACCACCTGGCGTCACCCACAGGCAAAGAAGGTTACACCAGATCATGTTTGCTGATCGAGACTATGAAAAAGCTGACAATTTGATTGGTGGCAATGTTCATGCCAAGACCTCCAGACCTCATGTAATTGTAACAGATTGTCCTGAAAAAGATTATACGGTCATCACCTTGAGATCAAAAGATCGACCCAAGCTATTGTTTGACATTATCTGCACTCTGACTGACATGCAGTATGTAGTCTTTCACGGGGTAGTCCACACAGGAAGAACGGAGGCATATCAGGTACAATTTCTTGTAAATGTGATTTGTGTTCATAAATGAACTGAGTAATGGTTGCTCTGAGCAACATCTACTGACACTACTAAAGTCATTTATCGGTCAATATAGGAATACTATATTCGGCACATGGATGGTGTCCCTATTAGTTCAGAAGCTGAACGAGACCGTGTGATGCAATGTTTGGAAGCAGCCATTGAAAGGCGAGGCACTGAGGTACTGATATTGTGTGGAATGTGTCAAATGAGTAAACATATTCTGATATTGTCTGCATTTTATCAGGGTCTAGAGTTGGAACTGTGTGCTGAAGACAGAGTAGGACTTCTCTCCGACATCACCAGGATATTTAGGGAAAATGGTCTGTGCATCAAAAGAGCAGAGATCTCAACAAGGGGTGGGAAAGCTAGGGATACATTCTATGTCACGGATGTGACTGGCAACCCCGTAGATCATAAGACTGTCGACGCCATCTGTGAACAGATTGGTGGTGGTGTTTTGCACGTCAAATGGGACATTAACTCTTCCCCAAAACCACAGCAGGAGAGCACAATTAGCTTCCTTTTAGGAAGCTTCTTCAGATCTCGAACCTTTTCCTCGTTTACGTGATTATAGATCCTCCTCTACTACCTTGAATCGAAATTCTTACTTTGCTGGGTTTCATGTTAGGGTCATGGAAACATAGATGTTTTATGGCAATGACCATGTTCCTCGGTAGATGAAATCACACATACTGTCGATAGGTTAGGTTAGGAAGAGGGTTGTGTAGCCTTGTACATGTATATATTAACTCTCTTCTGTTGAAGCTAAGGCTCTTGTAAGTACAGATTCAAAATATGTACATATCCAAGAATGTAGAAGCCTTAAAAATGTTAATGAAAATGCTTCTTGTGTCATGGTATTTTTTATGTCAGCAAGACAAAGATGGATCAAAATTTCGCTCATCACTTGGTAACAGTTACTACTACATTTGATATGTTGGATAGGACAACATTGACAAATAAAATTAAATAAGCTAAAATTAGATTCTATATTAGACAGTGGGAAATACCTACAATTAAACAGTAGTAGACATAAGAGTGGGAGATGAATAATCCCAAGCAACATTATAAACTTAGTTTTTGAAAGAAAGAGCAACAGAACAAGAATAAACATATGCAAGTTTTTGAGAGAGCAACCGAAATGGAAAAAACAACTCATTTAAAAAGAAAGAGAGGGGGAGTATAAAACTAAACAAGCTGTAAAATAAAAATAATTAAATAACTAATCAAACACTTGAGAAACGTAAGATTTATCCATGTAGATAGTCTGAAGGATAGGTGCTCCAAACAGAAGAAGAAAAGTTGAATTCAAGGAACAAAATTCATGTCTGGTGTTGGAAAAACAATAGCAGAATAAGAGATCTCTCATTGACACTATAACTAAGACAAGCAAACACACAGGAACTCTACTTAAGTCATCCTCTGCGCAGCCTCCTTGGCAAGTACCCTTTCCTTCGCCTTGGTCTTGGCCTGTGACTTAGATCCCATGACACCACCTCCCCACTTCTTCCTTGTCTCATCGTACTTATCATTAAAGTTGGCCTGTAAACACAGCAGATGGAAAGGGTTAGGCGTCAAATTAAATAACCTAACTAAATAGACATCTTTGATACAGTCGGACATAGCCAAAATACCTTGATGGCCTCAAGGATTTTGCTGAAATCCATCTTGTCCTCGTTCTTTACTGAGGTCAAGCACAGAACAGAGGCAGTTTTCTTGTGTACGATCTGCGCAGCACAAAACATAATCAAATTAGACAAAAAATGAACAAAAACGAAATGCAAATTGAGAAGGTGGGTTGCAACTTACACTTCCCAATCGAGCCTTGCCCTTGACAATGCAGTATGGGATCTCCATCTTTCTGCACAAGGCAGGGAGCCACACAACAAGCTCAATAGGATCAACATCATGGGCAATCACAACCAACTGGGCCTTGTTCTGTAAATAAAGAACACATAAAATCAATGATAAAAAAACAGCAGAAGTCAGATGAGCACAGCAAATGGGACAAGGATGGACTTAAAACCTGCTCAATTAGGTAAGTCACATGGTTCAAACCATATTTCACCACAATTGGCTTCTTAGTCTCGGGGGTTTTGCCCTCAGCCTCAGCTTGAGCTCTCTTCAAAAGCCTATCCTTCTTCTGGGCTCTATCCTCAGGTCTGTATTTGAGTATCATCTTGAATAGGCTAGTTGCTAATTCAAGCATAAAATCAATATACACTGTCAGTCTAATACAGTAAAGCATGCGATAAACTAATTTTAGACTAGATAAGCAGAATCAAACTAAATACTCATAAATCAAGGTTGCTTCCATTCATTAGATACCTAAACCTAACCTAAAAATTCTACAGACAAGAATAAGTATAATTTCACATCAGAAAATCCTTTCTATAGTCATATTCATACAAATCATGGCTGCATTGATGACCCATTAGATATTTAAACCTAATCCAGAATAGTCCACAAACCAGATTACAGTTTTATATAGGAAAATCACTCATTATTCTGAAACAATATAATATATAACAACTTCTAAACATAGCATACTATATAAACATTGCAAAACAGATACGTAGCAGATAACCGGAATGCATTCACTATAACAAACAAAAACTACCCAAAGCTAAAGAGCTAAAACGTAGAAAATCAGTATAAAAAGATGTACCCAAATTCTTATCCAATGTTTTGGAGAATTGATGAATTGGCGGCGGCACCTTCAAGCGCTGCTTGAGGATCATCTTCTTGCGCTGAATGCGCACAACTTGCGGCCATCTCACGAATCTGTGAAGGTCCTTCTTCGGCGGGAGGGCGCCGCCGATCCCGAACTGCTTCGGCCTCTTCTCGAAGAGTGGGTTGACCACTTTCTCGACCTTCTTCTTGGCGGCGACCGGAAGCTTAGCGCCCTTCTTTGGAGCCTGAAAATCAACATAGTTAGATTAACGGAGATGGATGTGATGATAAATGGCGAGTGAGAATCGAATTTCGTTTACCATTTCTCTGCTGTTGCTGCTGCTGCGTCTTCTTCGACGAAATGAGAAGGGGTTTGCAATTGGACTGGAAACCCTAAATTTTATACTTGGTGAAAGCGAACGTGGATCTAGGGTTTATGCCAATATTGGGCCGAATTTGTAAATCATATTGGGCTCATTAATGGGTCGAAGCCCAATTATATTATATAAGACTACTACTATACAATTTGATTTTGTTTATAAAAAATACTCCATGATTTATAATTTAGGTTTTAGTTTTTATATAATTATTATAATAGGTAGTTAATCTTAATTAGTGTTTTTAGTTATTTAATACTCTCTCTGTCCCATTAGAAATGAAAAGTTTTCCTTTTTGGATTGTCCCAATTAAAATGAAACGTTTCCTAAAATGGAAATAACTCTATCTCTACTTTTTCATCTCTCTTACTTTACTCTCTCTTCATTAACTCACAAAACAACACTGCATAAAATCTCGTGCCGATTCCCAAGTGTTGCATATTTAATGGGACGGAGGGACTACTAGTATAATCATAAATTGTGTACGTATATTATTTTTGAGTAATATACTTTTTATACATTATGATTTATGATAATGATTAATTAAAAACTTATACTTTGTGTAAATACTTTATACTTTAATTTCAATGTCAATTAAAATGACATCATTGTGACAAAATAAATGTTGTTTTGACTGTCGCATCATTTTTAATTTTACCAACTCATTTTCTATGTTTGAACAATATGATTTCAAGAGAAATGTTAAATAGCGCACTATAACTAATATTGAACCATGATCTATAAATTTGGTTGATTTGTTAACTAATAATCGGTTGGTTTTGTTTCAATGACTAGTTAATTGATAACTAATTTACCGAAAAAGCATCTCTACCAATGTGCCCAATAAGCATCCCTTCTCATAATTGAACTAATCAACAATTTATCATATTAGTATACTCCTATTATACTTAATTCATATGTAGTTTGATTTAGAAAAAAAACTTAGATTTGAAGAGTGGTAAGAGTTTTGGAGTTCATAATTTATGTATACACAAAGTTGGCCTGAAAAATCAAACATTTATTTTATGGATTGCCAAAGGTTGTAGTTTTGGAGTTAATATACCCCTAAATTATTGGCTCTTTATTTGAAACAAATAACAAAAAATGTTGCTTCCTTTGTTCCAGTGCAAATGAGGCGTTTCAATTCAGACGTTATTTTTCAAAAATAATACTAATAAATAATTAGAATTGAAAGAAAGTAAAGTAAACAAGACAATAATGCATATACTACTCATTTTTAGATTATTCTCTCTTACTTTACTTTCTCTCTTATCTAACTATTTTATTATATTTTCGTAAAATAACGGCCGAAAAGAAACCCTTCAGTTATATTGGGATAGAAGGAGTACTCCCTATATATGTTTTGGAGTTCATATTTATACAATTGACTTTTAATTGAAACAAACATATAAGTTAGTATTATGTGTTTAGTTTAGTTTAAAGAATCATCAATTGTTGTTTGCTGAGTTTGAAAGCAAGAGAGTTGGTTAAATCAGCTGAAAGTTTTGATTTTGCTGGTGTTTCTGAGTGATATCAATGGATAGCCGTAACGTCGTCGTTTGCGACAACGGCACCGGTGTAATTGCCTTCATCTTCAACCACCCACACATTTCCGTTTATCGATCGATTATCCGTTTGAATTTATTTTTCATCGCTTTTCTTTTCCGATCGATGCTGCATGTTTAGCTAAATCTGCAACACTTGATGTTTTTATTGAGTGCTGAAATTTTTTAATTTTGCCTCTTGATCTGGCCTGCTAGTTAATTATAGAATTTTATTAGGTTTTCGAGGGCAATTTGAGGTCAATTAGCGAGGCTCATATGTTTTGTACGAATTGATTGCAGTATGTGAAATGTGGATTTGCGGGGGAGAATTTCCCAACATCTGTGTTCCCTTGTGTTGTTGGAAGGCCAATGCTTCGCTACGAAGAGTCTTTAATGGAACAAGAGATCACGGTCAGCTTGTTGCCCTTTTGTTTCATCTGCTTTTGGTATTTGTTATTTACAGTTTAAATTGGGCGCATGAATGCGTGTGTAAGTAACAGTTCAACATAATTTAGATAAGGAAACGCCGTAGTTTGATCCATTTAGGTTCACGAAGTAAATGTTGGATAAGTTTTCTTCCAATTAGTTAACTGTGGGACTTGGGAGTCACGTTCAATGTGTAGAAAGATTGATCAATTTCTGTATGTTAACCTTTAATTCAAATAAGCTATCGTAGTTCGACTAGGAGCCGAAGGAAAGGTTGGCCATTCCCATTTTAGATTTTGATGGGTACCACAAGGTTCTACGCAGCTGTTAATTGCTGGAAATATAGTCATGTAATGCTATCTAGGAATTGTAGCATTGGTATTTGGAAGCAGAATAAGTGGATTATTTATCATTTCCTACTCCCACAATCTCAATTCCATGGTTCAGAAGCCAACTTTTAATTCATATCGTGATTCAGATGCCAACTCTTGTCAAGCTGCACCAACTTATCTGTGACTATTGGCTTTTCGTATCTTTTCCAACAGGATACTCTTGTGGGTGATGCTTGTTTAAAGTGGCGGCATCAATTGGACATATCTTATCCTGTCAACAATGGAATCGTTCAAAATTGGGATGATATGGGACATGTGTGGGATCATGTGTTTTCTAGCGAACTAAAGGTCTTTTTTCCTCTATACCTCATTTAGATCACTGTCTTTGATTAGAAGCGGGCAATATCATTTAAGATGGAACTGAATTTCACCTGCTCTTATCTGTCTGAAGGTAGATCCTACGGAATGTAAAATCTTGCTTACTGATCCGCCTCTGAATCCGTCTAAAAATCGTGAAAGGATGGTGAGCTGACATCTTAGAATGATGTGCTAATATTTGCTTCTTAATGTTCAATATTGACTAATCTATTTCCACACTGTCTTTGTTTCAGGTTGAGGTTATGTTTGAGAAATACAAATTTCAAGGTGTTTTCATCCAAATCCAGGCTGTTTTAACCTTATACGCTCAAGGTGCTTACAGGAATAAATGGGTTTTAGATGTTTGTAGCGGAAGTTTCTAGTTTTAACTACTGAATCCAGGATATTGTAAATGGTCTGGAAGTGATTAACTGATGGAATCCCTTTATAAAGGGATCATCTAATGATTTTGATTTCAAAATAATCGTCTCAAATTTATAATTCCTTTTGGATATAAAAGTTATGTGCTTTTAATGTTCTTGTCCCGACTCAGGTTTGCTTACAGGACTTGTTATTGACTCTGGGGACGGAGTCACTCATGTGGTAATATTTTGTCCCTGTTCTGTACTTGTGATGTGAGTTGGAGGTGATAAAAGACACTTAATGAGTCTTACGTTTTAAAAGAAATTGCAATGAGAATTATAGCATTGAAAAGTTGGTTCCTGTTTGATAGCGCTCGATTCAGTCAGAACTAGTTTAATTGTGTGATGATCTAGAATCATGTGTATTTATTTGGTCATGCTATACTCTTGAAAGTGATCCGTGAAACTTGTATGCCAGGTTCCAGTTGTTGATGGATACTCATTTCCCCATCTAACAAAACGAATGAACGTAGCTGGGCGCCACATAACATCATATCTTCTTGATTTGCTCATGAGGAGGGGGTATGTGTTCTTGAAATTTACTACTCAGTTGTTGCATTATGTTGGGGATACTGGGCAATATAGCATTTTTCTCATTATTCGTTTTTTATCTCTGTGAAGGTATGCCATGAACAGAAATGCTGACTTTGAGACAGTGAGAAATATCAAAGAGAAGCTTTGTTATATAAGGTGAACTTGCTTTCACTTCTTTCAATGACGACATACAGGTTTTAAAAATTTTCCTAGTTTCCTGCAGTTATGATTACAAAAGGGAGTATCAGTTGGGACTTGATACCACCATCCTCGTAAAAAATTATACTGTAAGTTGTTTTTGCAAATTCTTGTCATTTACCAAACTTTTAGGATAACATGTATCATTGATGTTGATATGCCTCTAATAATTAGCTCCCAGATGGAAGGGTCATTAAAGTTGGGAATGAGCGATTTCAAGCACCTGAGGCTCTATTCTCTCCCGTAAGTATGTTTCTGCCATTCCAAAGCATTATGAGTACTTTCTGATCCATGCTTTATGACTTTTATGCAAATAATCTATTGTTGTAATTCATACAGGAGCTAATAGATGTCGAAGGAGATGGAATGGCTGATATGGTTTTTCGTTGCATCCAGGAAATGGATATCGACAATAGGATGATGGTACTCATATTTCTTTTAACTGCAAGGTCTCCATGTGATGCATTTTGCAGTTGTTAGAGCAATTAGAATCCTTTTCTTTTTTGCAGCTCTACCAGCACATTGTCCTAAGCGGTGGAAGCACAATGTATCCTGGATTACCTAGTCGGTATATATCATATCCCTCTCCACTTTCAGCGACAAACTTGATCGTTTCATAAGTATATTTTATCGGGAAAGTCCATCAACTTAATGTTGGTGAGGACAACTTTTTGTGTGGGTTTATTGGTATAGATTATTGGCCTGAGATGCGAAGAGATTATCATGTTTTCTTATCTTTACTAAAATGACAACTAGGCCTTTTGCTCGTTATCTTTGCTTGTTAGATTCGTTGGACGTATTATGCTCATTATAAATAGCTTAAGTTAGTGCAGAATCTTGCTGGTTCTGGTGGATTTGATATATATTAAGGGCTGTGTTTTGTTTTTAATTCTCTTGAAACTCTTTTAACATTACTTAATTATGTCATATTATTACCAGCTTGGAGAAGGAATTATCGGAGCGTTATCTTGATTCTGTGTTGAAGGGAAATAAGGACGGATTGAAGGTAAGTTGATACTAATTCTGCTTCTAAATTGATATCATTTTCAATGGAATATGGCAAATTTCATCTCTTCTTCACTTCCCAACTCTCTCTCTCTCTCTCTCTCTCTCTCTCAACTTGACCTATTTACAACCTTCGTGCCGTTGATAAATTAATTTGAACAACTTAAGCACATCAGATTCTAACGCGCAGCATAATTAACGAGGTTGTTATTTGCAAATAAGACGAGCCTGAGTCGATCTCTTGAGAATTCCAAGGCTCAAACGCAATCCACTCCACATTGTTAAAATGTTGACGTTTAGATTAGTAAGCTCTAGATTGTTTGTACTGCGCTAATCTCCAAGACCTGTCGTAATCACTCAATGCTTCTTGTTACTCTAAAATATAATAAGCGATAGTTTGTCATCTTGTAGTATGGGTCACAAGGCATTCACCATAGCCAGTCGAGTCAACTATCTTGTTTGAGTTACTTTTGCTTCTTTTTGTCTTGAACAGAGTCAGGTGATATTCTATTTATTGTTTGGTATAGAAACTAAGACTGCGTATAGAGGATCCACCACGAAGAAAGCATATGGTGTATCTTGGGGGCGCAGTTCTTGCCGGAATCATGAAGGTTCACATTATTTATCCTCTTCCACCAACACACTCACACACCCTTTTATTTGGCTTTTCCAAATTTATAAATACATAGTAAACACTTGATATCATGCAACACATTGCAGGATGCTCCAGAGTTCTGGATTAGCAGACAAGACTATTTGGAAGAGGGAGTTGCTTGTCTGAGCAAACTAGGCCAGGCATGAGATTCACCCCATCAGTTTCCCGATTCGCAGTTTCGAATTCTCTAATGGAAGCCATAGATAGCCAAGAATCCATATATTCAGCTAGAAGTTAAGGTATTTTCATGTATAGTATTTGTTATCAATAAAAATGAAAGATGTGCTTATTTTGGATGTCCATTTTACAACATTATTCTCATTATTTCATGCCCTTGATATCAACTTAATATTACTCTCTTCGTCCCACAAAAATTGTACTAGTAATGTTTAGTTCCGCCTACCAAAATTAATCAATTTCAACTTTCTCACCACGCATCATCACACTACTAATGATGTAGGTCCCACTATTATATTCAACTATTTTTTTTTCTCTTTTTCTCTCCTATTTAACCAATTTTACATTAAAATTCAGGTGATCCCCAAAAGAAATCTCAAGGAAACAGAGTTTTTATCTTATGTATTGGTGAAGAAATTTGCGTTGTGCATTAGTTTAGTGCAAAATAGGACATTAAGAGAAAACCTTAAAACAGATGTACATTTTTACTTGATATCTAAACAAACCAAACACTACATATAAAGATTGCACCAAACAGGAAATTCTAAAAATCATCCCTTTATCACATTATAATGTTCAAGTAGAGATATAAATGATAACCAAATTATTGATTCATTTCCCACACAGAGCAGTGTCTCTCTTGGATGGCCTATAACTCAATGCATTGAGGCTGTAAATGCACATATTGGCTTGTTTCGATTTGATCGAGATCTGGTCGGAAGTCGACTGAAACCCTGGGATGGCGCAGGCCTTAGACGACGTGGAGAGCAGAGTTGCTCGGCAAGTGCTTTTCACAGCTTTATCTCTAGCGCATTGAACTCCATCAACAGAAGGCACCTCAAGCCTATAAATACCATATTTATTTGTTGTTCTGTTCACTGAAAATGATATTTGCTCAGCAGTTCTAGGAGCAATTGCATTGAACATGCAATCTATTCTAACCTCAACTCCTGTCACATAACAAAATCAAAATTGAGTTGATTTATCACAAATCTCGCAAGTTCTAACCTAAATAATTCACATTAAAACTAAATACAAAACCAAATGAATCCTAGATTCAAGAGAGAAACAAGAAATACAAAAGTTAAGGTTGCAAGAACTTGCAATTCCTACTTCTTTTTACTTTCCAAACAAAACCTAACTCATTCACATCAAAACTAAGGCAAAACCAAACACACCCTAAACTCAGAAGGTAAACATATTATACAGGTCAAGAAAAACAAGTAAGAGTGTTCAAAGTTCAAACTCTCTCTCATCTATCAGAAAACTTGCTAAATCCAGCTTAACATCATAACTAATACAAAACCAAATGAATTGTAGATTCAAGAAATGTAAGCATATTATATAACTACAACAACCTTAACCAGAAAGTTAAGGTTGCAAGAACACAGAGGCATGTTTTAAACTCAAGAATAGAACACTTTGTCTCTCATCCCCCAAAAATCTTTTTTTCTTTCCAGAAAACAGAACCTAACTCATTCACATCAAACATAAACACATCCTAAACTGAATGAAAGAAGGTAAGCATACTATTCAATTGGGAAAAAAGGGGGAAAATAAAGATGAAACCTGGTAAGAAGTAGCTATGTCTGGAGAAGGAGTTGTTGGAGCAGATGTCACAATAAACAATGCCCATCACAGTGATTTGGGGATTATTAATATTTGAGTGAGATTTTGCAGCTTCAAGTTGCAGGAGGAATGAAAAGAAACAAAATGCAAAGACTAATCTTGAGGCCATTGCAGCAGTGTTAATTGATGATTTGGTTTGAGGTTTTATTAGGAGCCTATGGCTACATTGTTATCAATTTCTCATGTTTGTGTGTGTAGATAATGAATGATAGTTGTGTTGGAGTAGCAAGCTTGAGGAGTTGCTGCACCTTTTTTCCTCTATGCATATAAAACAAGTGCATGTGAACTTCCTTTGGCTTCTTATGGAGCAGGTGTGTAGGAGAGAGAGAGGTGTGTGTGTGTGTGTGTGTGTGTGTGTGTCAGTGTGTGTGTGCACTTTTTGGTTGTTTGATTTAGTGGATTATTGCAAAATCACGAAGCCTTTGGTTGTTACTTTATCAATAAGACAATAAGTGTAATTACAATGCTACTTATTTATTTTGTTTTATAAATTAAGAGCTCCAATCGATAATACTTCCTCATTTCCCTAATAAAAAATTGCTAAATCTGACTATTTTTAGAGAAGAGGGAGTAATTTATTTGATGAATCTATAGTTACATTCAAAGGTAATCATGAATTCATGATTGCGGCAAATTATCAAATTACATTACTACTTTCCTACAAGATTACATGTATCGTTTTGGTTCATTCACTACTATTTGTCTTATTTAGAGCATCTCCAGTGGGCGGACATCCCACTAGGACATCCACTAGGACATCCCAAAAACACCTCATGCCACGTCACTAGGACTTCCCATCCCACTGCCACGTCACTAGGACATCCCCTCCTATGTCCGCCCTTCCCATTAGGACATCCCGCAATAAAAAAAAAATCATACATTTACAAATAAAACAATTTACATTTACGGAAATAAAATTTGACGTCAACCCCTCCGAGTCCAAACCTCATACATTATTCGAAAAAATTACGGGAAAAATTAACAACTTTATCGGAAAAATTAACAACTTCATCGGAAAAAACATACATGATTCGAAAAAAAAAATTGCATACTAATAAAAAAATTAACAACTTCATCGGAAAAAACATACATGATCGGCCGAGGTACCGCCGCCTGCTGCCGCCGCTGCAACCTCTGTTGTAGCAACCTCTCTATCGCACCTTCAACAGCGACCTCCAACTCATTCTCGCTATCACTTTCACTAGACATTCTAGATATACTTGAAATTAGAGATGTAGAGAGAGTAACTTGTTAACACAAGTGTTGTGAATGAAATAAAATTCGACGAGCCGAATATATAGAGTTTAAAAAAAAAAATTTAAAAACGGGACGTTCGACTGGACGCCACAATGGCGGACGTCCGCCCGCCCGTCGCGCCGACGTCCGAGGACACCCGACGTCCTCACGGGACGTCCGTATCCGACCCTAAACGCCACAATGGCGGACATCCCGGTCGCCCGTCGCGACGTCCGACCGGATGTCCGACCGGACGTCCGCCATTGGAGATGCTCTTAGAATTTACTATACCCGGATATAAAAGTCACCCCTGTTATTATTTGATAATATTACACAAAATGTTAGTATTATCTACAATAAAAATACTTTAAATGTGTAAAATCCATATTGCACTATCATATTATAATTATTATATAATCAAACAATTTTTTAAACTAGAGGTTCCAAAAAGTAAGACAGTGTAATTACGGACGGATATTATATTTCTATCTACCAAATAATGTTGTAAAGATTAAAACAAGTATCAAAAATATTAAATATCGACACACACACACACACACACACACACTTGTGTGCGTGTATATGTATATGGAGTATATGCTTGGGTGTATCCGTGTATATCTATAGGTTGGGTGCACACAAATACTTATCTCTAAATTTATGCTTCTCCCCAGAAAATTTATTACACTGAAATTAAGGAGCTTCATTCAACGTCACCTGTCCCTATTTATGTCTCCCACCCATATACTACTATTGTAAAAATAATACCTCCGTACGTATAATACCAAAAACAGAGATATTCATATTTTTCCATTATAAGTATTCATTTAAGTACTCTTAATAAAATGCATATAATATTATGGAGTATTTAACAAGCATAATTGAAATTTAAATGTTATATTTTGTCATTTATTTAGAAACCATAATCATATGTAATGTTATTTTAGTAAAAAATATTGTTATGCAAGTTTGATTATGAAACTAAGCTAAGTTTTGGGACATCTCAGATAAATAAAGAATTAATTTCACATAAGGGAGGGATTATGATTGTAAATTGTTATACTTATATTTCAGAATGTGACAAAAATGGGAGCCCAATAGTTTCAATAACTAATGAATTTCATCGAATATCAAAAATAAAATGGATTATTGGTTGCGTAGCGAATTTCCATCGCAAAGGTCTTTTTCGAAATTATGAATATCTATACAAATGGACATTCAATGCAATCCACCCAATAATTCCACTATCCAATTTACAAAAAATGTCATGAAACAGATAGTTGCTAGTAGTATAATTCTTCAGGTATTCAGATCAAACCAAATGTACATAACAAAACAAAACAAAACAAATAGTGGCAACTTAGATCAAATGAGAGAAGCTCATCGATACTAATCACCTAATGTACGTAGCATAATAGTAGTATTTATACATATATATATAGACAGTGATAATACCAAATGATGGGAGTGACAGTAACAACAAAAGAAATACTGAACCAAGTGGAGAAATTTCAGTCTGATCAAGACCTTCAAGATAAGTACTGGAGGGAAGAGCCCAAAGATGATGTATTCTCATAGTATGTAAAGGTTCTGCACCTACACATGTACAAGCAGCAATTTTTTTATAGAAACAAGCATACATGACAAACAACTCTTACACATAAATGCTCTCAAACACACACACTGAATTATGAGCATTGTACTGTTTACAAATTATTGTGTGGCTGAATCAAACTTCCACTCTCACAAGATGGAACACGAACATACATTCTTCTTTGGAGTCTCGTCGACCTTCTTCTCTGTTAACACAATGGGAACTTTCAGCAACTCTTTTGGGGAAAGAGGATATTGAGGACTAAATGATAGTATCACGAGAAACGAGATTAATTTGAAGCACAATCCAGAATTTTCACAGGAAAATAGTATAGGAAATCCAGACAAGACTACTGACGTTAGATTCCCGCGTATGGCGGGATTATAATGATCCTTACAATGAGGATGCATTATTTCTATTGTAAAAGACCAATTAACCCAAACTCATACCCCCAGTCGGCCATATAATGTGATTCTCATTGCTATAGGAAGCGCAATGCTCGGCTACATTTTTATGATACGGAGTAACATGTATCTTCCTTCTACGTATCTTTGTGCATCAATTATGCTATCATAAATAGGAAAAGGGAAAAAAACAATAAACAATTGAGGGTCTGTGTCGTGATGAATTTATTCAGGAAATGATGATTTAGAAAGAAACGCAGGTGGAAAATAGATGAATAAAAGGAGAAAATTCCCCGGCTTAATAGCATATTTTATGCACAAATATGCATAGAAGGAATATAAATGTTATATCATAAAAATGTACTCACTACTGTAATAGATTGGAATGGGTTGAGCATTGCAATTCGTGTAGCAACTAGCAATGATAATCACCATATGTGGCCGAATGAGGGTATGAATTCGAGTTGGTTGGTCTTTTAAAATAGGAATAGTGTATTTTCATTGTAAGGATCCTTCTAATCCACCAGTTTCGCAAGATAAAAATTTAGCTAAAATCTTTTCAGGTAATAAAAATAATCCACGGCCTCGAGATATCCTTAGTTTTTATCCAACAAAGTAAACACTGGATCAGACTGGAATTTTTGTTCATTTTTCTATCCAGGTTAATCACGCAAAGTAAACGAGGGGCCTAATTGGCTAAATTCTTCTATACTAGTACACGGCATTATCTTTAACGACTTAACTTGCACAATATTATCTATAACTATCATTATCCTACACCAAGACCAGGATATATTCATATTATTGAACCTTCAAACATGCCAAAAATTTCAAAATCCACATTGACTGTATGCTTCTTTTCTCAGGTGTCCAAGTATTCCCTAGATCCAACCATCCCCTGTCCTCGACTTCCATTTTTAGGAGTTTTAGTCAATGTCATAGCTATATTTGTAATGTGATCATCATAACATCATTCCAACTTGTGTGATAAGCAAAGTACCGAGCGCATACAAATTTATGCTGAAACCATAGATTTACTTTCGAGCATAGTATCTTATTCAAGAAACCTATGTGCAAAAGTTTACAGCTCCACATGACTAAAAGCTCAAAATCTACAAGTTAAAACATTGTAGGCAAAATCAAGTATGCAGGAAATATGAAGACACAATTACAGCATCTGAACTTATGATTTATGACTAACAATCAGGTTTGCATCATAAAAAATAAGTAAAAAAGGTAGTAAGTTACCCGTCTTAGCTTTTGCTACCGATGGCTGTACAACAGCGTGCATGGTGATAACTCCATTAGGCAGCTCTCCAAATGGCGTCTTGCACTGTGCAACGGTCTTGTTATTCTCCAAAATTTTCCCGGCACTTATTAATTTCACATCATTTGCTGCTTTTGGGGTAACTTTCTTATCTGATAATAAGCAAAACTGCCCCAATTACATTACATTTATGGTTTAACGTATGCATTAAACTAATTCAAGTCTCTGAAACCATGTGCTCGAAAACCACAACTTCATTCATTCACACAAATTCTGGAGCTACTAATACATTCTTACGATCACGTGAATCCTGGAGCTACTCCCTAATAACATTTCAATAAATTTTACCACATTTTAGCATAAAAATTAAAGGGCATTTAATCATACGATACTTAATCAAATGGCATAAACTTATACAGGTCTTTGAAAGTTGAAACTCAATTGCTCATGCGCTCGAAAACCACAACTTCATTTAAAATTTCCCTGCTTTAGATTCTTATAATCACACGAATTCTTAACATTTCAATAATTTTTACCATTTACGCATAAAAATCACAGAGCGTTTAATCATAAGTTATTTAATCAATGGGCATAAACTCAAACATATTTTTTATAACTACTAAAACGATTAGAGAAAAACTTCCTTAAATATTTACTATGTTCCCTCAATCAAAAGCACAAAAGGAAAATTGAACATAGAAGACAACAAAATCAAATGAAACAAGCTCATGTTCTAGCTCCAAAATTCAAATAGAGCATAAAAATTGAAGATTTAAGCTAACCTTTAGGCCACTCTGCGACAACTCTTTCCTTCAGCATAGCAACAGTCGACGCCGGCGAATATCGGAACGGACCGATGTCTGATCCATCGTACAATCTGAATTTCAGCTCTACCAAATCCTCCTCCGGCATTTGCTTTCTCCAATATCCTCACAATTCTCGAAAACCAAACCCAATTCTTTCCCAAGAAAACCAAAACCCTCAAATTCCAAATCGTTCCCCCGCCAACCGCAAAAAAGGGGGGAAATAGAAAACCTGTTCAAATTGGAGATGGTAACCAAAAATGATGGAATTTTTCAAAGTTAATGCGTCAATTACACTTCGAAATTGAGGAACCCTAGAACAGATCTTGAGGAATTATGCAGTGGATTCTCCACTTCTGTTTTTCCGGTTTTTTAGTTCTATCCTATAGGCCGGGGTTTATCAGTTTTCATTTCCTTTTTTTTTTTTTAAGTTTTATTTTCTTATTATATTGTCATTTCTTTTTCCAAAAATAGATCATGCGGCAACGTGCTCAAAACATGCACCGAGCAAAATACGTGTCGGATGCGTACAAAAACACTAGAAAAGATATGTCAATCATAAACATCTCCTTACGATTTGTAGTTTTTATATTTTTATTCCTTTTCTCCTATAAAGATGCCATTCTACACACATTAATCCACACTTCTTTCATCATTTTCTCCTTCAAATAGTATATTTTTGAATGAATTGATTTGTCTTCGGAGTCTTGAAAAGATACAAAAGCTACACTGACTCAATAACGACGATAGATACCAACTTATCAAATAGTCCGCGTAATGAACTGATGAAATCATACACGGCCTATATATATATATATATATATATATATATATATATATATATATATATATGTATAGGATTGTGATCAAGGTAGAACCATTCTTAAACGTAGAACCATTCTTAAACGTAGAACAAATGCCAAACGGAGGTCGTTAGATCTTTTAATCCAATGGTGTTGATTTGCACAACAACTTCTCATTACAACCAAAACTATTATTAATGGGTGAATGCAGATAAGTGAAAAAATAAAGCATGCATGGACTCTTCTTCGTTTCATTCATTCTTCCATCAACATGTGAGTTTTTTCACATGTTGAGTCCGGAATGTCGTGAAAACATAGTCTAATATGTATGATTTTTAATCTTGACCGTCATTTTTTCCTCATCCAATGAATAAAATATGTAGAGTTCTAGGTTCTACACTTAAGAATGGTTCTATCTTTAACGCAACCCTATATGTATATATATATATATATATATATATATGGATGGATACATCACGATTAATTCAAATACTAACGCAGAATTTAAACAGAAACTTCCCTAACTCCTAAACTCCAAAGATATTGTAGAAATTAAGTTACAAACAACCTAAATTACAATTTCCAAATCACTATATACCCAATCCAAATCTCTCCACATTGCTACTGTATAATGGAAACGAGGCTTAACTAATTTATCTTAAACTCCATGGTCATATTCAGACACAGGCCATCGGTCGGGCCGTCGTTCTACTGACGGCTCATCGGGGCCATCGGTAGAGACGACGGCTGGCCATAGAAACCCCCTTCCGGTGGAAAATTTTGATAAGCATTCGACGGAGGAGCAAATGGAGAAACTCCAGTTGCCGGAGGGGCGGCTGGGGTGTAACCAGGTGGAGGTAGCGGCGGCTGCAGGCTCGGGCTGTAGGTGTATTGGCAACTGAGCATTGGCATCGCGGTTTGCATGTACTGGGGCACCGGATAAGATTGCATAGGTGGTGGTGGCAATGGCGGCATGGGAGGCGGAGACGATGGCGGCGGTGGGGGCTCGTTGGAGTTCATCTCCTGGGAAGTGACCGGCAGATTTTGCTCAAAGGCTAGAGTCGGGGAGTTCTGAGGAACGTATGAAGGGTGTTCGTTCTCGAGCTTAGCCTTCTTCTCAGGGGGCTCGTTGATGGAGCTTCCGATCACTCCTTCTGACGCAAGAGATGAGAGCACAAAGGTCAGCATCTGGGCAGAAGACGGCGATGCAGTGAGTTTTGCTGCCATTGCAGCTGCTGCGGATTTCGGTTCTTCTTTGATGTGGCTTGAATTTCCAGGAGCGGGTGCCTGCAGGGTGTAGGTCACTGAGGCTGTCTGCTCCCCGGCTGCAGGTATCAATTTCAGCGGCATCTGTGACACTGGCACTGCGTTTCTACTCTGCTCGACAATAATCTGTCCATCACCATTGCCGCCAAGAAGTTGCTTGCAGATATTACCGGCCTGCTCTGAACGAGTCTGCGCTGCCTGATAATGCAAGGGCTGTATGGTCAGATTCAGCTACCTATATGTGTGTACACGTAGATAACGAAAATAGTAATGATAACGGTCTGGAAGTTTCTTAATCACTCCAAAAAGTGGAATCATTGAGTAAAACGAGATTCAGTTCAATAGTGATGATCCAGTTCTAAGCATCCTTAATAAGTACTCCATTAACTATGCAAAGTTCAGCAACAATAAACGAGCATCGTATACCTGAAGTTGATCTCGGACTTGATCCAGCTTATAGACCTATTAACAATATGAGCACAGTTCAAAGTTAGATGTAAGAAAAAATTAAAACAAGACAACCAATTATTGTTCCAAGAAATATACCTGTTCCTGCAGAGCCTCCCGTAAGAGATATACGAGGTTTCCTCTAGCAGATTCAACAACAGCAAGTTGCGTGATGCAGTCCCTTAGAACGGCATGCTGCTCCTTGAGCTCATCACCTATACCACCCTTGACATGGCCTGCTCAATATTTTCCATAGATACAGGCTCAGTTGTCAACACCATTGCAAGATGATGATGGTTAATATTATTATTTTTATTATTATTATTTCAAACTCTAAAAAATTGAGGCATAATCTTCCCCACAAAAGGTGATTTCACTATATTTCTGGCTGGGGACAGCTCTGAAAAGACAAGTTCCCTATCTGTTCTTTCATCAATGGGAAGGAGCTAATTCAAACAAGATGGACAAAGTACATGCAAGGCAAGAAAATGAAGACGATAAACTATATAAATTAATGGTATCGTGTATATTATAAATGAAAGATGTTCGGGGTTTTGTCAGATATGATCAACAATGGCGCATGAGAATGAAAACATACGTACCTAATTGAGAATCACCCTCAACATCTTTCTCCACTTTTTCAACAAAGGTGATGGCATTTCTACATTTGGTAAAAATGGCATCCTCATCCACCCGACTGCTAGAGACGGCTTCAAAACCAGAAACTAGTTTTTCCAATGAATTACCGCCAACCGGCTGCTGTATATAAAGGAAAGAACAAGCAATTATTGGAAAATAAAATACACAAACCATGTAGTTGTGAAAGCATTTGCCATTTTAAGAAGTACCAGTTTAGGTCCGATAAGCTTCCGAGTTTTATTGCCATTGTCCAATTCTTTTTTTACAAACTCTTCCTTAAGAATTTGTCCTCTCGAGCCAAATACTTTTCTCTCATCCCATATACTAATCTGCAGATGATAAGTAAATAGAGTTGGACTTTTCAAGTAAATTGTTGTAAATAATTCTGAGAAATGAATACCACCAAGAAAAAAATTTAAACCAATTTCTCCCTCTGTTTGCAACACGACGAACAGACATACATACAGATTTATAAACACTGGGCTTAAATTTATTTTCATATAACTGAAATTGCATTTTGAGTTGTTGTAGGTAAGAGAATCATACATGAAACGAGTGCTAGAAGATAACAAGCGCATAGAGTTTCAAAACGTTTGATAAATATAAACTACTAAACAATCTCTTTTTTAAGTGTTAACTAAAATTAAGTGAAGAAACCTGTGAAGCATAATAACTTGGAATTAAATACGTATGAGATTATTCCAATAATTATATGGAAGTAAATATTAAAGAGGGGAAGAATTTGGAAAGTGCCTTCAAATAATTTTTCGTTCATGCAACCAATGTACATCGCATGCATGGTAACACCAACAAACAAGAATAGACACACCGAATAAGGAGATTTAAGAGTACTCATGCAATTTTCTATAGGCTTTCCTGAACTTTTACTTGTACTGTTTGTTAACAGAAATTATGCATTTAGTTTTAGAATTTCTCTCTCTCAAAGATTCAATATATTGTGGTTAAACCTTCATAAGTCTCAATCATTTCATTTCTTGACACCCATAAATAGAAAATGGAATCAGCAAACAAGATACCTTCTCCCCTGATCCATATATGCGCGCATAAAGTGGACAAAAGATACACATACCAGGCGCAAAGCAGATCTCTTTGCGAATTCATCTCCATGTCCAATTACATCGCGAAGAGAATCTGGTAAAACCTTCCAAAACTCTGCAACAAACTCTGCACCCTTTCGTCTACTGTTCTGGAGAATGTCATTTGCAAGATATAGAAAAGCCAGGCGCTGCTCACGAGGAGCACTATGGAACTGTCTATCCCATGTTTCTACGACTTGTTTTGCTTTGTTCATGTGAAAAATGCACCAGTGTGACAGAGCTCGAAAATGTCAAGGAAAAAGTTAGCAATCAGTCACAACTTTACCATACATAGCAAGACAGCACCAATGAGTTTTTTTTTTGGGGGGGGGGGGAGGGAACCATCATAGATAACAAGACATCAAAGCTACTAAAATGCCAATTAAAATCTATCAAAAGATCTCGAATAAGTAGTAATTAATAGCATTGCAGGATACTCTCAATACTTTGCTGTGAGCTGTTGAGCTTTGATAGCTTGTCAACCAGTATCTGAGGATTAAAAGTGCTTCCCATTGTGTCCTGCTCAAAGTTTGCCCGGCCAGTGAGTATCTAGCTGACCACTACACAAAGCAAATCGGGTACTGCAATTTAGAAAGGAATAAGAAAAACATAAGCCACATAAGACAACTCACACACGCGCAAACATGGTGAGAAATTGAGAGAGAGGTGGTAACACGTCAGCACCTTGGCGACAACCCCACACACAAACATGGAAAGATAGAGGTAGTGGATGAAACAGTAATTACGCATTGATAGTTACAAGACCCACTTAAGTAAGGAAAATAGTTGGACGTTAATGCATGACGTAAGGAACATAATCCCACCTGAACTAAAAGTAAAATTTATAAAAATCAAGAAACCTAAAGTTTTAAACGGAAAAATAATAGTACTGAGTTCTGCAGACATCGGTCATTCCACTATGCCAAGGTTTACAACGATACTAGTGAATCTTCGAAGATCTTATCAGTATTGCATGCATTCGCACAAACACGTACATGGAAAAGGTTAGTCAGATAATCTGAATACAGAAACTTGTTCTTGAGCTATTTCAAAGGTGAGCCCACATCATCTTAACCACCGGACGGTGTAAGGAGACATCCGAACCCAATTTGTATCGTACAAGACTGAATTTTTTTCATCGCGACTACATTGTCCACACTAGGACAACTTGACAAAATTGGAACACCCATCTAAACCCGCATATAGTAAGTTCTAGATGAAGAGTAAGGAGTGGTGTGAACAGCTATTTATACCAAAAAAATGTTCAATTCACCCCTCGAATTAACGGCCAGGATTCTAAGGCGTAGCCACATAAGCAAAATGAGCTCATATAATTAGCAAAAACAGAGAATTCGCACATTAAAATTTCGCAAATATCCTCCATTGATCAAATATGGATATAAAAACACGTGAAACGGCAGGAAATTTGCCAATTAAACCCGAATAAACAAGGTGCGAGCAGAAAAATGGAAGCATGAGCTTTAAAATACAAACCTTTAGAAGAAACACGAGCCTCTGATGGTAAAAGACTAATTTTCTTCAAACTGCATTCTCAATTTTCATGTTCAATGGAGGACTCGTCAAACTTTTGGGTTATCAGGCGGAATTTAGTACGAAGAATCGATGATTTCCTAGTTAAGTGCGAATTGCAGGAATTTGAAGATGGAGAATTGAAATTAGGGTTCGCAATTACAAATTGGATTTGAGGATTGATGTCATGCGGCAGTGGGAAAGAAGGAGACTTGACTTCATCTCTCCACCATGTGATGATTTTATAATTTATATATACTTTTTTTATTAGTATTATCTTTACTACAGTAGAATTTTTCTTATAGATAAAAATTGTGTTTTTGATTTATTTTTTGAGTGAATTTAATAGGGTATCTATTCATTCTTTGTTTCACTTCTTTTTTGAGTGGTCTTAAAAAAATATTCAAATTTAAAGCATCTATCCTATAGTTAATTTACTAGCTCATTGTGTCCAATACATTGCAGAAACTTGTAAGCATTAAAAAAACTAATAAGAAGACTATAAATTGTTAGTTACCCCTTAAAAAGGTGTCACGACCACATCTCCCTAGTCAAAGAAAGTGTAGCTTTACCGCGACTGAAACATACTGAAACTGTCTTAACTCGTCATAAGATGCTTAAATCAAAAGAAACATTGTCTGAAGTGTGTTGAGGGTACAAATCATGCTGAATCAGAGTAGTTATGGGAAATTGTCTTTGTTAAATGAATGTTCTGAATTTGCGCAACGGAAGAGTACCAAGACAGATGTAATATGTATGAAGACATACTACACCCGCTACCTTCCTACTTATTTGGTCTTCTGTCCCAACACCTCCTCGGCTTCGACAACAATCAACCTGCACATTAAGGAAAACAAAATGCAGGGCTGAGTACTTGATGCACTCAGTGGGCTCATGCCGAAAACTGTTTTTCTTTTAGTTGTCAGCCAAGCTGAGTGAACGCGGGGTTTTACTGAAAATCTATCCCGGTCACTAAAATCTGTTATTTCTTTCTGAAAATAGACTGCAGTCATTTAAACTTCTGATGATATGCCATATCAGCTGCGTGAGTCGGGAATGTGGCCACATTCCACGACCACTGGGCCGGCCAACCTGGCGCTAGCTCACGACCCACGGACCGGCCAACCTGGCGCTAGCTCACGGTCCCTACGTGTACACTAGTCCGAGTAGGATTTACTGACCTACTGGGACCCGAATTCGATTTACCAGATAGGCAACCACAAAATAAAACATGGCATGACAACTCATTCAAATAATCATGCTTTTCACATAAATTCTGAAAAAGAAAGCCCACACATAATGTAGGATAGAAAAGCCCACCTCGTTTGCTTAACTCTTTCAAACGGGCACTGTCTGACTTGAGATTTACTCGTCGAGCGACGACGTCCCTTTTCAAAAATAATATACTTAAATTAGGCTTTAAGTAATCATTGATCTTGCATGAATGCATGCCTAAGCGTGATCTTTTATTTTATCTCTTTCTTTCTAAATATTAGAGATCTAAAATCTTTAATTAAATCGGCGATTTAATTTGTTCCGAAACCGACTGATCTGTTTGGGTATAATATATATTCCCGGATTATCCTTAAGTATTTTTAAAAATACTTTTTGTGGCTATTAAAGCCCGCTTTAAATTTTATCAAAAGCTATTCTACACGGTTTAATATTTCTACTCTTCCGTGGCTTAGGGAATTAATTCCATTAACTCTTGGAAATAATCTTAAGATAATGGCTCCAACCCAAAATAATGGTCCTACTAAATAATTTCTCAGGCCCAGTTAGAAATAATCTGGCCCAGAAAGTATCCTTCGGCCCACTTCTCTTTTCTTTTATTCTTTTCTAAAAGAGGCCCAAAAGAAAACATACTCCCTTCCTCAATCAGCCGATTCCATCGGCTTTTCCCCATTCTTCATTTCCTCCTTTCTCCGAAATTAAAACCCCAAATTGAGAAAGCCCTAGTTTCTTCGACGTCCGCTCCCTCCGCGAAGCTCCAGCTCCGGCGGAGGTCCGATGACGCGCGACGCGTTGTCTCACTCTCGCTCATCCCTGCAAGGGCGAACTCTCTCCCTGATTTGGGAATATCCTCGCCGCGTCGGTCCCTTCCAACCACGGCGAGTCTTGCCGTGCTCCCATCCATCGGCTCCGTCTCGTTCTCGCCAGTGAAGGGAAGTGGCGACCCTCCGCGCTCCTCCGTTTCCTCGGTGGGATCACCATCGATTCACCCTCCGTCGCGTCGAGGCAGCAGTCCCTCGTCGGTGCTGTCCCCCCTTCCCGCGAGCTCGTCGAGCCGCCACCGTCGAGGGCCAGTGGGGAGGCATCCAGCTTCGCGAGGCTTACGCCGTCGCTGTTCGCAGGGGTTAGGCTGAACACGGTAGGGTCCGTTGCCGTTACTGCACGCCGGGATCGCCTGCTGTCTCGGCTCGCCACCGCTCTTGACACCCCGCCGTCGGGTCGCTGCCTCTCGTCTAGCGTTTCCGCCTCTGGCAGCACGGCACCTCGGCCAGAGCCATTCTCCCTCCAAAGCTAAGTTTCTTGTTTAAATCTTTCTAGTGTTGTTAAGTGAAGCTTGCGAAAAAGATACTGTGACTTGAGCATTAGGGGATTTTCTTACATTCTGCTATGATTGATTTGATTTCATGGAGGGGTTGAGCCAGTGGTAGCCGTTTCTATGTTACTGATTATGTTCTGATGTGGGGTTCTAAGGCATACTCCTATGTTCTTGAGCTCATGTGTTCCTAAGTTCTCATTCTTGGCTATCTACTGTGTACTACATGATGCTAGTATGGTTTGGAGGATTTACCTCTTGTGATTGCTGAGTGAGGCTGCTCTTACTCTTGCTCGATTCCTTCCGCTTTCTCTCGGTTCTCCCTCCCTCTTTTTAGCTTGTTACTTTGCTACTAAGTGGAAGGTGTTGTGGTGTGGTATAGTAACCGAGGGGCTTAGAATGTGTATATAAACACATATCTTGTAACTGAAAGCTGCAGAGGCTGAGTGTTGGCTGACCTTGCAGCATCCTTTAACTGATTTTGGTGTTTTGTGCTGCCTTGTACTCTGATTCATTCATGAATTTTGTCTTCTTTTGCAGGTGCACACAAGAGGTGGCATTGTGGGGGCTGATTTCCGGACTATAACCGGTTTGGGTAGGGGAAGCAAGGGCTGTTACCTGCAGCCTTGCAGAGTATTAGCTGGAGGGGAGCCTGCTGGCTGGAGTTTGCCTCCTTCGGTCCAACACTCACTCACATTTCTGAAAGGTATTGTTTCCCCTTCCCTTTCTTAATACACTTCTCTTGTTGTCTCTGTAAACAATTGAGGAGATCTAACGGCTGTTGAAACGAGTTGTCATAACAGCCGAGCTCTTCTTCATGTTTTGATCTTTCTCTCCAGATCACGGAGTTGCCGAGCTTGGTGCCGAACTGCCGAGCTTGGTACCGAACTGCTGAGCTCCCTGCCGAACTGCCGAGCTTGGTGGCGAACTGCCGAGCTTGGTGCCGAGCTATCACAATCCACCAACAGTCTCTATTCATGCAACTAGTTCTCTTTCGTGCGCTTTGGCAGGAGTTGCGACTGGCCAACGAGGCTGTCTTCCCTCGTGGTCTCGCCCTCCCGGCTCGTTTGAAAAATCTGGGGCCGAGACGGCCCGATGACGAAGGCCAAAGTAGCCCTTAGGGATTTCTAAATGTAGTAGTATCGCTCGACTTTTATTTTCATTGTCAAAGATTGTAATTTAGTTTGAGGTTTTTCTGAAAATTGTAATTGTACCCTTTTTCAAGAAATAAAAATACTCTTTCATTTGTCAATAAAAGTTCTAGTATTTTATTTCATAACTCCCGAGAAACCTAAGTCTCGGCTATTACATTCTACCCCCCTTAACAAAAATTTCGTCCCGAAATTTTGTCTCGGTTAGGCAAAAAGCTGTGGGTACTTCTCTTTCATCTGGTCCTCGAGCTCCCACGTCGCCTCCTTGCGGTCGTGATGCTTCCAAAGGACTTTCACTGTTACAATATTTTTATTTCGCTGTTCTTTAACTTTTCTGTCCAGAATTGCTTCTGGCTTTTCTTCATAGCTCAAATCTGGTTCTAACACCATCTCTTCTTGGTGCACTATGTGTTTGGGGTCAAACACGTACTTCCTCAACTGTGATACTTGAAACACATTATGAACATTCCCGAAGCTTGGCGGAAGCGCTAATCTGTACGCCACAGGGCCGACTGTTTCTAGGATCTCGTAAGGTCCGATAAAACGCGGTTTCAGCTTGCCCTTGACGCCAAATCTGGTTATCCCTTTTGATGGGGATACCTTCAGAAAGACCTTGTCTCCTGCTTTAAACTGTAAATCCGTTCTGCGAGCATCTGCATAGGATTTCTGTCTATCTTGAGCTTCCTTGATTCTCCCTCGGATTTGTCGGACAATTTCTATCATTTCCTCTACCGAGTCCGGTCCGAGTATCCTTCTCTCACCAACTTCATCCCAGTAAAGCGGTGATCTACATTTCTTCCCATAGAGTGCTTCATATGGGGCCATAATTATGGTTGTCTGGTAATTGTTGTTGTAGGAAAACTCTATAAGTGGAAGTACTGGCTCCCAGCTTACTCCACGGTCGAGCACTACGGCTTTCAACATATCCTCTAATGTCTGAATCGTCCTTTCGGACCGTCCGTCTGTCTGTGGATGGAATGCTGTGCTGAAATTCAGCTGAGTGCCTAACTCTCGCTGTAGGCTTATCCAAAATCTAGAAGTAAATTTTGAATCTCGATCTGAGGTGATCGTTACTGGTACACCATGTAGGCGCACAATCTCTTGCACATAAATCTGTGCCAACTTGTCAGATCCGTATGTGATACGAATTGGTATGACGTGAGCACTTTTGGTGAGTCGATCTATAATCACCAAGATGGCAGTGTTTCCTTGCTGTGATTTTGGCAATCCTGTCACAAAATCCATTGCTATATGCTCCCATTTCCATTCTGGAATCTCGAGAGGCTGTAACTTTCCATAGGGTCGTTGATGTAACGCCTTCACTTGCTGGCAAGCCAGGCATCTTTCTACAAACGATGCTATGCTTTTCTTCATGCCATCCCACCAAAATTGCTTGTTCAAGTCCTGATACATCTTCGTACTTCCAGGATGGGCAGTATAGGGTGTCTCATGAGCTTCACTCATGATCTCATTTCTGAGTGTCTCCTCATTGGGTACGCATAATCTCCCTTTGAAAGTGAGAGCATTATCCGCCTCTTCGCGGTAGTATTCCCCTTTTCCCGTCCTTACTCTGAGACGGATCTTTTCTAGAGCGTCATCGTCTCTCTGGGCTTCCACGATTCTGGCTCTTAAATCTGGTTCTATGACCAAGGTGGAAATTCTGCTGTCCACTGTCTCCGGGGCTCTTACTATTTCCAGTCGCATCTTGGCGAATTCCCGGATGAGCTCTTCCTCTTGTGTGAGGAAAACAGCTACTTGAGGCGCTGTCTCATATTCAGATCCTTCTGCTCGAAAAAGTATTTGAGACTCCTATGATCTGTGAAGATCTCACATCGAACTCCATATAGATGATGTCTCCAAATCTTCAATGCGTGTACCACTGCCGCCAATTCCAAGTCGTGCGTCGGGTAGTTCAACTCGTGCGGCCTCAACTGGCGTGACGCAAATGCTATCACCTTACCCTTCTGCATCAGCACGCACCCGAGTCTGACCTTAGATGCATCTGTATACACCACATAATCAATCCCCCGCTTCTGGCACGGCTATAACTGGCGCTGTGGTCAATTTTTTTTTTCTTAAGCAACTGGAACTTGCTTCACATTCTGGGGTCCCATTGACTTTAACTCCTTTCTTGAGCTGTTGAGTCATCGGCCTCGCTATTTTAGAAAACCCCTCAATGAACCTTCAGTAGCATCATGCCAGTCCTAGGAAACTCCGAATTTCATTAGGCGTCGCTGGTGACTGCCAACGTTGCACGGCTTCAACTTTAGCAGGGTCTACTCGGATCCCTTCTGCTGTCACTAGGTGTCCAAGAAAGTTCACTTTGTTAAACCAGAACTCACACTTGCTAAACCTAGCATAGAACTTCTCGGCTCTTAACGTCTCTAACGTAGTTCTCAAGCGCTCCTCGGGTTTCTTCTTGTTCTTTGAGTACATGAGCACGTCGTCTTTAAAAGCTAGGACGACCTTGTCCAAATATGGGCGGAACACGCGGTTCATTAGGTTCATGAACACGGCTGGGGCGTTTGTAAGCCCAAAAAGGCATTACAGTAAACTCGTAATGGTCATATCTGGTGCGAAGTGCAGTCTTAGGTATACCGTCTTGTCGAACTCCCAACTAGTGATAACCCGATCTCAAGCCCATCTTCGAGAATACGCTGGCTCCTCGCAGCTGGTCGAAGAGGTCGTTGATTCTCGGTAGAGGTACTTGTTCTTGAGGGTTAACTTATTTAGCTCTCGATAGTCGATACACATTCGCAAAGTCCCATCCTTCTTCTTCATGAAGAGTACTGATGCGCCCAAAAACGATACACTGGGTCTGATGAAACCCAGGTCTACTTATTCTTGTAACTGGATCTTAAGTTCTTCTTATTTCTTGAGCGCCATTCTATATGGTGACTGAGATAATATGACTGATTCAAGTCATTCCTTTAGTAATTCATTTCGTCTGGGTGATGAGGCTATTTCTAATCTTAGATTTCATCGCCTGATATTGAGTTCTCTAACGCTTGCATCGATCGTAAAGGTAGTCATTGAGCTGCCATAATGATCTCGTAACCTCTCGCTCAGTTGAGGTAGTCTACTTTTACCGCTTTCAAGGTGCTTTTGTGCTTACTGCGACTCTTTCGTCATGATTTAGTACAGACTTGTTCTACTCGCGTCAATCCTTGAATATGGGTTTAGTGCATGTGGAGGTGTTGGCTTCTTTCTCCCAACGCTACTGTCTCCATGCCCTTTTGGTTCGACTGAGCGATTCATGGTGAAATAATCTAGCATGACTTTCCAAAGTGATCTAGATCTCGTGTCTAGATTAACACAAAACTCTATCGACAGCTCCTTTCTGAGCCGTTTAATTGAGACGTGGCATATCGTAGAATAATTCGTCGCATGTTATTGCCAACGTTTGCCCTTGCTCTATATTATAGGGCTCTAAATCCTGTTCTCTTGTGATAACTTCTTTTAAAAGGGAAAATTCGATTTCTCCCTTCATAGTAGGGACGGTGAGGGTAGCGGTGCTATCACGCGTTCCTCTTCCCGAATGTCTCTCCAGCTTTAGCCTTTTTCCTGGCCACCTCTTAGACGAATCCCTTTTGCTGATGGGATTTGTTCCGTCAAACATAAACTACGAATACACTCGTACCTTCTCCATGGCTTTCATTACATGCCCATGATTGAGTCTTTGTTCTTGTGGCTTACTTATCTTACTCGGAGTAAGCATTTTGATCGTTCAAACTACCATATAGGTCTTTTACGTCTTCGGACATCATTTAATCCACAAATATTCCTTGATATTTCTCTACTCAAGGCTAGTTGCTTCTCTATACAACAAAATATTCGATCTTCCACCTGCTGGTCACAAGCGGTACGTAGATTCGAAGTATTTAACGCTTTGCTGTCGGTTATGCGACGCTTCTGGTTGGTGCATCATTTCCTGCACGTGTCTCCATGGGGACGTATTTATTATGCGTATCTGAAAGAAACTGAGACCATGCCTTTTTCTGCTAGCCTCGTATCAATAACTCGATGATTAATCTAATAGTCTTAACTTGGATTATTATTCACACAAGAGAGTATGACTGAAAGTTTGAAGGGCTACTGAATACCCAACTGGACTAGAATAACATCTCTTGTTCAACTTATATGAATTTTTGTCGATAATCGACCTTGAAGGTAAGTATTGAGTTCATTCAAAGAACTACGTAGTTCAACTGGTTCCAGGCAAACTCATAGAGCTGAGGCTCACCCCTGGTGGGAGCTAGAAATAATCATGAGATAGGTCATGAAAACTGGATGGAAATGAATTAACTGTAAATTCCCATAGTAAGCTGCAAACTAGGACAATACAGTTGTCCAATGAAACTGAAAGGATCTGGGCATCAAGGACAGTGGTTCAAACATGTCATCGCCTAAGATGATCAACCACGAAAATTTATAAACGTAGGCGATTGCAATGAAGGAACATTGATCATGTTTCAAAGGCATCTTGATATGGAATAACAAAATCACATCAATGATTTCATAGGTTCATTAAGGCAATGCACTGAAATGAACTATTCAGAAAAAATCAGCTAGGGCAAGCTTGTTAGGGAAAGGTGCAATATGCTTGCCTTAACTTCGAGCTGCAGAAAAATTCCGAGACTAGGAATAATACATGTACTGGAATCGAGGTCGAAAAATTTCACCTTTGTAGGATCTCAAAATAGGGAGGTAAAAAGTTCCAGCACCACATGAAATTCCCTGAGGAAAATGTTTAACTGTCTTGATCACTCTGGGGATCACAACGTAAGCATCGTAAGAATGAAATTTCATTGCATAGGTCCAAGAAATCGGGATATGGATCTCCTATACTGTGGCTCAAAGGAGACAACAACAAATAACGATGCTTGAAACATAAAGGTATCCAAAATTTGGGGACTGAAACTGGGTTACCGCTTTCGTGAAAGAATGAAAGTGGCGTACTACTTGCAAAACGTGAGACAATCAGAAGTCTCCATAGACGATGTCTGAAGAATAAGCTTATTCTGAAGGTAATAGATAAAAGCATCTTAGAATTTATGACCGGAGCTTACACAGTCAAAACTTTACTCTTTATGAACGATGAGTCAAAGGGCTGCAGTCCATAAACTGGAAGTGAGTCAAATCTCGCATGGAAAAAGGAATACGGACATGTTACTTGCGAGTCAAACTAAAGTCTGAATAGACGGGTACTGTCCTTTGGGAGGACTCTTAGAAGGAATCTCATGGAAATCCAAGTAAGTACTATTGAATCATCGGTTCTAGTTATGTGACACTCCCTTGTTTTTCTTGTGGAGCTCGCCCATGATAAACGCGTTCTGGGAAACCATACATTCCAAGATGGGGTTCCTCGTGCTGTTAAACTGATAACCGCAGCTGGAGGTCATACTTTCATATCGTTCTCGATAACTTAGAACGCTGATTCTGGTAAAACATTACATTCTCCATCGTGCTTCGTAGCACGCTATAAGTATCGCTTCTGGATCACGTAGCCACTTGGGCTTGTTACGCCACTTTAGATCACTTTACTAGATCGCGGGTACGATCTCTTTCCGTGTAGGGATGCATCTCCCGAACAGGCTTGAAAGTACACTATTTTCGTTATGACTTGGTCTTTAAAAGACATTAGGAACTTCTTGGTTCATCGTCTAGTATACATATATATATGTATACTATTGGTGTGCTTAAAGGAATGGACTTCCTTTAATTACTGTCTATAGGTAGTACAATAGTACTTTCTGGTTCCTCTTTTCTTTCTCATAATTCCTTGGAGTTAGAAGCTTACCCAAACTGATGGGTGTTAATTGGTCTCATCGCCCTGGAAGGCGGTAACAAATTCTCATTCTACTAGCACTTGGCCGCATATGTCTTACCTACGGTACTTTTCTAAAGCACTCTAGGTTCGCATATATAGTCCACATGACACGTATACATTCATGTCAAGCTCATAAGTCACAGATACTTTAAGCATATCACATGCAAAGTATCAGCTATCACGTTGCATCTTGCAAAAATCTCAATTAAACATTTTCGTTCCCATAAAGGGCTGTGAAAATTCTTTCCTTTTTCTGAAAATCTCAAAATTTTCATTTTCTTTCTTTAAAATTTTCTTTTCTGGACGAGCGGGGCGTCGACCCCTGTTTCTGCTGCAGTTGATCGTGTCGAGCTGAGGTGTTGGGATCTTGTACTTAACATTCTGTTCACTTTCTAGCCTAGTACTATCTTTTCTGGACTGAGGCTTAGAAGGAAGGTTCTTGGGTCAGAGCGAAAGAAAAGTGCTCTGATACCACTCTGTCACGACCACATCTCCCTAGTCAAAGAAAGTGTAGCTTTACCGCGACTGAAACATACTGAAACTGTCTTAACTCGTCATAAGATGCTTAAATCAAAAGAAACATTGTCTGAAGTGTGTTGAGGGTACAAATCATGCTGAATCAGAGTAGTTATGGGAAATTGTCTTTGTTAAATGAATGTTCTGAATTTGCGCAACGGAAGAGTACCAAGACAGATGTAATATGTATGAAGACATACTACACCCGCTACCTTCCTACTTATTTGGTCTTCTGTCCCAACACCTCCTCGGCTTCGACAACAATCAACCTGCACATTAAGGAAAACAAAATGCAGGGCTGAGTACTTGATGCACTCAGTGGGCTCATGCCGAAAACTGTTTTTCTTTTAGTTGTCAGCCAAGCTGAGTGAACGCGGGGTTTTACTGAAAATCTATCCCGGTCACTAAAATCTGTTATTTCTTTCTGAAAATAGACTGCAGTCATTTAAACTTCTGATGATATGCCATATCAGCTGCGTGAGTCGGGAATGTGGCCACATTCCACGACCACTGGGCCGGCCAACCTGGCGCTAGCTCACGACCCACGGACCGGCCAACCTGGCGCTAGCTCACGGTCCCTACGTGTACACTAGTCCGAGTAGGATTTACTGACCTACTGGGACCCGAATTCGATTTACCAGATAGGCAACCACAAAATAAAACATGGCATGACAACTCATTCAAATAATCATGCTTTTCACATAAATTCTGAAAAAGAAAGCCCACACATAATGTAGGATAGAAAAGCCCACCTCGTTTGCTTAACTCTTTCAAACGGGCACTGTCTGACTTGAGATTTACTCGTCGAGCGACGACGTCCCTTTTCAAAAATAATATACTTAAATTAGGCTTTAAGTAATCATTGATCTTGCATGAATGCATGCCTAAGCGTGATCTTTTATTTTATCTCTTTCTTTCTAAATATTAGAGATCTAAAATCTTTAATTAAATCGGCGATTTAATTTGTTCCGAAACCGACTGATCTGTTTGGGTATAATATATATTCCCGGATTATCCTTAAGTATTTTTAAAAATACTTTTTGTGGCTATTAAAGCCCGCTTTAAATTTTATCAAAAGCTATTCTACACGGTTTAATATTTCTACTCTTCCGTGGCTTAGGGAATTAATTCCATTAACTCTTGGAAATAATCTTAAGATAATGGCTCCAACCCAAAATAATGGTCCTACTAAATAATTTCTCAGGCCCAGTTAGAAATAATCTGGCCCAGAAAGTATCCTTCGGCCCACTTCTCTTTTCTTTTATTCTTTTCTAAAAGAGGCCCAAAAGAAAACATACTCCCTTCCTCAATCAGCCGATTCCATCGGCTTTTCCCCATTCTTCATTTCCTCCTTTCTCCGAAATTAAAACCCCAAATTGAGAAAGCCCTAGTTTCTTCGACGTCCGCTCCCTCCGCGAAGCTCCAGCTCCGGCGGAGGTCCGATGACGCGCGACGCGTTGTCTCACTCTCGCTCATCCCTGCAAGGGCGAACTCTCTCCCTGATTTGGGAATATCCTCGCCGCGTCGGTCCCTTCCAACCACGGCGAGTCTTGCCGTGCTCCCATCCATCGGCTCCGTCTCGTTCTCGCCAGTGAAGGGAAGTGGCGACCCTCCGCGCTCCTCCGTTTCCTCGGTGGGATCACCATCGATTCACCCTCCGTCGCGTCGAGGCAGCAGTCCCTCGTCGGTGCTGTCCCCCCTTCCCGCGAGCTCGTCGAGCCGCCACCGTCGAGGGCCAGTGGGGAGGCATCCAGCTTCGCGAGGCTTACGCCGTCGCTGTTCGCAGGGGTTAGGCTGAACACGGTAGGGTCCGTTGCCGTTACTGCACGCCGGGATCGCCTGCTGTCTCGGCTCGCCACCGCTCTTGACACCCCGCCGTCGGGTCGCTGCCTCTCGTCTAGCGTTTCCGCCTCTGGCAGCACGGCACCTCGGCCAGAGCCATTCTCCCTCCAAAGCTAAGTTTCTTGTTTAAATCTTTCTAGTGTTGTTAAGTGAAGCTTGCGAAAAAGATACTGTGACTTGAGCATTAGGGGATTTTCTTACATTCTGCTATGATTGATTTGATTTCATGGAGGGGTTGAGCCAGTGGTAGCCGTTTCTATGTTACTGATTATGTTCTGATGTGGGGTTCTAAGGCATACTCCTATGTTCTTGAGCTCATGTGTTCCTAAGTTCTCATTCTTGGCTATCTACTGTGTACTACATGATGCTAGTATGGTTTGGAGGATTTACCTCTTGTGATTGCTGAGTGAGGCTGCTCTTACTCTTGCTCGATTCCTTCCGCTTTCTCTCGGTTCTCCCTCCCTCTTTTTAGCTTGTTACTTTGCTACTAAGTGGAAGGTGTTGTGGTGTGGTATAGTAACCGAGGGGCTTAGAATGTGTATATAAACACATATCTTGTAACTGAAAGCTGCAGAGGCTGAGTGTTGGCTGACCTTGCAGCATCCTTTAACTGATTTTGGTGTTTTGTGCTGCCTTGTACTCTGATTCATTCATGAATTTTGTCTTCTTTTGCAGGTGCACACAAGAGGTGGCATTGTGGGGGCTGATTTCCGGACTATAACCGGTTTGGGTAGGGGAAGCAAGGGCTGTTACCTGCAGCCTTGCAGAGTATTAGCTGGAGGGGAGCCTGCTGGCTGGAGTTTGCCTCCTTCGGTCCAACACTCACTCACATTTCTGAAAGGTATTGTTTCCCCTTCCCTTTCTTAATACACTTCTCTTGTTGTCTCTGTAAACAATTGAGGAGATCTAACGGCTGTTGAAACGAGTTGTCATAACAGCCGAGCTCTTCTTCATGTTTTGATCTTTCTCTCCAGATCACGGAGTTGCCGAGCTTGGTGCCGAACTGCCGAGCTTGGTACCGAACTGCTGAGCTCCCTGCCGAACTGCCGAGCTTGGTGGCGAACTGCCGAGCTTGGTGCCGAGCTATCACAATCCACCAACAGTCTCTATTCATGCAACTAGTTCTCTTTCGTGCGCTTTGGCAGGAGTTGCGACTGGCCAACGAGGCTGTCTTCCCTCGTGGTCTCGCCCTCCCGGCTCGTTTGAAAAATCTGGGGCCGAGACGGCCCGATGACGAAGGCCAAAGTAGCCCTTAGGGATTTCTAAATGTAGTAGTATCGCTCGACTTTTATTTTCATTGTCAAAGATTGTAATTTAGTTTGAGGTTTTTCTGAAAATTGTAATTGTACCCTTTTTCAAGAAATAAAAATACTCTTTCATTTGTCAATAAAAGTTCTAGTATTTTATTTCATAACTCCCGAGAAACCTAAGTCTCGGCTATTACATTCTACCCCCCTTAACAAAAATTTCGTCCCGAAATTTTGTCTCGGTTAGGCAAAAAGCTGTGGGTACTTCTCTTTCATCTGGTCCTCGAGCTCCCACGTCGCCTCCTTGCGGTCGTGATGCTTCCAAAGGACTTTCACTGTTACAATATTTTTATTTCGCTGTTCTTTAACTTTTCTGTCCAGAATTGCTTCTGGCTTTTCTTCATAGCTCAAATCTGGTTCTAACACCATCTCTTCTTGGTGCACTATGTGTTTGGGGTCAAACACGTACTTCCTCAACTGTGATACTTGAAACACATTATGAACATTCCCGAAGCTTGGCGGAAGCGCTAATCTGTACGCCACAGGGCCGACTGTTTCTAGGATCTCGTAAGGTCCGATAAAACGCGGTTTCAGCTTGCCCTTGACGCCAAATCTGGTTATCCCTTTTGATGGGGATACCTTCAGAAAGACCTTGTCTCCTGCTTTAAACTGTAAATCCGTTCTGCGAGCATCTGCATAGGATTTCTGTCTATCTTGAGCTTCCTTGATTCTCCCTCGGATTTGTCGGACAATTTCTATCATTTCCTCTACCGAGTCCGGTCCGAGTATCCTTCTCTCACCAACTTCATCCCAGTAAAGCGGTGATCTACATTTCTTCCCATAGAGTGCTTCATATGGGGCCATAATTATGGTTGTCTGGTAATTGTTGTTGTAGGAAAACTCTATAAGTGGAAGTACTGGCTCCCAGCTTACTCCACGGTCGAGCACTACGGCTTTCAACATATCCTCTAATGTCTGAATCGTCCTTTCGGACCGTCCGTCTGTCTGTGGATGGAATGCTGTGCTGAAATTCAGCTGAGTGCCTAACTCTCGCTGTAGGCTTATCCAAAATCTAGAAGTAAATTTTGAATCTCGATCTGAGGTGATCGTTACTGGTACACCATGTAGGCGCACAATCTCTTGCACATAAATCTGTGCCAACTTGTCAGATCCGTATGTGATACGAATTGGTATGACGTGAGCACTTTTGGTGAGTCGATCTATAATCACCAAGATGGCAGTGTTTCCTTGCTGTGATTTTGGCAATCCTGTCACAAAATCCATTGCTATATGCTCCCATTTCCATTCTGGAATCTCGAGAGGCTGTAACTTTCCATAGGGTCGTTGATGTAACGCCTTCACTTGCTGGCAAGCCAGGCATCTTTCTACAAACGATGCTATGCTTTTCTTCATGCCATCCCACCAAAATTGCTTCTTCAAGTCCTGATACATCTTCGTACTTCCAGGATGGGCAGTATAGGGTGTCTCATGAGCTTCACTCATGATCTCATTTCTGAGTGTCTCCTCATTGGGTACGCATAATCTCCCTTTGAAAGTGAGAGCATTATCCGCCTCTTCGCGGTAGTATTCCCCTTTTCCCGTCCTTACTCTGAGACGGATCTTTTCTAGAGCGTCATCGTCTCTCTGGGCTTCCACGATTCTGGCTCTTAAATCTGGTTCTATGACCAAGGTGGAAATTCTGCTGTCCACTGTCTCCGGGGCTCTTACTATTTCCAGTCGCATCTTGGCGAATTCCCGGATGAGCTCTTCCTCTTGTGTGAGGAAAACAGCTACTTGAGGCGCTGTCTCATATTCAGATCCTTCTGCTCGAAAAAGTATTTGAGACTCCTATGATCTGTGAAGATCTCACATCGAACTCCATATAGATGATGTCTCCAAATCTTCAATGCGTGTACCACTGCCGCCAATTCCAAGTCGTGCGTCGGGTAGTTCAACTCGTGCGGCCTCAACTGGCGTGACGCAAATGCTATCACCTTACCCTTCTGCATCAGCACGCACCCGAGTCTGACCTTAGATGCATCTGTATACACCACATAATCAATCCCCCGCTTCTGGCACGGCTATAACTGGCGCTGTGGTCAATTTTTTTTTTCTTAAGCAACTGGAACTTGCTTCACATTCTGGGGTCCCATTGACTTTAACTCCTTTCTTGAGCTGTTGAGTCATCGGCCTCGCTATTTTAGAAAACCCCTCAATGAACCTTCAGTAGCATCATGCCAGTCCTAGGAAACTCCGAATTTCATTAGGCGTCGCTGGTGACTGCCAACGTTGCACGGCTTCAACTTTAGCAGGGTCTACTCGGATCCCTTCTGCTGTCACTAGGTGTCCAAGAAAGTTCACTTTGTTAAACCAGAACTCACACTTGCTAAACCTAGCATAGAACTTCTCGGCTCTTAACGTCTCTAACGTAGTTCTCAAGCGCTCCTCGGGTTTCTTCTTGTTCTTTGAGTACATGAGCACGTCGTCTTTAAAAGCTAGGACGACCTTGTCCAAATATGGGCGGAACACGCGGTTCATTAGGTTCATGAACACGGCTGGGGCGTTTGTAAGCCCAAAAAGGCATTACAGTAAACTCGTAATGGTCATATCTGGTGCGAAGTGCAGTCTTAGGTATACCGTCTTGTCGAACTCCCAACTAGTGATAACCCGATCTCAAGCCCATCTTCGAGAATACGCTGGCTCCTCGCAGCTGGTCGAAGAGGTCGTTGATTCTCGGTAGAGGTACTTGTTCTTGAGGGTTAACTTATTTAGCTCTCGATAGTCGATACACATTCGCAAAGTCCCATCCTTCTTCTTCATGAAGAGTACTGATGCGCCCAAAAACGATACACTGGGTCTGATGAAACCCAGGTCTACTTATTCTTGTAACTGGATCTTAAGTTCTTCTTATTTCTTGAGCGCCATTCTATATGGTGACTGAGATAATATGACTGATTCAAGTCATTCCTTTAGTAATTCATTTCGTCTGGGTGATGAGGCTATTTCTAATCTTAGATTTCATCGCCTGATATTGAGTTCTCTAACGCTTGCATCGATCGTAAAGGTAGTCATTGAGCTGCCATAATGATCTCGTAACCTCTCGCTCAGTTGAGGTAGTCTACTTTTACCGCTTTCAAGGTGCTTTTGTGCTTACTGCGACTCTTTCGTCATGATTTAGTACAGACTTGTTCTACTCGCGTCAATCCTTGAATATGGGTTTAGTGCATGTGGAGGTGTTGGCTTCTTTCTCCCAACGCTACTGTCTCCATGCCCTTTTGGTTCGACTGAGCGATTCATGGTGAAATAATCTAGCATGACTTTCCAAAGTGATCTAGATCTCGTGTCTAGATTAACACAAAACTCTATCGACAGCTCCTTTCTGAGCCGTTTAATTGAGACGTGGCATATCGTAGAATAATTCGTCGCATGTTATTGCCAACGTTTGCCCTTGCTCTATATTATAGGGCTCTAAATCCTGTTCTCTTGTGATAACTTCTTTTAAAAGGGAAAATTCGATTTCTCCCTTCATAGTAGGGACGGTGAGGGTAGCGGTGCTATCACGCGTTCCTCTTCCCGAATGTCTCTCCAGCTTTAGCCTTTTTCCTGGCCACCTCTTAGACGAATCCCTTTTGCTGATGGGATTTGTTCCGTCAAACATAAACTACGAATACACTCGTACCTTCTCCATGGCTTTCATTACATGCCCATGATTGAGTCTTTGTTCTTGTGGCTTACTTATCTTACTCGGAGTAAGCATTTTGATCGTTCAAACTACCATATAGGTCTTTTACGTCTTCGGACATCATTTAATCCACAAATATTCCTTGATATTTCTCTACTCAAGGCTAGTTGCTTCTCTATACAACAAAATATTCGATCTTCCACCTGCTGGTCACAAGCGGTACGTAGATTCGAAGTATTTAACGCTTTGCTGTCGGTTATGCGACGCTTCTGGTTGGTGCATCATTTCCTGCACGTGTCTCCATGGGGACGTATTTATTATGCGTATCTGAAAGAAACTGAGACCATGCCTTTTTCTGCTAGCCTCGTATCAATAACTCGATGATTAATCTAATAGTCTTAACTTGGATTATTATTCACACAAGAGAGTATGACTGAAAGTTTGAAGGGCTACTGAATACCCAACTGGACTAGAATAACATCTCTTGTTCAACTTATATGAATTTTTGTCGATAATCGACCTTGAAGGTAAGTATTGAGTTCATTCAAAGAACTACGTAGTTCAACTGGTTCCAGGCAAACTCATAGAGCTGAGGCTCACCCCTGGTGGGAGCTAGAAATAATCATGAGATAGGTCATGAAAACTGGATGGAAATGAATTAACTGTAAATTCCCATAGTAAGCTGCAAACTAGGACAATACAGTTGTCCAATGAAACTGAAAGGATCTGGGCATCAAGGACAGTGGTTCAAACATGTCATCGCCTAAGATGATCAACCACGAAAATTTATAAACGTAGGCGATTGCAATGAAGGAACATTGATCATGTTTCAAAGGCATCTTGATATGGAATAACAAAATCACATCAATGATTTCATAGGTTCATTAAGGCAATGCACTGAAATGAACTATTCAGAAAAAATCAGCTAGGGCAAGCTTGTTAGGGAAAGGTGCAATATGCTTGCCTTAACTTCGAGCTGCAGAAAAATTCCGAGACTAGGAATAATACATGTACTGGAATCGAGGTCGAAAAATTTCACCTTTGTAGGATCTCAAAATAGGGAGGTAAAAAGTTCCAGCACCACATGAAATTCCCTGAGGAAAATGTTTAACTGTCTTGATCACTCTGGGGATCACAACGTAAGCATCGTAAGAATGAAATTTCATTGCATAGGTCCAAGAAATCGAGATATGGATCTCCTATACTGTGGCTCAAAGGAGACAACAACAAATAACGATGCTTGAAACATAAAGGTATCCAAAATTTGGGGACTGAAACTGGGTTACCGCTTTCGTGAAAGAATGAAAGTGGCGTACTACTTGCAAAACGTGAGACAATCAGAAGTCTCCATAGACGATGTCTGAAGAATAAGCTTATTCTGAAGGTAATAGATAAAAGCATCTTAGAATTTATGACCGGAGCTTACACAGTCAAAACTTTACTCTTTATGAACGATGAGTCAAAGGGCTGCAGTCCATAAACTGGAAGTGAGTCAAATCTCGCATGGAAAAAGGAATACGGACATGTTACTTGCGAGTCAAACTAAAGTCTGAATAGACGGGTACTGTCCTTTGGGAGGACTCTTAGAAGGAATCTCATGGAAATCCAAGTAAGTACTATTGAATCATCGGTTCTAGTTATGTGACACTCCCTTGTTTTTCTTGTGGAGCTCGCCCATGATAAACGCGTTCTGGGAAACCATACATTCCAAGATGGGGTTCCTCGTGCTGTTAAACTGATAACCGCAGCTGGAGGTCATACTTTCATATCGTTCTCGATAACTTAGAACGCTGATTCTGGTAAAACATTACATTCTCCATCGTGCTTCGTAGCACGCTATAAGTATCGCTTCTGGATCACGTAGCCACTTGGGCTTGTTACGCCACTTTAGATCACTTTACTAGATCGCGGGTACGATCTCTTTCCGTGTAGGGATGCATCTCCCGAACAGGCTTGAAAGTACACTATTTTCGTTATGACTTGGTCTTTAAAAGACATTAGGAACTTCTTGGTTCATCGTCTAGTATACATATATATATGTATACTATTGGTGTGCTTAAAGGAATGGACTTCCTTTAATTACTGTCTATAGGTAGTACAATAGTACTTTCTGGTTCCTCTTTTCTTTCTCATAATTCCTTGGAGTTAGAAGCTTACCCAAACTGATGGGTGTTAATTGGTCTCATCGCCCTGGAAGGCGGTAACAAATTCTCATTCTACTAGCACTTGGCCGCATATGTCTTACCTACGGTACTTTTCTAAAGCACTCTAGGTTCGCATATATAGTCCACATGACACGTATACATTCATGTCAAGCTCATAAGTCACAGATACTTTAAGCATATCACATGCAAAGTATCAGCTATCACGTTGCATCTTGCAAAAATCTCAATTAAACATTTTCGTTCCCATAAAGGGCTGTGAAAATTCTTTCCTTTTTCTGAAAATCTCAAAATTTTCATTTTCTTTCTTTAAAATTTTCTTTTCTGGACGAGCGGGCGTCGACCCCTGTTTCTGCTGCAGTTGATCGTGTCGAGCTGAGGTGTTGGGATCTTGTACTTAACATTCTGTTCACTTTCTAGCCTAGTACTATCTTTTCTGGACTGAGGCTTAGAAGGAAGGTTCTTGGGTCAGAGCGAAAGAAAAGTGCTCTGATACCACTCTGTCACGACCACATCTCCCTAGTCAAAGAAAGTGTAGCTTTACCGCGACTGAAACATACTGAAACTGTCTTAACTCGTCATAAGATGCTTAAATCAAAAGAAACATTGTCTGAAGTGTGTTGAGGGTACAAATCATGCTGAATCAGAGTAGTTATGGGAAATTGTCTTTGTTAAATGAATGTTCTGAATTTGCGCAACGGAAGAGTACCAAGACAGATGTAATATGTATGAAGACATACTACACCCGCTACCTTCCTACTTATTTGGTCTTCTGTCCCAACACCTCCTCGGCTTCGACAACAATCAACCTGCACATTAAGGAAAACAAAATGCAGGGCTGAGTACTTGATGCACTCAGTGGGCTCATGCCGAAAACTGTTTTTCTTTTAGTTGTCAGCCAAGCTGAGTGAACGCGGGGTTTTACTGAAAATCTATCCCGGTCACTAAAATCTGTTATTTCTTTCTGAAAATAGACTGCAGTCATTTAAACTTCTGATGATATGCCATATCAGCTGCGTGAGTCGGGAATGTGGCCACATTCCACGACCACTGGGCCGGCCAACCTGGCGCTAGCTCACGACCCACGGACCGGCCAACCTGGCGCTAGCTCACGGTCCCTACGTGTACACTAGTCCGAGTAGGATTTACTGACCTACTGGGACCCGAATTCGATTTACCAGATAGGCAACCACAAAATAAAACATGGCATGACAACTCATTCAAATAATCATGCTTTTCACATAAATTCTGAAAAAGAAAGCCCACACATAATGTAGGATAGAAAAGCCCACCTCGTTTGCTTAACTCTTTCAAACGGGCACTGTCTGACTTGAGATTTACTCGTCGAGCGACGACGTCCCTTTTCAAAAATAATATACTTAAATTAGGCTTTAAGTAATCATTGATCTTGCATGAATGCATGCCTAAGCGTGATCTTTTATTTTATCTCTTTCTTTCTAAATATTAGAGATCTAAAATCTTTAATTAAATCGGCGATTTAATTTGTTCCGAAACCGACTGATCTGTTTGGGTATAATATATATTCCCGGATTATCCTTAAGTATTTTTAAAAATACTTTTTGTGGCTATTAAAGCCCGCTTTAAATTTTATCAAAAGCTATTCTACACGGTTTAATATTTCTACTCTTCCGTGGCTTAGGGAATTAATTCCATTAACTCTTGGAAATAATCTTAAGATAATGGCTCCAACCCAAAATAATGGTCCTACTAAATAATTTCTCAGGCCCAGTTAGAAATAATCTGGCCCAGAAAGTATCCTTCGGCCCACTTCTCTTTTCTTTTATTCTTTTCTAAAAGAGGCCCAAAAGAAAACATACTCCCTTCCTCAATCAGCCGATTCCATCGGCTTTTCCCCATTCTTCATTTCCTCCTTTCTCCGAAATTAAAACCCCAAATTGAGAAAGCCCTAGTTTCTTCGACGTCCGCTCCCTCCGCGAAGCTCCAGCTCCGGCGGAGGTCCGATGACGCGCGACGCGTTGTCTCACTCTCGCTCATCCCTGCAAGGGCGAACTCTCTCCCTGATTTGGGAATATCCTCGCCGCGTCGGTCCCTTCCAACCACGGCGAGTCTTGCCGTGCTCCCATCCATCGGCTCCGTCTCGTTCTCGCCAGTGAAGGGAAGTGGCGACCCTCCGCGCTCCTCCGTTTCCTCGGTGGGATCACCATCGATTCACCCTCCGTCGCGTCGAGGCAGCAGTCCCTCGTCGGTGCTGTCCCCCCTTCCCGCGAGCTCGTCGAGCCGCCACCGTCGAGGGCCAGTGGGGAGGCATCCAGCTTCGCGAGGCTTACGCCGTCGCTGTTCGCAGGGGTTAGGCTGAACACGGTAGGGTCCGTTGCCGTTACTGCACGCCGGGATCGCCTGCTGTCTCGGCTCGCCACCGCTCTTGACACCCCGCCGTCGGGTCGCTGCCTCTCGTCTAGCGTTTCCGCCTCTGGCAGCACGGCACCTCGGCCAGAGCCATTCTCCCTCCAAAGCTAAGTTTCTTGTTTAAATCTTTCTAGTGTTGTTAAGTGAAGCTTGCGAAAAAGATACTGTGACTTGAGCATTAGGGGATTTTCTTACATTCTGCTATGATTGATTTGATTTCATGGAGGGGTTGAGCCAGTGGTAGCCGTTTCTATGTTACTGATTATGTTCTGATGTGGGGTTCTAAGGCATACTCCTATGTTCTTGAGCTCATGTGTTCCTAAGTTCTCATTCTTGGCTATCTACTGTGTACTACATGATGCTAGTATGGTTTGGAGGATTTACCTCTTGTGATTGCTGAGTGAGGCTGCTCTTACTCTTGCTCGATTCCTTCCGCTTTCTCTCGGTTCTCCCTCCCTCTTTTTAGCTTGTTACTTTGCTACTAAGTGGAAGGTGTTGTGGTGTGGTATAGTAACCGAGGGGCTTAGAATGTGTATATAAACACATATCTTGTAACTGAAAGCTGCAGAGGCTGAGTGTTGGCTGACCTTGCAGCATCCTTTAACTGATTTTGGTGTTTTGTGCTGCCTTGTACTCTGATTCATTCATGAATTTTGTCTTCTTTTGCAGGTGCACACAAGAGGTGGCATTGTGGGGGCTGATTTCCGGACTATAACCGGTTTGGGTAGGGGAAGCAAGGGCTGTTACCTGCAGCTTTGCAGAGTATTAGCTGGAGGGGAGCCTGCTGGCTGGAGTTTGCCTCCTTCGGTCCAACACTCACTCACATTTCTGAAAGGTATTGTTTCCCCTTCCCTTTCTTAATACACTTCTCTTGTTGTCTCTGTAAACAATTGAGGAGATCTAACGGCTGTTGAAACGAGTTGTCATAACAGCCGAGCTCTTCTTCATGTTTTGATCTTTCTCTCCAGATCACGGAGTTGCCGAGCTTGGTGCCGAACTGCCGAGCTTGGTACCGAACTGCTGAGCTCCCTGCCGAACTGCCGAGCTTGGTGGCGAACTGCCGAGCTTGGTGCCGAGCTATCACAATCCACCAACAGTCTCTATTCATGCAACTAGTTCTCTTTCGTGCGCTTTGGCAGGAGTTGCGACTGGCCAACGAGGCTGTCTTCCCTCGTGGTCTCGCCCTCCCGGCTCGTTTGAAAAATCTGGGGCCGAGACGGCCCGATGACGAAGGCCAAAGTAGCCCTTAGGGATTTCTAAATGTAGTAGTGTAGCTCGACTTTTATTTTCATTGTCAAAGATTGTAATTTAGTTTGAGGTTTTTCTGAAAATTGTAATTGTACCCTTTTTCAAGAAATAAAAATACTCTTTCATTTGTCAATAAAAGTTCTAGTATTTTATTTCATAACTCCCGAGAAACCTAAGTCTCAGCTATTACAAAAGGGGAATTTAATATCAATATCTTGTGCCCATCAAAGGGAATTTAGATTTTTTTAAGTGTTCCATTTATTAAAACACTCCAATAAGTATGGTCCTTTGCATTTTTTTTGTTGTTTTTGGTTGAAATATATAACAAAAATTGTTCTTGAGTTAAATTATCATGCACGTAAAAATCGAAATTCCCTTGCATGACTCAAGTAAATACTAGAAACGAATACAATAACACGTACTATATTTTTATATTTGTCGAGATAGGCGAAAAAATACATTTAATATTAACCAAATGGTGTTGAAGCCATTTAAATTAATAAATATATACTGGAAAAGGCCAATTAATGTTATAAAATGAAAATTAATAACACAACATGTGTGATTGTTTATCCATCATCGAGAGAGGCGAAGTAGGCGGAAAATTACGTCAAGCATTAGTCTAATGATGTTGAAATCATTTAAACAGTAAAGATTAAAAAGTCCATTTAATGCAATAAAATGACTAATGTTGAAATCATTTAAACAGTAAAGATTAAAAAGTCCATTTAATGCAATAAAATGGAAGCAAATATGACGTGTGTGATTTTATATCTATCGGGTGAGCGAGACAATCAGAAAAGTACTTCAAACATAAAGATAAAAGACATTAAATGAAATCAAATAATATTATACGTGTGATTTTCTATTTGGGAGGCAAAGGCCGAAGTAGTCGGAAAAGCTCATCAAACATATAAAAACTTAAAAAAATAAGAAAATGAAAAAAGACATTAAATTAAATAATATTATATGTGTGATTTTTTATTTATAAGGGGAGGAAGGGGCGGACCCAGTAAAGGAGAGGGTAGGGCTTAAGCCATTACCCAAAACGATTTTTTTCAGTTTTTTATACTTCTATTTTTTTAAAAAATTTTAAAAATTGTCTTAAGAGCATCCACAACCGTGCTCTTGCCAGCGGCACGGTTGTGGGCCCGGGCAGTACTATTCATGCCTGCTCTCTGGCAAGAGCACAACACCCACAACTGTGCTCTTCCGCAAGGACGAGCACAATTAATATAAAATTCAATTACACAAAATCATTTCCATAATATTAAAATTCATTTAAAACCCACAATAAATATTACAAATGACAAATAAAATTAAACATTGCATAATTAAAATCCTAAAAATTAAAAATTACATAATTAAAATCCTAAAAATTAAAAATTACATAATTAAAATCCTAAAAATTAAAAATGACACTACTCGTTGCCGAATTTCGCCCACATGTGGTTGATTAGGTCTTCTTGTAGTTGATTGTGGATTCGAGTATCGCGCATTGTGTGTCTTGTCTCGATCCTCTGGGCGACATATGCTTCGTAAGCGGCACGATGTTGTTCGTAGTATTCTTGTTCTTCGCGTTCCGCTTCCGCCATAATATGGGTGAAATCCATTTGAGATTTTGAGTGGGGGATGAATGTGTTGATAGTTTGTATGAGAATTATGAATGAGAGATGAATGAGAGATGATTTGATGTGATAAATGGATGATGAATGTGTGTATTTATAGATGATTTTGGGGAAAAAAAAATAAAAAAAAATCAAAAAAATTCAGAAAAAACGGGAAAAAAACGGCCATATTTTTGGAATTTGGAAAATATTTTTTTTTTATTTTTTAGCATTATTTATAATTAAATACCGATTTTTAAAAAAAAATAAAAAAAAGTTTAAACACAACGGCTATGCCGTTGACGAATGGGAGCGCGCCACGTGTGCGTCCGCTGGCACGGACGTGCTCGATACATCGAGCAGCGCCGTGCCAGCGGCGCGGCTGCAGCGGCGGCGGTCCTGCGCCTTGCCAACGGCGCGGACGGCGGTGGCGTCTTTCGCCACCGCTGCGGATGCTCTAAGCCCTTACTGAATGAACATTGTTGAAGGCTAAATCAGTGAAAACTGAATGATTAAAGGGGCTGAACTTACCTGAAAGTTAAAAATTGCATAGCAAAACGAAGAACCATGGCAGACTACAACTACGGGAAGAAGAAGACTAACTCATTAAACATGACTAATATAATATTATTATATTATAGAATAAATGCCAAAATTGGTCCTGAACATATAGTCATTTTACGATTTTGGTCCTAAACATTATCTTTTGGATTTTTTGGTCCTGCACATATAGACATTTGATCATTTTGGTCCTGCACATATGGAAATTTGATCATTTTGGTCCTCCGTCAACATTTTCGTTAAAAACTAACGGTCAACATTATCTTTTGGATTTTTTGGTCCTGCACATATGGATATTTGATCATTTTGGTCCTGCACATATGGAATTTTGATCATTTTGGTCCTCCGTCAACATTTTCGTTAAAAACTAACGGTCAACGGCCGATTTTTGACTAAAACAATGGGTTGGGTCGGGTCGTGTTTGGGTCGGGTTTGGGTTACACGTTAAGAAAAAAAATAATTATTTTTTATTAATTAAAAAATTATAAAACTTTAATTTATAGTTATTTTTGTTGATTAAAAATATTATAACGACTAAAACATGATGTTATTATACGATTTAAACATGATATTACACGATAAAATAAAAAATTACCAAATTAAAATAATCATTTTTTAATCAAAACAATAAAATTAAAGTATACTAATATTAAATCTATATAATAAAATTAAATAATTAAAAAATTATTTTTAATAAAATCTAAGCATAATATTTTCTTCAAATTCATGAAAAAATTAATTAAAAAATACTATACTTTAATTTTATTAATTAAAAAATATTAATTAATTTTTTAAGAATATTATGCTTAGATTTTAACGAAAATATTATGCTTAGATTTTAAGAAAATATTATTTTTTTCTTAACGTGTAACCCAAACCCGACCCAAACACGACCCGACCCAACCCATTGTTTTAGTCAAAAATCGGCCGTTGACCGTTAGTTTTTAACGAAAATATTGACGGAGGACCAAAATGATCAAAATTTCATATGTGCAGGACCAAAATGATCAAATGTCCATATGTGCAGGACCAAAAAATCCAAAAGATAATGTTGACCGTTAGTTTTTAACGGAAATATTGACGGAGGACCAAAATGATCAAATGTCCATATGTGCAGGACCAAAAAATCCAAAAGATAATGTTTAGGACCAAAATCGTAAAATGGCTATATGTTCAGGACCAATTCTGGCCTTTACTCTATATTATAAAGTGCTAAGTTGTTTTGCCTTAAGAAGCGTGTCAAGCTCTTTATTGTTTTCATTTCTTTTTAATTTAATGATTTAAAATCTAGTATTTTTTTTTACAATTCGATTAGAAATTGAAAATATGCAAAACAAAAATAATACACTCTACATAGTTAAAATTTATATAGAATTTGTGATGTTTTAACAGAAATGGTTGATTTTAAGATGATTGGATTAGAGAGTTCATATGCTGAATTTGTGCTCGAATTGAATATTTTTAATTTGGTTGAATTGTCACATATCCTTTTTGGGATGTCCTATTAAAACTAAAACTTTTCATAAATTGGAAACAACACACTCTACTTTTTCTTCTTCGTTACTTTATTCTCTCTTCATTAACTCACAACATAACACTAAGTAAAATCTCGTGCCGAAAAATCAATGTTTCATATTAATGAGACAGAGGAACTATATATAAGTACTACTCCTATAAAATTTATATGCAGTGGAGCCCTTATTGAAAAAAAATTCTACGTCCGCCTCTGAGGGGAGGTGAAGGTCGAAGTAGTCGGAAAAAGCTCATCAAGCATAAAGACTTAAAAACAAGAAAAATGAAAAAAGACATTAAATCAAATAATATTATACGTGTGATTTTCTATTTATAAGTGGAGGCGAAGGCCGAAGTAGTCGGGAAAGACTTAAAAAACAATAAAAATGAAAAAAAGGTCCTACCGGGAGTCGAACCCAGGTCGCTGGATTCAAAGTCCAGAGTGCTAACCACTACACCATAGAACCGATTTTGAAAGTTTTATTAATTAGTCATATGTATTTACTTCATTGTAGTAAAACATATAGACATGTCAAAAGTTTATTGGGCTTACGTCTTGGACTTTGAAATAGGAGTATGCATTCTCTTCAAATCCACATCAACCAAAATCAATTTGAATATGTTAAAATTTACCTAACATTTTCTCATAAAAAATAATCTACTTTGTTTAATTACGTACATAATAAAGGAGAGACAAGATTTGTAACTCGAGAAGCAAATGAAACTTGAGCTAAATAAGACAATCACATCGTGATAAACCCACAGTGCGAATACCGAAAAGTTATACAATGATTTAGAGCCTCCATAGTGGGCGGACGATAGTCCACCCGATGCATCGTTCGCGTCCTATACATCATCCGTCTCACTGCGGGTCACGCGGACGATATCGCGGATGATAACGCGTTTTCCTTTTTTTTTATTTCTTATCTAATTAAACCTCGTTTCTTATTCCATTTTCCATACCAAATTTTCTCTCTCATCTTTCACTTTCCCCACACACCAATATTTCTCTTCCAATCTTTCTCACAAAAAAAAATTAGACCCGACGACGACTGGAGTACCTCGGAGGGCAGTACTCGGGCCTTGACCCGGGCCTTATTCGATTGCGTTCATGAGGTTGCGGCGGAATGCTTGGCCGAAATGGGGCGCGAGAGTGAAGCAGCCGAGCAGATCCCGAGGCCGATTTGACGTTGGATTACCGATGAGCTACAATGAGGTTCTATCTAGACAGGCCTCAATGCGCAACCAACAAGACCATGCTCAGCTCATGAACGACATGATTGAAGAAGTTTGGGACCGTAACCGCCATTGAAAACTTGTAGTTTTTTTTTTTATTTCGTACTGTAATGTTTGAACTTTCAATTAAATGAAGTTTTTTTTTCCAATTTTTGTATTGTTTTAAATATTCAAATAAATAAAATCCTTAGGGCGGCCTATAGGGCATCCCACTGCAGGTGAATGGGTATGAGGATAAAATGATGATGTGGCGGAGCATAGAGCTCCCTATAGGGCGGACTATAGGGTGCTGAATTGTGGATGCTCTTATGGAAAATGTTCCATCTAACTAGAAGGATCACTAGCACAAGCACAATTGAAAAGATACATTGATATGAAAATAGACGTTGAGAGCATCATTAACCCCATCCCCATTTCAGGCCCCAAGTCCCTTCCACGTCATCATTCCCCTAAATTTGAGTCCCAGACCACAAATGCTCTAACCCTGCAGGCCTCATCCGGGGCCACAACTATTAAATTGCACTATTCACAACTTCAACCTATTTTACTCGTAAAATAAAAGACGTTGAACAATTCAAACCGGGAAAATTCATTGTTCAGTCTAAAAAAAGAAAATTACAAATCCTAAAAAAAGAAAATTAAAAATCCTAGAAAAAGAAAATTACAAATCCTAGAAAATAAAAATACAAATCATAAAAAAATGAAAAAAAAAACTACTTCTTCTTCATCTGTGCACGAAGATAGGCGATCATCTCATGGTGCAACTCGAGATCGAACTCCGATATTGTCGAGGTATCCCTCGATGTCAACTCCGTCAGCTGGCTCATCAGCCAGGTAATACTCATATCCCACATAGCGGAGTAGCCCGTTGTTGCCTTCCCCTTCGCTTTCCTCATTGCTGTCTTTGTTCCCATCGGACGACTTTGAGTGCTAGGGGATGATAGGAAGACGTCGTCATCTATCACGTTGAGGTCGATTGGCGGACCTTCGCTCAACGAATAGTGTCTCTTCGGCGAAAACTTTGGTTCTCTTCGGTGAAAACTTTGGTTCTCTGCCCCACCGGTGTACTTCGGGCTCTTCTCGACAATCTTCCAAACGTCGAAGTACTTAAAATTCTTCTTCCCGTCAGAGAAGAACTCCGCCCTGGCCTTCTCCACGAGGTCCATCTCGCTGTGCCCGCTCGGCCACATCCGAACTACGTTAATCCACTTGCCATTCTACTTGTTCATCTCCTTCTGGACCCGACCCCAATACTTGTGTAGCTTCACGTAGCTATGCTCGAACGACCCTCTAGGACGACCAGCATTGTACTTCTCTGCAATCCGTTGCCAAAACACTTTGCCGCTCTGCTGGTTGCCGATGATAAGATCCTCGGAGACGTCGACGAAATTCTTGGCCAGCCACAATGTCTCCTGCGGACTATACTTCTTCGGCCCCTCATCATCCACAACCTTGTCATTGCCCCTCCCTTCAGCGGGCTCCATGTCACTGATTTCGTACTCATCAGTGCTAATTGGCGATGTTATTTCCATGTTGGTAGGCAACCCCGGACTAGGCGTTGCATTAGGGTCGGGCGAAGGAGGCATGTGCCAGTTGTTGGCGTTGACGAAATCGTCCATTTGTCATTGGTCGCTGTTAAACCAATCCATAGAAGCCGGAAATATTGGAATACAAGAGGATTGAAATTGAGAAAGTGTGGAAAAATGATGCACATATGGAGTATATATAGGTAATAAAACGAAAAAAAAATTATATGTTGGGGACTTGAGGCCCGGCCCGGAACGCATGCCGTGCGGCACGGGCACGATTAACGCGCGGTCGAGAAGGGCCCCGGGCGCGTCCCCGGGACCGGCCCAGGCCGGAAAACGCTCTCCTCCAACGCGTCGGGACGCGGGCCGGGACCCAACAATGGTCCGGCCCGCTGCGTTAACGATGCTCTGAAATGTAAATTGTGATGCTCTTTAATTACTAGAGCTAGTTTGTTACATAGGAGTAGTAAGTATGATGTATTTATAATTTGATAAAGATTTTTTTTAGATATGAAATCAATTTGTTCAAGTAACTTAGCTTTATAGTAGTAGTATTATTTTTTCAATGAATTTTTTTAATTGACGGTCTCCCTCACATTTACATTCTATCACAAGTTACGCAAATCAAACTAAATTTCAATATAGAAAATAGTAACAACGACCTTCCAATAACTAATTATCACATGATAATCTATCTAAACTTGATTTTGGATAGCATAACACCCGAAATAGCATAATACCAATTATTTTGGATAAATTATCGGAAAAGCTAGAAAATTTGGCCAATTCATATTCATTCTTGCAACTTTAAAATATAACAAATGAGTATATCATAACTTTGATATTTTTTCTCAATTATCCCATCGATTTAGATTTGAAGACAATTGTGTATGATTTGAAGTCAAAATACATTAGCCTATTTATTAGTCTTGAATCTTGATAATTTGCCCCATTATTTTTATTACTGAGGAACCTAATTTCAAAAAGTAGTGAAATTGGAGTTGAATTTCTAGCAATGAAGCACGATGTATTTCAAGTGGGCATTTTAAATGCCCCTCATAAAATCTGTCATTATTAGAATGCAGTATGGTGGATGAATACATTTCTAACTTTTTATCTTCATATCCATAACTACATGTCTTATCAAATTAATATACAGAAAAAAATGTTTTCTTTATGGTCAACGATATACAACAGAATTCAAAATCGTTATAAATGTCTTTAATAAGTATTACTCCTACTTTTGAATTACATAAAATCAATCCTCCAAACCAAAAAGGTGTAGCAAACACAGCTTTTCGTTTACTAAGAAGCCAAAAATGATTATATTATAACCAGGGATAATTGGTCTAATAAATTTTAAATCTTGAGTGCAATTTTTAATTCTTCACGAATTATTTAATAAAAATTCAAAACTAATATATCAAAATCAATTTATTTCAGATAAATGAGTATCATTTTAATCACCATTCATAATAAAATGACGCTATTCTATACAAAAATAATGTGAGTATATGTTCTCACCAATATCTCTATTGTTCACGGGAGGGTTAGTATGAAGCTTTCTGAAACCGAACATTTCCACATCAACAAACATTCTCAGCATCTGTATTCTGTGTATAGATAAAAGCCCCCTCAAATCTTTACTCCTCACTCAAAGAGAGAGAAATGAAGTGAAGTAGGTGAGATTAAGCGAGTGAGAGAAATCTTTACTCCATCATCTCTCCTCCAAAAACACCATGTTCAAAAACCAACTTCAAGAACTAGCTCAAAGAAGCTGCTTCAACCTGCCGTCATACGCGTGCGTAAGAGAAGGCCCCGATCACGCCCCCAGATTCAAAGCCTCCGTCAACTTTAACGGCGAGCTCTTCGAGGGCCCCACCTACTCCTCCACCCTCCGCCACGCTGAGCACGCCGCCGCCGAGGCCGCCCTCAACTCCCTCTCCGCCCGCGGCCCCTCCAAATCCCTCACCGCCCGCGTTCTCGTCAGTTCATACATAAATACTTCTTCAAATTAGTAGTAAAAAAGTTTTATTATTACATATTCATTCTCAATTTGTACTAGTAACTTCAAATTTTAATGAACTTTTTTTTACCAATACAAAATGTTGTCGAATAGTATTTTGTACTATGTAATAAGGTGTAGTTATATTTTATTTGAATGTGTGTTGTGTGTGTAGGATGAGACCGGAGTTTACAAGAATTTGCTTCAGGAAACAGCCCACAGAGCCGGTTTAAAGCTGCCAGTTTACACCACGGTCCGGTCGGGGCCCGGACACGTGCCGGTCTTCACCAGCACGGTGGAGATCGCCGGAATGAGCTTCTCCGGCGACGCTGCCAAGAGCAAGAAGCAAGCGGAGAAGAATGCTGCGATTGCTGCTTGGTCCCAATTGAAACAAAGTACTGTATGCTTTTTTTTATTGCTCCTACTATTCCATTGCTGTGTAAATTGAGAATAAAATTGAAATTGTTTTTGTAGTGCCTTTGTCGGAACAAGAAAATGTGGGCGGCGGCGGTTCAAATTCCGGCAGAGTGATAAGAAGAAGAGATAATCATCATCATCAGCAACAGCAGCAGCAGCAAAGTAGAGCGAGAATGCAGAGGCCTAGTATTATCCAAAGAGACAGCAACAACCTCCTTAATAAACGGCTGTGGAAGTTTCCGGAAGCTTCTTTAGAGACGGCTCAGAAACACAGCAGCTTTCTCTCTCTTCTCCCTCCGCCGCCGCCGCGGACGGCTTCCAAAATCCTGCCACCCTACTGGCCGCCCGGTTCCAAATCCGCAACGCTTGAAGAATCTCCTCCGCCGCAGTTCTTGGATGAGGATCACGAATGGATTAACAAGATTTGCGCCGCCATCAAAAAAGAGCCCGGCAGCTCGAGTTCGAGTTCGAGTTCGAGTTCGATTTATGGAGGGAAAATTGGAGGAGTCTACGGTCAATTTGGGGCAGAAATTGAGAGAAGAACAAACTTTTCAACTCCATCAACATGTCATGATCTGGAAATTGGATTGATCCCCAAATTCTCCGGAGCTCAGAGATTCGCGCCCGCGGTTCAAATTAGGTCTGTGATTCCGGTGTGTGCGGCTCCACCGGTCAGGCTGAGATCTGACCAATCGTTGCCACTGAAACAAGCAGCTCCAGCTCCTCCGCTGCCGTTGAAACAAGCAACTCCAGCTCCGCCGCCGCCATCGTCGGAGTTAGTATTAGCTTCATCTTTGAGTAAGCTAGAGTTGTGAAAAAAAAATATGATGAATTTTCAAATCAAGTGTTGTAAGTTGAAGTGATTAAGACTTTAATCCCTCCTCTTTTTCGTGTTAATCAAGTAGATCGAGTGGTATTAGAAATATTGAAGTATCCAATTTTTGCAATCATATCTCGTTTACGGCAAAATGTTAGTAAAACTTAAAACTAATTGCCTGGCTATCGATTATATTTAGTAGTTGAGTTGAGTTTTGAAAAAGTGTGGAATTTGAAATAATTTGTAATTTATGTAGTAGTTAGTATACGATAAAGGATGGATTAGTGTAGTGATTAGGGATAAGGAAAAGATGAAACAATAAATGAGAGGGAGAAGGGGCAGATGAGAAATTGAAGGGGGGCTGGGCTGGGCTGGGACTGAGAGGCTCAGACAAATGCAGCGATAAACGCAACCCCATTTAATTTTGCACGTCACCGCAATTAATGGCGTCTGTCTGTCTTCACCAATTAATATAAAAGCAGCGAGCATTTCAGTTAGGTCTCTCTCTCCATCTCTCCTCTTTAAATGCTGCTGGCCTGAAGTTTGTATATAGTTAGAGTGTCCACAATGGTGGAGCCGCGGCTTGGTGCGCGGCCCCCCATTGCAGAGAGCCGAGAGGCGTGGCGCAGGGCCGAGGCCGAGGGCGAGCCGCTGCCTTCACGACGCTGAGCCGTGTGAGCCGCGACCCTTCATTGCAGCGGGCCGCGGATTTTAATTTTTTTTTGTAAATTTCGAAAATTCTTTATAAAATACTACACTTCCATTCCATTTTTCCAACTTCATTTCACTTCCATTTTTCTCCAATCTTTCCAATATTTCCTTCCAATTTCAATTCAACCTTGCAACTATGGATTCCGACGATAAACAATTCCAATAAGCGGTAGATCTGGAGTTCCAAAACCTTGTTGCAACGGTGCAAAGTGAAGCCGACGAGGCGGAAGATGCGGCGGCGGCGGTGGCAGTCCCTCGGCCATTCTATCATCGGCGCTATTTCGACCGTGATCATGCCGGGGCTGACCACCGGCTGATGGAAGACTACTTCAACGAGAACGCCCGTTATCCGCCAGAGGTTTTCCGTAGGCGATTCAAAATGTCGCAAAATCTCTTCGTCCATATAGCAACGTGTTTGCCGCAACGGTTCAAGTGCTTCAACTTGCGATATGATGCCACCGGCCGACCCGGCTTGTCGACATAACATAAGTGTACGATGGCAATTAGGCAGCTTGCCTATGCCGGGCCCGCTGACATGTTCGACGAATACCTACAGATGGGCCAAACGACTGCCCTACAGACGTTGAGGCAATTTTGCAGGGGCATTAAGGATATCTTCAAAGGGGAGTATCTACGGAAGCCATCGGCCGATGATTGCCAGAGATTGATAGATATGCACGGGACTGCACATCATTTTCCAGGGATGTTGGAGAGCATCGATTGCATGCACTGGGAGTGGAGGAAATGTCCGGTGGCTTGGAAGGGGCAGTTCACTTCTGGTTTCAAAGGCAGACATCCCACGATGATTCTGGAAGCCATTGCTGATTACCGATTGCGAATCTGGCATGCGTATTTTGGGGTCGCTGGATCAAACAACGACATCAACGTTCTACGATCGTCACACCTGTTCAATGAGGCAGACGTCTTTGGCGTCGATGCCCTAATTGGAGTTATAGTTATTTATGGAGGAAACTGCCATTAAGAGTATCCACTATAAGGCGGACGTCCCCAATAGCCCCGCCCCCTTTTTTGTCCACAGCCACAATTTTTTTGTCCGCCCCCAAAAAAGGTTTCCGCCACTATAGGCGGACACTGCCAATAGCCCCGAAATTTTATAACCAATTTTTATTTTAATTTCTTCCTTTAGTTTTAAAATCATCGGAATTTAAATAATTATAAAACGAGGTAATTGAGACCGAATATTCGTTGTATTGGCAACGGTAAAATTATACAACGAACATTTAAAACAAAATACAAATAAAAACGCCGCCACCGTCTAATCGGTTGGGGCGTGGGAGAAGACCTCCACGGCTGAGATGGAGGAGGAGTTGGACTCGATGCCCACGGCGGGGAGATTGACTCCAACTCCATGGCTGGGACGGAGAGCTGCCATATCCCGACGGCTGAGAAGAATAGCTGTCATATCCCGACGGCTGAGAAGGATATCCGCAATATCCCGACGGCTGGGAAGGATTGCCGCCATATCCCGATTCGTGCGAGTCGGGTAATTCGTCGTCTCCATCGTGCACTTTATCGATGAATTTGACTTTAATTTGTTGAAATTAATAACTTGTTTCATAAAATGACTTGTTTCACTAACTAAGATACTTTATCTAATCAAGAAAATCTCATTTTATTGAATCAAAAATTGTTTTATTGCTACAAAATGTTAGTACTACTACTATTTGTAGAGATGTGTGAGAAATGGGATTTTGGGTTGGGCCAACTCTTTAAACCAAACGATTGTTGCTTCGGTTTTGAAGCATGGGTTGTGCCTATAGGGTCAATTTTATTTCATTTGTTTTTGAATTCACGTGCATTGTAAAACGACATTGTTTAAAGCTTGAAATTAAATTTACCTAATTAAATGAGTTAACGTAACTACGCCCGTTGAAAATGAAACCTATATCAAGAGGCTGAATTAGTGCTATAATAGACGTTGCTTAATAGGAGTGTAATAATTTAATACAAAATTAATAATAAATAAATAGATTTTAAATTTTAGATACCTTAAAATAGCAAAATAAATTATTATTTGGATGAATATTTCTTTGGTCCGCCAAATAAAATACTAGTACTATCTCCATTATATAATAAAAGTTCAATTTTTTTTATTTTAGTCTATCTCATAAGAATATATGATGAGTGAAATATAGACTTCTATTATAATGAGGTAGCATCATTTTTTCCGTTTTTTATTACTAGAGATTCCGTATTTTGTGCCTATTCCACCCAAAATTTAAAGGTTGTGATTTACCTAACCAAACCTTCATTTTTCTTTGGATATAATCCTTTCAATTTTAAGAATAAACTATACTTCACCTTTATCCAATAACCGCCAAAAAAATAAAACGACATGATGCAATGTGGCCCGAGAAGATTGAACATATTGATGACTCATTTATTTTCCATCATAATTTGTGCCATATATATTCTCTCCGTTTAATAAATATAAAATATTTAATTTTAATATAAAATTTTATATAGTCTTATTTTTGAGTTAATGTAAAAAATAAAATGAAAAAATATAAAAAATAGAATTAAGTGATATTCAGTTTCATAGATAAAATAATATTAAGATATAATATAAGATTAAATTGTGAAATTATTTTAGTTGGAAGAAATTAGCTATACCTAATTATTCCATGTTTATCTAAACCGTTTAGGATTGAATTGTTGAGATTGAATCTTATGAACCAAACACATTACATATTTAATCTCGATGTATAATCTTGCAAACAGAATATGCTTTTAGTGTTGTTTCTATTTTTAAAAATGTTCATTTTAAATGGAATAATTAAATAATTTTTGAAAAAAAGTTACAATTAGACAGAGGAAGTATTATATACAGCTGCTTGTATTTTATCTATCTACTTGTCGTATGATATACTTGAAATATCAGCATAATAATTACAGAAAAATAAATGGAGGATATAATAAGTGTGGAGAACAATTTAAAATAAATATAACCTTTAAGCGCATACGATTTTTAAGGAGCAGAGAGTTTCTATAATTGGAAAAATGTTTTTAATAATGAGGGATGACTAGTAAAAAATAATATATATATATCCAAATGAATAAAGCGGATTTTTAGGAATGAGAAATGGAATATTCCTCGAAGCCGACTCCCGCCTTAAATAGCCATCGTTCAACCGCTTCCCCAACACAACAAATTCGACAATACCGATTGAATCCTCTCCTCCTCTCTCGCTCTCCATTTCACTCTCTACATCCACAATGGCCCTCAAAGCCGTTCACGTCTCCGACGTTCCCAACCTCGATTGTGTCCACGACAATGCATCTTTCTCTCTCTGCACTTCGCGGTTCTCGAAAGGTATCGCCTCGAATTTCAATTTTGTTTTTCGTTTCAGCTGGATTTTGATCGAAGCGCTGCGTTTGGAATTGCAGGTGTGGACATTGAGAGGGCTAAGGTGCCGAAATTCCTGGTGATCGGGCACAGGGGGAACGGGATGAACATGTTGCAATCATCGGATTTGAGGATGAAGGCAGTGAAAGAGAATACGATCCTTTCGTTCAATACTGCCGGAAAACACGCCATTGATTTCATCGAGTTTGATGTTCAGGTACGAATTCATCTCTCCGTGTTTTTTTCCTGAATGAAGCTTGCGTTTGTGATTTTTCCCCTTGTTTCCACCGCCGTCGCCGTTTTCCGCGGTTATTTTTTAACACGCTTATTTGTTTTTTCTCCAAGCTGAATTCGCCGATTTTCGGTGTTGTTTACGTAATTTTCGCCATTTTCGTGAAAATTTGTCTTTTCCCACCCTTTTCTATCACTACTGTTCAAAGCGGTGGTGCGTTGTCGCCGCGTAGGGACGACGTCGTTTTGCCTTCCAATTTTTTTTTTTCTTGTTCAGCTCAATTTTATTTTCGGAAAACAAACAATATCACATTTGAGGTGCTAGATTTGATCAATTTGAAAATTAACAATTTCGCCTGTTAATTTGATCAAGATACTGATTGGTTTGCTTTTGTGGTTTTTCCTTATTTTCTTCGTTATGCGTGGATGGAATTCTATGTTTATGGTCTTTGCTCTTGAATAAAAAAAGTACTCGATCTAGTGCTTTTGAAGCAAGAGTATTGGACAGGGGAGTAAAGAATACGACTCTGGTTTTTGTAGGTGACAAAGGATGGCTGCCCCATCGTTTTTCATGACAACTTCATCTACTCTGAGGAAAATGTAAGACCTTCCCCCTTTTCTTGTTTTCAGCCTAATTTTGGGTCATTTTAGATGTTATTCATAGCCTTGAATCATATCAGAAGTTGGTAATTGTTGTCAATCTTTTCATAGCCTTGATTATATATGGTGAATCGTTTCAATGCAAGACCTTCTTCGCCTTTTTTCTTGTGTTTAACCTAATTTTTGGTCATTTTAGATGTTATGATTACATATTGTGTATCTTTTCAACCTAATATTGGTAATATTAGGTGCTAGTCATAGCCCTGAATCATATAAGAAGTTGATAACTCTTCCCAATCTTTTGATAGCCATGATTGTATATTGTGAATCTTTTCAATGTAAAAATGATTTGAAGAGACATTAATGTATGTTTCAGGGATCAATTTTTGAGAAGAGAGTCACAGAATTGTCACTCTCTGAGTTCCTTACCTACGGTCCTCAGAGGGAGCTTGGTTTGGAGGGGAAAACATTGTTGAGGAAAACAAAAGAAGGAAATTTTTTAAATTGGGCCGTTGAATCTGATGAACCCGCATGCACTCTGCAGGAGGCATTCGAGAAAGTTAACCCTTCTTTGGGGTTCAACATTGAGTTAAAATTTGATGACTACATTGTATATCAGCAACAGCAGCTAACCAATGTGTTGCAAGCTATATTGCAAGTGGTTTTCAATCATGCCAACGAACGGCCAATTATATTTTCCACCTTCCAGCCAGATGCTGCTCTTGTTGTCAGGCAACTCCAGAACACCTACCCCGTAAGCTGTCTGAACGAACTCAATTCTTGAAAATTGTTGCAATATTGATCTCTGATTTGTAATGGTTGTCAATGTTTGTTGTGTGCAGGTGTTTTTCCTCACTAATGGAGGAAACGAGATCTATGGTGATATAAGGAGAAATTCCTTGGAGGAAGCCCTCAAACTATGTGTGGAGGGTGACTTGCAAGGGATTGTTTCCGAGGTGAGGGGCATCTTTAGACAACCGGGAGCAGTTAAGAAAATCAAAGATCTTCAACTCTCTTTGCTCACATACGGCAAACTGAAGTGAGTATATCGATTAATAGATGCATACATGCTACATTCTGATTCACACCTATGTAGTTTAACAACACGATATATAGGATCAGGATTGTATGAACTTAAACTCTCTTTGCTCACATACGGCAAAATGAAGTGGATGCATACCCGCTACATTCTGATTGACACTGTAGTTTAACAACACGAGTGTATTGAGTCATAATCATGATTGTTTGGTGCTGTTGATTTCAGTAATATGACTGAGGCCGTGTATATGCAACATTTGATGGGGGTGGACGGGGTGATCGTGGATCTGGTGAGGGAGATATCGGAAGCCGTGTCAAAGATGGCGAGGCCGAGGGGCGACGTCGAGGAGAAGATTGTAATGGAGGGAGAGGAGCAAGTTATAGTAGAAGGGAGCAGGCCCCAGTTCTCACAAATGGAGCTGGAATTCTTGTTGAAGCTCATTCCTGAGTTAATACATCAATAATGATGATACAATACACACCACCACCATTGTATAATTAGTTGAATTTGAGGGACTAATCTTGTGTGTGTGTGTGTGTTTGTGTTTAGGGGGTCTGTAGTTTCTTACACTGCACATATTTCTTTTTTCTTTTACTCCTTTTTCAAACTTAGGATGATTAGCAATTGGAAAATAAAAGCTCTATTTTGTATAGGTTAATGTCTAGTCATTTTCCAATTAGATGTCCCAAGTCTTACTCTCTTTTCTTTATCGGAGGATTGTATGTCAAAGCACCTTTGTACTGTAATGTATGTAGGGGTTAATTTTAATGACATTTTCACTCTAATTTGTCAATTCTATATTTTTTTATAAATTTTTTGTTCCCATTACCCGTAATCACATGCAAAACCAAAGCTGTTAAAGAAAGTTTAAAATTTTATTAAATAATGAACAATACTAATAAACCATTTACAACAACACACTTATTTCTAGTAGAATTCATGTATGCGATTTTATACACCCATTCCACTTATAAGGATTTTACCTTAAAACCTCTCAACTCATAAATAATAGTACTAAAAAAATAATTGTATCACCTAATTGAAAAATACTATACTAATGTACAAAGAAACGTCGTTATTGTCTAAGAGCATCAGCAATGGCGGACGTCTACGCGGAATTCCCACCAGCGTGCAGGAATTCCGTGGCGGACGTCCGCCATTGCGCATCCCAGGTACGGATACGGAATTCCGCGAAGGAATTCGCAGTTCCGCGGCGTTCCGCGGAATTCCGCGGGGAATTCCGTGCGGACATCCGTCATTACGTTGACGCCCGCGGAATTCCGCCGGGAATTCCGCTCTAAACATATTTGTTTGAAGTCGAGAGATTGAAACCAAATTGAGGGTCGAGTCCGAAGAGGAATAGGATTTCCAGGTGGCCAATTAAAACTTTACTAATAAAAGTCAATATTTAAACGTACGTGTAGTTTTTACCTTTTTATAATATTGGTTTTACCAATTAAATAGTCAATGGAAACGTCGAATTCGAGAAGAATTAGGAAATTAGGATTTCTCAAATTAAATTCATAAAAACAGGAAGAAAAAAAGGCAACCCAAACCTTAATTTGGGTTGAAAACTTTCCATTTTTCTTTTCTAAAATGTTAAAAATTCTCTGCATTCTTCTTATAGGCCATCCACAATGGGGCGCCGGGGCGCCCTAAAGCCCGCCCTAAAGCCGCCACGTCAGCATTTTATCCTCATGCCCTTCCACCTGCAGTGAAGCGCCCTAAGCATTTTACTATTTTTATTATTTAATTTAAATGTTTTCAAATATATAAATGCAAACATATTAAAAAACACAATGATTAACTAAAAGAACGGCAAAAAATTATTTGATTTTTTAAAAAAAATTACACGAGTTAGAAATAAAAAAATGACTATCCTACAAAAACTCCAACTTTCGGCTCAACTCATCGCTCAACCTCTGGAGGCGCTCGGCTTGGGCCGGATCCGTACACTTCATAAGGGCGTTGTGCGTATCCAACAACGTCCGCGCCATCGAGGCCGTTGCCAAATCCGCGTAGGCAAGTGTCGCCTGGATCGTCGCTGGGGTCGGGGTCGAGGCCGTTAACAAAATTCTCGAATTTTTTTAAAAAAAACTAAAACGCGTAACAAAATTCTCGAATTTAAAAAAAAAACTAAAACGCGTTGTATCGTCCGCGTCACCCACAGTGGGCGGACAATGCCCCATCGTCCGCGGACGACGCATCATCTTTCGTCCGCGATGCCACAATGACGGACGATAGCGCGCCCGAGGTCTTCCGCCCCATTGTGGATGGCATTATATAAAGATCAGCACCATATGTCTCAAGATAGCCCACAAGAAAATTTCCCTCTCTCTCTTAAACCTACCTTAAAAATCTTTCCCTCTTTCTAGGCTGAAAATGGAGATTGCGAATCTTCCAATTGGTTTCAGATTCAACCCCACCGATGCAGAGCTTCTGTACTATTTAAAGAAAAAGGTTTTGTCTTTGCCATTGCCAGCAAATGTCATTCCTGAATTGGAAGCTTTCCAATTCAATCCATGGGATTTGCCTGGTTAGTTCTTGTTTTCTCTTTGCTGATTTCAAGAACCGCTAAAATTAACTGATATGAAAAATGATAGAGCAGATTTTTTGTTGGGCTTGTTCAAAATTGCATCTTTTTGATTCATTTTTTCTGATTTTGGAAGAAATTTCAAAACAAAGGTCTGATTTTGGTGAAGGTGGGTTGAATGAGAAGAGGTTTTTCTTCTGCAAAAGGAAGAAGAATTTGATGAGCAAATGCAGCAGTTGTGGGTACTGGAAATCAAGTGGCAAGGAAAAGCAGATTGTGGCTGGAGAGAGCAATCATGTGATTGGAATGATGAAAACATTTGTTTTTTATCAGGGTAGGAACATGAAGACTCAATGGATTATGCAAGAATTCACTATTGCTGGCCATCTCAAGACACCATTCTTGGATCAGGTAATTCACACTTTGTATGATAGAGTTTTAATGCGAAAATAGTTTTAAAAAATAGTATGATAGGAAGAAAAGTAGTTAAATGATAAAGTTTACTGTGAAAAAGTTTGCTTAAAGTTAATTTGATGGACGAACTAAAATGATAAATATATAAAATTTGATTATTTTTTTAAAAAGTTGTCTGAATTGGACTAAGATTTTATGGTATTTATGTTTATGCAGAGGCTGATGATGAAAGTGGGGAATTGGGTTGTTTGCCGTTTGTACCAAAGGGTGATGAGAGCAAGAAATCATGGGGCAGCAGAGTTAGGACACTCCATTGCTCAAACGACGCCGTTTATACCGATGTCGCCGTGGTCGTCGAGTGAGATCACTGACATCTCTTCTAGTGATTTAGATGAGTAGTAGTATAGGGCCTAATGACATGTAGTCTCATTTTGTAATGCAATTTCAATTTGGCAAATGGCAATTTCTTGTTTATTTCTTTCACAGATAGATCAACTCATTAAATCTAAATATAGGACTATCCCAAATCATATTTTAATTCTTTAATTCGTGCCTAATGTTGACTTAGTAACGAATGGAATAAATAAGCAAAGGCATCATGATGGTGAAGCCAAAAAGTGTTGATTGACTTAGTAATGCATGGACAAAGAAGTACTACACCAAACGACGTAACTTGATAATACTAAACTCGAATTATATAGTACGAATTGTTGGTATAGTAGTTGAGTTAAGTATGTTTTGGAAGATGTTGTTTTTTTCCTAGGGTGAAATTATGGTTTGCTAAGGTGATTGTCTTGCAATAAAAGGGATTGCTTACTTAGGCTGCAACCCACAATAAAACATTTGATTTTTTTTGCAATTAATGATGGTTTAGTGGGCATGTGACCGAACACGTTGTGTACGACGTCGTTTCTCCCACCATCTCGGGCTTTTGCACATCGATTTCATATAACGGCAGATCTATGGGTGGTTGACCCCCTAGACTTGAACAATAGCCTGTTTTTTTAGGGTCGAACGAAATTGTCATGATCGTTTTTTTAGCAACAGAGATAACAAGATATAGAGAGTCATGCGGCAGAAATAGTGGTCGGGAAACCAATAAAGGCCTAAGTGAATAGAATAGTATTGGGCTGTTATTAGTTAAATTGAGTGTTATTAGTTAAATTGAGACCATAATTTGTTGAAAGTAAAATGGGCTTTAATTTCGAATCATTAGTTGGACCTATATATTTATGGGTTTAGTCTTTTTCTTTTTTCCTGAAGTAGGCTTTATATAGAGTTTGATTAATCAAATGTTGAATTACCTTTTACGACCAACCAAGGATGATTTATAAGAAGTATTAATTATTTTAAAAAAATATTGATCACCCAACTTGTCAATGAGAACACACTAATGAAATTGAAATTAAACTCCGCCATGGCATTTACACCCCGACGACGCTCTATAATGAAGAATAAGACATCAAACTACGTCGTTTTCTTTATTTCAGCACCCAAATCGCGTCTACATTTATTTCAAATTAAAATTATACTAAACATAGTGTCACAAGTCATTTTAATTTTTTTGTCAATTCAAGTGTATCAATTGATTTGATATATATGTGATCTATTATAGTGTTGATATGGTGTAGTAGTCTTCCTCATTTTCAATTTGAATTTGAATGGTAGGCTCAAAGTAAACGCATTAATACGACATCGTATTAATTAATTTAATGACCTTCTTAATTTCCCCTAATTGCCAGTCTTTCATCTCAGCTGCTTTTGTAGAATTCTTTACCTCATTTAATAATTAATATGTGCACTATACTTGTCTCCACATTGCTAAATAAAGGCGAAAATGCTTACAAATTGCATTTCAAACTTATTAAGTCTAACCTTTTATATTTAGTGATTACTTAAATATAAGATGCATAATTAAACACTTATTTATTAATAATCACCATTGATTTTGAATGTTTGAAGTAGTATAGCTGGTCTTGATTATGTATGTTAAAATACTTGACTCTAAAACCTTGATACTCAAGAAAAGTAAAAAAAAGAGTCTTGGTTTATGAGTTTATCCAATGTTTGATACTTTGATATATAAGAAAAGCCAATAAATCTGTTTTTTCAACTCCACTTATTTTTTCATCATTTTTTAATTTACGTATCAAACAGACCTAAAGATATTGATAAATTTCAAACTCAAATTTCCAGTTATAGTTTTGATAATCTCCACTGATTAAACCATATTGGTGTTAGGATCGTCGACTGCAACATTAGTTTGATATTGTCCGCTTTAGGTCAAGCCCGCACGGATTTGTTTTTGGGTCACTCCTCAAAAGGCCTCAAACTAATTGGGTTGGATAGAAATTATATACACCTTCCAACTTCCCTCACTCATCCGATGTGAGATAGGTTTGTAACCCAACACTTGGTTGGATAAGAAATTAAAATTCAATTACTAAAATGTTCTCTCTAAGTATGTGAGTATAATTAAAAAAGACAGTCAATAATATACACATCTTTGACTTTTGACTATTGAATCTAGACATCTAATTTTATTGCCCACTTCAATTTATGATCTTAGCTCATAATATAATGACAAATGTATACAGTATACCTATGTATATTTTTTAATATTCTTATATAACTTTTATGTTGGACATTGGCCTTATTGAAGCATCTTTTTGGTATGGCAATATATATTTTTTTCATGATTTTCCTTTTTTACACAAAAACACATTTTCTCTATTTCATTATAATACGGTTTAAAAATATTTATTATGAATTTTAAAATGAAAAGAATATAAAATCATTGAATTAGCTTTGATTATACATATAGTATTCAAAATATATATATTTGTAGATAATTTAAAGATTGGTTATATCGATTAAATTTGTACTATATGTTAGTAGTTTTTTTCATTTTTCAATTTCTTTTATTTTCCACATTTTACACAAAATATATACATCTATTATTTTTCATGTAATATCATTCTAAATAAAATATTTTTTTATGCATCATAAATGAAGATTGTACAAAGAGCTTTCATTTGATATAAACAAGCTATGTTAATTAGAAATGATTTAATTAATTATAATTTGTTTAGTGCCTAATTAACCACCACTAAATTGATAAGGAGTATTTCCTAGATAACATGTAATTAAAATAACTTTTATTGCAAAATATTTACAACGAACAAATTGTTATATTTTAAATTAAATTTAATGTGTCATATTCAAATTCAATGCTATTTAATTGACCATTAATAACATTTTACTCTAATATTGTCTTTGAAATTAAAACTCCATCTTCAATAATGCTATGATAAAATAGATTAGTATCGAATTTCAAAGTCTCTCTCATACGTAAGATATAATCTCAAGTTTGTGACAGGGGATGGTAAAATAAATATAGTCACTAGTCAGATTATGTTAATCACTGTCATTATCATTTTAACTAAGCAACGACAGCGAATATTTGACTGAGAATGCACCATTTGACTCTAAAATTTTATCCTTATTTGTTTTCCCAAAACTATATTTTATTATTATTATTATTATTGTTGTTATTGTTATTATTTATCATCTTGATAGTTATTTTTTTGGTAATTATAATGGTATCCACCGGCGGACTCAGTGACTATTCCCCGCGCTGATTCATAGGCACCTTAATGGATGAGACAACTGATCCAATGATATAAACCTGCTCCATATCCAAATGCATGAAATGGATCTGTGATCATTTAATAATTATTAATTCAGTTTATTCAAATTAATTTGATAAAGTTACAAGAAAACTAAGCACGTGTTATGTAATTCAAAAAATCACATTTTTTTCTTATAAATTAGCCAAAATCTCATTCAGTATTATCTTAATTCTAAATCACAAATAGAGTTTTATTTAATAGTATTTGATGTTATTTGAAATATATATTGCTCTACATTGTTTATGTTGCTTTATATTTGAAGAAATCTGTTTTTTGTCATACTCAATTATATGTTGTTCTTTAAAGAGTTACAAGTTGTGAAGGATCGAATAGTTTAGTTTATCTTCATTATTTGAAAATCTTATGTCATGTGCATAATATTAGTAATATATGGTTTATTTATTTTATTTTATTTGACTCCACTTAGTTCATAATTTAAGTTGTGGCACTGTTTGCCGAATATGAAATGTTTCATTTTGTGTGAGTTGAGAGGAGTACATTTTTCTTTTTGTTATTGTTTATAATATTATTAATAGTCTAAAATGTTATGAATACTTATTCTAATTAGTAGGGGTGATTTCACTACAAATGTTGTTTACAAATAATTTTTTCAAAACGGATATTTATGTTTTGTTGATCACAATTGTTGAGCTATTTTTTTCCAATTATCTGATTTTTTCCTCTTTGATATCTACTCACACATATTTTCTTTATTTGTTTATCGTAGTCTAACTAGCTCATACTCTTTTATCATTAGTCACACTTCTTTTCTTTGTCATTTATTTTACTTTTTTTATATCAAACTTAAAATTATATAAATCTTTATATTATTTTGAATTCTTATTTTCTATAATTTCATTAGAATTTGTATTCATTACTTAAAATCTTATGTCGCGCGGGTGTTAACACTAGTTTGATAAAGTTACAAGAAAACTAAGCACGTGTGTACATTCACACAAATACTTTTTGAAAATTTTTAAATACCACATTAATTTACAGATCCAAATACTCCATTACAGTCCTATGTTTTTTTTAAAAAACAATTATCCAATAATAATTGTAGTTATTGCACAGAAATAAATACATGTCCCGATTTTAATTACGTGTCGTTTTAGATTATCATTTTTTTGGCTTGTAATATCATCTATATTGATAAACTCAAAAAACAACAAATAGATTGTACATAAAAATAGGAGGAATTATGAAGTGAGAAATGAGGCCATACACCATGGGGAGTGGATCCAGTGCTATTGGGGAAAACACAGCAAGGGCTGCTGTGCTATTAAACGGCCGCGTTTTAACCCATTTGCTACTTTCCCTATTTTCTCATTTAAGCCAGCGTATTATTGTCTCAACATTTTAAAACTTATCATAATCTCCGTTAAGAAATTAACTAATCCATATTTTAAATAATTTATGCTGAATCAGTTTTTTATTTAAATAACGATTCATTACCATTTAACTATTTATTAAATTTATGGATTATTTATTTTAGTAATTAATTAACATTTCATGCTTTTATATTCACTTGCATGCTTATTTCAATTTTACGTATTTAACTATTAATATTAGGTTTGAAAATTCCCGACACGATAATCCGACATAAATTCGTACGAAATTAATGGATTTGACTCAAGCTTTATTAAGTGTGGGTTCATAATCTTATGATTTCGAGTTGGTTCAGATTAAGTTCGGGTTATCCTATAAGAAACAAAATTATTATTTTAATTATTTTTATTAATTAAAAATATTAATCCATCCGTTCCGTAAATTTTGTCACACTTTGACTGGACACGAGTTATAAAAAAATGTAATGAAACGTGAGTTGAAAAACTTGGTGGAATATGAAATTTTACATATTAGTTCATAATAAAATGTGGGTGGAAATGAGTTAGTAGAATATAGGTCAACTACCAAAAATGGTAAAAAGTGAAATGTGACAAATTTCATAGGACGGATGGAAATGTAAAAAATGTGACTAACTTTCTGGGATGGAGGGAGTACACTTTAATTTTATTATTTAGCTTTAAATCGTGATAAATTTTTAATCATACTCCCTTCGTCCGACTCAAGATGTCCAACTTTCCATTTTAGTTTATATATCCACTTTCTATATTAGAAAATAAATTCCACTCTCATCTCATTAAAATATTCAATCATCCTTTTCATTCTACTTTATCACGTACAACTACTTCACCTAAAATCATGTGCCATTTAAAAATGTGGCCATCTTGAATATGACAGATGGAGTATTATAACAAGCTTTTAACTATGGAGTATCATATTTTAAATAATTTTAAATGATGAATTTTAATTACCAAAGTTAATATTCAACAAACATTATTATTATATAAGTAAATTCCCTATTCAAGAAAGTAATATAGTAAATAATTCCGATTTCATGTGTGGAGTGTAGACGGTAGAGGTAGAGTAGTTTAATAAATATATACTGTACTCTGTATTAAACAAAATCATTAAACAAATAAATTATTAAATAATAATAAAATAAGAGAGTATAGCAACAGAATTGAAAAGGAAGTGTAGCAATTGGGTCAAAACGCTGCCGTTTAATAGCACAACAGCCCCTGCTGTGTTCCCACCACATCAGGGGATCCACTCCCTACGCCATGTGAGTTGGAGGACGACTTAAAAGTCTAAATGATAATTTCCATTAAGATCATACAATACCCGCAAGTAGATTTGTTAAACCCTCTTTCCATTAAAAATGAAACGTTTTCTAAAATGGAAACATCTACATCTCTATTACTTTACTCTTTCTTCATTAACTCATAAAACAACACTACATAAAAACTCGTGCCGATTACCAAATATTATATATTTAATGGGACGGTACTACGTATATCCTAATCGACGTTGAACATTATAGGGTAAATTAATAAAAAAATCACCAAATTCGATCAGTTCCTAGCTACTTTTATATGAAATGACTAATTATATACTACATATAATTGTAAGAATCTTCTCAATTTGTTCTATTGCAAAAATTCCAGCATGTTACATGTCTGAATTTATTGACGTGGCGTGTATAGGTGTGAAAATTAAAAACGTGACTGACTAAGTGTAATAAACGACAGTAACCAAACGATTTTCGTCTGCCACATCATACGACATAATTTCATGCAAATATCAAATTATGAGACAATTAAGAATATAATTGGTATTTTTTAAAATTATAGAATCGACTAAAAAAGTGATTAAAGTTTATGATTTTTGGGCAATTTACCTTACATTACATACTACTCCTATTATGTAGCGACTCTTGTTGAAATGCATGAAACCGGAGGAAACAGAATAAGCAGAGGACATTTGACAAAATTTCCTCGCAGTAAGAGCATCCACAATGGCGGTGAGCGGACCGGCTAGCCGATTCCTGGCACTGGCCGGTTCGCTCGCCGAACCATTGCAGGTGGCGAGCGGCAATTCGGCGAGAAAATCGGTGAGCGCACGCCGATTTTTGGGCACTGGCCGATCTGCTTGCCGGTCGGCTGGCGGCTGGCCGCCATTGTAGGCTCCCGATCGGCGAGCGATCGACCGACCCATTTTTTATTTAATTTTCGAAACACTATATCGCCATTGCAGGCTCCCGATCGGCGAACGAGTTTTCTCTTTATCTTAATTTCTGTACAAGATCAACAACGCGAAATGAGTAACGCGGGTGGTAGTAGTGGTGGTAGTGGTGGGGATGCTGAAGAGTACGAACGGCAAATGAACGAAGAGTTGGAGGCCTATACGTCCAGTGAGATAAACCGGCCGATACAAAGGGCCTTGCAGCCGGCGGTACCTCGACCTCGACCCGTTGTCCACCGCCGAGCAGTGATTGAACGAGATCACGTAGCTGCACATCAACGGCTATATGAAGACTACTTCGCACAGGAGCCACGGTTTAACGCCAACCTTTTCAGGATGAGCAGGGCCCTGTTTATGCGTATTGTTGACGCTATGGAGCATCGATATCTGTGTTTCCCCTTCAGACACGATGCGGCTGGCAGAACCAACCATACACCTATTCAAAAGTGCACTGCGACAATCAGGCAGTTGGCCTACGGAGGCGCGGCAGACATGTGGGACGAGTAACTCCACATCGGTGAGACGACTGCCCTTGAATGTATGAAGTATTTCTGTCAAGGCGTGGTTGAAATATTCCGTGATCAGTACATTCGAAGCCCTACCCCCGAAGACTGCCAGGAGCTGATGCAGATGCACGGGGAGAAGCATGGGTTCCCGGGTATGTTAGGCAGCATAGATTGTATGCATTGGGAGTGGAAGAACAGTCCCGCTGCCTGGAAGGGGTTCTACACGACCGGCTACAAGGGAAAGAATCCCACGATGATCCTCGAGGCCGTAGCTGATTACCGGCTGTGGATTTGACATGCGTATTTTGGGGTAGCCGGGTCGAACAACGACCTCAACGTCCATAACTCGTCGCCCCTTTTCAACGAGCAGTGCCAAGGTGTCGGTCCGACCATCAGTTTTGTCGCCAACGGCAACCGGCATGATATGGGCTACTACTTGGCGAATGAGATATACCCTAGATGGCCCGTCTTTGTGAAGACGATCAGATGCGCATCAGATGAGAGGAATGCCTACTTTGCGGAACGGCAGGAGTCGGCGTGCAAGGACGTGGAACTCGCATTTGGTATGCTCCAGTCTCGATGGGCGGCAATTAGGGGTCCAACACGTTTGTGGCATGTCGACTACATTGTTGATATAATGTACGTCTGTATTATCATGCACAACATGATTGTCGAAGATGAAGGTGTACAACTGACTAGTTGGGCCAACGACGATAATGAAGCCGGTCCAAGCCACGGCGTAGCCGCCCCCAACGTACGAAGCGGGGTACCTCACGATGAAGCCGGCCGCCTCCAAGCACATGCCGACATGCACCAAGTGGATGCTCATATTCGACTCCAAAAGGATTTAATTGAAGAGTTGTAGGCGCGGAGGACTGCACGACGTTAGCTTTTTTTAATTATGTATTTTTTTTAATCTACCTTTTTTTTAATTATGTAATTTTTTTAATTAATGTATTTTTTTTAAATTAAATATTTTTATTGATTTTTTCCGTATTTGTGTCGTAAATTTAATTCCGTATTTTGTGTGAGTGTTTATTATTTGTTTTTTATAATTTTGTTTATTGTGACTAGCCTATTGCTTGTCCAGGTACTTGTCCTGACTGATGATGTGACAGAAGGAGTTTGTGGCTAGGCTATGGCTGACCTATTGCTATTGGAGAGGCTCTAAGAACAGTAGAGTTGCTTTCCAATTTCGGCTCACAACGTTAGAATTTTCTGTTCTACTGTTTCTTTCTCTCTCAATTCTTCTTTCCCACACTTTTTTCCAACTGCTTTCTCATCTTTGCTTCAATTCTGAGAATAAATAGACTTGTGCGTGTTGATTTTCCGAGTCAATTGTATTTCCCCAATTTCTAGGAGGGCAGGGATTTTGGAGCTAATTTTGAGATGAAATCGTCGTTGCTAAGGATGCGGATTATCGGGCAGAAGAAGACCGACCCGAACGGAAAATGGGATCACAATTTTTCGCTGCCTGTGAATGGATTAACGCAAGCAGCAGAGGTGGATCTTTTTTTTTAGTTTTTAATTTAATCTATTGTTGTGGTTTCTCGTTTTCATCGCAATTGAATATGCCAATGCTGAAAGCTCAGCTCAAAGAGCAGTTTTATGTGAATTGTTAGAGGTGAATTCTGACGTCTATTTGTGTTCCACAGTTCTAATTTTGGCACACAGTTTAGATATATTATATATATTTGTGGAGATCTTTAGGCCTAGTTTATGTCTGGTTGGATTACGGATTGTCATCAACAATTGATTTCTTGTTGATGTTTTTTATATTCCTCGGTGTTTAGATGGCGTGCATAGTGTTATTGTTATCGTTATCTCTGCTGCTAATTTTGGTTGTTTTTTTTGTATAATTTTCAGTAACTTGTTTGTATATTCCCTGATTTCATTCGTTATTTGGTCTATGACATGTGTTATCGGATGCTTTTGTTTGCAGGATATGAAAGACATGAGATCATGCTACGATAGTTTACTTTTGGCCGCTGCAGCTACATCAAATAGTGCTTATGGTACTCGTTTAGTTTGTTAAAATGGTTGATGTTACATTTCTAGAAGTGACATGATTACAGAGGATAGGATTTGATTCTGTTTTGCCAAGCTAATACCAGTCTTCTTTGCTAGAAAGTGTTCTCTTTATTGATTTGATTTTGGTGGAAACATACCATGTTGCTTTGATCTATGGGTTTCTAAATTCTAATGCTAGCAATATCAGTTTAGAGAAGCAATGAAGTGAAGTTTGAGATAATTCTCAATGATTTTAACTTGATTGGTCTGATTGCTATACGTACAATTTAATATTTACAACTTCTTGTTATTCTTTCAGAGTTTTCAGAGTCGTTGCTGGAGATGGCAAATTCTCTACTAGAAAAAACTACTATGCATGATGGAGGAGAAAGTAGTAAGTAGTCAGTCAGCTCTCCTGCTATATGTACTTGTTTGGTTACTGGTAGCATGCATTGTTGCAGTATTTTTTAAAAAAATTTTACTTTCATTTTTTAAGATCATTTTTGCAAAATTTAACATGTATCTCCTGTTGGTCTGCATGTAATTGGAATGGTTTGTTTTTAATGCTAAATGTTTTTATGTGGCTGTATAGGAGGAGCATTATCTATGCTTGGAAAAGTACAGCTTGAACTTCAGAAACTGGTTGATAGCTACGTGAGTAATTATAATCGGACTACTATTAGTTTTAACATATACTCTATTACAAAATTTATACCAACTTCCTTTTACTTTCCAGCGGTCCCAAATTATCATGACAATTACAAACCCATCGGAGTGTCTCCTTAGCGAGCTACGGAAAGTGGAGGTTCGACTACTAAGTAATTGCCTATTGGTTATTTTGAGAGAAATCTGTATCTCAACCTCAAATTGTGTAGTCTATTTTAATGAGTTGCTGGGGTGGATTACTTTGTGAATTATATAAGGTGCACTGTATGATATTTTTTTCACTGGTGCAGGAGATGAAGTTGCAATGTGATGAGAAAAGGTGTGCCTATTTTTCTTTTTTTGAACCAAAGTATTCTTTTATTGTTGTTACCCTTTTTATTGATTGCATGATTTGCATTCTAATTTTTAGGGAGATCTTTGAATACATGGTAGAACAAAATAAGGAAAAGGGTAAGTCGAGACATGGAAAAGGGGAGACATTTAGCTTGCAACAATTGAAAGTTGTTCGTGACGAATATGATGATGCTGCCAAGCTCTGCGCTTTCCGTGTGGAATCATTGAAGCAAGGGCAGAGCAGGAGCTTGTTTACCCAAGCAGCTCGTCACCATGCTGCACAGGTTTCTTTTCGACTCTATTATTCAAATTAATAAATTATACGACTATATATCATTCAAGTTTTCATGATTTTGCACTTATTTTCTCAAAGCAGTTGAACTTTTTTCGGAAAGGACTTCAGTCTCTCGAAGCAGTTGAACCATATATTAAAAATGTTGCAGAAAAGCAACATATTGACTACGAGCTATCTGAATTAAATGATGGGGAAAAAGACGATGGAGACAACGGTTCTGAGAGTAATGACTATGGAGAGTTAAGTTTTGACTACAGACCAAATGAACAGGAACTAGGTAGTGCCTACACATTGAGGAACTCAATGGAGGTGAGTTCTGTTTGCTTGTTTTTTCTACTCAAACTACGAATTTTATATTGTATCTTCACAACACGTCTGTAGTTGAAATAGGGATTCTAAAGATCATAGCTTTATCTTCGTCTAGTATCTTGCTTTTTCCACACTTGCATCTGAGACCTCCCATTCAGATTCTGCGCGAAGTGTCCGTTTTTTTTTCTTCTTTTCTCTGCAGTTGGATCATCATCTAGAGAAATGTTTCAGTCTTACCTGTCCTAATTCTATGTATGGCTTGCGCGCACAATTTTCCACATTATACTATCGTTTATTCGTTTACGCAATGCATCAGGCTCTTTCTCAGTTCCACAGAAGTTAACTTGTTCTACTCATGGACTATGCAGTTAAATAAGTTAGATGCTCCGAGTGCACAAACATCTCAGGTAAAGGATGTTGAGTTGCAGAGAGGCGGCAGTAGAAACCAATGGGATCAATTACCTAGCCTAAGCCAACGGCCTCGAGCAGGCAGCCATTCTGCTCCGCTCTATCCAGAGAAGTTTGATGCTGCTGAGAGACTTAGAGAGATCAGGCATGCTCTCCCGGAGCTTACTACTACTACCTACGCGCTGCCCACTCCAGCTGATGCAAAAGTTCCAACGACAAGTACTTCCATACCGCTATCTAGCCCCAAACTACCTGCTGGGAGTTCCAAAAACTTGTGGCACTCATCGCCATTGGATATGGGGAGGCCAAAAAAATTCACCGATGACCAGTTTTCTGCACGCAAGCCTCAAACAGTTGCTGAAGAAAGCAGCATCTATAAGCACTCTCTTCCGCTGCCGCCTCTGGCTGAGGGATCTGCTATCCCACAGGTTGATTCACAGACAGGATTAGATGCTAAAAAACATACAAGACAAGCTTTCTCTGGTCCAATAACAAGCAAACCTTCTTTCAACATGCCCATTAGCTCCAATGACATGCCTCAATCATTTTCTGGATTGCTGTCCCGTCCATCTGGTTCTCAATCTCCCTTACTCGTAAATGTGACTCACAATGCCTCACCCGCCCTAGAAACTTCACCTAAAATAACTGAGCTACACGAACTCCCTAGGCCTCCTGATACGTTCGGTTCTAAACCATTTCAATCAATAGGGGCTCTTGGACACTCCGCTCCCCTAGTCAATAGAAAACAGGAAGTATCCCCAACGAATAGGAATCCCTTTAGACGACCGAGGGAAGGGTCTCCACTTCCTCTCCCGCAGCTGACAGTGTCTCGAAGTTTCTCCATACCTTCTAGTGGTCAGAGAGTTGCTTCTCCTCCCCTCACACCGATCTCCCTATTACATTTGAAGTCACCAAATTCTGGACAGATAAGAGGCAAGTAAAAACTGTTGGTAGCTATTTTCCATTTACAAGTAAAATTTGATGAGATAATGGTGGTATCAAACAATGAACCCACTTTCTTGTAAAGATGCACAAGTTCTGATTGTATATATCACATCTTCAGTGAATGCAGGTGGCAACTGACTGCTTTCGCCTCAGGTTGATGTAAAATCTGCATTCTTCAGCTGTGGAAACCTGCATCTAATATCATTCTGCCAGTGTCTTGCTGGGTAAATCTTTATAAATGTCTGTGTTTTTGCATTTATTTGTATTTACTTAGTTAATCTCAGTCAATTCTTCTTACTATATTTTGGGAGATGCATCACAATTTTGCCCTTTTGTTTGAGTTTGGTTAGTAGACTTCTTTATAATGTTTTTTTAGTATGGTGGATTGTATCATTTGTAGGAGTATGTATCCTTTAAAGGGTATTTTCGTTCGAAAAAACATGGAAATAGTAAAAAAGTACTTCGATTGATATGAACTCATAGTTGACGGACCTCAAATGATATTTTCAAAGTTCACTGACCTAAAATGATAGTTTGATAAAGTTCATAGACAAAAAAAAGACGTTCCTCTCTTTATATTTTGTTCTCATTTTCTCCAATCGCTCTTGTTGTGCACTTGTGTGATACTATGAGGTAGAAATTTTGGTGTGACTTATAAGCACATTTTTTTTTTGTCATCGTGTGGTTTTATCATAAAATTTCCTTGTTTGTGCCTTAATAATTGGAGCTTCATTTCTTGACACCTCAGTTGGAACATATATCATTTTAAGCAAGTCTTTTTGATAATTGGCTTATGCTTGCAGAGCTGCAGCTTCCTCACTCTGCTGTAGACTGTAGTGCTGTGTGTGTGTGTGAGTGAGAGAGAGAGAGAGAAAGAGAGAGATGGGTCTGGCGTAGTCTGACATAACAACCACTGCGGCAAAAGAGGAGCCGACATGGCAACATTACCATTTGCTGTCACACACACACACACACAAATATATTCACCGCACTATACACCTCTTCACTGTTTTGACCAGTTTGCCCCTCGTAGAAATAGTTTTTTCAACAACAGAAAGAAGAGGTATTTGCTTTTATAAATTCCTAAACTTTTGTTAATTTTTTTCAATTCTGATTTTGCATGTAAGTTTCATAAATAAATTATTAAATCATTGACTTGTTCTTATATTGCAACTTATCTTGGTTTCGACAGTAACATGGTTTGGTGATTTATTTATTGGCAACGAAATGACTTCTAATTTCATTTGTTGTATTATCTTCCATCTCATTTATGTGTCTCATTTTCTTCCCTCCATTTCGTTCTCTCTTTTTTGTAATCTTTAGTTCAACAAATTATATTATTTGATTAAATGTTATACAATGCCATTTTACTGCAAAGAATATGACATCGTTTTGCTTAACATTTGTGATGTAAATAAGTCAGCAATGTATGTATGTTGGGGTTAAAATCTTGGTTGAATTTAATTATAAAATCAGAATAAATGAAGAATTTACAACGAACAAAATGATATTCCAAACACAAATCACTTTGCGTAGATCATTTTGGAGCAACCCTCAATAATATTAATACTTATCCCAAAAGTATAAGTGATTAAATGACGGTATTGGGTGTGTGAATAGGTGACCTTACCTCGGCTATAAAGGCTGAGTCTGAGTCATCAAATATAGGGTTAGTTTTGGTTGAAATGCAAAAAATGATGACAAATTTTATTTCCATCGGATTGGACAATCACCTCTTTCCTTTGTGTATCAAAATTCTCATCGTACACGTCTCCTCACATCACAAACAATATATATTCATTCATATATTTGTACAAATATATGAAGCCCATACTGACAATGTCTTGTCAATTTCAGTATGCTTGTGTTGTTTGTATATAGGCCCCTTTTATTTTCATGAAAGCTTTGCTATATTGTACCACCCATGCACCTATGATTCAATTTGAGATATTGTTTTTGTTACCTGTCAAAAAAAAATTAGTCTTCATAATAGTTGTCATGACTCATGAGCTTTAATGTAGATAGAGATGGAAAAATTAAATAAAATATTACTATAGATAATTAGAAGCTAATTTTGGTAGATAATCAAAAATGAAAAAAAAATAATAGTACTATAACTTTTTTTCGTGGAGAGGCAGTATTAGTTGCAAGAAAATGAAAGGATGATTCTCATTGACAAAATCGAAAATAGTATGACAAAATCAATCATGATTGGACAACAAAATAATTTTATTTTAGAAAATAAGACGTCTTTTTGTCAATTTATAGGACTATTGTGAAAAATTGAAAAGCTATGGAATTGACAAAAATTTCAATGGAAAGTTGTGATTCAAACGATAATTTTATCAAATAAAAATAACTAAGTCCCAACATATTGGCTGAAATAAAGATTGAATATTATTCAAAATTGGAGGATTCCATCAGCTAGGCCATTCTAAAATCAATAATCAATGTTGATGCAATATTTGTGTAAATTCATGTTGAAGAAGTGTTAATATGTGACAAGTGAGTTCAAAGTGAAGCAATCACAAAAGGTACAAGGTCTCATTTCTATGTTAGGAGAAACAAAAATATGCAATGGGAATAGTGGAATTATTCTTATTAAAAGTAAGACAATTCTCATGCTACTTGTTGTATAGAGACTTACTCATTTCGAGATGGATAAAAGAATTGGTTGTCAGTTGAGGATAATGAGAGATTTTGGGTACAATTCTGGTTTTTATGTCTCCTTTTTCTAATGCAACCAAAAACTTACTCACCTTATTGTTTTCTATGGAAAATATTTCATTGATTCACATATTTCTACTCTTAGGGACAAAAAGGTGATTCGCTCACCCCAGGCGCCCCCATAACCCGGCCCGACATCGCTATGGAGGGGTTCAAACACGGTACCTCAGCGGCCCATTAGGTGGGAGGAACTTACACTGGTAACCAGCACACAAGGAGCCACCACAGTGGTGAAACTCCCACACTGCGGCTGCCAGCATTCGATCCTGTCTGCTTAGGGACAATCTACCACCCAGGAACCAACTGAGTTAAGCCCGTGCGGGCGCATATTTCTACTCTTAATTACTCCCTCCGTCTATCATTAGAAATTTCATTAATTGTATAAAATGAAATTAATTTCAAAAATATAAACATCAATGCATGGAGTAAAAATTCCATGGTCATTCCATACTATGGTGGCATAATGACTTGGTGTACCTCACCATTAATTTCTTGACAAATGGACCCATATGCCACATCAAATAGATATAAATTTAGCAAATTAATAGCACAAAATAGACACATCCATTTAATCATTTTATGTAAAGTGGCATAATTAAATTTAGAAGTTACCATAAAATTAATTGGATTGCCATATATGGACAACGGAGTACAAGGAGTAAATGTATTTGACCTCATTATATGATAATATTATACGTACATATAAAAAAGTAATCATAATGCATTTATTATGTATTGGCGTGCCATTATTTTGAGAATAATAATACAAATAAACACATAAAAAATTAATCATATTGCATTTATAATAATATGGGAATTATAGTATAATAATATTATTATGTAATTGGTGTTCCATTACTCTGTGTATAATAATATTATACACGGTAAAAAATAATAAAATTTATAATTTATTATGCTAAAAAAATAAGTTATAGGTCATAAATTTATAGGTAAATTTTTTGTATATATATAAATATAAAACAAGAAAAAAGAAGTCTTATCCATAGAATCTAAAATATACACTATTCAAGAATTGTTATAGTATATTTTTTATCCTTGACTTGAAAAATGAAAAATAATGCAATATGATTACTTTTTTATGTGTATAATTTTATCGTATTAATTATGATATTAATATACGTATATATACTGTAATAGTATATGGCAATCCAATTAATTATGTGGTAATTTCCAAATTTAATATTATGCCACTTTCCATAAAATTATTAAATGGATGTGTCTATTTTGTGTCATCAATTTGCTAAATTTATATCCAACTGATGTGGCATGTGGGCCTTTTTAGTTCCATTTGTCAAGAAATTAATGGTGAGGCACGCCAAGTCATTATGCCATCATGATATGGAGTGATCATGAAATTTTTACTCCAATGCATGGACTGGGCTGTTGGAAATGATAACATAACTAATCATAATATAAAAGGAAAATAGAAGAATTATTTATCTTGTTCGATAACATATATATTTACGCCTAAACAACGTGAAAGACAAGAGATTTCACTATATAATTTTTGAATATAATTACAGTAAGAGGACATATATACATAGGAAAAAGCAGTAAATCGTAGACTAATTTACTATATACGAAGTCCATACTGTATTTATGAAATGAATAGAATAAGTAATTTGAGAAACGAAGGTAAAAACAACATGGTGGGGAAAGAGACAAAACAAGTAGTAGTAACAAACTTAAACTCAATCGCATATATAAAAAGCCTACAGCAGCTTTACGTTCATTCCCACTACTTCTGCACTCTCTCTCTTCTTCGCACAAACACTAAAAATAACTAAATTTCTCTCTCTCTCTCTAAAACCTCCGACCCGCAACAATGGCGGACCCTAGTACCTACGATTTCTTCAACCTCACCGCTCATTCCTCAAAAAAACTAAATTCGTGCTCCACTTCGCGATTGTTCTCCTGCCTCTACTGCAACCGCAAATTTTGCACTTCTCAGGCCTTAGGCGGCCATCAGAACGCGCACAAGCGCGAGAGAGCAGCCACTAGGCGAAATCTCGCCACCGGAGATGCGATCTCCCGCCTCCACGTCCATCAGCCCGGCGGCGTCGAGCTCAGCTCGCCGTCGTCGTACGGCCACTGGTTGCAGCACTCGCTGGACGACGGATCGAGCACCGTCGCGCCTCTGGAGATCTTCGGCGGCGGTAGATCGGTTTCCGATCGGCTCTCGGTAGGTGATTCCGGCGAAAACGTAAACCTCGATCTCACGCTTCGCTTGTGATGATGATGATTCTGTTGTTGTTCAATTTTTTTTAACTGGATCGCGACGAGTGGTTAATTAGGGTTTGAGCAAAAGGTTATGTGAGGGAAAAACTGGAGATCAACTGATTATTAGGGGTGATTATTGGAAATATTAATGAGATTTATGTGCATGGTGTTAAGATATTTGATTTCACTTTATTTTTGAATCGTTGATCTGAGATAAGGAGGACGTGGTGGTAGACTGGTAGGGGTGGAGCCGCCGTCTAGATGGCGGCGGCCGGCGGTTTTAACAGAATCGTGATGAGCTCATCGCATTTGCATGCACACTTTTACTGTTAGCTTTGGTTTAGAAATTTTAGACTGTTAATTATATTTAATGTCCATTCATTAAATATTAAAAGTACTACTCATAACACACTTTATAGCTGGATACATTTGTGTTTAAATTAAAAATAAATGAAATTTGTGGTAAGAGTATAATTTATAGATATACAAGTATGTAAGTGGAGACAGTGTAGAGGCGGTCACTTGTTACAGTGAAATATGCTCCTTTTCTTACGTTGATTTACATACATACTAGTACATTCTATCTGATACAATACTATTCAATCCACTATTAGTATTTTACTGTTGGACAAATAGTGAAATAAACAGTGTAATGTAATCAAATTTTAGTCTTTTCTCCACATTTCAGAAAAGGAATTCTAAATTACTACTACAAATTTTTCAATTTTCACAATTACCATATCTGTATCATTTCCGTCAAAATACACGATAATATGGCAGCCGATTTTTAATTGTAAAATTGCAAATTTTGTTATTTAAAATCCAGTTTTAAAAAGTGTAGAACGGCCGTGTTCAAAATTTTGTAGGAAGATGATATGTAAGAATCATGCACTTGTTACAATGAATAAACAATAATGAAGGGAATTAAGTGTGGCAATCAAGTTAATCTCATACCTCGTCTTCTCCAAATAAGTAAATAGTGTCATTATTTTAGTTTTTATTAATTAACTGTTGACCAGATCCTATGTTCATAGTAGTATAGTAAGTAGGAGTATTATTTAGTAATTTATTTTGGTTCATATTGAGACTGCTACCAGCCTACTAATAAAGTCATAGTTTTATGATTTAAGTTGTCACACTAATAATGCCTTTTGTGGTAAAATGAAAGGTACAATTATCAATTATGGATTGATGAAATATTATAAGACTATATCTGTATAATGGTAAAATTTTAATTAGGTTTTGTAAATTATGGATCCGTAATTTCCATCTTATTTCGGTTGGTATGGTAAATTAGATCACATTAATAATTTGGCTTTTATAGTTTTGAAAAGGCAAAACAACATGCTACGATTGGAAAGCTGCGCACTAGTGTTAACTTATAGGTATACGGAACAGTTTCTTTTTTTAGAAAAAAAAAGCAAAGTATAATGTAATTGAATGTAAGAGATTAAGAAATGTGATACTACTATGCAGATTAAGTATTACTACTACTTATCATGTAGGAGCAGTACAATATAATGTAGTATTTCCTTCTTAACATAGCACAAATGACGAAGGCACTAACTAACTAAAACAATATTATTTTGGTATATGATACAATACCCAAAAAAAAAGTACATGCCACTAGAAATGAATTAAATGATATCATCTATTTTAAAAAATTGTAATGTTTGATTGAAAATCGTGGCTGATTATGATGAATTGTGTATAAAAAGTCATACGCAGACACCCTATTTGTTTTCTTTTATAAAAATTGTTTTTGTTATTCTCTTAAAATTTATTTTACTCCAACATAGATCTAATTACTTTAACCTCTCTATGAGTACCTTGTAATTGAATAAACAGATAAAATTAGTCTGACTTAATCTACTCTATTTTTTTAATCTCGTCAATTTAATTATCCCAAAGCCATTAATATTCAATAATAAGTCAAATTTGAAATATTGTGAATGTGATCCATGCATAATCGAATATTTCTATCAAGCGTTAAAGTCTAAAAGTTTATTAAAAACAAAGTGTCACGCACCATATAATAATTAGGAGTCAATTTTGGTAAAATCGAATGTGGGTACCTCGGAATAAAATCCATGGACGAGCAACAATGTGGCTATAAGGATCACTCTCTCTCTTCATCTTCAAATAAGCAAGACATTCCTCAACCTCTCTCTTCACTTCCAAATACAATTCTTGAGCTTTTTCTCTGCCTTTCACTTCCTGCTTCCTTCCTACACAAACACACACACACGCACGACCATTCAATGCTCATATCGAAACACGTTTTATCGCGCAGGAAACAGACCTTCGGTTTCTATTGGCTTCCCGAACAAGAAGTAGAAACGGCCTGGGATTTTGGGTGCAATGACTGGAAGGTGAACATCTTCGTTCGAGACCTCTCCTACAGCGTCCCTCCTGTGATCAGACACGTTCGCGTGCATAAATAAGTGTTTCGTTTAAGGTAAGTAGTGACTAGTGCATGATGCAGAGATACAATGATACATACCTCAACTTCACCACCTCCTGTGTTATCCCTTCTATAGCATTTTTTATGTATGGGATGCGCGTCAGATCGTTGTAATCCAAGAGTAACTGATAGAAAGATTGACAGAAAGTTAAAGATTGTTCATGTTTTCGGGTTGAAGAATGAGAAATGAGTGAAACAGGCTTACATGGCCTACATCATCTTCTCCGACAACACCAAATGGCACGATTTTGGCTCCAAATTTAGCTGCCACCCTAACAAACTCAGGTTGTTCTGGCCAGAATAGTTTGTATTCCTCACCCTGACATTTAATGATAGCTGAGACAGATTTCATAATAAAATAGTAGTATACATCGGAGGATATGTCAGGCCACTTAATATCACCTTGCGATGAAGGGACTCGCGCATTCCTCCAGGATAGAGTAGAACATGAGGATTTGAAGAGAGGAGCCTGTAGAAATTAGTTGCTGAGACCGGAACTGCTCCCATGATCCTCATATTATCGAAGGCCGAAAAAGGTGGTGGTATTCTTCCTTCTCTTAACTTGGTGAACACAGTCGGATGTGTCATTCCTCGTAAGGCAACGTCTCTTTCAATCCAAAAACGGGCCAAAAGTGGCACGACTTCAAGGCCAAACATCATATGATTACCGACATATAGTACTGGTCCTTCAGAAGGAATTCCAGCCAGACTTCTAACAATGTCTCCATTTTCCATTGTCGACAGGACCACAGGATTGAGGGCAGTTTCAGTCCATATGATTAAAAAATAGATACAGTCAGTGATGACGCGAATACAATTATGTGCTGGAGATAGATAAGAGAGCTGAGATGGTGCATATTGTGAATGCAATTTCACCCATGTAAATCGTAGATTCTTCGAAATTCAGAACGGGTTGGTGGCAAGTAATCTGAGACATAATTGTGGTGTTCTCCACGTCTGTAGAAACTGGCACCAGTTAAAATCGAGACCAAACTGAAGCCATGCTCCTGCATCTCCTGAGATCAGCATGTGCAAAATGTACCATGAAGTGAGAGCATAATGTAATAGATCTATGTTCAAATAACCACTAAATAGTCTAATGATTCACAGGTAACAGAACTGTCTCATACAATAAAGCGGGGCATTTATGTACCAAGAAGAGGGCATGGCCACTGCCTGCGAATACACGAACTTGACACTTTTGCAACACCTGACGAAGTCTATCAGCCTCTTCTCTACTTGGAAACAACTTATCTAGTCCAATGCAGATTAACAATCAGCTGCGTGATGAACAGTAAACCTCTGAATATAACATGGGTGTTGTTGATGAGGAAGAATGAAAACAAGAAAATGAATACTGACGAGAAGATGAACTAATGAGTGGGAAGTAGAATATATCAATATAATGGATCTGTATTCTAGAATTCTCTATAACTCTATTGATAGTTGATACTATCAAATCCAGAGAGATGGGAATAGGTTGACAGACCTTGCAAGTATCAACGTTTGAGCTTTCACTGCATGAAGTTGTGAATTGGCAAATGCAGCAGCTGATTTGAGCAAATTAAGCTTCCAGCGAAGTATTTCCACAGTGAATAGCTATGAAATAATAGTACATGAGAAAATACACAGCTTAGTCGGTGAGAACTAAGTTGACAGATATAATTCTACAGAAACTTTCTCCAAATCGCCAGGTGTTTCAGAAAGGAAATTGACAAATTTGAAAAAGCAAAGTAATAGTTATATCAGCTAAACACTATTCTGTAAGAGAAAGGAACAACTACTCTGGGCAAATGACCCACCCGGCTACAGATAGCAATGGATTTGTAGAATAAAACTGAGGCATGTTCATCACTGCTTTTATGTGTTTATGCTACAAATAGGGATCTTACAGAAAGATATGAGGAGATTGCTGTACTTTCCTGAGATAACACCTCAATCATTTGATCCAAGGGAAGACGTTTACTCATTGCTGTTGTCACCATCTTTAAAGGGCTTCCTAATTAAGAAAAAACATCATGTGAATACAAGTACTTATAGCTCACAAAACATAGTCATTTTCTTCACTTCAAAGTTCTTATCATCTAAAAGAATGTCGACCTAACAGTAAAGCTACGAAATAAGGCAAGCTGGAACCGAGCTGCTCGGGCATCATCGTGGACAATGGCAACAGACTTAGTGGTTCCAACAGGGATTTTCCAAAAGATGTGGCTGCACATAACAGATTGACCAGACAAAAGATTCAATTGCTAGGTTCTCTTCTCACAATGATCTGTACCAATATCAGAACTACCTGGATTAGCCAAGATCAAGGCAAGATCAATCTCTGGATTACCAGCAGCAACAGCAAGCGCAATGCATGCCCCCAAAGATTCTCCAACAAGATATATAGGTCTATTTGGAGCACGCGAATGCTCCGCCGTAACAGTACTTTTAACAAACCTCACTAGGTCTGAAAGATATACACCATCTTTTAGTTACCATAAGGGGGCATTTCATATTTTACGTTGCTACTTGTTTATAATGAATTTCATAGCCCTAAAAAGTACATTAAATATGTAATCAGAAGTTTGTTGTCATCAGTCTTGAGAAAACAAAAAAACCTGTCAATGGTGTTCTGTCTGCGAGGGGGATGTGCATACACCATATATCAAAAATCCTTTAGTGACACAAAAAAAACAATCAAATTACAAATATGGAATTCATTTATGATACTACTATTCTAATATAAAGTAGAGAACTCACTTTCCAAGCCTTTCATGCTCCATCATAAGCCCTAATCCCACTCCATCTACTCCTGCAAACTGGAACAAATTTAATCACAACTATTTCGATTTTTCAGTAATTTCCTTCAATGAAAATTCCAACCTCAAATAAAAACCAGTCACAATTCCCAATAAAATAAGCTAACCAGGTAAATAGAGCAAAAGAGGAGAATCCTTCAGCCGCGATCGGCACCCTATAGGTGAAAACCACCTCGGAGGACCGTCGTCCGATCTACTAATCAACTCTCGACACTGATCAAAATAATTTCTCAAACTCGACGATCCTTCTTCCGTCTCCGCCGCCGGATTCCTCCCCACAGCGTTGTGAACGGCTAGCTCTCGCGGCTGTTTCTCCTTCCGAACCGCTGATGCATAAAGCGAGAGCTCAGACTTTGAAATTAGCCTAATATTTGAGGTGGCGGTGGATTCGTATCTTTGGCGGAGGATCGACGGCCATTTACCGGCGGCGGTTGCGGCCATGAAGTATTTCAAAGTGGCGAGAAATTTTTCCGCATTGTGAAAGCGCGGGTGCGACTGTTTGAATCTGGTGAGAGAGAGTTTGTAGTGACAGAGATGATTTGCTTATTTTGATAGAAAATGACACTACTTGGAGTTGCATGAGCAATTATCTGTTTACTTTATTAGTCATTGTGTTTGAGAAGAATGTAATTTATTCTAATCGTGGATTTTGAGGTCTACTTTCTAAAATAAAAGATTTAGATATTTTCAAGGAACAGACCTAAATGGAAATAGTTTCTATTTTTAAGGAATGAAGACAGTTGTGTTTTAAGTTGGGATGTTCGGTGCCTCGACGATGGAAATCAAGTTCAGGAGCGGTTCGGTCAGACTCAAACGGGGTGGGTATCCATTTGTGATCGTGTTTAGAGATTTTGCGACAAGATTATGTCCATGCATATCATTATTAGGAGTGAACAAAATATCCCAAAACCAAATTTAAAATTTGACATGTTTAAGATTGATATTTGGTCAGGCGTTGCAATATCTCAAAAAATCTCATGATGAATAGTGGGAGAAAATGGTACATAAGTAGATCATTATATTCATATGTTGCAGAATCAAGAATTACAGTTACATAAAGATTAAAGCAAGAAAACAAGACATAATTTCCAGGTTTTGCTGTGTGAATCCTCACCTTACTTACAAGCTGCATTTTCTTGCACAAGTTTTAAATTCAGTTTCCCTCCAACAAACTTCAAGATTTCGTTTCTTTAGCGTCGTGTTCGTGTTCGGGAAACTCAAACTTTCCACAGCCCCAAACCGGATCAGCCTCTGGCAATTCATATTCATCAGGCTTCAGTGACAGCTGAAACTCTGGCAAACTCTTGAGGCCTCTGCGTGTAACATAACGAACATATACATTAGTAACGTTTATTCGCCACGTGAATATGAAGCCAGAGAGGGTTAAAGTCGAGTACTTCTCTTGGTCTAGAAGGTAGGTGTACATCTGAGCCTTCTTGGCCGCGGTTTCTGGTATTTTCTTCTGCAAGTGCTTCATCGCGCCCCAAGGCGGAGGGCACCTAAACGAACGCGAAAAGAGAATAATGTCGTTAGTTTTCGTATTTTTGGTATTGAATTAAATGAATCAATCACCTTGTGATTGGTTCTGCAAGGCAGAAGGTCAGGCAGGCCTTCTTGCTCTCGACTAGCAGTTCCTCCGCGGCTAGAATGCAGCAGACAGCGCTGAGGTGGCAGGACGGCTCCGTGCCCTTGTCTAGGATCAGGCTGTGATAGTAGTAAGCTGCAGCCTGTGTGAGCATCAGAATTAAAGTGTTAGCCGATGTGATTGGTTAAAGAAAGGGACGGGGATTCGAGCACCTTAGCTTCTAAATGCTTCCACTTGAGGAAGAACAGTTGCTTCTTCAACACCGTGTTGCTCTCCTTTTTTTCGGATATGCAGCAGTGGGCCTAGCAAATTGCACCAAAACACGCTTTGTCGTCGTCACATGGCTATACATTAGGTCTATTGCAAGAGTGTGTCTAGCATCATTAATCAAACTGAGACGCGTCTTTACCTGAGCGTAGAAACTCAGCTGTTCGCAGGCTAGTCTCCGCTTCACAGACAAAGTTGCATTTTTGCTGTGGACAGCAAGTCCAAGCTGAAGCTCAGTTCCCTAACACAATAAAATGTGAGTTCAACTTCATCAAGATTATGATCATGTTTCAAGTTGTGATGAAACTAAATCCACCTGCGCCAAAGCTTGATGTGACATCGCCTCTAGCACGTTGTCCTGCATATCCGAAGGCAGCCTGCTTCTACACATACAAGGATATTTCTAGAATCTGAGCAACACAGCAATCATACTATACAGCAACGATGATTTGTAGGATAAACGAACTCACTTTAAGTCATGTGGCAGCCGCGGGAGAACATCAACAACGCAGAAGTTCAAGTATCCGGCTGCCTTGAGCAGCAAATCAACAGCATCTCTCATACAATCTAACACACAAATCACATTCATATAATCATTATTCATTACTCAACACTTGAAAATTCTAAACACTCATAGATATAAACAAACCTGCAGACACAAGCCTCTCAGACAGACTACTTTCTTTAGGAATCAGCTTCTCATTTGCCTCCATCAATGTCAGCATTGCCATCATGTGCACAACACACAGCAATTCGAACCACGAATTCATCCCACAAATCTCCTGCTCACCATCATTATCATCAAAACAATTCAAGAATTTTACCAAATAAAATGCTTATCAATTTTTTACATTCTTGAAATCCTCACCTCTCTCTCCTCTCCCAATTCTCTCCATCTGAACTCCACCAGCTCTTGAAGCCCATATTCTATTCAAACACATCAAATCATCAAACTTCCACAAAACCATGATTCAAACAGAAAAGCATACAGACAAAAACAAAAATAAAATAAAAAACCTTTCTTTGTAAGACCAAGAAGGAGGGGTAAGTATTCCTCCAATGCCCTGATTAGTTCACTGACAGCAGACCCTCCTGCACAAATCATTCAAATATTAGTATTTCACAAAATTGCTAGTACTAAAAAAGATTGGATCAAGAACAAGACCAGTATCCTCCCCAAGTAAAGCAATCTGATTTCTGATAGCTGCAATTCTATAAGCAAGATCGTTGGGGACGAATCCTCTAAGAATTCTCTGCAAATCAGAGTGAACTGGGATTCGTAAAATTGGGGCAAAAATTGAGATTTCTGGGACGATCTTCTTCTTTTTTTTGTAAACTGAATTGGTGCACCCCATTGCTATTTTCTTGATTCTTGCTCAAAATGTAGCTTCCTACACATTAATACAAAAGTTGATAATGCAAAAGTCAAATGTTTTAACGTTGTATGTATACATGTGCAGGCTATAATGTAAGAAAAAGACAACTAGTTTCCTTACAAAGGGAAGATGGAAGGGAAGAAGGCAGAAGTTTGCTTGATGATTGTATAATTGTGCATGACTACTTTTATAGCATGAAAATTGGAAGTATGCATAAATAATAAACCAAGATAGAATCTTGAGATAGTTGCAAACAATATACACGTGTATAAGAGTATAAATAATGTGTGAAGCAGAGGATCAGAGGAGTGAGAAAGCTCAGAGATCGAAAAATATGTCACATGGCGGGGGCGGAGGAGGAGAAATTTGCTACATACATTCAAATAAAATAAAATTAAAATTAGTTTTGAAATTTGAATTTTTAATAGAAAGAAGCAATGGTGATTGAGTTAGTTAAACTCAAAAGTTCAAGACTCTTTTTTTGTGATACACACAAAATCACACAGATTTTTATGTGAAAGTTGATAATTTTGCATGACCTTCAATAAGTGCATGCTTTTCCAGAAAAAAAAAGTTGTCTTTATTTCATTTTCCTATGAAATTGCGAGTGTGTTTTATGACAAGAAATTATTAAACCGCAAGTGGGATTTTGCTAGTAGTCAGTCCTGACCTAGTGTCATGTTTTGTTGGTCAAGTTCTTTTTTTTTCTTTCTTTTAAATGAACAATTTTGTCTATATGGAATTGTAGATAAGATATGTGTCTAAATAGATTATGTTTTACTCGAAATAATTTTTTTAAAACAAAACAAATAAGATAAAAATTATTGTGAAATTTGACTTTTGTAAAGGGAGAAAGAAGTGATGATTGAGTTCGTTACACTCAATATCCTTTTTTTTTTTTGAGATACTATGCATGCACACAAAATCACACACACACAAGTTCATCTGAAAATTGATGATCTAAATCTTAAATATGGATTCTTTACTAGTACTATAAAGCTAGATCTGATACCACTCCCAGTGTCATGTTTTGTTGGTCTAACTCTTTTTTTTTAGAACAAATTTGGCTACATGAAATTGTAGGCAAGACATATATATCTAAATAATGATTCATTATTATCTGTATTAATTAATATAGTAAGTATTAAATAATAAAATAAGATTTTTTCTCAGAAAAAGTGACGAAGGTAATAAGAGTTTCATGAGAAATACAACTAAAATAAAATTTTAATGCGTATTAATATTGCCGGTGCTGCTACACCCATGCCCATTGCTTCCCCCGCCATAATTTTGCGACAAACAGACAAAATAAGAAATTTTTTTAGTTATGGGACTATTCATGGGCCCATGCTTGACACATGTCATTATACTAATTTATTTATTATAATATGCGTATCTAAAATTTATAGTTATAATATTTCACTAATTATCTGATACAAAACAAACTTTTTAAATGTTGATAATTTTGTTATACAGTAATAATTATGAATATATCTCATAAATAAATCAATGTCATGTGTGTATGGATTACGAATATCGAGCTCAAGCATACGTAAACATGCAACTTTCTCATGCTCAACACCCTCAAGATTTTGTCCTAGCGGCATGGAACTTAGACATTATTGTTTGAGGTGCATAAACCAATATTTAACAAAGGAGTAGTCAGTACAAATCCCTTGAGCATATAGATAATATTAATACTTTTAATAAAATAAAAAGAATATAAAAAGAAGATTATAGGAGTACATAAGTTGATGGACTATTAATATATACTACTATTAATTCATGATAATCTTTGTTAGAAGGAAATCAACGCAACCTCACTTCTAAATCACACTAACTTTTTAAGCTTCACTCCACACATTATTATCAATCCCCTCGTTTCTCACATTATTTTATGTCTATTTGTCAACACTTGATTTTCGGTCCAAAAATTGCTTGATTTCATCGCCACATACTAATTGGATTTTGATATTATAAACACGGCACTGTTTACATTTCCCATATTAATTAGTAGTATGAAATATGCTTTTTGTATCATTTTTATAATATTTATATTCAAGTTGCACATACTAATTGGATTTTAATATTATAAACACGGTACTAATTTAATTTCTCACGATTAACTATGAAATATGCTTTTTTGTATTATTATTATTATTATGTAGAGAAAAGCTGGAGGGATTACATGTTAATTTATTCATCGAAAATGGTAAATCCAGAAATAAAACATGGTCTGAAATAGCGAATCTAATGAGATGAGATTTGAGCCACCAACATGCAATCTGGAGTGTAATAAATATTCACAGAAATCATCTAATTGTAGTATTATTTGATTTGGATGTATTAATTAATGTTTATGTGTGCAGGTTTATTTGCAGAATTAGTATTAAATTAATAATTTACCAGATGATGTAAGAAGGATAATGATCATTAATAGTTTTAAAAATGATATCATCGTCACCACTGAGATTTCTCAAAAATTTACCATTTTCTAGCTGGGGTCTGAATCTTGGTTTGGAATCGTAAATTTTTGCCATAAAATACTCAAAATAGGTAGCTGGGCATATTTGGTTGATATGTGCATGAAATGTTGTCCGCTTTTGTCATTTTGCTCGTCCGTGAAATGTTATCCACTTAGTTTTTTTTTTCATTTTTGGTAGATAAAACCCTTGCCCAATGGACAGTTGGGATATATTCTTTTGCGACCCGAATCATAATTGGGGTATTTACTTTGGGTCGGTTATGAAGAAAGATTAGATTAGGAGTATTCAATAATTTATATATATATAAATTAGGAGTACTTGTTTTTTGGAGTAATTTTAATGCTTTAGTTAATTTATATATTTGTTTATCTATTTATTTATGCCTCTTTTATATTTGGAGATTGTTTGAGTGCCCTAAGCTTCATTACCAATACTATAAAGTAATTTTAATATCTTCATCCACGTATAAATATATTACTCCATAATTATATTAACAATTATATAAGGTTGGATACATATAATACGAAATAATATTGTGGATAAACTAAAATTTCATAAGTGGGAAGAGCCATTGGTTGAAAAATTCAAGTGGGGATCAAAGAATTAATTCCAACACATCAGAATGAGACACGAGTTACGACTTTTGGCACACAATCAAATTGATTCTATAGGATCAAATAATCGTAGTCAAATTTGAATGCTACTTTACAATAGATGTTATTCTATATATACGTTCCAAATAAATGTCAACCCAATTCCACGAGTTAGTTTAATAAGAAAAATACGAATTGAACTGGTCAATGGAATTACTATGCAGTCCACATAACAAAAAATGATGTGACCACTCAAGGTCAAATCTAAAATCCGGAAAATATATAGTATTTTGTATTTTTGTATCATTAATTAAGTATTAAAGTATACACACTCACTAGTTATTAGCCGATTGTAGTAATTTACAATAGACAAAATCAACTTGTTATAAAATAAAACAATATAATAGTATAAAATAAAATACTGTTGTTTTGGCAACTTCAAAAATTACATATTATAATAATGTATTCCTGTTGAAGTATCATGACAAGTTGCATGGATTGTTGGCTAAGAATGCTCTTACTTCAAGTATCAATATTTTCTATTTGACATTTCTTTTTCAAAACCAATTTATAAAAGTGCAAATTAAACTAATAGTATTATTATAATGATTCACAATTACAAAGTTTTTAGTCAAAAAATGACCCTATAAATGAAGAAGTAATGCTAATTCACGTTAGGAGTAATTCATGTGAACTAAAGGAAAAATAGTATTTTAAGCCAAATGATTAATTTTTTTGAGTAGTATTTGTTAATCTTTGTGACTATTTTTAAACCTATCTTTACAATAGCAATATAAATACTTTGAGCTTGACATAATAACTCTTTATAAAATTTGACTAATAGACATGCAACCATCTTTGAACTTATAAAATTTGAAGGATTAGTTTATATGATCGATATGCATAATATATAAGATCTATAAATTAGCAGATGTATATGTTATTTTTTATTTTCTTGAAAATAAATAAATTGGTGAGCAATTATTTTCAGATAATCATATACATGCATGGTGCAGAAAGAGAAGACACTGGGGCCATGCAGAATATATTCTTTATATGGGCAATGGGATAATGTTGCAGAAAGGAATGGACAAAAATAGAATAAATTAGAGAGAGTTACCAAAAAAGAAAAAAGTAGTCAATCATGCATGGCTGTCACCCCTCAGCTATAAATAGGAATGCAGTGTAATGATCATAAGCAGGAAAATCAATGGAGTGTGTGTACATCTCACTATGTGAGGAGAGGGAGTTCTTGCATGAGGGCAAGAGTTGAAGTTTGATAGCCAAGGATGACTTGCCTGTGTCAAATTCATCAATTGTTAAGTTTAGTTAATCATTGATGTTTTGAGATTTAGGCAGTCTCCTTGGCTAATCTCACTTGCTCTTCTCATTTCATGCTAGGCCTACTTTTCCATCAATACAGCTTTAAATGAGGAAATGAGTTCTTGCATGATGATAAGAGTTCAAGTTTGATAGCCAAGGATGACTTGCCTGTGCCAAATTACTCATCAAAAATTAAATTGATTAGTTTTTGATGTGTTTGGAAGTAGGCAGTCTCCTTGGCTAGTCTCACTTGCTCTTTTCATTCATGCTAGGCCTCTTTTTCCATCAATGCAACTTCTCTGCGTAGAGAGAGAGAGAGAGAGATGGAGAGGGTACTATATGAGGAAATGAGTTCTTGCATGAAGATAAGAGTTAGAGTTTGATAGCCAAGGATGACTTGCCTATGCCAAATTACACATCAAAAAGTAAGTTTAATTATTAGTTTTTGATGTAGTAATTGGATGTAGGCAGTCTCCTTGGCTAATCTCACTTGCTCTTCTTAATCATGCTAGGCCTACTTTTCCATGAAATTCCATCTATACAGCTAGCTTACTTCACCTAGAGAAAGATGTGAGGAAATGCATGGGTTCTGTTAAATTAGTTTTGATATTTGGCTAATCTCACTTGCTCTTCTCCTTCATTTAAGGCTTCATTTTCCCATCAATGCAATAAAAAGTACCTTAACAGTTGGCGAGCGAATAAATGGAGACTCGAGTGGACTGAATTTCCGAGATGGAATGCTTGTTTACATCGGTGGGATGGCAGGAAAGATATCACGAGAAACAATAACACAGGAGCAGCTTCATTGGGCAGCAGCTGGAAAGGTCATTTCATCGAACAGGTGGGCTGCCTGCACTTCGAGAGGGAGAGAATCTTGCCTACGTGTCTGTCGGTAGCTTCCTTCAATTCAGACGTGAACCTGAAGGGCGGAATATATGAATAGATTATCAAATGGGTCGAACAAACAATGAGATGTGAAGTAGTGGATTTTGTAGTGTGAATATGGGATGAAATTGAGGGGAATGATCGGGGAAAACTCGAATGATAAGTCGATAAACTGTTTTTTTGCAAATATAATAACTTTACACTTGAATGCAATATTCTTATATTTGCGCAAGAATTTAGATAATAGTAGCGTTCTCATTGGACGAAATCCAATAATATGCGTACGTTGGATTAGCAGCGGAGAGAGTAGTTGATATAGAGTGGTTCGAAGGAAAAACATGCTTCGACACACGTCAGGGGAGGAGGAGCTGAGAATTTCTAGGAAATTGCCGTAAATTTTTATACGAAGGAATTTTAAATTTTTGATGAGGAGTACTAGCTTTCATCAGCTTTTAGTACTACTACTCTCATCAATGTAAGATAACAAATATAGGAGTACTACTACTACTCTCATCAATGAAATTTTTCTTACTATCTCCCAAATATAGTACTACTACTATGGAGGGGATGAAAGTGAAACCATTGATTATCTTTTTTTTAAATGCTGATTCTTTAGCAGCTTGTAGTACTACTACTCCCATCAATGGAACTTTTCTTACTATCTCCCAAACCAAACAAAGACAAGTCTTATCTCTTGGAATGGGGCGCCTTTTGTAAAGTTTGACAGGAAGATTTGAATGTCACTATTCTTTGTCATTACATGATCCATTTGGAATAATCCATAATAAGATGGTTTTTCAAGGCTTGAATCCAAATTGGGATTTTGAAAAAATGAAACTTTTTTGGCAGCTTGGCTTATGGACTCGAGGTTTGTGCCATGATTCTCCATACCATTCTCTTCATAACAAGCTCTCAAAAAGTTCAATGATTTGAAGAGATGGTTAGACAAAAGACAGGACCCATAGCTCGAGCGAACTAGGGAATGGTCTTCAGGTTTGAGAGCTTTATCCTTGAGTGAGTTGTTTGATTTTGTGTTGGTGTTGGTATGTTTTGTCACTTTAGGTTCGTTGTTGAGACTTTTTGTGGACGGCCTTGTCTTTGAGTCAGGCCCGGCCCTGGGGGGGTCGAGCAGTGCCCCCGCCCCGGGCCCCCAAAACGTTGGGGCCTCCAAAATCCAAATACATATATGAGTATATACATGCTACTGGGCCAGGTCCAAGCAAGAAACAAGAGCCCACTGTTAAACTATTAGTTTATAGTATTATTATGGGGCCCCTCTTTTAGTTCCGCCCCGGGCCAATAAAAACTCAGGACCGGGCCTGCTTTGAGTACATGTAGATGCCCTTGCACACATGTACGCATGGGTATGGCATGCTTATTGTGTTGAAGCCACCCGCTTAGTGCTTGCTTAACGCGGTCGCAAGCTTAGCACGTAGTTGCAATTATGGGTGAGCATTTAATTTCTGATTTAGTTGTTTTATTCAAATCAAACCAAAAATTCAAAATCTTAGCGAAAATTAAAAATGAATGTAATCGAATAATCTGAAAAAGTAATATAGAAAAACCACAATCTGAACAATAAAAATCTTTCCAAACTGAAAAAATCTGAAATAACATTAATATAACCAAATAATTGTAAATTAAAACATATAGAAAAATCTCCCAATAATAATTAATATTATATCGTATCCGAATTCAAACATAACATTAATATATGTCGTTTATTTTGCACCTGGCATCGAGTTGAATAGAAATAAACCAAGCAGCAATTTGTCAATTAAAATACTACTGTACATTTGTCGCGAGGAAGAAATAAGGCAGTGAAATTATTGAATAGTGGTCGGAAATTACGATAAAGGTAAACCCTAGCTCTGAAATTGAATCCCAATTCTCTTCTGATCTCCTCCTCCTCCTCCTCTCCTCTCCTCTCCTCTCCTCTCCTTCAAAGCACTGATGGCGAATTCGAATTTCGGCTTCCCGATCTTCATTCTCGCCTCTCTGTTGCTGGCGGCGTCGACGATCGCCACCTCCCAAGCTCCATTCATCGTCGCCCACAAGAAGGCCTCTCTCACTAGGCTCAAATCCGGCTCTGAACGTGTCTCCGTCTCCATCGATATCTACAATCAAGGATCCGCGTATGTTATACTTCGTTTTACTTCCGCTTTCCTTTCAGATCTGTGTTTATTGATGGTGATTTTGTTAGATTGCTGTGATCCAGCGGAGTAATTCCGTTGCTGCAACGTAATTTTATGATATTTATTGGGGGGTTTATGGTTACTTAATAAATGCTTCTGATCAATGTTTTTTGGGGGTTTATATTGTTAACTTTGAGGTTTAATTAGGGTTTTATAGAGGATCCCTAATTCGTAACTGCAGTTCCCATTGAATTTGATAGGTGTGCTACTGCAATGTGCAAACTCACTTAATCTAGTACAAAGAGACTTCCATCTACAGTTAGTTGCTAATTGACTTTAGACAATGAGTGCTTGATGTTACCCGATCCATTGGAAACTTGAAAATGATTATTGCACTATTAATCTTGATCCATGAGCTGGACTTTTATTATTTGCCCCCCTTGTTAGTACAGAGGCAGTTTGATGATTGACTTTGTAGGATATTAGTAACAAGGTATAGAATTTGTTGTGATGGGAGGAGAGAGTATCTATGCAGATTCACATATTTTGTTGTGTTTTTTTCATATATATTAATGAGTTTCCCTAATATGGAAAGGAGTATTAATGAATCCACTGATAGTAGATCACATCTTCTGCTGTTCTTAAATGAAATCAACCTCTTTCTTAATTCCTATTGTGCTCTGACAGTTGTACAGTATCCTACAATGATGTTCTAATGCAATACTCTTCTGCATGTTTAGGACTGCTTACGACGTGACACTTAACGATGATAACTGGTCTAGTGATGTTTTTGGCATTGTCGCTGGTAACACTTCAGTCTCATGGGAAAGGCTTGATGTGTAAGTCATTATTGAGCGAAAATGATATTCCTTTGATTAATCTATTACTGCAGTTAGTCCTTTTTTTGTTAGTTTTTCATTTTGCTGTTAATGTTTATAATTTCAGTGGGGTAGTTCTATCACATTCCTTTGAGTTGGAGGCGAAAACAAAAACTGTTTTTTATAGTCCACCAGCAGTAGTAACTTATCGTGTTCCTACAAAATCCACCTTACAGGTCTGTTATTTTTCTGAAAAAATATACTATGTACAAATTTAGAAAGTGTGTTATTTCTAAACTGTGACATTTCAGGAGGCATTCTCAACTCCAATCCTACCACTTGAAATCCTAGCTGATAGGCCTCCGGTGAAGAAGCTTGACTGGGTAAGTTCTAATAAAATTTTACTCGATAATTTCACTTCTCATATTTACTAACTAATACTTCCTCTCTCTACTCTTTCCTTGTGGTGATCTTGGAATGGAATTGATTTATGGGGTCACCTGAAATAATTTAGGCAAAGGTACGACACACAGTTTATTTCTCTCCGTTGATTCTTTTAAGTTAGATAGTCCATCCTTGATCTGACACGTGAGATTGCTATTTCTGCCCAACTTTGCACAAACTTTGCTTATATGGGAAATGTGGACATTGGTGTGGGGATAGGAATAATTTATGTATGATTAATGAATGTCCTCAATGCTGCAATCATTGAAAAACTATTTTTCACACTCGCAGAAGCTGCTGGCTAAATACGGATCCCTTGTTTCGGTGGTAATCATTGTTGTCTTGTTCGTGTACCTGGTGGCCTCTCCATCCAGTGGTGCCAAGGGTAGCAAGAAGAAGCGCTAATCAACAAGCTAATGTGCGTTGCAACCTCATCGCCCTCTACTCTGTAACTGGTGCTACTAGTTTTTGGGTTCTGTTTTTGTTCGTACAATTTTCACACTTGTAGCATTAGACACTAGATGTCAGATAGCATGATAGTACGCCGGCCTCGCTTGATATTTAAACTATCCATAAAAAGTCTTCATATTGATGTTTTGCTTTTGTTGAGAGCTCTCTAAAGTTAAAAGGTGGAATGCATCTGTGTCATGTCCTAATTTATAACGAGTTTCATGTTTGAATTGTGCAAAATTTTTATTTTTTTTAGTGCAGTTAATTTAATGCAGTGGTGACTTTATAAGTTCATTGCAATGATCGTGATTTTAGTTTTCACGATTTAAAAAAAAATACGAATTATTTTCAGTCCTTAGATCATGAAGATTTGCAGTGAATTTACAGTTGTGTTGTAGTGTGAATTTGTGATCATGAGTTCATTCAAATGGTTCCATTATCTATTGCTTATTTGTGTTGCATTTTCTATAACATAATTACATAAGTAGATGAACAGTTTGTAAAGTTCAAGATTCTCCAAGGTTAGGTATATATTTTTCTTATGTAAATCCCAAATCATTAATATTGTCACACATCAATAGTATATGATGTTAGTATATTATAAGAAAATAGAGAAGCCAATAGAAACGAAAGTAATGAAAATCAAATACCAATATAAATAAAAGGAATGATAATCTCAAACTGTAAAAATGAAATAGCAAATGTTGTCTGGAACTCAATGTTCAATGCAGACCATATAGGCCGTTGCTCTAAGCATACTTTGGCCCACCGGCCGGAGGAGGTTGAGCGGTGGGAACTCCGGGTGGCCGAGGAGGTTGAGACACAGGAACTCCGGCTGCCGCGAACTTAGAAATGCCGTCAAAGAGATGGTTGGTGGCTTTTTCGTAGTTGACAAATCCCATAAACCAGAAATCGTGGCCGTCCGTTGACACCAACTGTATGTATCTCTCCGTTTGATGCTCCCTCATCACCACTGGATTCACGCTCCCTATCTTTGCTAATGGTATCAAAATCTGCACCATTTTTATCACTTACTCATTGCTTAATTATTCTTTAAAATTACTATGAAAATTCCTATGCATCTGAGAGTTCAACTCAGGATCCATCAAATGTTAAATTGTGATGCATTTTTTGACATAGTAAAATGTTAAATTGCTATGCAAGACAGACTAGAAGTCGATTACATTTTGAAAATTTACCCTAAGTAAAATTTTGTACCTTGTAATAACTCCAAGTCTCTTGGCCGGAGGGTGCGGTGAAGGACAAGGGGCGGTCGCTGCAAAATGCGACGTGGATGTCGGAGAGATAGAGGGTTCCGGCGACCGGACCGGTGGAAGTGGACAGGTAACAAGCAAATGTCTTTTTGAGTGTCTCGTTTGGATAAGTAGCAAAAGATTGTTTGTAAAGACTCTCAAATCCACCCCCTGTGATTGCTTTGGCGCCCAAGTTCATCTTCCCCCACGCTGCTCCCGACACAGACGATCCCGTCTTCACTACACACGTGCCAAATAAATACATGTCATCCACACACGAAAATGTAATGAAGAAATGGAAACACCAATCTCTCTACTTAATGTCTTTCTTCGGTTTTAGGAGTATTATCTTTTCCTTAATGCACAAAATAATATACTAACTCAGTACCATAAAAGTAAGAACTTTAATAACTTTCGAGGGAACACGTATTTAAATGCATAATTGGTAAAGTAATATAGAGATAAAAAGAAAAAAAATAATTGAAATATTATTAATGGAAAATGAGTCTCGTATCAAAAGTAGTACTCTAAGTACTATTTAAAATCTCATGTCGAAAAAGAAAAGTTGCTTACGATTATTCCAAATGTTGTTAGCTGTGGCCTCAGCCTTGGTGCTCCACGCGTTGAATTTGTGGAGAACTGAATTGAATGGAGTTGAGTTGTTTTTGTCAATAGGGGTATATTGGATATAGGGTTGATGATGGTTTTGGTAGTCCTTTTGATCGGCTACACCCCACATAGCTGCCTTTTGGTTGTTTGGATGACACGTCGGCACTGCCGGCGTGCCCATCACGTGGGTCCCCCATTTCTCTGTGTCAGGCAGAGCAGGGGAGGACGGCTCCGGACCCAGAGCCATCTCAGGGTATTGGATGGGTTGGAATTCTTGATTTACCCGCTTCTCGGCATCGGCAGGAGCAGGGGAAGATGGCCCCGGAGCTGAGAAAGACGGTTCCGGAGCCGTCTCGTGGGTGTTGGAGGGAGAGATGTGAGGGTAATGGATGGGTTGGGATTCTTGATTTTTGCCGCTCATTGTTGGTTGAGTTTGGTTTGGAAGTTGGATTAGTGTTGATTTTTTGAAAGATGATGATGAATAATGTGGATGAATTGTCGAAGATTTGAAGAGGATATTGGTATTTATATAGGTTGATGGAGTGAATCAACACGGCGCGAAGACGCATTTGTTGACCTTTGAATGTTCATAAGTATTTTAATAATTATTATTTAAATATAGAGTAGTAGTAGTACTTGTTGCTTAGCCGTGTGATTTTTTTTGGGGGGTGTCACATATTTCTTGATTTAATCAATCTTCTAGATGTAAGATTGAGACGTCAATGATTCATAGTACTCCCTCCGTCCCGCACTACTCGCACTTATTTCCTTTTTGGGCGTCCCAAGTTACTTGCACTATTTCCATTTCTAGTAAAAAATTTCACCTACAGCCGTCATTTTTGACTTTCCTATACACTCATTCCTTAATCTCCGAGCCGAAAAGGAAATGAGCGAGTAGCCCGGGACGGAGGGAGTATTAAACAAGTCACATGATGTGAATTGGGTAAACGGGCAACAATTAGGATTAATTTATTGGTGAGATGTAGTATTTTTTAATATTTTAAAATATTATTGGATTTACAAAATTTATTACATAGTTTAACACTTGATCGTGATTTGATAAACAATTAGGATTACTTTAATGGTGAGATATATTGTTTGAAGATTTTTTGACATGTGTGCACACCTGAGAACGATCTTTGCTTAGTATGTTTAATCAATTTACACTTTAGACACATTTTGTTGGGATAATTGCATTATACACAAAATATATCACTAATATTTTAAATTAATATTCAAAAACTTTAGTTTACATAAATCTTACAAAATATTCCATCTTATTTAAGTTAATAACAAAAATTGTCAAGTGAAGACTAAGAAATTGAGACGGAATGACTTAGAGTTTGCGCATGCTTGTTAGACCAATAATGCGCATAGTGAGTGCAGGACAAACCTGACCCAAGTTTGACTCGGCCAGAAAGTTGACATTTGAGAAGGTTAATCTCATACTCCATCCGTTCTATAGTAGAGACATTTCTTTACGACACGGAGATTCAGAAAAATAGTGTTAAGTGAGTTAAGTAAAAGAAGAATAAAATAAGAAATGAAAAAGGTAGAGAGATGGAGAGAGAAAATAAAATAAGTAAAAAGAAATGAGTTAATTTTTTACTAAAAGAGAAAATGACTCCACTGGCATGGAACGTACTAAAATAGTAAAATGGTTTCAGTACTTAGGAACGGATATATTATTCCATAAGGTTAATATCACCACATAGGAGTAGTATTTTTCACCATCCGATATTCAGGTTTGGCCCAAATTCAAGGCCCATATTTATAGCCAAGGTGGGCCCAAATTTTCAGGCCAGAGACATTTTACATAGATTCTTTTAATATTTAAATTTATTTTATTGAATTTAACTAGAAGTATCTAATGCTGCAAATTTAGGGGTAATTACACAATGCATACAAAATGTTTCATCAATGTTACAAATTAGTACAAAAGATTTTAAGTTAGCATATATCATACAAAAAGTTTGATTAGTGTTTCAAATTAGTACATTTCGTCAAATAACACTAACACCGTTAATGAGTATTAATCAAACCACTTTTCTCATGCTTGACATCCCATAAATTCTTATTTTTATATTTATCAAATCCAATGAGACCTTATGTTCAAAGAAAGATGAGAAGCAGTGGAAACAGCAGTATCAGAAACAAGAAAGCAAAGAAAAAAATGATGGGATTTTTTTAGAGCATAAAGCAATGGGGTTAACAATCCATTCTGAATAGAGGAATGTAATGCTACGCTGCATCTGCTTCAGTTTAATACTAAATATTTGAAACAATGAAAAAATTCGAAAGTGAAACTCTACAACAAGGCAAATCAAAGCAACAAGACAAAAAGGAAGAAATGCATACAGCAGCAACGAGGCAGGATGTGGCAAAAAAATCCATCTTCATTGCTGTTCAACTTAGACTAGCAGCAATGGTGTGCCATCACTCATCAAGTATTATTCATTTTAATCATTATTTTAATGAAAATGGAATTTCATTCTAGGTGTTTACCACGATTTTTATTTCACTAATGCAAGTATTATTCAATTTTAGGTGTTCATCACGATTTTTATTTTCAGGAGTATCATGCAAATACGATGAAAAAATAGTACTAAGAAATAATTAATATTTAACAGATGTACTAATTTGAAATACCAATAAAACTTTTTGTATAATACTACGATAACTTAAAACTTTTTGTATATATTTAAAACATCGGTGAAACCTATTTTATAATAATAGTGTATTTACCCCGTAAATTTACGTCTTCATCTTATATATCCTCATCGGCTGTTGATCAAAGTCGACTGGTTTTGAATCGACTGTGCAATTTCGAGGAGAGAATTAGGCGTTTGGATCGGAGATGAGTTATCAGAAAGTGCCGCGCGAAGATTACCCTCCTCCAGGTCAATTTTCTTCAATTCTATAAAAATTTGATGTTTTGATTTCAATTTTAATTTCAACCAACAATGCGTTTCGCTCGAAATTGATTGATTGAAAGTTGCACAATTAATCGAAATTGTGTTGTTCTATTATTCAGGGTACGGGACGGTGTACCCTCCGCCGTCGGCGTATCCGTCCGCGCCACCTCAGCCACCGCCAGAGGGGTATCCGTATCCTCCTCCGTCACCGCACGAGGATTATCCATATCCGCCTCCGTCACGGCACGAGGGTTATCCATATCCGCCTCCGTCACGGCACGAGGGTTATCCATATCCGCCTCCGTCACGGCACGAGGGATATCCTTACCCGCCCCCTCGGCCGACAGGGTATCCGTACCCGCCTCCGCCTCCGCCTCCGCCGCAGCAGCACGGTGGTGGATATCAAGGATATTTCAATCATGGATCTCCGCCTTCCTACCACGTTCACCATTGTGATCACGATGATGGTTCCTCCTTTTTCCGAGGCTGGTATGCTAATTCTGAATTTTCTATCTACTTCTGTCTCTAAGATTTAGGGTTGGATCAATTTGTGATTGTGATTGTGATTGTATGTTCATGTTGTATGAGTGAACTGTTCCAGCTAAATTAATCTAGGTTAATGGAATTTAAGTGAGCCTCAGAATGTGCAAAAAAGATGAAAGATAGGAGTGCAATATTTGGTTGAGGGACTGTTCATATTTACAGATAAACTTAGTGTGACCTTGGGATAATTGTTTAATGGCCTTTGAAATACTTTTAGACTCGTCGAGCATTGTGGTTCTTTTCCTGTATAGTTTAGTATGAACTAGCTTTCTGAGCTTTGTTTGATGGCCATTATCTAGTAGATAACTAAGTTAACTGATTTTGGTTGGATACAATTCATTGATAATAATCTGGTTCATGGTTTAGTGCTGGTGCTACAAATTTTTGGAGTATTTATTCTTGAGGATGATGTGGCACTATAGAGAACTAGTAATAATCTGGTTCATGGTTTAATGCCTGATGTACTGAAATTTTCAAGTATTTATTTTTGGGGATGATGGGGCTCTAGAGAACTACTAATCTGGTTCATGATTTAAAGCTGGTGGTACTAATTCTTAGGGATGATGGGGTACTCTAGAGAACTAATGTGAGTGGCTTGTGAAGGATTCAATCATGAGGATATACCGACAGTGTGTTTTATGAACCATTTGATCACATTGTCTTGGAGAAGAGTAAACCTCATCGAGATTCAAACTGTTACTTTCATCACATTGCGTTTTGTGCTTAAATGTTTTCAAGAATATAATTCTGTTCAGCCATGCTACTCTTTAATACAATCCTTGCTTGGAAATTAATCAATTAAGGTTATGAATATTGCTTGATATGTGAAATGTTGCTACCACCAGTCTACAATCTTAGTCATCTGACTAGTTACTAGTAGCTTTTTTTTAATCTTAATTTTGTGTAATTAGTCTACCCTTTCTTAGCAACTCAAAAGCACCTTAAGCAAATCATAATTGTGAAGGTGATTTGTTTAATGAGCAGTCTTGCTGCCCTTTGTTGCTGTTGCGTGCTGGAAGAATGCGGCTTCTGAGTGATGGACTTTACTGTGCAAGACGAGGACCTCATGGAAATACTATTATTTGTTTTATGACAATGTCTACTCGTATAATTCTTGTCATTAAGTAAACTAAACTGTATTTGTAATCTTGGCAATATGTAAGTACTGTTGAATTGGATTCTGGACGTATAGAACCTCGTGGAAATACAATTGGATTGTCTTCTCGTATAGTTCTTGGTTTGCGGGCGTTTCAATTGCCATTTTTTCTTACCACTTTGTCTGTTTATTCATCCATAAAAAAGAACTAAGAAATTAGGAGTTTGAAAAAAATTAGGCGTGCTTAAAATTGCAGTGCACTAGGCACATCAGGATGCAAGAAGTGTATAAATAGAGAGAGATATTGAGGTGAGAAATAGTGGATATAAACGAAAGCAAGATACATAGTTTGAAGTCAAATGAATATCCCCCTCCATATATAACAACAATAAGCCATCAGTGAACTAGCAAATGCATAAACAGGAAGTGTCTAAATTAACAACCTAGAGCTAAATAATACATACGAGCCAACAAGCTCCGGCTGCTGCATTTACAGCGTCCAAACAAAATCCGGGGCATCCTTCCGAGGCCCAACAAGCGTCCGGTACAAGTACATCTTCTCGACTCTATGCCTATTATCATAGGTGGCCTCGCCGTCCCCCTCACCAGCCTCGTTGATTATCTCAACATTGAGCCGCGGCATCTTCTCAGCCAGAGTCTTGCATCCTCCGAGGGTCACTTCACATGAGGACATCCAAAGGGATCGCATTGTTTCATACTTCCCCATGTCCGATAAAAGTGCCATGTTACCAAACGGGCTGTCTCTGATCTCTAGCTTCTTCAGTTTCTTACACCCGTTGAGCACGCAGAGCATCCCTTTATCGCTGTCACCAGCAAACGCGATAGAGAGCATTTCAAGCTGCTCAGCATACATGCCTATGTAAAGAAAGACTTGATCCGTCAGAAGGCCTGAGACTGATAGCCGTGTCAGGCGCTTGCATGACTGGACAATCGCCCCAAAACCTTCATCGAGTGGTTGGTTGGTTGCAGCATCAGGTACAATTGGGTTAAGGGTGCACAGCCGGAAACGTATGAAGTTAGGGCAGTTTTTGGCTACTGTGATGAGGGCAGCATTGGTCATCTGCTGACAGAAGTACAAGATTGAGTTCAGTTTCGGGCATCCAGCTGATATAGCAACGAGCCCTTCTTCCGTTACAGCTGTATTTCCCACGCCATAGAGGTCAGATGGGAAGACTCTCAACTCCTGTAGCTCCTTGCATGTGTTGGCCACGACACCAAGTCCTTTATCTCCGATGGTATCTAAAATCTGTGTAGTTAAAGTAACCTCAATTAATCACAGGGAAAGAAAAGAGAAACAAGTAGCTACAACGAAACAAGCTCAACAGGAATTGAAAAACAAACCCAGAGCCGCTCTATTTTCTTGCAGTGACAGATTAGCTTTATAAGCTCATTACTGAAGATTCCAGGGGCGTAACTCAAGTTCAACGAGGTCAAATTGGTGCAGATTGGGTAGATGGCAGGCAAGCAGCGTCCATTCACATCCAGAAACCCTGACAAGCTTCTAATTGAATGACAATTCTTCATAGCATTTGTCAGTTTGATATAAGTCTCCGAGTCCGGATCATGGGTGAAGGAGCCAGTGCCCAAATCACTCAACTGAGGAGCTCGCACCAAAATCTTCTGCAGAACCTCCAGAGGCACTGTGTGGTTCAGTCTTAGACTCCTAAGGTTGGGACATCTTGCAACCAGTCTCTCGAGAGCAGCAACGTTAACCTCTCCCTTGAGGCATGCAAAATTTAACGAGACCAAAGAGGTACAGCTCTCGGGAAAACACTTGAGCCACTGGCCCTTGCGATCATCAACTTCATTTTCCTGCAGATCGAGCTCCCTGAGAAACCTGTCGTGAAAGATCGAGTCATCAACAACCGAGAAGCAATATCCTCGAACTAACAGAGGAACAACTTGAGTGTATAAACAACTAAAAACCTGACTCCACATATTACACGAGGTGTTAGTTTAGTGTGAGGAACAACTTGAGTGTATAAACAACTAAAAACCTGACTCCACATATTACACGAGGTGTTAGTTTAGTGTGATAAGATCGAGTTTTTGAAGGATTAAACAAGTCCAAAACTAACCAAACCATCAATGTAAATGGCAGTTTAGCCATTACGATTTTATGGATTGGACCACTCAAAGCAAACACTCCTATGACCACAAATCTAATCCACTACAAACCTTCAATTGACAAAATTGTGATTCTTATAAAGAAAGAGATTCAAACTCGTACTATCCACAATCGTCACAAAATTTATATTCCATTCCAAAATCACCAACAGCATAACAGATCAACTACAAAGTTAAGTATAAAAAAACTCAAGCCCACAAATTCCAATTGCTCAAAGCAGCAAGAAAAATACTCTAGAGCATAAAAGCCAAGAACTTGATTGAATTCATACTAACCATCCACAATCATGATCATATTTATATTCCACACTAAACAAAAATCACTAACAGCAAAAGTCAAAACAGCAACAAAACTACTTATACCATAAAAGCCAAGAACTTGATTGAAATTATACTCCTAACTATCCACAATCATGACCATATTTATATTCCACACCAAACCTGAATCACAAACAGCATAGCAGAACAACTAACTACATGTTCAGCATGAAAAAAATAACTCAAGCCCAGCTAGTTCCAATTGCTCAAACCAGCAAGAAAAAAACTGTATACCATGAAATCTCACAACTTAATTTAATCCATCAAACCAAATCCAAAAAATACCAAATTTATCCCGATAGCACAAAATAGCAGGTCAACTACCACACAGCCGAAAGGGAATAAAGAAGTTAATCGAATTCATGAAAACCAAAAATAGACCTGCAATTGGATGCAATGGCAGCAAGACCATCGGTTGTGAACCCTTCACAGCTGACCAAAACCAAAGACTTGAAATTGGGGAAAGATTTCGCAAGCAGCTCGAGGCTCTCATCCGACACCACCATCCTCTTCAACCTCAGCTCCTCTAGATTGATTCCGCTCTTGGCCATCGCCTCGATCCAAGGGTACACGTGGCCGCCCCAGCCATCAGGCACCAGATTGAAATCCGCGAAATGAGGCTTCCCTTTCAGTGTCAACGATCGGAGCCGCGGAAACCTAGCAATCAACCGCTCCGGATTCACGGCGTAGCAGTTTCCGATGAACACCTTCTCGCGGCTGAATTGCTCCACGCTGCACCACGATTTGCACACCAGCGACACCGCATTCCGGTCGCGGTGCGAGGTCAGGAAATCGAACACGTGTTCGAGCACTTCCTCCGGGAAGTAATTCATCACGCTCTGAAACTGAAACAGACACATCCTCTGATTTTCCGATGAAGAACCCAAATTTTTCGGATCTGAAAGTGGTGGTGATTCGGCGGATAGGAAGGTGGAATCTCACAGCAACAAGCAGATCTGAGAAGCTGAGAAAGAGGAAATTGAAGAAATCGACTGTTTTGGGAGGTTGAAAAGGGGAATAGAGTTGAAAAACTATAAGATAATGGAAAGAGAGATTATTCTGAGCTCACTTATCACCATCATCATCCAAAAATCAAAAGGTGATGATTACTAAGTTGAACAGAGAGAAAAAAAAATCAAAAGGTAAAAAATCTCGATAGAGCAAGATCTTCAACACCAAATCCAACTGCCGATTGGAAAAAAACTTCCCCAATTAATCGATTTATTTAACTAAAAGATCCAAAATCAATTGGAACTAAAAAAAAAGGAAAACCTAGATCCAGCAATTAATTGAGTTTGTACAGCAAAAAAAATATATCCTCATCTCCATCTCTCTCTCTCTCTCTAACCTCATTCAGTCATGTTAAAGGGATAAAGCTGAAATAACACTCTCTCATCCATCTCATCATCAGACAAAAGAAAGAGAGAAGGGGGAAGCTTAACTATGGTTAGGTAGATCAACGGCTGGCATCGAAGGAAGATGGAATCTTGACCGTAGAAAGGGCATGTGTCTTCTTTTCTCTGGTTTCGATGTGCAAGCACCTCTGCCAAAACGTCCTCATGGAATTGGGAACTCCAATTTCCACTTTGGCGATAACGTTGTTGTTTCGCACGCGCCCAGACAATCCCATGTGGGGATCTCCTTCAATCGCCGCGCGAGTGGTTTCATTTCCCTACGCCAGCGCGTGCCGTGTGGTGTATGCTTTTTCTTCTGATTTTATTTTGTGTGTCAGCCATTTTTTTCGAGGTCTGATTATTGTTTTGTTTTTTTTTTAATATTTTTTGTGGGCAGGGTCGAAATATTGAATGATTGAATACTTAAAGCATTTATTATTGATTTGAAGGATTGTGAGATCTACTATTATTCGAAATAAAAATCATTTATTGGCCAAATTTTTAAGTTTTGATCAATTTTCGAATTTTAAAAATATTAATTATAGTATAATTTTAAGTAGTACTTATATTTACATATATAAAAAACACTAAAGAGTTGGCTAACTAGATTTATTAAAATTATCTAAATGTTTTGTTTCTGTCAGGCACATCAGCATAATTTTTTCTAAATTTGAGATTATGCGACAATTGAAAAAAAAGGTTATATTAGTAATTATGGTGAAAAAAAATGTAATTGGCAAAAAACTAATTTAATTATGTAATACGGCAAGATAATTAAGTAGCTGCCATGTTGAAAATATTAAAGGTCCTAGACGTTAGAATCATATGAATTTTACAACCTAATCGTAGTAATGCTTTATTTAATTTAATTGGGACGAAATATGGTGCGAAAATTGTCAAACACAATGAAATTTAGGAGTTATTTAAGCATAATTATACACGTGTATGCAACAAATAAGAGTTTGAAGTCTACACGAAATACAATTATGGGGCCATTATTTTAAACGAAACAAAGAAAGTAAGAAACTGGGGAGGTGCATGACACTTTTCATACAAAATACGAGTATATTATTAGCAGTACTTGATTTTAAATAGAGAAAAAAAGGTGAGTGGGAGGTTTATGGGCGGCTGGCAAAACTTGTCTAGCATGGGAATTAAAAATAAGAAAATCATTAATCCATAATTTAATGTATTTGACTTGGATTAGTTGGTTTAAGTATCCATCAATGTTTTTTTTAATCATTACCTAATATTTATTTTATAATCTATTTCTATTGTGTGATTTTACCAATAGTGGCTATGGATCTTTTTCACATTAAACATAAAGTAATTTGGCTGAAGTTCAATTGATATTGTGACTGACACTCATGACGGTAGAGGTTGAAATCCGTACTTTTAATGCATAATTGTATATAGTTCAAAAAATATGAAATATAAGTAGTAAGTATTAGACTATACTCAAATCCAAATCAATAAGACAAATGAAAAAAAATACTCCCAAAATTAGGAGTAACTAAATTAACTATAAATCGACCAAACTTTGAAATATTTTTGGCAATTTATTCAAAATAAAAGACTAAATTAGTGGTAAGTGGTAATGCAACATTGGAAGGGTCTCAACTTGCATGTGATTACAATAAGAAAATAATTGAGAAAAGAAAGGCATCTAAAAATAATGATGATAAATAGAGGCCATCATTTGCGAGAATTGCTCCCCACATGTGAACAACCATCTGTATATAGTGTCGCAATCTGAGCTCACAGCCAAGAACCTAAATGCCAAACCATTTCGATGTACTAGTACGTTCATTCTACTATGCTACTGCTACTGCTACTTATTCAAATCATTTATTTAAATTTTCAATTTGTATTTCATATAAAATCATCTTCATATTTTTGTGATGAGTACTCACCAGGACCAAAAGGAGAATTCAAGTTAGGGACTGGCCGGGCTCGCGGGCTGAGCTGAAATCAGCATACTGGCTCTACTGGTTCGGTTCTGTAATTGAAGGCATCCCTGCTCCAATTTCAAGCATAGAATGACACACATAAACAACTATATATATAGTCTTAAGGATCACAAACTACAATAATTCCAACTATCACATTGAACAACAATTCCTATCCTCACTGCAATTCGTGCTCTCCTAGTGAATGATCAAGAAAGAGCATCACATTGAACAACAAAGTTCAATATAATTGACATAAAACGATTACAGCCTGTGCGCTGCAACATGTCCAAGACACTAAAGTCACATAGGCTGAGGACCTTCCAACCATGGATTTTGTGCAATGGTCCATGCGCAGCAGCCACCCCCAACCTACATATCTAACCCACAGCCTCAACAAAAACTGCATATAGAGTTGCGTGCAAGAAAAACTCCATGTCGAGGTGGTGGAGAAAACATAGACACAAAAAATTAAATATTACCAAATAGCACTAGAAACACAATACAAGCTGAAGACATGATATGTAGTTTGTTCCTATGATTATCAGCAGCTAACGAGTAATGAGTAATACAATATTTAAGGGTTCAATTTGTGCCTCCATCACCAAGAAGAGTTCTGCAGCGTTGAGGTAAAGCAGTAGCAATTAGTGTTCAAAGATAGATTCAAACATTTCACTTGACATGTGAAAGCAGAGAGTCAGCACCACAAATAGAGATCAAGATGTTCGCAGGCAAATAAATGCAGAACTATTGCAATAGCACAGTCCAGATGGGTAATGAAGTGACAACATAATGGGCAATTGCTTCTATAGTGTCAAAGAAATTTAATTTTGTCAAATTCCCCACCATATTTGTCGTGTCCAGCTTTCATCCAATCTTAAAAAACATGATCTTAACATAATAGTAACAAAGAACAACAGATCATGTCATGTCAATTGCATTAGAAACATCATGTCCTGTAAAGTAATTAGCTCAAAAACTACTTTATATCTATGGTTCAACATAATGAACCTTTATAGTATCATACTGATGAGGCCACACCTAAACACAACTTCTGATTTAATATAAATATCGATACCACAACAGACTAGAGAACATCGTGAGAACCCCCTTAAGTAGCCAGTGCATGGCCAGACACAAGCGCGCAGCGGCCCCCCAAAATTAAGCTGTGTGGCCAGGCGATGACAAACGAATTACAGCTTGCACTGCAAAACCTACACATCTGCATTTGAATTCATGTTATCCACAATCCCTGCAGACAATAACATCAAGTTCCATATCTCTGCCAACCCACATTTGACAACATTTAAAACGAATCATCTTTGCCTTCAAATTCAAGTATTCTGGATGCCTCAAACAAGAAGTCACAGCTGATCTTGCAAGTGAACTGGAAGAAGAAGTAGTGTATTGGCACACCATAGAGTTGTTGGAGCCATTTCTGGGCATGGAAAATCAGCCATCATAAAAGCTCACTCCAAAGACGCATTACATCAAAACTGGAGCGTGACAGATACCCCTGTGCAGCTTGCTTAATTGCTTGGCCAACTGCAGGGTGTCTAAAATATTTGAATCATTGTTGAAACAAATATGCCCATTAAAAAAACAAACCTACGCAGTGGGCACCTGTAATATCAAATACCACAATTCATCAACACAGTCATCAAATGATTGCATCCAGCAAGACACCACCACCGACTCAAAACAGGTTGGAGATGTTGTCACTCCCACCCCCTCTCCCAATATTTTCTTTGTAAGTCAAATTTGGACCATGTATATAGCATCAAGAACAACTCAACTCAATTATGGTAAAATTCAAGGCAATTCTCACAGAGGGATTAACAAAACGACAGAGGAAAGGATGAAATGCAATGCTAGTAATGAAGGAGGATTGGCAGACTCAATAGCCATTAGCCATCATCATTGAGTGTGTCCATCTTTGGTCAAGAGAAATACCAATAACCCAATTACAATTCACTAGAGCATAAAGGATTCTAGAAAACTATTACTGAATAAAAAAAGGAGTTGATACGAGAACACTACATTTGTTTACTTACCACAAAGAGCTAGCAGCCACAGCAAAAGAGCAGGTGAGTGAAGTTATGTAAACTACTGCCCTGTGATATTCTAGTACTAGTATCCTATAATTCCATTTCCCATAACTTCATCTCAAAGTCTTATAAGGTCACCTGAATTTGATCTCTTCTTAAGATATCAAATGACACCATTATATTTCCAACATAAAATCAGAAAAGTAAAACTACTACTACTACTTTTCACTCTAATCAGCACATCACATACGATTTTAGGGAGATTTTGTTGAAAATGGTGAATTCATTTGGATTGAGAAACCTCCATTGAAGGAGGATGAAGTAACTGCCAAAATTGGGGAAAACTTTCGATAGAGAGAGTGGAGAAGAAAAAGGGAAATTTTCATTATGGACTACATTTTGAAAGAAGTTAATTGCAAAATACAAAGAAGGCCTTATATATAGGCACAAATACAAACAAATGAAATGCTAAACACTAACTAATAAAGGAAAACAATATCAACTAATTACATTTTTATTTTTAATTTCAACATGATTTTAGGGTGATTTCTTTCATGTTTACTACTAGCAATTAATGTACTGGAGTATCTCATAACCTTCATAGACATGGATATATCCTCAACCTGATGCCTTCAATCTATTGACACATGCCACAACATTTCAAGGTATCAAAAGATAACATGAAGTAGCGCACAAAATAATCAACTTACTGGAAAATTGCTAAAATCTCCTAGCAAATTATATACACCTAAATAACGAGTGATACGAATCCTCCAAATAACGACTGATAAATTGAGCATTTACCAATAACTTCCCTGCAATTGAGCAAATCTCATAGTGAATTATAAATACACAAATCACGAATGATACGAATCCTGCAAATGATAGCATTTACTGATGGAAGCTAACGATCATAAACTCCAAACTCAGAGCCTATCATCGCACGCAACACAAATGATTTCATAAAACACACTCAAATCAATACAACATTACCAAATACAGACGCTCGAATTCCCGCTCGTGAGCACAGCAACTCGAACAGTAGCTCAACAAATGTTACCTTGTTTCGCAATAATCGAATGAAAAAAGTAACAGAAATTTATGGGCTTAGATTAGTTCTCAGCTCATCAATTAAGTTGGGCCTATTGTATTGCGCAGCCCAACAATTCACATATTGAGACTCTAAATATATTCTACTACATAAAACTATGGAAATGCTATAGCATTTTCACTTTATTATTCCTATAAAATAACGATGATTACGCGAGAAAATTCTTTTATAATATAGCATGAACCTACAGTAATTCTTTTAACATCATCATTTATATCGTTATATGAATATATAATTTCGTGCAAATCATGTAAGGGCATAGTAGTTAAAATTAATTACTATTTCGACATTTTTATATACATGGATATAATTTCCATTGCGATATAAAAAGTCCGATTTCGTGCAAATCATAGGAGTAGTAATTAAACGTGGATCAATACTAACCCTACACATCATTCTAAACGTGAATTCCTTAATCCACTAACACTCATTTCACTACATTTTCCCTCCCTCTCTCTTACATTTCATATCTCTTTCTTACTTTACCAATTATACATTAAAATAAAATCCGTATCATTCACAATCTTGTCTATTTTTTATATAGTATTTCCATAGCTATACCATACCAAAAAGCTAAAATGCCAATTAACTCTTAAATCTAAATAAACCCTGTCCTGCACTCTGCAGTAGCTAATGAATCACTACCACTAGTAACTGTGAAGATTATGAATCACTCCATTAGAATAAAGTAATCTACACACATGTTTGTTGAATACTTTGGCTGACATCACTTTCTTAGTATTTTGACTTTTGAGCTATAGTAGTAATTCTAAGAATTAGTATTTTAATAATTTGTGTAATAAGATGTCACTGAAAAAAGAATAAAATAATATTCAGGTGAGGTATGCCGTAGAGTTGTTGTCGACGTGGCAACCACACAGCTGACGGAGGTGCATGCCCGATTTCAATAGCGCTTCTAATAAATGCAGTGTTATTCTCATAGAAACAGCTCTAATCTTCTTTCTTTTTTTTTCTCTCTCTCTTAATTCTTAACAATAGCAAAGAGTAATAGAGAGAAAAGCAAAGTAACGCAACGCCATTGATTTCATCAGAGCTTTATCAACACCTGGACCTCCTCCTCTCCCCCCACCTCATTTCCATTCGTCACTCTCTTTAATAACTCCAACTCTCAACTGTGGTTAAAAATCAAATCTTTAAATTTCACCATGAATGAAGCTTGCACAAGTGTCGTGGCTGCCCGCACCATCCTTGCTAAATTTAGAACATTTCCTCCCTTTATAAGATCCCCAACTCTCCTTCACCATTATATTCCCTCTCTCTACAAAACCAGAGATTTATTTTTCATGGACAGAAACGGCAATGCGGCTGAGGAAAGAAGCGGGAGGGGCCGAGGCCGAGGCCGCCGCCACAATCTGGGCCGGGCTGATCTTTTGGCGGGCCTGGGATTCAACGTGCAGAGAGGGCCCAGAATGGCGCGGGCCAGCCTCGCGATGCCCGGAGTGCACGTGCCGCCTCTGCCTGTCGCACGTGTGAGTTTTTTTAAACCCCTTTTTTTAGCCATTCGTTTATTTTATTATTATGGAATGATTTTTTTTGGGGGGGGTTTACTAATGTTCGTCTTTTTACTAACTGAATTCTCCATAACAGGAAATGAAAAACAAAACGCAACCAATTTTCTCCCGTATTTTTATGTGGAAATTATGTGATTTAAACAATTACATTATGAGACAAAAAAGTGAATTTAATTTTTCGAAATTTACAAATTTTGGAGCTATTTTGGTTGGGAGCACAGAAATTTGAACTAAATGTTTTCGTTTGTTAGCTAACCACTTTTTGCACTTTGTCTACTACACAAGACGGTGAAGGCTGGATGATTTTGTAACTGAAAAATTATAAAATAATGGATTAAAAGTTATTGGTTTGAAAATTTAAATTATGTATAGACTATAGTACATGTGTATACTATTTTAAAATTAAATATTACATCGATGTCCTGCTTTGATAGAAATATGTTAATTTGAATTGCTGAGTCATTTAATTTAATGCAGGTATAGATAAAAACAAATGGCCAGCTAGTCAAGAACAAAGCATGCTTCATTATAGTTTAAAATCACATGATAATTGTTACTAAATAATTAAATTGTACTAGCTATGTAACATAAAATTACTATGTTTATGTGTATGTTTATAATTAATCTGTTAATCTGATCAGTTACTAATAGTGCATGTTAATTCAAGCATGAAGGGTAAAGTTTCCAGATATTGATTAGCTTAAGAAGAATGTGATAACTTATGTAGTATGTTAATAGCATGCCATGGATGTGACAATAGTGGGGTGTTTTAATTATGTCTTTATTGGGTATATGTGTCTTAAACATTATTTTTACGATTATAACGAACTCTGGTGGTTAATAACGAACGACCGTTGGAGTAACTGAATTCTTGCTACAATGGATATTAACCAATTATGTACGCCTCTAGCTAGGTCTAGTCAATGTTTCCGAATTTGCCGGCCTTGTAGTTTGTGTGTGACACATCAATAGATAAAATGTACTACTATATAGACATATTTAGATACTGTTTAGACATGTTTATTTTGGTAAAAAAAAATAAGAATCCTTTGTATCTAAAGTTCCTTAAAATTATGATTTTTTTATCAGTTATTGACCTATATTATTGTACATGCGCCATACGTACCATTAATCAAGTCTATAAAAGTCGAATATTCGCCGGTCTATATATTCAAGCATAACATCTCAGCATATCTAACATACACTCTACATTAGTTAAAATTTTATGTGTATATATGCCACTAAAATACACGTAAATTTTAACTAACGGTTCGAACTAATGCTTGTGCATTAGTTATATATATGCGTCACTAGAACTAGTAAATCCTTGCGGGAAGGTCTCACATGGTCCGGACTGGTTTTTATCGAGTTTTCCGTGATTTTATAGGCCTATTTCCATGCCTCTTTGTCCAATATCTTGACTATGGTATAACTTAGGTTAACAAGATCTTGATTAATACAGTAATATGTTTGTATGTGTATATATGCAATCATCGAATCTTTCTGTTAACAAGTAATAGATGCATCTCTTTTTCGATCCTGGAGTAATGATGCATCTGTTTTTCGATCCTCATTACATCGGTTGTTAACCTATCTATACGCACGTAATTATATGTAGTTAGTTGGTTATTGTAGATTTGTTAGATTAAGACAGTTTTGATTGTTTTCTAATGTTTTCAGGAAATAGATGTCACAAAACTTGCATATCTTTTCAATAAGCAGCTAAGGAACAGCGACGTAGGAGTCTTGAGAAGGATGATCCTTCCAAAGGTCCACAGCTTTAATCTTGCTCGTTAATACGTTATGCACAGTAATCAATTAAATCCTAGTCGTCTAAGTGTAACGGCTTCATGCATCGTTTCTCCTCTAATTTGTAATGTTACATTAACCAAGTAAATGTTATTCGACATTTGATTAACTAGTTCACGAATTTCAGAAAGAAGCTGAGAAATATCTTCCTGTCCTTCAATCAAAAGAAGGAATTGCGATAAGCATGCTCGACATGGATGGAATTCACGAGTGGTGGTTCAAGTACAGGTTAGAATTGAACATATTCTCGTAAACAACATATTTTCTCATCCAACATACATATATACTTGTAAGATTGTAGTTCATTAAATACTTGTTTAGATCCTAGATGTTTGAAGGAAAAGTGGTGTTTTCATGGTTTGTATAAGTAGGCTGCCAAAATTGCCTAATTATTCCACTGTATTTGCTTTCTCTCACATTCAGGGCTTGTTTGGTTTCTTAGTTTCGTCAAGAAAAAGATCCTTATAAGCTAAAAACATAGTCATTAAATCTACACAATATCTTAACTTGTCATATCAAGTCAAGCAAACCATTTTCGCATGGTTTATGACATTGAAATACAAAGTATTGTGTCATTTTCAAGTTTATTTGCGTCTTTTTTCACTTGGTTTATGGCATCATCCGACACAGATTCTGGCCGAACAACAGCAGTCGGATGTACGTGCTTGAGTACACCGGTATGAACACCTTTAACCAACTTGCGTCATTTGCTTCCTTCCAGTTTGTTTGCTCCTTAAATCAATATAATGTGGTGGCAAATCTTCTCAGGGGAATTCGTGCACGTTCATGGTTTGGTAACCGACGACTTCATTCTCGTCTACCAAAACGTCGAAGACGGAGGATATGTAAGCAAAGATTTACATATGCATACTTGATTTACATTCATGTTCGATAAAAAAAATGGAGTGGTGACTTTGCATAATATTGCAGATCATCGAGGCAAGAAAGAAAGGGAAAGATCTTGCACCAAGGATGTCCGACAATCTTGCGATGATTGGAGCAGCACCCGAGCTGGACCTCCTCGAACTCCCTGATCTAGATTACACTGAGATGGTGTATGCGTATGACAACGAGTTCTTGGACGACTCTCCCCTCAACTACACGGGGGACTCGATCAACTTACCAAACCTCGGATCGGACTCCTCTTCCGAAGCCAAAAATAATGAAGACTCCGACTTCGACTTCGGGTTGTGAAAAGTATTGAAACTTTTGGTTTGGAAAGAAGTATGTGGGATGGGGTAAGTATTGGTTACGTACACATAAATAAATACATAAAGCTAGAATAAAAGGTAAGGTACTATCATATTCCTGTGTTTTCTATTGAATGAACTTAAATTATCGTTATACATATCCAGAACTTTGTTGTTACTCGGACTCATTTTTTTTTTAAGTTCAGGTAGTATAGAATTTAGGAAAAAAGTTTTTCCAATGGGAATCACGCCAAATCAAATGGCATGTTCAGTAGACTGATCACGCCAATCCAATTGATAAATATCCATCCCAAAAAATCAACAATCAATCCATCAACTGAGTAGAGCTTCAATTCGAATGCGCTGTTTGCACGCCATTTTCAAATACGCATTGGCATTATTGATTTTTCCTAATAAAGAAATGCAAAAAAAACAAAAAAAATCGAATCAAATTTTACTATTGATACTCATTATTATGTGAGTAGACGTTCAGCCAACAGTTTTGATCATTTTGATCAGCCAACCAAACTGTACTTCAAGCTTTGATTAACCAAATTGAAATAATGTCTTGCAATTCCCAAATCTTTCTAAATGATAACTATTGTAAAAAATGCCCAAAAATCAAATCAATTCAAATCAAATGGCTGTAACTATCATCCCTATAAAATAAAATCAATAAAACAAGCTCCCATGAATCCTCCCACCAATAATGAAATCACAAATAAGAAACAAAATAAAACAATAAAAAACTCGTATTCTCAATGATGAGGATCATCTCAGTTATTTGTCACAGGAAAAAAGTAGAAGGTTGCAGTGGCTAAGTTTGAACCCTCCACACATTTTGCCGATTATTTTAAATTTTGCAGGGAGGCACTTTCACAAATCCTATTGCGGCATCTAGTCTACAAGTTTGCAAATATGCAGAGTACTCATCTCTTCAAAATCAAATCAGTCAAAAGCATATGAAAAAAAAGTCGAAAGTTCGATAAACCCGAAAGAATACTCCCGATCTCTTGATGGCGAGCAAAGTTTGATTTTATGATGAATTTATGTAACTTGTTCTACGCCTTAATAGGCTGGGCTGCAGGAGCAGCCCCACCGGTCGTTGGCCTGAAAGTTTTGAAAAACGAATGTCAGCGACGAATGTGGGGAGTTAGTTGGGTCATAATGTAACAGCAACGAAAATATACTTACAGGCCAACAAAAACTTTGAAAGCATCATAGATACCCCACTGGGCTCCGGTGAGAGTTCCAATCATGACAATACGAAGAGGAAGTCCTCGGGTGAATAGACCCACGACCCCTATCTTCTTTACAGCCTTTAGAAACAAAAAAACAAAAGGGAATGAAACACATAAATGGCAGCTTAAATGTTTTGTTGAGTGGAAAAATCAAAGGAAACAAGAGCACTTACATCACCAACCGTTGCACCCTTGGCATTGTTGAGGAAAGAGACGAGGTTGTCAGCTGGATGTGATACAATGGCACATAACACACCAGCAATGTATCCACCACCGAAACTCACACCAAGCTGGAGGGGCTTGCTGCATTCGTTTTTAGGTGTGGGGATAGCATGCTTGTAGATCAACTCCACAATAGTCTCGAAGGACGCAAACTTCATCATTGTGTCTGCAGGTTAAAACATTAGCTCTCAGGTGAGATGAAATTTCTTATACAAAGCAGAATAGTGATGAACCAATGGAAACTTCATCATTGTAGCACACTATCAAACAATGTTTACAATTACAGATAAAGTACCAGAAGAAGAAATAAAAAAGAGGTTGAGAACTTACATGGAATTTGACGCCCCCATAGAGGAACCAGGCCCTTGTACAGTCTGCAAGGGTTGACAGATTATGACTAACATAACTTCATATCAAGCTATAGAAGGTCAAAACAAAAGCATAAGTTATCTAACATACCCTAGAGCTCCTTCGGATCTCACAAACTTGGGAAATCCATCAGACAGACCTCTAGCAAATCCAGGCTGAGTCTGAACCCGAACCTTCACAGCTTCCATAGGGCAAAGGGCAACATCGGCAATCAACTCAGCAGATGCAGAGCCGGCAAGATAGATGAGAGTCTTGTACTTAGCTGCGTTTTCTGGTCCAGCAAGGTCGGAATAGTACTTCTTAAAGAATTCATAGAATCCAAACTTGCATGCACCCTGAGCACTGTAACCTAGGAGAGTAGGTACCCAGCCCCTGAAGAAACCTTTAACTCCCTGCTCCTTTAGTAGCACTCCGAAACCTGATGAGATGCTCTTGTACTTGGCGGGATCAATCTGGCAACATAGACAAACATAGACTTAATTTAGACTTGAGTTCCGGCTGCCTAATGCCCCATTACCAACCTATCAGCAGACACTTTTCCAGTTATATATTTTGTAAGATCAATCACTTTCCTTCCATAGTACGCAAACACAAAATTTTGTATGATATATCTTCACCAATATATCAGAGAATATTCTTCACTAAATAAAATGATGAAAAAACAAATGAGCTATTCGTGTTTCTGATTTCAGAATTCATCATATTTGGTAAACATCCACAAAATTCTGGAGTGTCGGACACTCAAATCTTCACGAAGATACCATAGAATGTGTTTTGCTATAAATGGATCAGAAACCAAATGAGTTATTCACATTTCTGATTTCAATAAACATCACATGTTTCTGATCTAACAAAATCAACTTACATAGTAGTTCAATTATCATCATGATTAGATGAGAAAACACAGAGACGAACATGGTAACATCAAGTCATCAATAGATAAAAATCAGGTTCTAGATCATGAAACTAGGCGTGTTTGATTCATCACCAGTTTTAACAAACCTTGAATTTAGATCACAACAACAACGATCATAAATAAAAACAGAGAGGGAGTATATAGATCTAATCAACAAACTAGTCGACACAAGTAAATGGCAAAAGGATTCGTCGGCAACGAGAATACACGGAGTCAAATACATCTTCTACGAGATATACGACACAATCGTAACAATAATGAAGTAAAACGAAGCTAGGGCGAAGAGATCTATACCTGCATATTACATTTGACGAGATCGAGAGGAGTGACAGCCATGTGAGTAAGGCCACAGCTGAGAATTCCACCAACCGTACAGGCGGCGTAGAACTGAGAAGAATACATCTCGATCTTCCCTGGATCGCTCGGCGCCTGAATCATGAATCCGCCGCTGGAAGCGGAAGCCGCCGCCGGCGGCGTAGAGGAAGGCGATGCCATTTTATGGAGATTTAGGGGTTTAGAGGTGAAAGAGGAGCTGTAGAGATAGGACGGGATGATAGACTGGCGGTCGGAGGAGAAAGCCATGGGCGGCGGTTCTAAGGCGGCTCCTCCGGGAACGGTAGTAGAGTTTTTTCCGATTGAAGAAAACCAAAAGCAGAAAGCGCAGCAGTGTTACTGGGAAAAGGAAATCATGCGTAATTTATATACGAGCTAGGAATGTGAGATTTGCCCTATATCCGCGTTTACTATAATGCACCGGTCGTTTTGCCTTGCCTACCGCTAAATACGGAGATTATGATGGGTAGTATAGTCATTATACCTCGTCCATACCCTTTGTAATTTTAAATCATAACTTTTAGTTATATTTAGTTTATCAAATAAGTTTTGATACTCCCTCTCGTTCCCTCGTAGTTGAGGCGAAACTAATACGTATATATTTAATAACATCATAATTTTTTTTAAAATGTTAACATCGAAACTAATATAATATGACAACAACACCATATATTGACATATTAATCAAACCATATATAACAACAAATATGATACTATGTCGTATTGTTATCATGTCATATGTGATTTTGTCATATTAGTTTCAGTTTTAATCCGCACGGAACTAAGTATTTACCAAATTTTTATGATTCAAATGGTAAGTATCTCCAATTAATAATCTGTATTTTAGATAGTCTTTTTTCCTTTCAGTAAGTGAATATTATTCAAACTTTAAGTAAATGTGCTCTATTTGAAATTGCATTAACAATAACAAAATTTGCCAAAACACATCCCTCAAAAATACCAAAACACATGTAAATATAGCTTAATTAATTTGCCAAAAAATACTTTCATAAAATTAGTAAAATAGAAAAGGTAAAACTAATTGGTTTATTATTAGTTAAAAGATGAATAAACACGAGAGACAAGAGAAAATAATGACATTTGACGAGTGCATAAACAATAAAGCTGGATAAATCCTCCAAAACACGAAGAAATTTACTCATGATTGTTGTCTCAACTCCAGTATTAACTTACATCGACTAGAAATGAAACCACTAACAATGAAAAATCAATTTAATGAATACATCCACGTGTTACCAACAACACAAATAGGGAAACAACCAACATTCTTGGTGTTATTACCATCAAAGAAGCCGAAGATGCGATGTATCGTTCAATCTCAGCCGGTTTTCCACTAGCGTTGCAGCACCGTGATTGAAGAATCTTCGACACAGAACTTCTGTGTCATCACGGAGCTGCACCCCAGGAGGCCCGTCAGGAGGCATTTGATCGACATGGAATGGCTGAACACTCCAATATACGAAGAAGACACGAAAGAACTGGGGGTGATTCTCGCATTCATGTCTCGTGTCACACCTTGGCTATTGGGCACTACTACTACTACTACTCGGGGAGACATCTCATCATTGGCCTCATTGTCTCCCGTCGTCACTATCTGGGGCCTGCTCTTACCGGACTTCTTCCCGTGAAGGCCTTGCCGGTGCCTAGTGCCAGAGAAGACACGTCTCGTTCGGGGCTTCGGGCATCATGTTTAACTAGACTGTTGTGCGCGAACAGGCCCAGCGGGCCGTTGGGAAAGTTTTCGAGCTCTCCTCCAACTTCCATATTTCGACATTTTTCTGTCATTTTTGGGCTATATTTTGCACATTTCTCACAGAATATATCAAAATATCAAAATAGATAAAATATGCAAATAATGGACATGCAATGCAACTTTGATACTCAAAATGGACCAAACAATAATATTAAAACAGTGCATAATTCGAGCGTATCACTCATCTTAAAAGGTAATTATATAATTTAAAAAAAACTAATCAACTCTAAGAGAAGAAGATAAATTTAAAAGTACAAATAAAATAACTAACTCTTTATCTTCTAGAAAATGATGAATAAAAGTCTTGAACAACAAACAATATATTTTAATAGAATAAATCAAAGTCTAAGCCAATTTTAACTAAATATATTTTAATAATTTAAACATTTTATATAGCTTGAATATTAAATATAATTAATAATTTGTATTAAATATAATTTAAAAATAATTTCACTCTACTAAAGTGGAATGAAAAAATATTTAATAAATTAAAATATTTAATTTATTGAATTAAAAAGTATTTAATTATTAAAATATATACTATAAATACCAATAAATTAAAAGGATTAGCATATGAGCCAAGACTGCCTTTCATTTTTAGCCCAAATAATTAAATAAATTTTTAATTGGGCCTTCCTTTAATTATTTACTGCAGCCCATATAATTTAAAATGGAGTTGGGCAAAAATAATGCTTCTACTTTTTAGCCCAAAAGAATTAATACAATTATTCTAGCCCAAACCAGAACTTGACCCAATTAGAAATACTTCTCATCTTCTTCTTCCCCATTCTAATAACCTACTCTCTCCGTTCCGCAGTAATCGAGTCATTTCATTTTCTGCACTCATTTTAGAAAAATGATAACAAATAGTTAAAGTGGAGAAAAAGTAAGGTAAGAGAGAACAATGTAGATAAGATTCTTATCTACCTTATTCTGCTACTTACTTTACTATTTTATTGAAACATTTTTTTTCGACATAAAATTTAAGAATAGTGTGTTAAATGAATGGTGAATAAAGTAAGAGAGATGTAGAGAGAATAACGTAAAATAGAGAGTTACTATTTGCCTGACTCAATTATCTTAGAACTTTCCTAAAATAAAAAAAAGTACTCAATTAATATTCTTCATAGAATTTGTAAATGGTATTTATAGAGATTTCAATCTTGTTTGGGAAGCTATTGTCTCTTAGAAGACAGCCATCTTGTCCTACAATCTTGTGTTCGTTATGTTTCACCCAATAGACATGTTTACCATAGTACTTTCAAGTTTTCTGCCTAAAAGTTTCTCCAAAATGATTCTTTTATGTATACATATGGATATAGATTATGATTGATATTCCGTGGGTAGTAGGCAAACTTAATTGATATGCTCAAGTTGAGAGTAACTAAATCGAAATTGATTTGCCCAACCAGAGAGATCAAGTACCGAATCAATTCATAATATGTCTTATAGAGTAGTTCACTCATTTAATTAAATTAATATAGTATAAAATTAGAATCCACAATTTACTAAAGTTTTGCACTCACGTACCGATCCCAAACCCAAACCCAAACGTGACGTGACGAACGAAACGAGTATTAGCTAAACGGTTATTAATAGAGAGGAGTCACGTGGAACTTGAGGTTTCAATTCAACAAATTTATTCCACTCAACTAGCTAGCTACTCATTTCATTTGAATTTAAATTTGGTTTCAAATTGGCTGGAATTTGGACTTCTTCCATCCTCACACAAAAGACACATCAAAATTAAAAGTTTCCATTTGAATTCAAACTTTTTTACCCGAAGCTACCATATGTTACATAAACAAGCATTAAATATTAAGAGCGAGATAAATGAAAACTGATTATAAACATATCAAACAGTCAAAAAGAATTTCAATTTATATTTTCAGAGACATTTTTATGTGACATATTAATTTGATTTTCGAAAATGCCCATTGATTAAAAATGTCAAGTGTTAAACTTCGTGTATATGATTTATTTTATTTTTTGAAATTTAATTTGTTTAATCGGCTGATTTTTAATTAATCACCGGAACAAATCATGGTCATTTGCACTATAGAGTTGTCTTCTTCTTCTTCTTTTAAAGTACGTGATTTTTTCACCAAGCGTACCCTATGGTAAAAATGGACTTGGTGGGCAACCTAATTATTACGATTTTGACAAGAATGGATTATAATGAAATAATAAAACAATGAAAAACTCTTAGACATTATAGGGAGCCTATTACATGCAATAAAAAGGTAGAGTAATACTAGGTTTGGTACTATGTAATTTTCCTACTAAACCTCTATAGTAACATATTTATGGCACTTTCCTAAGATAAATGTTACCCAAATTTAGTATAGTTATGATATGTACTTCATAGATTATGTTGAATCTTAGTATGTGTGTCAAATGAAGGTTACAATAAGTATGAATCGGAAGAGGCGAGGGTATTGGCATACACCAACATCAAAATTCTATGATGGTGCATCATCCGGTGAATGAAATGAAACTTAGAGCATCCGCAACGCGTCTCGTTGTTGTCTCTATCTCGTATCGGAGAGACGAGACCGCATCGAGACAACATTGCGGGCTCCGTCTAATCCCCAGCCCGTCCCCAGCTCGTCCCGTATCTCGTCGCTGAGAGGCAGTCCGCGAGCGTATCGCCACGCTCGTTGGCCATGTGGCGAGTTGTGGTTCGTCCGTGACGCCCACTCACCGGCCCGCGAGTGGGCGTCGTTTATTTCATTTGAAAATGTATTTTTTTTGTTTTTTTAAAATTCAGAAAAAAATAAAAAAAATCTCAAAATTATACTAACCGTTTATAGCCGTTTTTTACAAATTTTTATTTATTTATTATTTTTTTAAGCCCCCAATCACTTCTATAAATATCAAATCATTCTCACAAATTAATCCACAAAAAAACTCTCTATTCTCACTCAAACACTCTCAAACACTCTACATTCTTCATCTCAAAACATTATTCTTCTCCCAAATTTAATCCATTCATGGATCCATTTGAGCAAATGCGTCGAATAATGGAAGAATTACTAGAAGAAGATCGACATAGGGAGGAGGAGGAAGCCGCGACGCCTCAAAGGCGATCCCAGACTTACATCCATCGTAACCGGAAGGAAGTCGCCGCAAGGTTGGTACGCGATTACTTCTGTGAGAACCCGGTATGGGGAGAGACCTACTTCTGTCGCCGTTTCTGCATGCGGAAACGACTATTTCTGCATATCGCAAATACATTGGCAGCCCGGGAAGAGTTCTTCCAAGAAGGGTTCGACGTCGTTGACCGTCCCAGTCACACGATGTTCCAGAAATGTACTGCGGCAATCCGTCAGCTTGCTACTGGACAAACGGCGAATTTGTTTGACGGATACCTGCACATTGGAGAAATCATTGGGAAAATGTGTTTGATGAACTTCTGCAAAGGCATCCGGGCAGCCTTCACCGACGAATTTCTCCGGAAACCAAGCACCGCAGATTGTCAATTTCTGCTCTGACTTCACGAACAAGTGCACGGATTTTCTGGGATGCTTGGCAGCGTCGATTGCATGCATTGGCAATGAAAGACTTGCCCTGTGGCGTGGAGGGGGTCATACACGAGCGGCCACAAAGGCACCCACCCCACCGTTATACTCGAGGCCATTGCCGACTACCGGCTATGGATTTAACATTCGTATTTCGGGGTCCCCGGATCGAACAACGACGTCAACGTGCTCAACCAATCTGACCTCTTCAACGAAGTTTTGAATGGTAAAGCGTCGGCCATCAACTTCATCGCTAACAACCGGTAGTATAAAATGGGGTACTATCTTGCCGACGACATCTATCCGAAGTGGCCAACCATCGTGAAGACGTTCAACGGGTCGATGAACGAAAAGTAGGATCTTTTTGCGCAGAAGCAAGAGGTTGCTCGCAAGGATGTGGAGAGAGCGTTCGGGGTTCTCCAAGCTCGCTTCAACATTATCAAAGCCTCGGCTCGTACGTGGTTTATGGAGAATATGGTCGACATCATGTATACATGCATAATCTTGCACAACATGATTGTCGCCGACGAAGGACCTGAGGCGGGAAATTGGTTCGACCCTGAAACCCCGGGAAGCTCTACCGCAAGTAGTCTGCCTCGCAGTGGAGTGCATCCGTCCATGAAAGATCGGTTGTCTGTTCGGGCAAGGACACGTGATTCTACCGCCCACGCCCAACTCCAGGAGGATCTAATGGATCACATTTGGGCAAAATTTGGCAACTAGTAGACGTACATGATCGCCATTAGACAACTCTTTCTTCTGCTTCTTTGAGTTTTGAAATTTTGAATTTAGAGAGAGTGAGCGGAAGATTTTAAATTATGTAATTTTTTATTTTTTTTTGGATTTTATTAATGTGGTTTTTTATTTTTTTTAGAATTTTAAGTTGTAATTTTATTTTATTTAATGAAGTGTGTTTTTATTAATTGTATTTGTCGGAAATAAAAATAAAAAATGAAATTAAATGAATAGTTAAGGGATGAGATGGTTAAGAGATGGAGGATTGCAGGTGTTGTCTCCTAGTTAAGAGATTGGATGAAAAGTACAGTGGGACCCATGAATAGTGAAGAGATGAGACGATTAAGAGACGGATAAAAGACAGCGTTGCGGATGACCTTATTGTCTACCACTAATACTCAAATAGCATGAAAGATGAGATTGATTTGAAGATGAGATTGATTTGAATTCTAGTACTCCCCCATCTTTGAAAGGTATGAACTATTTTTCTATTAGTTTGTTTCTAATTTAAGCATGTTACTCTATAGTACATCATTGCAACTTATACCATTACTGTATAGTACATCATTTTATTTACAACTTATACCATTACTGTATAGTACATCATTTTATTTACAACTTATACCATTACACTACACTATTAATGATGTAGATCGTTCACTTTTCACCAGCACTACCTACACTACCATTTATTTCTCCCTCTTTTGCTTTTCTAATTAGTAGAGTATATATTAAAATTATTAAAATATGTGGTTTGTACTTTTTATTTAGGGACGGAGTATCTTTTATTTCACTTTTAAAATACAATTAATTTGACTTATTGTTGGGCTTATATTTCAAGGACAGTAAAAACACAATAGTCATTAGCAATAAAGACGATAACTATGCAATATCCCCAGCCCACGACAATATATAGAATTTCTAAGAGCATCCATAGCGGTTGAAATCCGCCGTCCGTCCGTGCCAGCGGCGCGGCAACCGCTGCTCGCCGCTGTGCTCTTGCCGCTGACACGACGCTACTAGATGCATCGATCACGTTCGTGCCAGTGAGCAGCCTACGTGTCAGCCTGTGATTTGCCAACGGCAATGCCGTTGGCAATTTGTTTTTTTTAAACCGGATTTTAATTAAAAAATCTGATTAAAAATAAAAAAAATATTTTCCCACTTCCCAGAAAATTATATCCTTTTTATACCCACTTTTAATTTATTTTTTAATTTTTTTCCCCAAAAATACACATTTTCATCTATAAATGCCCCCACTTCCACACCAAAAAATTCACACCACACTACACAAATCTCATCTAAATTCTCTCATTTATATTCTTACAATTCTCAATCTTTCTTTCACACACAACAAAAAAATGTCTGGCTCCGGCGATCACCCCTCCGGCTCCCACGGTTGGAACCCCGATTGGTTCGGTTCACAACCATTTCCTAGTCCGGAAACGGAATATTCGGCCCCTCCTCAAACCCAAGGTTCGCAAGTTCCGGGTGGCTACCGGCCTTACCCGATCGACGACCAAGATGCCCCTGAAGGGCAATACGGGTGGACACCCGAACCACCCGTACCTAGAGCGGGAGGGAGCGGCCCCTCTCAAACTCCCCCTCTTCCTACTCGTGGTGTCCGCATCCGTCACTCCGGGGGAGATGGAGCAATTATTCAAAGCGTACTTGTCAATCTCCGAAGATCCGGGGGTTGACACGAACCAATCCGATGACCATTATTGGTGGCGCATCTGTCGCCGGTACAATCAAAATCGGCCGCTGAAACAATCGAGCGCAACGAGAGTATGGTGCGCAATGTTATATACAAAGCCAACGAAGAAATCCAAAAGTTTTAGATATATTACCTCCAGGAAGAGCGGTCAGCGGGGAGTGGCTAGTGCGAGCTTGACATCATCAGTTCCGTCTTGACGACCTACCAATCCATGAACTACAAGCCGTTGAAGTACCTCAACATTTGGCCGGAGACGCGGGCGCATCCGAAGTATAGGGGAGGCGTATCATCCTCCTCTAGCTCCTCCTCCAAACGGTCGAGGTCGGTATCCCTATCCGACGCCGTCTCCGAGGATGTGGCTAGCCAACTTGCCGGAGCTAACTTGGGTAGCCCTGACGCCGGCTCGAGCAGTTCCTGACGCCGGCTGCAAGGAAGGAAGAAGGCGGCGGCCAACCGTCGTCGCGCCGCGACTCTGTCCGCCCCCATTCCCTATGTGCCACCTCAACCCCCACCAACTCGTTGTGGGGGATTTTGGCCCAACTCAATTTGGTCGATAGGTCAACTATGACCCCCGGGCAACTTCGTTCGCATGTGGCGATGATACGGGGTCTCCAAAGAACATTGGGAGTATAACCGGATGAATAGTCATCCACGGGGGTAATTTTTATTTTTAAGGTGTTTAATTATGTAATTTTTAATTTTTAGGATTTTAATTATTCAATTTTTAATTTTTAGTATTTTAATCATGTAATTTTTAATTTTTAGTATTTTAATTATGTAATTTTTATTTTTTTGTAATTTGAAATATTATTCCGGGTATTTTTAATGCATTTTAATTTTGTGAAAATGTTTTTATTTAAATTGAATAATAGAATGGTTGGACCATTGAGCTTGTCCTTGTGGAAAAACACGGATGTGGGTGTTGTGCTCTTGCCTAAGAGCAGGGAGTAAAAGTGGGATCGGACCCACATCCATACTCGTTGGCAAGAGCACGGATGTGGATGCTCTTACCTTTCATGTTTTTTTTAGGTAAATATTTTAAGACTCATTGTTGATTCTTGATTGTTCTGTCCATGTTTTATCTAATACTAGTTAATGTTAATTTAGATATTATATGTAATCATTTATGGTTGTCTATACAAAAATATTTTAGTAGATATACGTAAATTATTGTCTACACTGATTGAGTCACTGATTGAGTTGTGTACTCAATAAACATTTTTAGTTTCTATTGAGTGTCATTTTCTCTTTTAGCAAAAATCATATTCTATAATATTCTTTATTTTATCTACCCTTCAGTTTTACTATTATGCATATTTAATGTATGTAATTATCTACTCTATTCTCGTTTGATTGACACACTATATTTTATGTTTTGTTTTATTTGCTATCTATTTAATATAACTAAACACTAATAATTTAAATATTATGATAAAAATGTATTGATTAACTTGAAGACATTTTTATGATAAAATTTATAACAAGAAATGACTCATTAAATAAATGACCCAATAGCATTTAGAGCATCCGCAATAGAGGCGAGCGCACCGGCTCGCCGATTTTTGGCGCTCGCTGGTCCGCTCGCCGAACTATTGCAGCCGGCGAGCGCTAAATCGGCGAGAATTTCGGCGAGCGCACGCCGATTCCCGGGCGCTCGCCGATCGGCTCGCCCCTATTGCAGCCTCCCAATCGGCGAGCGGAAATTTTAATTTTTTTATTTAATGTTTTTTATGAAACTAATTCTTGGTCGTTTCTCTTTTATAGAGACATCCGTGAATGTTTTATGTACCACTTTCGATGTGGGACAAACTCATTCTTAGTTGTTTCTCTTTTATAGAGACATCCTTAAATGTTTTATGTTCCACTTTCGATGTGGGACAAACTCATTCTTGGTTGTTTCTCTTTTATAGACATCCTTGAATGTTTTATGTTCCACTTTCGACGTGGAACAAACTCATTCTTGGTTGTTTCTCTTTTATAGAGACATCCTTGAATGTTTTATGTTCCACTTTCGATGTGGGACAAACTCATTCTTGGTTGTTTCTCTTTTATAGAGACATCCGTGAATGTTTTATGTTCCACTTTCGATGTGGGACAAACTCATTCTTGGTTGTTTCTCTTTTATAGAGACATCCTTGAATGTTTTATGTTCCACTTTCGTTGTGGGACAAACTCATTCTTGGTTGTTTCTCTTTTATAGAGACATCCCTGAATGTTTTATGTTCCACTTTCGATGTGGGACAAACTCATTAATGAGGATGTTGTAATGTTATTTTAATTTTAATGAAGTGTGTTTTTTTAATTAATGTACTTTTTAAAAATGTAATATTATCATTGAATTTTTCCGTATCTGTATCGTAAATTTAATTTCGCATTTTGTGTGATTGTTAATTATTTGTTTTTAATGCTGATGATGTGGCTAGACTATGACCGGACTATTGCTTGTCCAGTTGTTTGTGCTGATGATGTGGCAGGGGGATTTTAGTGTTGATGATGTGGCAGGGGATTTTAGTGTTGATGATGTGGCAGAGGAGTTTATAGCTGGGCTGAGCTATTGCTTGTCAACTTCCTACTTTAGATGTTCTTATATAATGATAAAATTTTAATTTATATAAGTAAAAAAAATACACATTTCCCTTCCCTCCCCACTTTCTCTTTCTCTGAAAGCTAGTGACCTTTTCCGCCTACGTCTCTGCATTCTGCAACTCTCTTTTACAGAAAACACACACACACACACACCACAATGCCGAGGTCGAACGGCGGCGTTTGGATGGACGGAGAAGAAGACGAAGCCATCTCATGGCCGCTGCGGCCCCACAACGACAACGCCGCCTCTCTCACTTCCTTCAAGTCCATGCTCGACGCCGATTGCTTCATCAACAATGCCATCAACGCCCCCAATCCATTCCACCACCCTGAATTCACCTCCCTTTTGTTCAACCCTCTCGATTCCTCTCCTTCCCAACTCGACCCCTTGCACGCATTTTTACCCCCAAAATCTATGCTGCCCTCTCTCTTCGATTTGAGTTTCGACCAGACCTACTTCCCCGCTCCCGACGCGCCTATGTTTAATGGATTTAATCCCCAATTTCAATTTTCCGACTATAGCGCCGCCGGCATTGGAGGTGCTGCTTTGAGCACATTCGATTTCGAGGGTTTCGACAGGTCTAAGCTGCTGAGGCCGCTCGAAGTCCAGCCGTCGGTGGGAGCGCAGCCGACTCTGTTTCAGAAGAGGGCGGCGCTGCGGCAGAATTTGGGGGCTATGAGCGACGAGGGTTTGACAAGCGTTGATGATACAGGGGGAATGAGTATGGGGAGGAAGAGGAAAGCGGAATTTGAGGATGAAATGGAGAATTACGATTCCGATGACGCCGCGGAGAAATTCGGCGATAATTCCAACGCCAACAGCAGCGTGACGGTGGGTGGCCACAAGGGGAAGAAGAAGGGGATGCCGGCGAAGAATTTGATGGCGGAGCGGCGGCGGAGGAAGAAGCTCAACGACAGACTTTACATGCTCAGATCCATTGTGCCTAAAATCAGCAAGGTAGGTCTCGATTTCCCCAATCCACTAAACAATTTCGTACAATTTGTTTGGGGGTTTATCGGATTTCGTCCAATTTCTTTTTTTTAGTACTACTAAAATTTATGCTACTGAGTTTGTGCAAATGTGAATTCTCTCCTGCATTTAATGAATCTCGTTGTTCGTCATGTTCAGAATCAGAAATATCAGAGTGCATGTTTCTGTGCTGTTAATATTGGGAGTAAATGCTCCATTTCCGGTTTTGATTTATCATTTTCTGTTTTCTTTTTGGTGAAATGATTGATTCGCAGATGGATAGAGCTTCAATTCTCGGCGATGCAATAGATTATTTGAAGGAGCTTTTGCAACGGATAAATGATATTCACAATGAACTTGAAGCTACCCCAGCTGGATCTTCTCTGATGCATCCATCACCGAGCTTCCATCCTTTGACGGCCACCACGCCTCTCGCCCTCCCTTATTGCGTCAAGGAGGAAATCTGCGCAAGCTCAGCTCCCAGCCCCAAAAACCAACCTGCAAGGGTACATTTATATGCATATTTTCTCGATTTAGATGGGCTATTAGGTTTTTTTTTGCATGATTGCATGTTTAATCGGATAATAAGCTTTAGAAGATCAAAACTCTTATGGTGTACAGCTCAAATTTCATACATGCGAAATGGTTTTACATGCTTGTGAGCGTTGTGTGCTTAAATTTTCTGATAGGTCGAAGTAAGGTTGAGAGAAGGGAGGGCTGTGAATATACACATGGTCTGCGCCCGTAGACCAGGTCTCCTGCTGTCGGCTATGAGGGCTATGGACAACCTTGGTCTGGACATTCAGCAAGCTGTGATAAGCTGTTTCAACGGCTTTTCCTTGGATGTGTTCCGAGCAGAGGTAGATTTCTAAAATAAATGTAGTTTTCTTGGAGTATGTAGCTGTTAGATACCATAACCAAGCTTTTGGTGGTAACTGGTATGCATCTCATAACATATAGATTTACCCTACAGATTACTAGCACACAGTAATCTACGTGTTTTGATTTGTTTATGGTTTCTCGAAGTAATGAAATGAAGCACTTATACAAGAGGCTCTTGGAATGAAGCCAGAAAGATAATAAGTAAAATGACACCCTTGTTATTATCTGATGAATTGAGACTCGTGTAAAATTAGAAAAGATTTGTGGTGAACAGTCAAGAACATGGATAGCTAAAAGGCTGACTGACACTGTCTGAATCTTACTAGTTGAATAAGATGTAGAAGTAGTATCATCCTTTCCTTTTATGGGATTGCCTTTCTCGATGATCTGTAGGCGTTCGTTGTTCATGCATCTAAATGACATCCTTTGCTCACTCTCCGTTGATGTGTCCTAAACTAAACTAGTACATTGTCTCTCCTCTCTATATCAGCAATTCAGGGAAGGGCAGGACGTGTTGCCGGAGCAGATCAAAGCGGTGCTCTTGGATTCTGCTGGATTTCATAGTGTTATGTAGGTTTGAATCTTGTCTTAGCAAGCAGTCTAATTGCTGGATTATGAGTAGGTATGGTATGACTGCATCTGTTAACAATGAATTCAAGAATCAAGCTAGTGTTGTTAGATATCTGATTTGTATTGCAAAATTCCAATCTATTTAATCATAAATTTTGTGATTTACATGCCAAAGCAAATACACTAGGAGTGGAGTAATATTATTATGCTTGTTTGTTTGGATCAATCGTAAATATTTTTTTATCTGAATGTTTAAAAAGTAAGCAAACAGCAAATGTGTGGTTTGGAGAGAGATGTTTAATTTGTCTGTATGTTAGTGGGACCATCAATTCACATGTGTTGCTCTGTCTATTAATTGACCAAATTGTGTAGTCCCTTTCCAAATAAACAAAAGAGTTCCCTTTTTCTTTAATAATTTTAAGCGGAATATTCCTAAATAATGAGTAATTATTTTTTAATACTACTATTTAACAGATCCACTTTTAAACTTTTAAGACAGATACACTTTTTTTGGTAATATTTATGGCTATTTACGGAATCTGTTGGTATCCTGAATGTGAATCGTGCTCTAACTTAATTAAATATAATTATTAATTAAAATAAAAATATATCCAAAATATTTTACTGTAAAATATATTGGACCTCATGAACAAGCCCAAAAAGAACATAGTTTGCAATTTGCATCGAATGGGCCTGCGCTCACTACCATTCCTAACGAGCTTACATTTCTTGGTCCATTTCACACAAAATGCAAGATGGAGTACCATAATTTGCAATATTAGTAAATAATAGCATTACTATAAAATTTGAAAATCTTACATCATTCACATATTTTATATAAAAATCTCATATCATACATTTCATACAATATTTATTGAAAGCTATAAATAAATCTTATTAAAATTAATATTTTAAATTGGATAAAACTTGCCTTATGGAATTTTACTACCACTTCCAATATTATGATGATTACTCTATTTACCAAAAATATCCGTTTTCCTTTTCATCTTATTTGCCAATTTCTATGTTTTTGTTAATAATCTATTGATAAATACGACCAACCGAATCCATACTTGATACTTGTATTTAATAAAATGGTATTCTGCAGTCATTAACAAGTATAGTAACAATAATAATAGACAAACATACATACATAATTTTGTCTAAATTTGAAGCAATATTGTAGTAGTAGTAGTAGTAGTAGTATCATCTAAATGGATATGACGATATTCAAATCACGAAATTATGATGTCAGCCACTAAACCATGATATGAAAAAAAATGAGGCATTATACAATTTTATAATGTAGCGCGTGACAGATCTGGACCCCAATCTACTTAGGTTGGTCCACCATCACTACAATAAATCGGTATATATGCTACTTCCATTTCATTTCCTATTAATTAATAGTACTACTTATGTGTATATCGTTTCTTCACTCGTAAACCAAACCTTATAGTATACTACAATACACACAATCACAGAGAGAGAGAGAGAGGTCGGAAAACAGCCTGAGAAATGCTAAGACTACTAAGAAGGTATGTCTCTCTAAAATTAACTTCACTCAAAAAGCGTGTTTCATTTTCTAATTTATTTCTTCCCTTTGCCTTTTCATCATTATCCCAAAAAAGCAGATTGCTAATGCGTTTTTGTGCTTGTCTTTTTGCATGCGGCGTTCAGATCACACCCTAAAACGCAGATTGCTGATGTCGTTTCGGCTTCGATTACAACGAGGTTTTCCTCCGCCGCCGCTGCTGCTTCTGCACATGGACGCCGGTAATTATTTCCTCCTCCTCCTCCCCCCTCTCTCTCTCTCTATATATATATGTGTGTGTGTGTGTGTGTGTTTAATTCATAGAGGGAAAAAATACGATGCGGTCCCTTGTTTGGTGCCGGCTTTTAAGGCTTTGATGCCGACGCTTTGCATTTCTTTTTTTCTCAGTGTTTTTCTTTTGCATGCTGCCTTCATGAATCATGAATCGCCATCTTTTTTTTTCTATTAAATAAATTTGGTTTTCAATTTCGTTAAGAATAAAGTAAAGAATAAATATTGGTCAACGCTTGGCAGCCTGGCGATGCCTCTTTTTACCTGTTTATTAGTAACTCTTTTTGTTTTGTTTTATTTTGTTAATAATTAATTAATCCCCATTCCCCAGTAAAGTGATATAAATAGTAGTATAGTATGGGAGTAATAATCTTTTTACACAGGGATCACCACTCAGCAGGAATCATTGTAATTAATTTTGTTGCTGGGTAATAATTATTAAAGTCAACGGGTGATTGCATTTAAATTAATCTGTGGCTGAAGTTTGAAAATCCTAGATTAATTTACTGTGTTTATGTCCTACTTCTGCATTAATTTTATTTATAAATAACTATATTTAAATATAGATCTTGATCCTTCTTGTATATTTTGAGACTACCTAATGTTGTTAACCGAATACCTAGAAGATTAACATATACTATACACTTTATTTTGACCAAACTGTCAACATATATACAAAGAGTATAGTTTTATATAATATGCCAAATAATTAATCCCTAAAACTTGGTATAACTGGCAAAAACAATACTATTAAAGTGTGGTCGACAAACTACACTTCAAGAAAGTGATACATCACTAGCTCAAAATTAGTACTCCAACATATGAATAGACACTAGTAACGCATTATTGAAAGACATTCTAAAACATACATGATGAGCATTTGTCCAATAATTCCACCCCATATGCACACTTGTTACATCAAATTTTGTTTTGTTTGTAACTTACAAGGCTCAAGTTCGTCTCGTTTACTAATCTCGTCACATGCAGTCTCGAAGGCAAGGTAGCCCTCGTAACCGGTGGTGCTAGCGGCCTCGGGAAGGCCACCGCACGTGCATTCATCCAACAAGGAGCTCGTGTCGTAATTGCCGATGTCAATACCCAATTGGGCCCACAAGCGTCCATAGAGTTGGGCCCACATGCCCAATTTGTACAATGTGATGTCTCAGTGGAGGCCCAGGTCTCGGACGCAGTTGACCTTGCCGTGGCCCGCCATGGCAAGCTCGACATCATGTGCAACATAGCTGGGATTGCAGGGTCGCCCTTCCCGCCAAGTATCGTCGATCTCGACCTGGACGAGTTTGACCGGGTCATAGCGGTCAACGTGCGGGGCACCATGGCCGGGATCAAGCACGCGGCCAGGGTGATGATCCCCGTGGGGTCGGGCTCGATCCTATGCACCGCAAGTATAAGCGGGCTGATGGGTGGGCTGGGCCCGCATCCGTACACCGTGTCAAAGTTTGCTATACCAGGGATAGTGAAGTCTCTGGCAAGTGAATTGTGTGGACACGGGGTTCGGATAAACTGTATTTCACCGTCTCCAATTCCGACACCATTGGTTATCGAACAATTTAATAAAATAATGCCGAATGCGAGGAGGGAGGAGATAGTAGGGTTGATCAATGGGTTAGGGGAACTAAGGGGTGCGATTTGTGAAGAGGAGGATGTGGCTAAGGCCGCATTGTATTTGGCTTCGGATGAGGCCAAATTTGTGTCGGGCCATAACCTTGTTGTGGATGGAGGATTCACTAGCTTCAAGAATCTTAATTTTCCTAAATTAAGTTGATTCATGTTTCCTTCTTAAAAATTTGTTGTTTTATTATTTTTTTAACATTGTCGTCAGAGACAAGTATATTTTGATGTTTGTTTGAGTGTTTTAACATATTCCTATTTTATAAGGATGTGATTCGTTGCTAATTTTCTTAAGTTGCTAACTCTATTAACTCATCATGTGGTATATTAAAAATGTCAACATAAACTTAGTTGACATTCTAATATACCGTGTTGACATTGATATTTAAAATGTCAACATAGTATATTAAAATGTTAACACAGATTTGTATTAACATTTTAATGTGACCGTGTTAACATTTTTAATACACTAGTACGTTAATGAGTAAGCAAGTTATGATTATAATACACACTCTTTTTTATATATAAATTAATCGATTCGTATTCATATTCTTTATTTGAGAGTTGCAACTTGCAAGCTAAATGAGTTAGTTCCACTTGGTTCTCGGCGCCTCTTTAAAAGTGGAAATAGAAAACATTCGATATTCGTGCGTTTAAATTTGAAATTCGCAACTCAAGTTTTTAATCCAAAGCCCACAGTTCGAGTAGGCCTACACCGTCAATATCCACCAAAATTGAATGAGTATTGTGGTCCAATGGGCTTACACAGGTAGTTGACAATAAGAATCTTTTGACTTTATATTAAAATAAATTTATAAAAACTGTATTTATAAGAATGAATTTCATCATGGTTGTTGTATAACTGAAAATGACACTGCTACTATTATAAAATCAGACATTATCAATTGTACACATTGATTCCGAATCCACCATTTACCACAATCTATTCTCTTGCTTTCATTCTCTTTCAATATTTTATTTTCTAAACACTATAGATATATACATCAATAGTTTTTGGTGAAGTGGCCCAACATATATATATATAAATATTCAAACGGCATATAATTAATATAATTAAATATATAGATTTATTAATACTATATGCATATGATGTTTCAAACAGAAAATGAGCTTCCAAGATGTTGGCATTGCCAGCAAGCCTACATCTGCCGCCAAAAATCCATCGGAATCCCAGGCCGTCGCTGCCGCCTTGTTTCAGGCCAACACCGCCCTCGCCGCGTTGATGCCATCGGAACCTCCAAGGACACCCCCGATCACTGATGGGGTGCGTACTAAACAAGCCCAACAGCAATGACGGCCCATCAGCCCAAAGCCCAAGGAAGAGTATGAGTTCGGCATTACCAAAGAGTTCGGCCTCAGCCTACAGCTCGGTAAAAGCCAACCAATCAAGCTCTACTCTCAGATCGGCAACCAAAGCAGTTCGGTCGTGCGTACTAAACAAGCCCAACAGCAATGACGGCCCATCAGCCCAAAGCCCAAGGAAGAGTATGAGTTCGGCATTACCAAAGAGTTCGGCCTCAGCCTACAGCTCGGTAAAAGCCAACCAATCAAGCTCTACTCTCAGATCGGCAACCAAAGCAGTTCGGTCTCAGTATTCGACCGAACAAGGAGTTAGTGGACCCATACAGGATTTCCACAACTTCCAACACACCCACTACCACGTGGTGTCAACTCAGGCCACGATCGTAGGCCATGACCTACGCTACATCCACGATCTTAGGCCATGACCTACACGACATCCACGACTTAGGGTGGTGATGCAAGCCACGATCTTAGTTCAATGTATAAATAGAACTTAGATCTGATAGAGAAGGGTTAAGCTCTCTAGAGATAAAATGTCATATAGCAAGTCTGTGTTGTAAGCTGTAATCCCAGATCAAGCAATACAATCTTGCCCTCCCTTCTTCCCGTGGACGTAGATTTACTTCAGTAAATCGAACCACGTAAATTCTCTGTGTCGTGATCTATATTTTCCAGCATTCTTCACCATCAAAAATTCGCGGATTCATCACTGGCGCCGTCTGTGGGAAACAGAGAACCAAATTTGTGATAAAGCGAATTTTTGACCCTTTTTCCACCCCAAAAAAATGCATACCAGATCACATACTACCCGTAATACCGTTCGTGAAAAACATGAGGAAGCTAGTCCAGCCCGCAGGTCCGGAAAACAGCCTCGGGAGACATCTACTTCCAGTTTTCACGATGAAGGAACAAGCCGCTCAAAAGGTCCACACACCGAGTCTTCCCAGCAGCCTGATTTGAATGAGGCTGTCAAGCTGTTCTTGGCTGAGAAGCAGGATGAGTTCTTAGCCTTCCTGCAAAAAAGCCAAGAGCCAAAGACGAAAACGGTGGATTCTCCTTCCTCATCCAGACATGAAAGTCACTACCGCAGTAGTGCCGTGTCTTCCAGGAAGAAGAATCCTCAACCCCGACATGTTCCTGTTCCTCCTCGGTACCGGAATCACAGGAGATCTCCATCTCCTCCATACCGAAGAGATGTCGGGTTCGCCATGTACGGAGCATTGAAGACTCCGTTCTCGGACGATATCACCCGAACTCCCCTTCCACAGAACTACCGAACTCCGTCGATGACTTATGACGGGTTGGTGGATCCTCATGACTTCCTGGGACGCTATCAGTATAACATGGCGAACCAGGGTCTCAATGAGGTCCATATGTGCAAGCTGTTCCCCGAGCTGCTTATCGGGAACGCGAGAAGGTGGTTCGATAGCCTCCCCCAAGGCAGCATTAGATCTTACCGAGATCTAATGGATGCTTTCCACAGGAGGTTCTTTCAGAAAGCGGAAGCCCGGATCACTTCGGCTCAGCTGCTTTCTATACGTCAAGGTCGCGACGAAAAGATCAGCGACTTCATGACGAGATTCCACAAGGAATGCCTACAAGTAGATGATCTCAACGATCTACTTGTCATTTCGGCATTCCGAAATGGAATCCTGCCCGGAGCTCTCTACAGAAAGCTCGTGGAATGCAGTCCGCAAACAGCTCAAGAGATGTGGGACATTGCGGACAAGTTTTCTCGTGCCGATGAGGCAGACCGTCGAAAACGGTCTTTAGACAGCTCATCTAGAGAAGACAAAAAGAAGCCCGATCATAGCGACCAGAGGCTTCCTCGCCGAACACCTTCCCCACCAAAGGAGGGATAGCGGTCATCCAAGGTGATCGAAAAAGAGCAAGTGTGTTCGCAGATTGCGCTTAAAAGTGCCGAGCAATCAGTTCGGCACCATCAAGCATAGCAATCACAGTAGCCGGAGTCAGAGGCAGGCGAAATGACCGAAGTCACACCGGAGCTGAACTCGATGGTGTACGGCACTGAAGCCGTGATTCCGGATGAGATCGGCATACCCAGTCCCCGAACTCAATTTCTCCACAGAACTGAATGGTGACGGACTGAGAGCCGAACTAGATCTTGCCGAAGAAAGAAGAGAATTGGCCTGCATAAAAGCAGCCAAGTACAAGGAGCAAGTAGCCCGGTATTACAACCAAAGGGTGAAGAAGCTGCAATTTCAAGTGGGAGATCTCGTCTTGAGAAACAACGAAGTAAGCCGAGCAGAAAAGCTGGGCAAGCTCGAACCCACATGGGAAGGTCCATATCGGGTGCCAGAAGTCCTCGACAAAGGGTCTTACAAATTGACTCACATGTCAGGAGAACAAGCACCCCGAACATGGTACGTTTCCAACCTCAAAAAGTTCCATTTGTAAGAGACAGTCCGGTCAGTCTTGTGTCTAGTTCGGTCCTAAGGGTATGTGCTTTCTTTGTTTTTTTACTTGCGTTTTTGTTTGTCTATGTGCGTTTTGTCTGTCTATGTGCGTGTCGTCTCTTACAAATGTTGCTGAGGTATCTTGTTCTTCGAAGGCTGATCCCCTTTTTAGAACATATATAAGCCAACGATTGTGAGTCCAAGCTTCTGAAGAAGATACAAGACCACAATTCAGCTTAAACAAGCAGTTCGTCTGAAACGAACTGCAATAAGCCAACGATTGTGAAGTCAAAGCTTCTAAAGAGGATACAAGACCACAATTCAGCTTAAACAAGCAGTTCGTCTGAAACGAACTGCAATAAGCCAACGATTGTGAGTCAAAGCTTCTAAAGAGGATACAAGACCACAATTCAGCTTAAACAAGCAGTTCGTCTGAAACGAACTGCAATAAGCCAACGATTGTGAAGTCCAAGCTTCTAAAGAGGATACAAGACCACAATTCAGCTTAAGAATCAAGCACTTCGTCTGAAACGAACTGCAACAAAAGTCCGATTCACGCGATAAAACTTGCCTGAATTAGGACAAGGGAAAGTCCGATCCACGCGATAAAACTCGCCGAATTAGGACAAGGGAAAGTCCGATCCCCAAATTAGGACAACGGAAAGTCCGATCCAAGCGATAAAACTCGCCAAATTAGGACACAAGCTTAGTCCGGTCAAAGATGTTTATTTCATCAGACCAAAGACGAGTCCGGTCAAAGATGTTTATTTCACCAGACCAAAGACGAGTCCGGTCAAAGATGTTTATTTCACCAGACCAAAGACGAGTCCGGTCAAAGATGTTTATTTCACCAGACCAAAGACGAGTCCGGTCAAAGATGTTTATTTCATCAGACCAAAGACGAGTCCGGTCAAAGATGTTTATTTCATCAGACCAAAGACGAGTCCGGTCAAAGAAGTTTACTTCATAAGACCGAGGACAAGTACGATGAAATTTCTTCGCTAAGCTGTAAATACACAGTGTTAGAAGCGAAAACAAAATTTCATTTTTCAAATCTTGTTCGGCACACAACTCCGCTACCCTACGAGATGGCGTTACGCTATTACAAAGGACTATCCTACTGTCCAGGGTTGCTAAAGTTGAGCCATCTATTCACAAAATCCTCGTGAACCCGAGTTCGGGCGTTCTCGGCAGCTGAAGAATAAGCAGGTCGACGAGATGCTCTAATCGACCTACCGCCTCTTCCCTGAGCCCGAGAAGCCCTAGCACCTCGGCGGCGAAGAGTCTCTTCACGAAGCATTTGCCGATCTTGCTCACTCATAACCACAGCTCCTCTGCGAACTTCAGTCCGTCCTCGACTTGACGTCTCTGGTTGTCCCTGAGTTCGTTGCTGACTTGGAGTACGGTTTTGAGCAAGTGAATCAGAGGTTTGAGCTGGAGTACTAGCATCTGTTGGCGGGAAATGCCTGAGGAATCTCTCAATTGAGGGACGCCGGGAAAGAATGATGTCGTACCGAGAAGCCCAGCGCCGCAATGATTTCACGACTTGTTGGCAAGCCGAGTTCTCCAGCGCATTGTTCCTCCGGAGTACATGATATTCCTCCCACAGTTCGTCAACTCGTTCCTGAACTTCGGAGATGGTCATTCCCCCACGCCTGCAGATGAAATCCTCATACGCAGTCCTCTCAGCGACGGCAGTGTTCAGCTCGGCCTCCAGATCCCTCTTTTCGGACTCTAAGTCCTTATTATCGGCCTCCAGCTTCATTGAACGAGCCAAGAGTTCGTCATTCTTCATCTGGTCAGCTATAGCTCTTTTCTCAGCTTCGTCTAAAGCCGAAGAGTACAGCCGCTTCCAGTGAAGTACCTCCAGCTCCTTGAGAGTTAAGAATACAAAGCAGCTACGTCAGTTCGGCATTTCAGCTTACCGAGCAGGTAGTAAACCACAACAGGAGTAAAAGAGAGTACGAAAGGCTATACGAAGACACAAGAGCAGAAAGAAGAATTTTTTCATTCATAAGAAAAAATTTTTTCTACACAAGGGCTTCAAGGCCATTTTACAAGGAAGAAACTAGACTAAGAGAAGGGAGACGAAATCATACTCCGCCAGCTTCGTCTCCGGCTCCTCGGTCTGGTCCAGCTTCTTTCTCCTGAGCTACCTCAGCCTCGGCCTCGCATCCTGCCGGCCTCGCCTCCGCCTCCTGATCGGCTTCCTTCTCCGGATGCCCGGCCCGCTCGACTTCGGCCTCCTGCTCCAGCGGCTCGGCCTCACCCTCTCCGTTGTAAGTCGAAGCGGGTGAAACGGGTCCCACGGAGGCAAAGATAGCCTCCAGGTTCTCGTCCCGATCAGCTCGACAACTCCGGACTCGGTCTGCAGAAAGCAGGACCGAGGATGAAGCAAGCTCCTCAAGGAGCGGCAGATTCTGAAGCCGAGCTGCTATCTCTCGGCTGTACAGAGGCAGCACGACGTCGGCCCCCTGCTCGCCCTTATCGGTAATTAGCCTTACCAGACTACCGACAAAGGCCGAGAACTGGCCGCTCAAAAAGAGTTTCTCCGTGTAAACACGGAGAGCCTCCCCCTGGGCAGCCACGGCGGCAGCCTCCTTCTGAGCCTCCCGGTGCTTCGTCTGCTCTTGCAGGATGATGAGCTGGTTTTTGGCTGACCGGGCTTCATCCTGAGCCGAGATCCTAGCAGCTCGGGCCCTCTCAAATTTGGCCTCAGCCTGTTCGGCCAGACTACGAGCAAGATGCAACTTCTTCTGCATCTCCTCGTAGTCGTGGGATGCTTTGGAGAGCTCCACGGAGACGAGCTTGGCTCTCTGAAGATGAACAAGGAAAAAACTCAACAGAATGGCCATCAAAAAATGTGGAAAAGAAGCCAAGTCAGAAAGCTTACCTCCACAAAATTCGTCGGCCATTGAAAAGGCTCAGGGACGTGTTCCGGGATGTCTGCAACCACCTCGGAGATGACCAGGTCTTTCCCCGGCACTCTTGGGGACTCATGAAATTTCCCCTTCCCTTTAGCCGAACATGGCTCCGGCTCTTTCGGATCCGAAGAAGAGGTTTTTTGCCTCTTCGGATTCTTCTCGGCTTCAGACGCCGAGCGAGGGGCTCTCTGCCTCTCCGGCTCCACAAGCTCGGAGGACTTTCGGATAGCCTTATGCAGCAAGTTCACTGTCAAAAAACAAAAAAAAAAAAAAAAAAAAAAAAAACAACAACAAAGTCAGATTTTCTTCGTTAAAGCAGTAGAGCATAAAGATAAAGAGAAATCCTCACCCTCGGCCTCTTCGTCCGAAGACGAGATGTCGAACACGACGTCGCCCTTGACGAGCTCAGACTCCGTGTATTGTTTCCTAACTATGGGAATCTTGTTGAGCTCGCCATCGAGCTCGTCCAACGGTTCAGGCCGAGGATGACGGATAACGGACTTCGGCCCTCTCCAGGGAAAACTAGGAGCCGCGGTCCTATCATAGTAGAAGAAGCGGTTTTGCCACTTCGGCCACTTCGTTTTACAAAAGGCCCTAAAGGGCTGTACAGGGATCAAGTAAAACCAAGACCCCTTCCTCTTAAATTGAAAGAATTTAAGGATCGCCTTCAAAGACAAATCCCTTCCTAACTTACGGAGTTCGGCAGCGAAGGCCGACAAGTGCCTCCAAGAGTTCGGAGTCACCTGGCCTAAAGGAAGCTGAAAAAAATCTAGTAAATCTATAAAGGCAGAAGGGAGGGGGAAACGAAGCCCGCATTCTAAGCAGGCCTCGTACACGGTGGCGTAACCCTCCGGCGGGGAGTCAGCCCTATGATCACCGTCAGGTACCACCGCCTTCCCCCCAGGAAAAAAGTATTTTTCGGGTAGGGATATCACAGTATCCTTACTCAAAATACTATGGAAATACTCTACGGTCTTCTCCCCGGACTCTTTCCGGCCAGAAGACCCCTTACCGCCTCTCCTACCGCTACCCGACTCCGAAGAAGAAGAAGAAGACATTTTTCTTACTTTTTGAAGGTGAAGAAAGTCTGAAGAAATTCTTGAAAGCGGAGAGAGAATTTTCGCAAAAAAGAGAGAGTGCAGAAGAAGCAGTCGCAAAAGTGCTTCAATGATGAAGAAAGGAGGTATTTATCAGATTCGGCGAAGATTTCAAAATCGTCGCACCGTTTCGAATCCCACCTTTTCAGGATTCAACGGCCGGATTTTACTGTCGCATTTAATGCAGTCACGTGCAAGGCACGTCCCCTGACATCAGCCTCCCCCTTGCCATTATCCAGAATGCCGAAGTGACTCACTTCACCGAAGTGATTCACTTCGCCCTTCGGGGGGGTAGTGATGGGGTGCGTACTAAACAAGCCCAACAGCAATGACGGCCCATCAGCCCAAAGCCCAAGGAAGAGTATGAGTTCGGCATTACCAAAGAGTTCGGCCTCAGCCTACAGCTCGGTAAAAGCCAACCAATCAAGCTCTACTCTCAGATCGGCAACCAAAGCAGTTCGGTCGTGCGTACTAAACAAGCCCAACAGCAATGACGGCCCATCAGCCCAAAGCCCAAGGAAGAGTATGAGTTCGGCATTACCAAAGAGTTCGGCCTCAGCCTACAGCTCGGTAAAAGCCAACCAATCAAGCTCTACTCTCAGATCGGCAACCAAAGCAGTTCGGTCTCAGTATTCGACCGAACAAGGAGTTAGTGGACCCATACAGGATTTCCACAACTTCCAACACACCCACTACCACGTGGTGTCAACTCAGGCCACGATCGTAGGCCATGACCTACGCTACATCCACGATCTTAGGCCATGACCTACACGACATCCACGACTTAGGGTGGTGATGCAAGCCACGATCTTAGTTCAATATATAAATAGAACTTAGATCTGATAGAGAAGGGTTAAGCTCTCTAGAGATAAAATGTCATATAGCAAGTCTGTGTTGTAAGCTGTAATCCCAGATCAAGCAATACAATCTTGCCCTCCCTTCTTCCCGTGGACGTAGATTTACTTCAGTAAATCGAACCACGTAAATTCTCTGTGTCGTGATCTATATTTTCCAGCATTCGTCACCATCAAAAATTCGCGGATTCATCAATCACCGTCTCAAATTGTTCGTCTCTCTCTCTCTCTCTCGCAATCATCACTCATTTTCCCTAATTTCATTTCCCCTCCTCTTCTCTACTATCACTATGCAGGCGAAGTACAAGGCAACGTATATTGGACTTGGTAAGGGACGCCTCTGCTAAGCTCAAGTCCCTCACTGAATCCGATCGCCCACACGACCTCGATGTATGCTGCTCTACTCTCTCGCTAACGATTTCAACCTGATTATACATCGAATTTTACCCTAGACCTGTTCTAATTCAATTCGAGCTTCGATCATGATTCTAGGTTGGGCAAAAGAGGTGATCATGCTACTTTAATGTTGAGTGTTCAGAATGAAGATGATCAATCATTCCTAAAACTACATTCTTCTTGTATATTGTTTTCAGTGCTAAATTCTGTGTTTGAAGAACTTAAAAATCTCTATTGCCAGCAATAATGTTCAACTAGCAAACCCCTTACCATGCTTCATGCTTCTTATACATGAAAAGAAATTTTAAATCGTAGAATGATTGGCACTTGACAAGTTCACAACTCCATTTTTTTGTGTGAATTTATGTAACTACTTTATGTTGGTTTCCCCAAATGAGATGCCACTTCAATATTAACTTGTACCACATTATTAGTAGATACAGTTGGAAAGGTAAAAAAGGTACTCCATTTGGCTAAGATTTTATAACCTCATCAACTTTGTAGCATGAGGATTAAATTTTCAAAGTTGTTTCTGCTGGTATGGCAGTTGTCTGTCTGAGAAATCTAATTATCTAGACAGGAGATTCGGTTACTGGACAACGACGTTGCATTCAATGAAGCTGTAATTGAGGAAAGAGAACATGGAATTGAAGAGATTCAGGGCCAAGTTAGAGAAGTAAATGAGATGTTTAAGGACCTTGCAGTTTTAGTTAATGAGCAGAGCAGGGCTGTTGGTAGAGCTTCTAACCTGACAAACTCTTGCCTTTGTAAACCATTATGTTTCATGGAGCATCTCTCTTTTGGTTTGAACAGACGACATTGAACATGGTATCGAGGTTTCTGCTGTCTCAACGACCCAAGCTAAGCTGCAGCTCTCTAAGGCATCAAAAAGTGGAAATTCTAAAACCTCTTGGGTGAGTGGAATTTATCTTTATAACAGTTGCATTTGTCACTTGAACCGGATTGGTGATTTGACCCAGAAAATATAGAGAAAACTGATTTTTGTTGGCTATTTTGTCTGAATGCCCTTATGGTATACAAAATACAATGATAATCTGCTTATTCATTTGAGTCAGAATTAGATAATCTGCTTATGTCTGCCAACTTGAGAAATGAAGATGGCCTAATATTTGGAGGGTGAGGGAGAAGGGGTCAAGAGAATGGGGGCTAGCTTCAGCAGAAATGAATCTTGGTTCATAAATGTTTAAATAGCTATGCATGTTTTTATTACTATATTACTCATTTTGGCCTCTTTGATAGTGTTGGTGGATGCTGGCAATTATAGTGATCATCATCCTGGTCATACTACGCGTTCTTTTTCTGTAGCATGATTTATTCATCGTCTTCGGAGCTGCAGACCTCTTCTTTGTTCGAGCATATGCTGTATATATATAGATTGCATTGTGTAAATTATTAGATTTTTCTAGTCATTTTTCTGCTATCTATGTTATGTATATATACTACTTTCCAGTTGCGTTTTAAGGTGGAGTTTTATTAAATGAACAAAGATTGAATTTGTATGTATATTCTTAAATTTGTCACAGTAGAATAGGAGAGAACTATATAGTTGATACAATCCTTGTGCAAAATAATTTCAACTTTCAAATGATTCTCTTTTATTGTTTTTAGATTATCTTGTTTCTCATCTAAAATGTGGTTTGTTGTGCATATATATTTATAGTAGTACTCGAGGGAATATAATTACAGAAAATTAAGTCGGTAAAGAAAATAAAATTCTATAATGAATTAAACTAACCTTTGATGGCTGTTATTTAGATATACCAATAGAACTCTATGATGTATTTGTAAATGTTTAATGAAACACTATAATCTAGTTTAAATAAATTACTATAGTACTCCTCCTATCAAATAGATTTACTACAATCTGATTAATAAATACTCCACATTCCTATAATATTTGACCATCAAATGAAGTAATTCTTCTAAATATAGTATATGATTTATACAATTAAGTGATTAACCTATAAATTGAATTTGTAATCCAGATATTAGATATATTTATAGTAGTTTATATTTATAATCAAGATTCGAGACAGTGTTTTTATCCCATCGTGATTGCATTATTAATTTTCATTTATAAATATGGCAGTTATTGCAAAGGAGGTATTTCAACTCTTTGAAAAAACAGTTTATAGTTGGAAAGTCCTTTTGTAATTTGTACCGACCGACAGTTGGCACGTTTATTTTTCATTTTGAATAAAATTAAATGAAAATGGAAAAATAGTGGACGCTTCTTCCTCAGACACGACGGCCAGCTTGAGCTGCCGTTTAAGATTTGCGCAGCCAAATTCTCTCTCCCATTTTGAAATTCAAGCTTTGTTAATCTCTCCTCCGCCGCCCTACGCCGCGCGGTTTGGTTTTCCTGCAGTTTTTGTTCACTCATCGCCCTCTCTTTTGATTTGGTATTTTTACTTTGTTGTTTGAATTCCGTTGTTTTGCAATGTTCATTGTTCTAACCACATTCCCCGGTTATAGCCCCTTTTCCTTTTCTAATCTACAATGCGCATTAGGTCGGATCTGAGGGAATTTAAATTTCAGCTGCTTCAGTTACACATTCAATTTCACTTTCCCCAGTCTCAGCCGTTAAATCATTTGCAGATCAATGTAATGTGGATTTGATTAATCTTCCTGAGATTAGAATCTGAACTGTTTTTTTGTTTGATTGATGGTGAAGGTACATCCATCACCAACCACCACTCTCGGCTTTGGCGCAAACTGGAAGCTGCAAACGAGGAATTTTTGAGTGGATGCAATTAACATTTTGTGATAAATGTGGCTGAATAGCGTCACAGTTTCCGACTTTATTTGAACACTGCTTATCAATGGGGGAGTGGGTTGTTGGAGCGTTCATCAACCTTTTCGGCAGCATTGCAATCAACTTTGGAACTAATCTCCTTAAATTGGGTCATGATGAGGTGCCATGGGATTTTCATTTTTTATCCCTATACTGCTTGCTAATTATTTTTCATTTCCCTACTGGGGAAAAGTAGTCAAAATAGATCCTTCCTTCTTCCATCAAGACTTTTTCCTTCTGCGGCCAGCAAATTTAGTCCTTTATACTATTATGGGAAATGGTCAGTATTGGTTATGTGTGTAGAAGAACTTGTTGTGGTAAGCATTACATATACATCAATGCAGCAGATATCAGTTTTGGCCTAGTTTTCTAATGATAAGGATCTTACTACTAAATCTAGGGGCTGATGCAGCAAATGCATTATATAGTACTAGTGCAATATGTAAAAGTAATGCTGTGAGTCTACTATGGAGCTGGACTGACTAACAGGGATGTCCTTAGGGCCATAATTGGTTGGTGATAAGGCAAGATGAGATAGAAAATGATGTTCTAGAAATTTTACTCATCTATTTCTGATGCTGGCATCTTGTGTTAGGATCTCTATACTGGCTCATTTTATATTATTAGATGTCCTTGCTATTGCCTTAGGTGATTTCATGAAAATGTTTTTTTAAGAGGACTTTTTGTAATTTTGTTTTGTAGAGAGAAAGACATTCTAGTGTTGCCAATGATGGGACAAATGGGAAAGCTTTTACAAAGCATATTATACACTTCCAGACATGGAGAATCGGTACTATGAATTTAAGGTCTATCGTTTTGAGTAATGATCATTGGATCTTATAGCTTACTATCTTGTTTTTCTGTTAATATGCAGGGATTATCTTTTTTATTCTTGGAAACTCTCTTAATTTCATTTCATTTGGCTATGCCGCTCAGGTGAGTATCATAAATCAAGCTGCCTCTTTGTATCAACCATTGATATAGATTTCATGTACTCCATCTTCTAGTATTTAGTTATCTTGACTGGCCAGTAGACGCATATTGCACCATTGGTTTGTATGTTAATGTCATTTTTTTATTTATCTTTTCTGCAGTCCCTTCTTGCAGCTCTGGGATCTGTACAATTTGTCTCGAACATCGCATTTGCCTTTTTCGTGCTAAATAAAACTGTGGCTGTCAAGTATGTTCGTTTCTAAATTCTTAAGCTGGATTACACTTCACTCTGACCAAATATCAGTTTTTTTTCATCTTTTAACACATATTACTTGTGTTTTGTAGAGTGCTCATAGCCACAGCCTTCATTGTTCTTGGAAACATCTTCCTTGTGGCTTTTGGAAACCACCAATCACCTGGTATATCATCTGAGAATGTTAACGTCTAACTTGAATTCTCATTTGTCACGGAACTTTTTCTTTTTAAGTATCCAAAGCTCTAGTTTCCGACTCTCAACTTGATGATCGAAATTGGAATGGTGGATGTCCAAATTTTTTGGTTGATTACTTTTATTTGGTTGGTCACAAGACACAAGTACATATGAGAGAAAATGCATGATATTGATTCATATTAATTTGAATTAGAGTACGTTGATCAAAATTTGAAAAAAAAAAATTGTGAAAAGAAGTATCAATTTTCTGTATCACAATAGCATCTCTTTGTAAACTTCTCCAATAATCACCAGACATCACTGATCTTCACTAGTACACAGTATGCACATTTCTTGGTCCTTTTTACTACATGCAAAGGAAAACGAAAGCAACTTTGTGTTTTCCCTTCTGAAATGGGTTTTCAGCTAGTAAAGTTTTTGCAAAATATGATATTCAGATGTATTGCTACAATAGTGATATTTCATGTGTTACGAATCAAATAGAAGAGGCAGTAGATCACATAGTTATGAAATTGTTGGCCTTTTTCTATATATTACATGTCAAACCAGTTACTGCAAGCTTACGATTAAAGCTCCATATAATATTTTCTCAGTTATGAATCATGCATATTTTGGTGAACTCAAAACTTTTGTTCTGTTGCTTTTCTCTTCAACCAGTTTATACACCTGAGCAGTTGGCAGAGAAGTATGGCAATACCACTTTCCTGATATATTGTCTGATTCTGGTTATCGTTGTTATCTTGAGTCACTCAATGTACAGGTGAGGCTACAGTGAATTCTGTATAATGAAATTAAAACGAAAGCTTCCTCTCTGATCTATTTATATGGTTAGATGGCCACCCCTCTACTTTCAATCCTTGTAATCAGTCAACTGTGGAAAATGCAGGAGAGGAGAACTGATGCTTGCTATGTCAGGGCATGAAATCAAACCCTACTGGCAAATGCTTCTTCCACTTTCTTATGCTCTTGTTTCAGGTGCTATCGGATCATGTTCGGTACTGTTTGCCAAGTCTCTGTAAGTTGTGTTACGGTATGCTCCTCCATATATAACCTGTTTAAAATTAGCTAAATTCCTAATTCTTGCTTTTGTAGATCAAATCTTCTAAGGTTGTCCATGTCAAATGGGTATCAGTTGCATAGTTGGTTCACTTACTCCATGCTACTATTGTTTTTCAGTACAGCTGGATTTTGGGTAGATATCTATACCTTCTAATTTTGTAATATGGTCAAAATGCTTGGTATGATATATTTTCTAATTTTTCGTACTCTCTAATGATTTATACAGATGGCAAGACTAAATGAAGGATTGTCTCTGTTTGATGCAATACTCATTGTCCCCATGTTTCAGATTGTTTGGACATTTTTCTCCATTTGTACAGGATTTGTATACTTTCAAGAATATCAGGTGTGCATACCTTATCTTACAATAGGCTCTTTTAAAAATTAATGTTAAGAGCTTGAATGTCAAGTAAAATGTTTCACCAATTGCTCCTAGAACTCAAATACTATTAGACTTTATGTTGCCTTGACATAAGACTTGTAATGAATTTATGTCTGTAGACATTTGTTGGTGTTAAAAGGTGCTCCTGGTTAACTTCCAATTATTTTCACTAACAGAGAAGGGCATGGTTAATATGTGATCTATTTCAAGCAGGTATTCGATTCATTACGAACAACGATGTTCATACTAGGAATGGTTTCTGTATTCATAGGCATTTCATTGCTGGCACCTGATGAAGTAAAAGGTAATGTCAATGATTAATGGTTTCCTTGAATCATCCCCCCACCTGTCGTTTGAATATTAATAAGCAGGGATGGATTTTTTCAGGTGGGGATGTCAAAGATACACCACTGGTCTCTGTAACTACAGCTCATCCAAATGATGGAGACAGGTAATTCTGCAATACACTTAGATGCCCAAGAACTTGACATGTACTCACTATGTGCAAATAATTACAGATTTGCTGCACCCTCTGAGGAGTCTTCTATCAAAGACTTGAGATCACTCGTGCAAACAATGCGGATTAAACTAGCGAGCTTGCTTACCAAGACCAAGGTTCCTGAATTTCTCGATTTTGAACCGGATGCGGAACTTAGATAGAAACTATATGGAAATTAAATTTCTGTTTTGGTGCAGGGTGCTTGCTCACTACCGTTTGGTTTGGGAGATGAATCGATTAACGCATCGTCAGTTCTTGTGATACCCATGGTTTCATCTAAAATAACTGGCTTCAGAGGGCATGTAATTGATAGGAACAAGTTCTTCTCTTTTAGACATCCTGGTTGGAGTAGGATTGATGAGGAGGATGATGATGAAGCTTTATTGGAGTCATCAACTCTACTTCCTCACAGTATAAAGTAGGAGTAACATACACACATATTGTTAATCCCAGATTGATCTCTCTATGTACCATATTCTGTTCTTTATGAATACTTATTAGTATAAATCCTCAATTAATACCTCATTATTTGAAAAAACTAAACAAAATCACCCAATAATACTGTCATATATGCTGCTGGCAACTTTGAATACATGCAGGATACTTTTCTGTATCCCATTGTCTAGCACAAAAAATTGGAAGTGGAAACTTAAGAATACTACTACTACTAGAGAGAGAGAGAGAGCTAGCCTCCTCAAGCATGGATCCCCTCCTCAGATTGTTGCTTCTGCAGCCAAATCTGGTGATGAAATCTTTGGATAAAGAGGTCAGCCACCTTGTCTATATCATCCTCCAATTTGAATTCCTCCCCTTTCCCCTCCTCCTCCTCCTCCTCTGTGTAAACGTCATCGTAGTCGTCTTCCATATCCATGGTGTCCTCAATCTCCTCTGCTACCTGCACCACGCTTGCTGGTGATGTAGCAACAGAGTTGCTTAGAGGGAACTCTGGATCACCGGGTAGGAGAACATCGTCATCCTCCTCAACTATGTCGAACTGCATTCCTCCGATGGAAGAGGTGGCGGACCATCCTCTTGTCCCGCAAGAGAAGCGATTGTATGATGAGGTGAGTCTCTATGGCTCTCATCCTGTCTTTGATTGCCATTACTTTGGATGCCACCATAGCCATCATCTTCTTCAACTTTATACCTGTCTGCACTGTTTAAAACATTAGGCTATTTGTTGGTGTGATCACAATCTCACCCGTAGACGTATCTTGTTATATCCAAATACGTTTTTCCCTGTAACTTGACTGATTTCCTCAAAATACTTGCCAATTAAGCGTTTCTCCTTAACATTTGAAAGAATTTCTGCAGACAGCTCAGAAGTCAGCAGACCCAGCAAAAACATTAGGCTGGCTGGCTGGCTGCCCTCCTCTCTCTCTCCCGTGTTTTTTGGGAAGATCAACAGTGAACTTGTGAAGGACTTCTCTAGCATTTCCACTCAATGTGCCAAAAAGTGTGCCATTTCCATCCATGACTATGAAACCAAATTTGTCATCAGATTCCAACACTTCATTCAGAGCTTCAGTGTGGAACTTGTTATCACACAGCTAAAGGGTTCGAAATCAATTGTGACCTTTTTCTCCTTGCCATCATCGGTAACAATTGTAGAGAACCAAGCCATTTGGAGGAACCTTATTATACAGTTTTAGTTAGCCTCTGCTGGGTTGAAGTTATGGCACCAAGCACGGATTGTCGATTCACCCTGCTCTTAATATTTGAAACCGTTCCATATTCATCGACAAGCATCTCAGCATCCTGATGAGGTGATAAGCTATATCATGCTGGTTCCATTGCCTCTACCTGATTCCAATGCCTTGATCCAGTTTCTTGATTTTCCATATCTCAATATTTCTGTCAGACTCGACGTCCGCCATTTCCACTATAGCCAAGAAAGAACAAGTAAATCATTCACATATCAAAAGTATAGCCATCAATTGTCATACAACCAATCATCCATGGATTCTTCTTTCTAACTTCTGAAATTGACTGGAAACACAATAAACTTTTCCAAATTACTAATCTCAAAACAGCACAATTTGAAACTCAAATCATGATATACACATATAAATATATGCATGTATAACAACAAACAAATTTGAATCCAAATTAGACGACAATTTGATTTGAGGCAAGCTGAAATTAGATGGTTTGAGAAAGTGATGCGTTTTGAGGTAAACATGGGGAAAAAACAAAAAACAAAAACTCGCATCCAATTCCTCCTCCTCCTCCTCCTCCTCAAGTCCTCGTCCTTTCGATGTTTTTCATGTTTCAATTTTCTCTTTGTTGACTGATCAACCAAGATTAATTCACCATTATATGTTTCCTTGGTTTTTTTGCTATGTTTTGGCTTTGAGAAGCAGTTCTTGACTGTGATAACATGAGGTGCAGATGTTTATAAGATCTATCCAATTCAGAAATTTCATTCAGTAAGAATTGTAGGATATGTTTTGTCTCAATTTCCTCAAGCATATTTTAGAAATTTTTATTACACTAAACACAAGCATCCATGTTGTGTCTCATCCCAGAAATCTAAGTTGTCCATTAGGGAGACCAACTGCCAAATTTGATCAATACGACTTTATTCATAAATGTAAAGTAACACCTAGCAATCTAATTATAGGAACAAAGCTGCTCCACTATATTTATTGGTGGCCCCGACAAATTTACACAAGTCATATGATACAACATATGGTAAATTGGTATAACAACATTGATCCTGTAGTAAAATGGTAATCATAACATAAGTCAAGAATCAGCAAGTGCAATCAGCTGATCGACAACTCCAGGCTCTGCGAGTGTGCTTGTATCACCAAGCTCGTCTAACTGTTGCGAAGCAATCTTCCTCAAAATTCTTCTCATTATCTTTCCGCTCCTCGTCTTTGGTAGACCGGGGGCCCAGTGGATTCTGTCCGGAGCTGCAAAGGCTCCAATCTGAAATAAATCACACATTTTAATGTCCAAACAATAATTGCAAGATATAACAAATACTCTCTGTATGCTCCCAATCCCCTCACTAATAACAGCTCTCAACATCCTTTCCCCAAAGCAAATGCAGTAATAATCAATCATATTATGAATTGATAAAGCACTCTACTTTAGATATTTGATTCATATCATTCATGTTATGTTTGATTATAGTTATTTGATTGATCAGCTACTTGCTGTAACCATATGTCTAAGCAGCTTGTATGTAATCCTAAAATTCAACATCAGTATAAAATTGAGTGTATCCATGAACTCAACTTGCTTCTTCTGCACACATGATAACTATATTGTTCCACATACCTGCTGTCTCACAGTCATAATGAGACTTTTCCGGAGATCATCACTGTAAGGAACACCTTCCACTAGAGTAACAAATGCATATATGCCTTGTCCTTTGACCTAACATCATATTCAAAACTAAAATAATTAAAGATGAGCCTTGACTCAGAGGCCGAAGTGTAAAGAGAAGTGGAAAACTAATGATGTATAAAAGTGACATGGAGTGAGCTATAACTTTACCTCATGCTCAACACCAACAACAGCAGCTTCAGCACACAGGGGGTGTGAAACTAAGGCAGATTCCACTTCTGCAGTCCCAATACGATGCCCGCTGCATGTTATAGAATAAAGCTTGAACATTTATTCTGATGAACTAGTTAAACCATCAAATTAAAATAAAGTCAAGCCTGATTAGTCAAGTTTGTTTCATTTTTTATTCAAACCCATTGAGCGTAGAAACTGAGACTTCTTTGCAGTTGTTTACGTCCTTTGTATCTATCATAGGAAGGAAACACCACATGTTTGATGGGATAAAGTGTTTTATTTCATTCAAATGTAAAACAGACCTTGCAAAAAGTCTGTCTGGATACATTTCTGTCTCAGACACATAAACAACCAAAATTTTGTTGAGATTTTTTAAAAGTTAATATTAGCTTGACTCAGGAAAGTTCTCTAGCATATATCATAGAGGATTAGCCTCTCCATAAATCATAGGACCATGAAGTTCCAAACTTCTTACATACTCATATGTTGTTACTTGTTAGATAAATCTGTCCTATTGAAGAAAAACACAAAGAGATCCAAGCATGGTAAATAGAAAATTGAGAAGAAAAACTCAAAAGATCAAATAGGAAATTGATGATGAAAAATGAATAGCATGCATGGTAAATAGCAAGAAGAGGTTGGATTTAATTGAATAATTGATTGTCATAGTAGGGTAAGAGTTGACAGATCTCTAATGCCACAATGGACCCGATAAGGCCGCCATATCCAATTCGATGATCATAAGTTCTCTGTCGTTTAATGTTTGAATAGTTTACCAATTTTAAACATAAGACAAAAAAACGAAGAATAGTACCTGACGTTAATAACATCATCAACTCTGCCAGTGAGCCAGTGGTAACCATCCTTGTCCCTAAATTTCCAGAAGAAAAATAAACAAACAAATTCAGAGAAGACGAGAGAGAGATCGAGAGATAGAAGAGGGAGGGCATTATTTATCTCAGTTTCATTTCTAAGACCTTTTGCTTATTTCCCAAGAAAACACTACCTTCTGCAACCATCTCCACTGAAATAATAGCCAGGGAAGGCACTGAAATAAGTTGTTTCATATCTTTCATGGTCTCCATAAAGCGTTCGGAATGCACCAGGCCAAGAGCTTTTAACACACAAATATCCACTACATTCACCTTCAAGTTCAACCCCCTTTTCATCCACTATGACAGGCTGCACTAACAAGTATTAAGGCTTAAAATTTAGGGGATAACTGAGTGCTTTGTCAGTTTGTCACTATAGCAATTTGGAGCTATCACCAAACGACGTCCCACAAAGTAGTTTAAAATTTAAATGAAACCATAAGGCCCATGTATCAGCAAACTTACTCAAGAAACTACTCCCTCCGTCCGTGAATAGGAGTCCCGTTTTTCTATTTTAGTCCGTCCGCAAATAGGAGTCTCAGTTCATACTTACTATAAATTGTAATAGGATCTCACATTCCACTAATTCATTCTACTCACATTTCATTTAAAATTAATATATACAAGTGGAACTTTTTATTCCACTAACTTTTTTCCACCCACTTTTCTTAACATTTCTTAAAACACGTGCCGGAAAGAAATGGGACTCCTAATGGCGGATGGAGGGAGTATCATTTAACAGTAACAACTTTCTATTGCTTGCAACATAATACATTACTCTGGGAAAGTCAAACTCACCAACTAGGCTTAAGTTCAAAAGCTTCCCTCAAGATTTTAATACTGTATACTACTAAAGTAGGATTAACTTCCAAAAAATATACTATTTATAAAGCAATTAATATTAATCAAGAGTAAATTTCATTGAAAGATTTCGAAGGCTTTACTTTGAGTCTGATAAGATAGCCATAGCACCAATTTTTTACTGCTCAAATTGTGGTTGACCCATTAAGTTTTGATTTAATCTCGTAACAGAACATTGTAAAACAAGACACAGATCAACTGAAAATATAACAAAGATTAAGAAAACAATAAATGTAAATACCACAGTGCAGCATCACCCAGCATTCTCTGAATCATTATTTTAATAATACAGGTAATCTTTTGTTGAATACATTCAAAAATATAAAAGTACAAGCACAAGACAGGACAGGACGAGACAAGTACACAGGCATTATTATAAAATGAACCTGCATTCTATTACCTGGACCCCGAAAAATGGGAAGGTAGCAGAACCCGGTTTCTGAGGCCAAGCACCCGGTAAAGGAGTGATCTACAAAGTAAAAAAGGTTAAATTTTGTTACAAGTAGTGTATTTGCAGGAGTATAGAATCAAATGAAAAAAAAAATCTACCAGGAAGCCACCAGTCTCCGTCTGCCACCAAGTGTCAGAAATGGGGCATCGTGAGTCTCCAACCACATTGAAAAACCATCTGGTTGTATGAAGATAAAAAAAAATTCAAGTTATATAAAGAGAACAGCATGCATATAAATACCAGAACTTAAATCCATCAGAGAAAGTTGCTATTAATCATCAACTGGGCAAAGGCATGGAAAGATTTAAGAATATATAGAAAACCTCCATGCGCTTGGATTGATTGGTTCGCCTACACTGCCAAGGACTCGCAAGGACTTTCGTGAATATCGGGTGACAAGCTGCAAGATTGGCATAAAAATCAGCACTCCTTCAACACATATTTATCTGTTATTATGTTCATTCGTCTCATTGTTTATTTCTTTTTGGAAGTTTAAAAGGCGATTATCCAATTTTCAGGAGCAACCAATACTTCAAAAATCAAGGTACCATAAATAATGTTGCAAGGGTAAACCTTGAAGTTCTGATTTAATAACTTGAAGTATATAGATAATATCCAGTCACTTTTCATCACATATTGAGGTTGTGAAATAATATGCAGTATGCTGCACTAAGAAAAAAAAGGATGATCTGGTAGTCTTGCCTCATCTCCTTCACGCATCAATGATCGCACCAATGTCGGAGCAGTGTAGAATATAGAAACCTTGTATTTGTCAACTATGTCCCAGCAACGTCCAGAATCAGGATAGTTAGGAGCCTGCAGGTTCAGTGGCAGTTTCAAGATGTATATCTTTTATGTCAGGCATGCCTACATATGACTCCAGCCATGCTAGACCATGAATTAAAATTTGCAGTCCACACCAAAATAAGAGAATATCAGATATGACAAAAATATGTCATAACCTTCCTATGAGTAGAATATTTTTAATAGTATAAGAAACCTAAAGATCCATCTGCATATATGTAACTATTGTAACAATGAAAATTTTATTTCTGTTAGAATGTCATACCAGGATTCATGAAGAATCCACATCACAATATTACAGTAAGCCATTTATCTTAGATACCAAGCCGAGTAAAGTAACATATAATTATCTATGGGTACTAAGAAAATATACCCCTTCAAAGACGACAACAGTTGCACCATTCAGCAGAGGCCCATAAGTGACATAGCTATGCCCAGTAATCCAACCACAATCAGCTGTACACCTGAACGATGAAACACAGGCCGGGCAGAGAACACGTGAGGAAGTTAGTAAAATAGGGTAGCACCTCTGGAATCGCAAATTAAGGTGACAATGAAAAAATTAGTTCAAATTTTGGCATACCAGTATACATCAGATGGTTTATAGTCAAATGCATACTTAAACGTTGTAGCTGTATACACCATGTACCCTCCAGTTGTATGCAGAACTCCCTTCCAAATCAACATACTTTCTTGAGCAAGTTCATGCACAGACAAAGTTTACAATATTTTACAATTCCAAACTTTAATACCTTGGGTTTTCCGGTGCTCCCACTGGTATAAAGCAAGAAAAGTGGATCTTCTGCATCAACCCACTCCACATCACAAGAAGTCGTATACTTAGAAAGAACGTCCTGCAAAACATGAGAACAGGAATTGTTGCGTGGTGAGATGCATCAGTTATATAACTCTACATTTTTGTCAACTGGACTTTGCAAGTACCAGCAAACCTTGATAAAAAAAAATATTCTATTTAAATAGCAACAGATCATACTTTCTTTTGATCTTCTACTATATCATGTTTATAATTTGAGATGTAATAAAAATATTTAGCATTGAACTCTAGTCAGATAAGTACATAGATGCAAATATTAAGTTTCATATAAACAAAGTTTCCCGTCTGCCGATTTTATGTACATAAGACTACATGAACTTTAAGGCTCATTTTGTCAACCCACCTGCCACCAAATATCTCGTCCCTCGACCCACTTAGTGCTTTCCTTCTCCAAGGCAAATTCATTTGCATAGGTCAAGCAAACATCTGCAGAACAGGGAGTTTATGAATATCACAAGGAACCCAATTGCCATATCAATTAATCAACATATAATGCATGTGAAAAATGTCAGCCACGGCTCTGTGATTCAGAATGTTATGGTCGTCCAATGAGTTTTACACCATTCCCATCCCTAACCAATAATAATTATCTTATCTGAGGAAAGTCTCTAGTAATAAAAAAGTTAAAAATTCGATATAATTACCTACAACTGTGCCATTCTTTGCAGAGTCAACTAGTGCCGCATCAACTATGTCTTTTAGATGAATGACTTTGGGTCCTCTTTTTACAGCATTGCAGGTTAAAACAACCTTTGGTTTGCAGTCCACAATCCTTTGGGAAAGAGATTCGGATGAGAATCCAGCAAATACAACCTGAGCAAACAAGCAGGTAAATTTCTCGGCAACTCTGGAGTTCTAAAATGAAGATGCTAGTTGCTATAAAGAGGCAATACCGAGTGAACAGCACCAATACGAGCACAAGCAAGCATAGCTATAGGCAGTTCCATGAGCATGGGTAGATAAATCACGACGGCATCACCCTTTCGTACGCCAATGTCTTTCAAGTAATTTGCAAGCTGTCAGCATAAAAGTTAAGTGGGAACGTCAAGCTGCTAATATTGCAAGTTGCAACAGCGCAAGAGGTCGAGTGAAGTGAACAATAATAACCTGGCAAACATTGTGGAGGAGTTGGTTGTAGGTCAGAGTGGCATCAACACCGAGCTCGTTCCCTTCCCAATAAATGGCAATCTTATCTCCGTTTCCGGCGGCAATGTTAGCATCCAAACAGTTGTAGCATATGTTGGTGATCCCGCCCTTGAACCACTAACCCCCAAATATAACCAAATGTTAACTAAAACGTAACGTGCAGAAAGCAAGTAAAGGAAAGCAAAGGGATGTGAGATGAAATGACAAACCTCAATATTGATTCTGCCCTTGCCAACATCCATATTCTCAGAGTAGACAGGACTACCCCATTTTTGCTTCCAGTAGAACTGTGAAGCAATGTCGGACCAAAATCCGGCGGGATCCTCAATGGACCGGTCGTACATTTCGAGATACTGCAAGGAAAATCCGATTAAGTTAATGTTACAGCTTAAAAGTAAAATAAATAATAAAAAAAGAGCTAAATCAGAATGTGCGAGAGAGAGAACCTTTCCGGGGGAGGGAACGTGAGCCTGTGCAGAGAAATCAGGATTGGGGATGACGAGATCGTCTTCCTCGGAAGCAAGGGCATCTCCGAGCACGACGGCATTCAATCGGGAGATTTTGGAGGGCGGAGCTGCTACGGAGCTGACGTGGCGGAGGCGGCGGGAAGATCCGGCGCCGTTGGTGAGCGGATCGGCCATGGCGCGAAATCGGGGGCGACTGGAGCGAAGGTTGACTGAGGCGGCTGCTTGTTTGGACTTCGGAAGTGAGGACTCAGAATCATTCCAATTCCAAATATTATTACTGCTACTATTATTATAGGGAAAAGGATGCACCAAACGCGGCTGATTTTCGCGAATTTTAAATTGGGTAAAAATGTTACTATATGAACAGGCGCAGGAAGACGAGATATCGCTTGCAATTACGATAAAAGGAAAATGTGAATTGGTAGCAATCCTAGGTCTACTTGTACTAGCATGGTGACTGGAAACAGTTAATAATTGAGAATAATTAATTGTACTAGTACTATTCTGACGAGGAGAATTGGAAGTTCGGAAGCAGGCGGCGGCGGCGGCCATTTTTTATGCGGTGGTGGCTCCGTCCAAGTCTACTGAGAGAGAGAAGGAGAGATTAGGGAGGCTTGGGTTTCATCATCGTCATGGTCGTCAATTCAATTTGTCATTTAGCTGCAACACCTCTCCCCTTTATTTTCACTACTGCTACCACTATGATTACACTTATTTTTGTCACTAATCAAATGTAATATTCCAAAAATAATTTTACTAGTATTACAATTTAATTCATGAAAACAACTTATTTACTACTACTCCGTATTTTTATTTGTAAAATTATAACTATATACTACTATTACAACAGTATAAGTTTTAAAACAACAATGCTACTAGTATTTATTAGTAGTAGATTCCTCTGCACATAGGTTAGTTTAGGTATACTTTATTCAAGTTGAGATCGACACCAATGGTCAATCCCCACGTGCATTGATTTGGTGCCTTAAACGTCGTGCCATCCGAAGTTGACTTGTATAATTATCAGTGTAATAAACATTATCTTCAATTTTTTTATAGATTGGGCGAATAGATAAAATAATTGCGTCCAAGCGTTGATCTCGATTAATTTGAAGCCCAATCACACTCTCCCATTTAATTTTTTTTACTTATCGCCTAAGAGCATTCCCAATGGCAGACTTCGGTGCGGAATTCCCACGGATTTGGCAGAATTCCGTGGCGGACGTCCGCCATTAGGCCACACGCGAGGATACGGAATTCGCATGAGGACGTCGCAGGTCTGCACCCTTCCGCGGACTTCTATCCTGACGTCCGCCATTGCGTGGACTGTCACAGAATTCCGCACGGAATTCCGATTTGTGCATTTAATTTTTTTTTTAATTTTTTAATTAATTATGTATTTTTTAATGAAGTGTGTTTTTTAAAAAATAAAGTGTGTTCGTTTTCTCCGTATTCGCGTCGAAATTTTAATTCTGTTTATTTACTTCCAGAAATGGGTTAATTTGTGAATTTGTGAATTTGTGAATTTGAGAATTCCGCATGGGAATTCCGCCACTGTTCAGTGGGAAGTCCTTATGACGTGGCAGAGCAGTGGGAAGTCCTTATGACGTGGCACAGCAGTGGGAAGTCCTTATGACGTGGCAGTGGGAATTCTGCGGGGAATTTCACCGGGACATCCGCACCACTGCGGATGCCCTAAGTTGACAACAATTTAAATAAAAGGCTATAGTGAGTAGAATAGAAGGTTAGGATAGGGGTCAATTGTTAACTCACTCTCTAGTCGCTAACTACAAATAATTTAAGATTATAGTAAGTGTTTTAAAAATCTGACCGGACCGGCTGGTCGGACCAGTCCAGCTTCGAACCGGTCACCTTACCGGTCCGATTCATCATATAAAACCGGCAGAGGGTTGGGCCGTTTTGAACCGGTTGAGCCGACCGGTTGGACCGGAAACCGATTACGATTTTTTATTTTTAAAAATGATTAAAAATCAAATTTTTTAAAAAAATAGTACTCCCTCCGTTTCACTATAGTTGAAGCGGAACTTTTGGGCACGGAATCTAAGAAATGGATGTTGGGTGTGTTAAATAAATAGTTAAAAAAGTAACGGAGAATAAAAGGTAGAGATAATAAAGTATAAAGTGAATAAAGTAGAGAGAATAAAGTAAGAGAGCGTAAAGTAAGAGAGAGAAAAAAGTTACCATATATGGAAATGACGCAACTATGAAGAAACATCCCGAAATGGAAAAATGACTCAACTATAGTGAAACGGAAGGAGTACTAAACTTTCATTTCATATTAACCCATACTTGTATTGGGCCTATGAATTTTTAAAAACTATTATTAAAAAATCATTTGTGTCTCTCTTTATAGAAGTATTCCATAAGATTATTCTTTCATTTTTCAGTGTGGGATGTAGTTTTTTTTTTGTTAAGATGCACTCCATATTATATGAACTATCATATCAACAATGTACCATGATATGTGTATAATTGAAAGCTATATACATATATTATATCATAACTAAAAATTAATAAATCTTGATTAACTTCCAAATAAAATTTTAGTGACTAATGCTTAGATTGAAAATAAAACAACAATTATATGTAATGGAAAGAAGCGTTCATAACATAAAAATTGATAATTAACAAATATATGACTATTTATATTTTACTACTATTACTTGTTAATAATTGGTATATATATGCTTTATCTATATTTGTATATCTATATATTATTTGAAATTAAATTATATATTGTATTAAAGCTTGTTTATTTATATGTTTTGAATATCAATTGTATTATACTAAATATGTATTTAATTATATACTCATATATATGGAGTATATATATGCTATAGTAATCCGGTTCGACCAGTGGTTGGACCGGTCCGACCAGTTGAACCGTGAACCGATAGCCTCACCGATTCGTTTACCGGTCTGATTTTTAAAACATTGGACCATAGGATTTCAGAAATCTAGTGGTCTAAAATTTGCAACGTGTAATTTTCATTTTTATTAATTAAATCGAAAAAGAAAAAAAAACTACCAAATTAGGGTTTTTGATGAAAATGTCAATATAGTGTTTTGAAATATCAACACAATGCTTTGAAAATATCAACACATTGCTTTGAAAATATCAACACATTGCCTATGTCAATACATTGTTTTAAGAATGACATTCTACATGTATTATATTTACATATTTTATATACTTTGTTGACATTTATTGCTGTATGAAAAAATTGAAAATTTTTATTTTTTTTTCAAATTTTGACATCGGAACATATGCAAGTGAGATCTCGTTAGAATTCTTATGAAATTATCTTTAATTTGATATATGTTGTGCGAAAAAAATAATTTAAATCGAGAAAGTTATATGCGTTTTAAAGTTAGTTACAACTAATTTATTGTAAATTGACATTAATACCCTTGTTGACTTTTTTTATCGTATTAACATTCAGAGGCTGATGATCTATGCCCTTGGTTTGAATATCTAAGGGCTATTATTTTTATTATAGTTAACAATTAAATATTGAGTAGCAATATAGCACTCCCCTAGAAGGCTATGTATAGGATTAGTCATACATGGAGTGATCAATTGCTAACTCATCATTTAATTGTTAACTACAACTAATTTAAGACCATAGGATTTTATAAATCTTGTGGTCTACAATGTTCCATGTTGTAATTTCGTTTTCATTTTTTAATATTAAAAAGATAATAGCAACTAGGGTTTAGAAACACAATGTCAATACAATGTATGAAATACATCAACACAAAGACATGACAATGTCAATATAATTTCATATTGACATTGTACAAACATTGTATTGACATTATGTGTCGTGTATTGATATAAAGCTGTTAACGAAATTCATAAAAAAATTTAAAATTTTTTCAAATTTTGACATCGGAACATATGCAAGTGAGATCTCATTAGAATTCTTATGAAAGTATCTTTAATTCGATATATGTTGTGCGAAAAAATAATTAAAATCGAGAAAGTTATATGCATTTTAAAGTTATGAGATATTTTTCAAAAGTTAGTTACAACTCATTTGTTATTATTGACTTTAATACCCTTATTGACGTTTTTTTATCGTATTGACATTCCGGGGCTGATGATCTAGGTCCTTGGTTTGAATATCTAATGGCTATTATTTAATTATAATTAGCAATTAAATATTGAGTTAGCAATATAACACTCCCCTAGTCATACAATTATAAATAAATTTTTATAAAATAATAATACCAATGGGCTCATAGTATTGGTATAGGAGGAAATAAAACGGAAAAGAAATCCAACCATACAAATTTACAGCGATTTGGGAATTCCTCTGCAATCTTCAATGTGCATACACCACTTACAGTTAGAAGAACCAGTGTTTCTTCTTCGGCTTGAGCTGCGGCGGAGCATCTGCACGGCACAACAGTTTCTAAAATGCCAAAATTAACAAATTCATCACTCCTTTCTTTATTTTATCCTACTCTAGTTAATTTCTAGTTGTCTATCTTCATCGTCTCATCATGGATTGACGATTGAGCTATCTCGACTCTTGACCTCTTATTGAAAGATTAAGGCTTATCTGATAGCAATACAAACCTCGTAGTTCATAGAGTGAATTGTAATGCACCTCGGACCAAAAGCTCAGCCAAAGCTCTGCAACACATGTATAAACCAATTAGTACAAATGAATCACCAAAGTTTAGCATCGAGCAACCTGACAAAAATACTAAGCTTAAACTGAAAGGAAATTTTTGAGTGTGGCTTTTTATACCTCGTGCAGGGGCCTGATGCTGTGGAACAATTTCGATGAAGCAAGTATCTCTGAATGATGTTAATAAACAGATCTTTGCTGCAAACTGCAATATGGAGTAGCAACTGTTAAATGTGTTGCTCCAAATCTTCAAACGTGAAATGTACAAATATACTTATCTAAGAAGGCATAGCATGAGGAGGATTGCTCTGTAATATTAGAGACAAGCTTTATAGAAAGAGAAGGGTCTAGAGATGAGTATTAGCTTCCAAAAGTTTTTGCACATTATCAGTTGTTTCAGTATCTTGAATGTAAAATTATTTTTTTAACCGAAAAAACAAAGAACACAAAATTTACTTAGGAAAAAGAACTTAAGTACAGATTTGAATCATTGAAGACAGAAAGTCCTAGGATAACTGCACTATACAGTATACATTCAAACACGATTTGGAAGACAGACGCGCGTTTCGTATGAATAGCCCAGAAGACTGATGAAAATCATCTTTGGCACTAAGAGCAGATGTAGGATGAGTACTCCAAAGATATTACTCATACCCCCAGGCCTCATTCACCACTTAGTTGAGGCATAAAGAATATCATTTGCAGGTCACTGAACTTGGGTGCTCGAAGCAAATATGGCAAAGGTTACTCTTTAGAAAAGGAAATTGCTAAACATTGCAGAAATAAAAATTACTGGCATTTAAGTGTACTGTACTTTATCAGCTGCTGCTTGTAGTGTAACATGGTCTCCCCATTCACCAGACCTGAAATTTTATATGATGAAGGGAATTTCAGAAGCAAAGATAATCTGAGATACACTAGAAATTAAAACTTCAAGTAGAATTCCCTACTTAGCCATTTTCTTGTAATAGCGTTTGAAGTTCATAGGTACATAAGCTTCATAGAGAGCATAGTTATCTTTAAGCTGAAAAGGAAACACATGAGAAATGTGAGCACACAACTGGAAACTTCTAACAGTTTCATATCAATCTGTTGGTACAGCCAAAAGAAATTGCCAAAAAACAAAAGCTCATTATAGTTACTGGACATCAGTTAGGCTTAATTTTATGCAAAAACTAGGAATACTTAGGGGATATACTGATACAAAGATTATATGGATAGAGAAAGCAGCAGCATTTAGAGGGACATGTAGATATGGGAATAAATTGCATCTATGTAGCCTCTGCAATCTACAGTTAAGTAAAGTGGTCATGAAATGTTTTTAAAAGGGGAACAATTAAGCATGGAAGGTATCAACCAAACTGAAGAAGCCTGATGGTGTCCTCAAAAGGAAAATGCTAGTGGGTGCTGCCATATGTTGTTTTGGTTTAACTGAAGCTTCATGTGATGATATTGAGCCGACACAAGTAAACAACATATCTGCAAATGCTTATTAAGGAAGTTGTTTGCCATAGTAGTTCATCATTACTGGAATCTTGAGTGTGGAATACACAGCATTCTCATTTGTCAGTACAAAGAAAGAGTACATTTTTAACAAAAGATGCCCAATATGCATAAATCATCAACCAAAGTGGCTGAGATTCTAAAAATGAACATATTTGAATGAAGACACTATATTAAAAGACAGACACAGATTAAATATCTATCATCATTTCAAAATACCTGTTTCACAACCTCTTTGCGCACATGCTTGTGGTGCTCAGGAGATCTATAAATCTGATCTGAAAGTGCACGGAACTAGAGGCAAAAGAAGTGAGTAGATATTATGTAAAATATAGAAATTCTGAATAAGGCTAGAGAATTTGGTCGAACCTGACAATTCCCGTCTCCAGAAACCCTTACTTCGTATAAACCATAGACATTTATCCTGGAAAACAAAAGAGAAACTAGTTTGTTTGTTGATGTCTTAACTGTAGTACAATATTTCTGATATAGTAGTAGTATTCTGAAACGTAAGAGCTCATAATATTGTAATTGCAGAGATCCCAGCAAAAGTAGGTACAAATAAATCAATAGGAAACCTCGAAATAAAGCTCTAACACTCCAAGTTATATGATAAATCCACTAACTTGCCCGGTTACCTTCTTATTTATCTAGGAAAAGGATGGTGAAGGATTATATAATTTCACATATGCCCGAGCAGAGACTTACATGCATTTCCTTGTATACCAGTGCATGTAGTTCATTCTTTAAGAAGAAAATCTGCCTAATGATCTTTGGTGTTGAAATAACAAAAATAATGAAGGATCAAATTTTCTAAGCTCAAACTAGTAATAACTTGGTTACCCTTGCTGAGGTATGAACTTAGCCAGTCCTGCTCTGCATTCAATTTGTGCAATAGAATACCATTTACTAATTGTTTTCTGCTTGGATGAATGGGATTCTTCTCACAAACTATATCTTCTACAGAGAATATCTCTTCACATAGTCATTATTACTATTTTAGAGGCAAAGAGATGGTGATTCAACAAAGCCACTAATATATTTCTTTTACACCTGAGCAACAATTAGCAAACCTCTGAAGGAGCCGTTGGTAATCCAAATTTGAATCACTTGTTGAAGGAAAGTGCAAAATTATTCTTGGAACATGCTGAAAAGTATATAAAGGAAATGTTAGATAATACTTATGTAAAGAAATTATTGCCTAATGGTGAGTAATACCAATGTCTTTCCTATTCCTATTTGTTTGGAACAAAATTAGTAGTACTCCTTCCGTCCCAAGATAGCTGAGGCATTTCTTTGGGGCACCAGAATTAAGAGAATGAGGTGTTAGAGGTTAAAGAGGAGAGAGTAAAGTAAGAGAGGAATAGAGAGTAAGTATGAGAGAAGATAGAGTTTTTGCCAAAAAAGGAAGTGACTCGATTAACTTGGGACAACCCAAAAAAGAATACGACTCAACAACCTTGGGACGGAGGGAGTATTATTTTTCAAAAAATAGTGTACATGTATAGGACAAGATGTCTGCACAAATTGACACTCTGATTTGAATGATGTCATTATATATAAAATCCTAGAACTGTCCAATTTTAAGAAAAGCATTGGTTTTGTGCTTTCTATCTTATCCATATATCCTCTCATTTCACTACTTCCAGAAAGAGAGTTCTACATGCATTGCACTGCAGTTGATACAAAAACATTGCCGCATAAGTATACGTTGAGTTAGAAAATTACACATTTGCAAGTCACTACCTCATTGACGCATAATAAATATGTGTCGAGTTAGAAATTTGAACATTTTTGCAAGTTACTATCTCGACCACTATCAATCTTGGTATGAGTAAATTAAGCAAGAAAAACCAACAACAACCCAATGTATAGCGTATTTTAAAATTCTTCTGAAATTATAACCAGCATTCTGAGTAAAGACCAAAGCACCCACAAACATACAACTACTTCCTTAAACAGCACACATCTAACATAGCTCGTTTTTTCTCTAAAAATATAGGAGCATGAGTGTGTGAATATAGCTTGCTTACTTAAAGACCGTGAAATGCTGCTAAATTATAATTAGCATAACAGCTAGACTAATTGTATTTTAGTTGTAAATTGTAATCGTAGCTTCTTACAGGAACAGGGGCAAGATTGGTCAGCCGTCGACCAACTGCACCATCTAATTTTGCATATTCTTCAGAAAGAACGACAGCAATCATCCTATCATCCTCCACATCTTGCTGACTGCTTAAAGAAGTTGAAGTTGAAGTTGAAGCACCATCGCTATAAGTTGTTCCATTTCTCATTGGTGGAGTATAGTAGATTTTTTTCGTAGCTAAACTAAAATAGCAGGCTGCAGGAGCAAACGAGATCTTAGGTGTCGGATGGAAGTAGAATGTAAACAAAATATTCAATTCCAATGGATGATGCATCAAACATATCAGAACAAAAGACACAAAGCAGAATCGGACCAAATGCATATAACAAAATTAGGCATTCAAGCCGTTACCTAGTCATGCATCGGGAGAAAAGACAACGTGATGAAATCGAATTTGCGAATAATCGGAAATAGTCAAATCCATTTGCAAATGCAGGTGTCGGTAATCAATCGATGCTTTAACGTCCTGAGAAATTGCAAATCTACAGATGATCGCTGGCGGGTTCAGCTGCGAAAGAGGATTGATTTTGATTTGAAATTTGGAAGCTCTCTCCTCCGCTGCGCCTACGCTACGCGTCACATCCGTTTTGCTTTCGCAGCTGACTAATTTACACGCCAAAACGAGTTGTGGTTTATTTATTTATTGGTCCGGTTGGTAAACCGCAACATCCATCAATTGAACTTTAATTATTTATTTAAAAGCCCAATCAATCCAATTCCAACAAAATACAATGGCGATATCCAAATTGATAGCACTTTATTTAATCGACAACCATAACCTAACTTAGTGACTGATCTACAACCCGGAAATGAACGGAGGAGATGTAGTTAAATATTTAATAATTAATAAAATAAATAATATATTAATATTCAATTAATAATTGCATATGGATATTACTCTTCTAAAAATTAGTATATAGTGAAATTTTAAATTATAATGATTTCAATAGTTTTCTTGTTATGGTTAGTTAATTTTAAAAGTGTTTTATTCAATATCACTCATTATTATATTGCAAACCAACTTTCAAACTTTATTGGGGAGTGGGATGTGACTATGACGATATTATTTCACTTTGAGATAAATATGTAGCACGATGTTTCTTTGTGACACTTTTGACCCTCGGTTCATCAACATCACATTATAAATATTTTTCAAATTCATTATCTGATAATCTATCGCACACTACTTTGATTTGTATGCTATTAATTAAATTTCATCTACAAACTACTTGTCTTGTGCAAGTCATATCTAACCACATCTCATTGGTCAATGACATGTTAGCCTAGTTGACTAATCACGTTCTGTGCTGCCCGACCGATGTAGTTGTTGAAGGAAAATCAATGTCAAATATGCCATGCTCATGGCCGCGACTCTTAGGCATTGGTATTTGGCAGGTTTGGACTCGATAGAAAACGTGTTTTCATCTTGATGAGTTAGTGTTCGTAATGGTTGACACTTGCGAAAAGTTTGGACGAGTTAATGTTTTATTGTTGATGGTGTCAACAAGATATGTGGCTGTAACATCCGACTGTTTATGTTAACGATACGTAAATGGTTCGATGGAGTCGTTTGTAGTGACCTGATGGTAGTTTGCAGTTACTTGATAGTAACAAACTTACAATGGTTGTATTAAGTGTCAACGTCCTCTTATATACTAGTTGAAGACATCCCACATTACCCAACATCGCATGCTTGCAAGCCAATTATTGACATAGGGATTGTTGGTGACCGTCGACAACTACTGTAATTTTTAAATAAAAATACATACTTTTACCGAGCACATATAGGCATATAATATAAAAAATATTTAATTTAAATTACAAACACTATGAGCTCATTAAAACTCCTTATTTTTGTAGTTTCAGTTTTGATTCAGCGGGAACAGTAAAATTCATTATTTTTTTTTGCCTATTTTTGAAATTTACTAGAGATACGAAATTGAACAGAAGTTAGTACGGAGTATTTATAAAGACTTATACCCAAATTGTTAAATTTAATTTACTAATCAACGAATGTACTTTAGTTTCAATTGAAGAATATGAAAGAAACATATAAATCCGTAGTAACAAACTAACAATGAAATTTGGATATTATTTGATGATGATAATCAAATCCAATCAATTAGTAATTGAAAAGAGGACAGAGCAATAAATATAGAGAGAGAAAGTGGTAGAATGCGATTCGAACAGGTCAAGTAGAGAGAGAGAGAGAGCGTAGAAGTGGAGGGTCGCGTGATGGTTGATCCATCAATTTAAAGTATGGAACTGCACATCAAGGTTGCTCAAGCAGTCCACGTCCTCAATCACGATTCTCAATCCTGCAACCGCGTCGCTGCCAATCAATGGCTCGTTCAGTTCCAACAGTCTGATGCTGCTTGGGAGATTGCTACTTCCATCCTCACTTCCCACCACCACCACCCTTTCCTCTCTGACTACGAGGTCGAGTTTTTCGCCGCCCAGATTCTCAAGCGCAAGGTTTCTTCTCTATCCTACTACTTCATGCCCTAATTTGCTTAATTAGCTATATTGATCGACTTGTTCAATCTTCCGGCAGATCCAAAATGAATGCCATAATTTGCAAGGAGGAGCTAAGGACGCTCTGCTAAACGCTCTTCTAGTAGCTGCCAAGAGATTCACCCCAGGCCCTCCTCAGGTCAGTTGTCAATTGCGCCGATCAATTTTGAATTTCAAATTTCGAATTTCCATAGTGGACTCAACTCCTTGGCTCGGAACACGAACAGCTCCTAACGCAGATATGCCTTGCGCTATCGACACTCATACTTCACGCCGCAGAGGATGGGAAGCCCATCGAGAAGCTCTTCTACAGCCTGCAGAATTTGCAGAGCCAGGATAATGGGAATGCCGCGGTTTTGGAGATGCTCACGGTCTTGCCTGAAATCATAGAAGATCAAAATGGTGATTTCAGTGTATCCTCTGCTCGCCGGAAAGAGTATGGACAAGAGGTTTTGCAAGCTGATTCCTGCAACTTCACTAGATTTTTCTTTTTCTGGGGGTTGTGTTATAATGTACTTTTGGTAGTGCAGCTTCTTGCGCAAACTCCCACTGTGCTTGAGTTTCTAATGCAGCAGATTGGTGAGGGTGTTGGCAGCCATGACAGGAGCAGAAAGATATTACGTTGCTTGCTGAGCTGGGTAAGAACTGATTAAATAATTTTATCTGGCCTTTTATTGTCTAACATGGGAAGTGACAGGGTACTTAGCAAGTGGATTCAGACCCTCTTTATACACATTAATTGAATTCTAATCCTTCCTCGCTAGCCTCTCCAGCAAGAATGTTTTTCTAGATGTACACCTTCCTATACACTTATGCTGTCAACTTCTCCAAGTTGGAGGAAAGGATTGGCATTCAATCTGCCAAATTGTCGACAAATGTGTGTTGGGTCTTTATCAGTGTTGTCAAAATGTCGTTCGGGTCGCTCGGGTCGCCTGGGTCGAGACCATCACCGCCCCAACATGGGTGGGTTGATCGAGATACAGGGTCGCCGCTGGGTCGAGTGGGTCACCTGGGTCGCCCTAAACACATGCTATCTCTGATTTTCTCAAATCTCTCACATGTTTTCTGACTCTCTCAATCACAATTCTCTATATATATATGCATGCACCACATCAAACTTTTCAAACCTACTTTCTACACTTTAGAATTCAGCCTCTTCACTCCTGAACAAATAAACAATTCAAAGATCTTTGTGCTATCCTTCATATATTCCTTTGTTTTGATATTTGTGGGTCTCTCGACCCCGTCGACCCGCGACCCGAATTTTCACCGCATCAACTCTGTGCGCCCCGCGACCCTAACAACACTGGTCTTTATATGCTAACAATGTGAACAAATCTCATCCACGTGAGCTCTATTAATTTTTTGTTGTTATCATTTGCATCCTTAAACTTAAGTTATGGCAAATTGGCATCTTATCTAGCTCAACTTTGTATAAAAAGTTGGTCTGCATAACAATTTTCAACTTCTTTAAGAGATGTAATTGACGTGTCTGGTTTTCATTTAAAGTTGGATTTGTGTGTAGGTTCGAGCTGGATGCTTTTGTGAGATTCCTCCAGGCTTTTTACCTGCCCATCCACTTTTTAACTTTGTTTTCAGCTCCTTGCAGGTATAGTTTACTTATCTTTTCCTTTTTTTTTCTGAAATTTATTATACTCCGCTTCTAAGTCTTTATCATGTTATGCACACGTATAACAATTCCTCATCCCATCTTTCGTATGTTTAAACAGGTTGCGTCTTCATTTGAGCTTGCTGTTGAGGTTCTTGTCGAGCTCGTGAGTCGACATGAGGTATTATCCTATGCTAATGTTGGGTTTCTTGTAAATATTGGAAACCATGCTTTCTAGTATGCATGATTCTATGTAATACTGTGTCAAGATAATCCTCCCAAAGAAATCATGTTACTTCATTTAGAATCAATAGGATCAATTCCCTGGCACAGTATCCTGCTAGAAAGTGCTACGTTTGGAAATCTTTCAGGACATAACCCAGAAGGAAAGGACACTTTCAAGAAGTAAATGCAATTTTTTTCAAGATCTGATTTAGTTAACCTACATCTCTTGTTTTGATTTCTCCTGAGCAACCACAGTTCAAACTGGAAGGTATTTAGTCGAATAACTTAGAATTTCCCAATTAGAGTTATACTACTATGACATATTTATGTCATATTGAAAACCAAGGGATCTTTTTAAGTAGCAAAAAACTTTCTTTTTTTGTTGCTTGTGTCAACAGTCTAAATAACTTTTGGTTATTCCCTCCTTTAGTTGCAATTCCACTTCCAGTGTTCAAGAGGTCTGCTTTATTTAAAGTTATATCCCTGCTTGGGTTGGTGGTGAAAAGAACTAAGAATGGGCTTTTTAGGATTATTTCTATGAAAAGAATTTACAGACCTAAATGTCATAGAAGGGTATGATAAAGAACACTTTGCCCTACAAAGGCTAGGCACATCCTGAAGACAGAGTCCCAGGTTGGTGATCAATTCTGGACTTGACCAAAGAGTCATATGAGCTGTTATATTCCCTAACCCAGTTCCGAATTTGACGAAGAAATCTATTTTTTTAATTGTGTTATTAAAAGATCTCCAAAGTAGTTCATTTTTCGAGTTTTGGGTAGGAAAATTACCTTGGTAGTAATGCTTACTTTCAAGTATACAAACCAGCAGAAAAACCTGCATGGTTTGTACTTATTTTTTAGAGAGTTGTGGTTAATTCCAGAGCCTGAACATAATTCTATCAATCATAAAACTCTATCTTGGTGTTCCTCTCCTAGGGCCTGCCTCAGGTTTTACTATGCCGGATTGGATTTCTCAAGGAAGCACTTCTTTTTCCTGCTCTCAAAAGTGGAGATAAGAAAGTGATTGGAGGACTTGCATCCTTAATGTCAGAAATCGGTCAAGCTGTGGGTATCTAATTACACTTCATGTATAGTTTATTACTTCTGTCCTTTTAACCTTTTGCTCTATATTTGGCAACTTTTACTACTCTAACTATAAAACAAGTCTTCATTGTATTATATTTTCCTTTCCTTTTTTTCTTTTTACATGACAGCTGGGTTTTGAATAACCTGTCTGTTTGTATAGGCACCCTTTCTAATTGTGGAAGCAAATACCGAAGCACTTGAGCTGGGACATGCTCTATTGAGGTTAGTTGTCACAATGCTAAGGGTAACTAAGTCGGGGACTCATGGCTAGGGAAGCGAAATTGGAAGTAGGGATATAAAGGGGTTGTGCTTTATTTTCTTAACTTACTTGAGACTTAAACTAACTGACCTTCATTATAACAAAGACACTTGATTTACTTGATAAATGATCATAAGGATTAGAATTGGAATAGATACATGAAACAGCTTGTATGAACCTAATTTGAGTTTTTAACTAGATCAAGGAATAGTGGATGGTGAATATTTGACAAACAATATTCACCGAGATAGAAAATACTGAACATTGACATCAGATTTGTGATGCAAAATAAGGAAATAAAAATGAAGATGAAATTTAATTATCTTGTACTATCAAACTATAAGACCATATATCAATGCATTTTTCTGACGGAACTTCATTACCAGCTCTCTAAATTCTCTAAAACTCTAATCTGGATCTCGGATACTGGTTTATAAACTTTCTAAATCTTTATTCTATTCAAAACCCATTTCTGGAGTTCAGTTTAATACTGAAGAATGTAAAAGCCTAATTCACTGCTGCATACCCAGGCTTTACATTAGTTCTCTTGTTTTTTTGACATTTATGTATTCAGTTTACACCTCCTGGTTGACATAATTGATTGCTATGTAGCATTGGATTTTTAATTCATCCAACCTACTTTGACCGGCAGTTGTGCAGCATTTCCAAGTGAAGACTGGGAGATTGTGGACTCAACCTTGCAATTTTGGTAGGTTAAATTAATTTATGTGCCACATTTATATATGTGCTTTAGAAGTGGAAAAAATGTTATTATATGATACTATTATCTTTTGTTCTGTAAGTGAGGCCTTACTGGATTGTTCTGATTTGCGAAATTAGGTGTAGCCTTTCTGGGCATATAATTGCTCTCGAAGTAGAAAATGCTGAATATAAGAAGAAGTTGCAGGAACGTTTTAGTCCCATATTTTCAGCATTGGTTGATGCTCTTCTGTTTCGTGTTCAGGTATGGGTTTATAATATATAAATATGCTTGCTGATTGCTGAATACAAATGTAACTGTTGCTGATGAGTGTTCTTACCTATTTAGTTTATAATGCTAAATTGTCCACTTTTCACATTCTAGGAGCATGCACAAAAAATGGTGATTTCAATTCAGAATGTTTTCATGAGTGTTCTTCATACCTCAAATGCAAGTATAATATTAAATTCTGTTTCAAGCATTTGCCTAATTCTACAAAATCATCTCAGACTCAGTTAGGCTAAACAGGGACTTCTTACCCTCTCTCGTTTTCTTTTCAACAATGCCACATCTGAAATAAAAATGTCTAAACCTTTATTTACATTCTTTGTAGCTTTGCATTTCACGTAGTGTACTAGTGTTGAAAGTAGCTGGGGGCCAATTGTGCGTGTAGGGGGGAGATTTTTTCCAGCCTCCTATTGTTGTCCCCCCTTCCAAAAGATAAATGAAGCCTAAGAAATTACCCACTGAACTTTAAAGATAATTATATGTGATCCTTCTTCAGACCATCTGTGTGAAGTGTTATGTCCATTTCATACATAAGATCTTGTGGTTTACTATCTTATTAGTTATATGTTTATATCTTATAGACTGAATCATGTCCTTCCTTACAGGTCAATGACACATTTGATGAAAATGGGAGAACCATTGAGCTGCCTAGTGGCCTAGAGCAATTTAGGATGAATTTGGTGGAACTTCTGGTGGACATTTGTCAGCTCTTAGGACCTGCTTTGTTTATCCAGAAGGTGATGATTGCATCATTATACTTAGAAACATGTATCCCTTTGGGTAATTTAGGCTATGGGAATTTGACTATGCTTGATAAGTTTTATCTAAGAAGACTATACTGCTTTGTGTTTTATTTTTATTGATACCTTTCGATCTTGATGTGAGATCTTGCAATTGGCAATTGATGAAAACAATATACTCCCTCTGTTCCGCGGTAGTAGAGTCATTTCTTTTCGGCATGGAGATTACGAAAGAGATGTATAATGTATTAAATAAATAGACAATAAAGTACTAGGAGAGATGGAAAAGTAGAGAAAATAAAGTAAGAGTGAGAAAATGTGTTACTGTTTACTAAAATGGGAAATGATTCAACTACCATGGAACGTCCCAAAATGGAAAAATGACTCAACTACCATGGAACAGAGACTAAGAAACATTCATGCACTTCTCACCTACATATCCACTAAAATAAGAACATTGTCATGCATTCTTCTAACAGTGGGACACATAATGTAACTTGTATTTGTTGTTGTAATGCAATTCGATTCCATCCTTTCTTCCATCCCGTTATCAAACTCAAACACATGAAGTGGAAATGTATGAAGTTAAAGATCTCATGTTTAAGTAGTTGTTCTTTACCTTGTTTTTAATTAACCTCTCCTCAAACATATTAGATCTTCCTTCGGGACTGGATACCTACCAGCATGCATATCTCTTGGAGAGAGGTAGAAGCCAAATTGTTCGTGCTTAATGCGGTGAGTGCATTGAATGAATTTCCTCTCCCTTGCCAAAAAATATCGCATTGTCGGGTACAACTTTGCAGAGCACAGGTCCTTAGTAGATCTGGAAGTTTATACCAGGTTGTTTGTATTTCTGAATACTAGCTTCTTTTAGGTTTCTGAAGTTGTTCTTAAGGAGGAACATCCTTTTGATATCTCTGTCATTATGGACTTGGTGATGATTTTGTCCAGCAAGTCATCAGAGGATCTAAGAGGATTTATGTGCCTTGTACGTCTTCTATTTATTATTTACCATATTTTATATTCTGATATTCTTTCTGATGTCGAGTCAACTTACTGAAGCAAGCCAACTGAACAATGAAGGAATATTAACAGCAGCAAAAACTGTACTAATCTTAAATACTTCATTTCCCAGGTATATAAAGCTCTTGCTGATGTTATTGGTTCTTATGCTAAGTGGATCCCTACCTCTCAAACCAACACCAGACCTTTGATGTAAATGATTCCTTACTTCTATACTATACAGCATTACATAATTTCCTCATGTATGCTTTTATGTCTCGGACAATCAACCTCTATGAAAAAGGACTATATGCTGTACTGCATTAGATTAGAAGAATGTATCTGATTCTGATCCTTACACCCCCTTCATCCATATCATGGCATTGAGATTTAAAAATGTGAAGTTCTCAGCTCCCCTTGTGTACAGCTTGTAATGCTATTATAACATGGGTTCAACCTGCTATGTTTAGATTGTTTTTTGCTGCCGGGATTACTCAACCATTCTGTTCAAGTGCTTGTGCATTTGGATTTCGCAAATTCTGTGAAGAAGCTGCTGCAGTGATGCATGAACCTTCCAATCTGGAAATCTTAATTTGGATAGGAGAGGTCAGTTGCGTTAATGTTCATATATTAGGCCATTAATTGTAAAAGTAAAAGTATATTCCTCTAACACTCCTCAGAGATTTGAAAGCAATATAGTAAGAGGAACTTGCTTTAAAACATAAATTCATTTATGCTTTACCAGCCTCTTGAATTGTACTTATGTGATATCATGTATTTATCTATAATGTAGTAACAGTATATAGAATTTTCTGTTAGGGATTGGAAGATAGGAAGTTGCCCTTGGAGGAAGAGAATGAAGTAGTTGGTGCTATCAGTCTCATACTCTGCACTGTTTCTGACAAGATGCTGATGCACAACATGTTCGCTAGATTGCTTTCTCCTTCTTATGCAACTGTTGGAAAACTTGTAAGTCTCCTTTTGTCTTTAATATCTCATACAAAGGCATCTCTTTATGACATCTTCAATCCAACTCATGTCTGGTTATGTTTAGAAACACTTTGAATCAAACCACGACTCATTTTAATGTTTTTAGCTGCAGTACTTGGCAGATTTTGTCTTGTTTTCACGCTGTTATGTTTTTGTTACTTATGGAAGCCAACAATCAGAAGTGCTGCATTAATACTAAGCATAATATCCCTGGTTTAGACTTTAGAGTTAGATGATGCAGAAAAGAGTTGTTAAAATTCAAATGGTTAACTGTTATCATCGATGATTTAATCCATGGATGTTCTGTATGGTCGATCTTGAATTATGAGCCTGCATTTATCTGTCTGGAATTAGTTGATTAACCCCCATCACCATTAGTTAAACTAGACATAGTTTCAGCTGAAAAGAAATTTGTTTTATATGGCAATGGAGGTTTTACATTTATTTAAGTTACTAAAAGTTCTTTGACATTGATTCAGATCAATGAAGATCATGGGCATGCTCTGAGACACAATCCATCTATATATACCCATTTAGTTACCACAGCTGGAAGAGGGCTAAACAGGTATCTTTAATGCTCATTGCTTGTGTTCTGATGAACCTTTTCACGCTTTGGAGTTAATCGATACTATTTTTATTTCTGTTTGGCATAACATGTACAGTTAAATTGGTTACTGGATAATTATATAGGTAAGTAAGGTTTTGTAAATTTTTACTAATCAATATGGGTTTATGCGTTTTGAGATAGTCAGTGTGCTAGTGGCTAGTTAAGTTTTGTGTCTAGAATAGGTTCTTATGTGAAATTTTGACATCCTTAACCTTGACCTTGAAGCACACCTTTTAGTGTCAATAATATGCTCTTAGCTTACCATTTGCTGATTTATTGTAGGATCGGCACTGTTTTCAGTTACCTGGCATCACACCTCTCCGTTGATCTGGGTCCAGATGAATCGATCTTTGTATTACTTGAGGCTTTCTGGCCAATGCTCGAGAAACTCCTTATATCTGATCATATTGAGAGTGGAAGCTTGTCTACAGCTGTTTGCAGGGCTCTTACACTAGCAATTCAGGCATCAGGTTTCAATAATGTCATTACTTATGAGTTAAAAACTTTCTCATTCCACAATCTCTCATTTTGTGTAAACACAATTGTGAAAGAAGGCTTAATGCTCATCACTAAGGCACATTTACTACATGATAGATAAACAATAGAACTATTCTTAAGAACTTGCATATTTGTGTTCCTGAGATAAACTGTGTCTAGGCAAAGTTGGGGTGAAGATTAAACACTTAGAACTCTGTAGAGTTGTGTCTTGGTACATCATTAAGGCCTAATTGAAGATTAAATGCTTTGAGCTCCCTAGAAAAACTTGAAACATAATTATTTTAAAATAATACAGTTCGTTCGTTTTGCAGGCCACAATTTTGGGCCACTATTGCCGCAGGTGCTAGATTCTATATCAGCAAATTTTTTGAAATTCTCAAGCCATGAATGCTACATGAGAACAGGTAAAATTTTGAGCATGAGGTGTTTGTGCTCAAGGATTTGTTTGCTTTTTCTTTTTTTGCATATAACAGATGCATCCTTAAGAAGGTAATGTCAACGGTATCATGCATGTCAAGTTAGCTTCCCGAGTCAACTTTTTTGCTTTTGATAGTTGCAAGTATTATTGCTTAGTAAAATGGTTACTGTGTTGCGTTGATCATATTCACCAACAACTGGGATTAATTAATCAGGGAAGAAGTATTTCAAGTGATTATCTGTTAAGCCCCTAAATTGGTTAATACTTTATTTTAGTGACTACTACAATCTTTTAGATTTACTTCAATGCCCTCTTTTCTATCATAGTATCATAGTGTCTTAACAGAAATAGCTCTTCATACCCTCTGTAAAACCCATTAGTATGCTTCACCACTATCTGAATTTAGTGTGCTTAGATATTTGTGTTATCAAAGTGGCAGTTATGTTTGATTTCCTGTGTCTAATGAACCATCTTAAAGATATTTTAAGCACCTTTACTTTTTCTTGGCAGGTCATCTGTTGCTTAGCCCCTTTCCTCACTCTCTTTTTATGTGTCTCACTATCATTAGTTTGTTTCAGCTTCGGTCATTGTTGAAGAATTTGGCTGCAAGGAGGAATATGGATCTCTGTTTATGAGTACATTTGAAAGATTCACTTGTTCACCATCAGTAATGGCTCTTACTTCATCATATATCTGTGATCAAGAACCAGATCTGGTTGAGGCATACACAAATTTTGCTTCTGTGTATGTGCGCAGTTGTCCTAAGGTGCTCATATTCATGCTCATTACACATTTCAACGGCTGAGCTTCCTGATGCTATCATGAATCTTTTCCATATTTTGGCTTTCGGTATTTGCATATTCTCAACAATAGCTAATTTGCATTTCAGGAAATATTAGCTGCCTCTGGTTCTCTATTTGAAGTATCCTTGCCAAAGGCAGGGATTTCTTGTACAGCTTTGCATCGTGGTGCAGCTTTATCAGCAATGTCGTATATGAACTGTAAGCCTTGTACAGAAATATTCTTCAAACATATGAGATTGTTTAATATGTTATTGCTGCATTTTAAAGTTTTGGTGAGGCTTTCAGGCTTTCTGGAGATGAGCATTGGTGTGTTGGTGGAAGCTGATGCTTCTATACCTGGAAGATCCGTTCAGGACATGGTGATGAGGGTGATATCCATATGTGGGGAGGGCTTGATATCGAATCTGGTGTATGCTCTTCTTGGCGTGTCGGCAATGTCAAGGGTAAAGGGTTTGATGAGCAATTAGCGTATTTCCACACACCTAAACCTGGTGCGAGTTGTGCTGAATCAAAATTTGCAGGTTCACAAATGTGCAACGATCCTTCAACAACTGGGCGCAATGTGCAGCTTGAGTGAAAGACGAGAGTGGAAGGGCGTGGTTTGCTGGGAAATGTTGCAACGTTGGCTTTACTCTGCGGTTAGTATACATGTGTGTGCGCGCGCGTGGTTGAAGTTGATTTACGAAAAAATTATTGTTTGCAGCTGCATACCCTTCCCGGTGAGTATCTAAAAGCAGGAGAAGTAGAATGTTTAGTGCCAAACTGGATGAAGGGAGTGGCGGCTGCAGCATCGGACCGTCTGGATATGGAGATGAACAGCCACATGCGAGGCAAAGGTGGAAGACATCTTAAGCGTTTATTAAGAGATTTTGCCAATAATCATCGCAATTTGACTTCTTAAACCCCTCTCTCTCTCTCTCTCTCTCTCTCTCTCTCTCATCTCTACATTATTTAATTTTCATTTTGAAAAGTAGTGATTTGTTATTGTATCACAATTCACAGCCCCCCGTGTATTCATTCATCACTTGAAAGGGAAAGGAATAAAATGGTGGGGATTTGGTAATCACATCCCCATCAACAATCTTTCCATTTTTTTCAACTTTTAATGGTGTGGTGTATCAAAAACAAGTTGAAGCTGAGGTAAACTCGACGATGTTCGAAGGCAATTTTGTACGAGACCACGGACGACTTAGTGTGATCTGCACAAACTCGCTCTCTATTTTCAGATTCCTCGTTGTAGAATGGTAGGAATTGAGACGTTGGGAATGATCGGCGTTAGAAATCTGAAAAGAAGAAAAATGTGAAGGAAGAGAGTTCTTATTTGAATCTATTCCTTTGTGTAGGAGATTAGTCAAGAGAGTTTCCTTCTTGTTTCCAGTCTAAATCCTCATTTCATTAAAGTATCTGATGTAAAAAAATTATTGGATTCACTTTATAATTTATTGAACAAAAAAATGAAATTTATCCATGTTCGAATCATGGATGTGTCAAATTTCTTTTTGTTATTTTGAGCTCAATAGATTATGTAGCTGATTCAGCTATTTTTACGTTTCATTATTCATTCTATTTTATCTTTTATTTTATTCATTCATTCATCACTTGGCGTTATAAATTTTGTTTTGAAAAAAAATGATTCGCTTTGGAACTGAAAAAAAGGAAGATTGTACTTGTATATATATGTATGGTGTTGTGTATTATTTATTTGATTTAAAATAGTTGGTGGCACGCTACTGCTGTCATACAATAAAGAATCCAAAGATATAAGCATCAAACTAAATAATTATTGAATAATAATGTATTAGTAGCCGTTATTAAAAGATTTGCTGTTGCTGACTAAGTAGGGGCAATGTCAACATAGCTGGTGGAATCGAATAATACTAATTGTTTATTGTTTTTCTTATTGTCGACAATTATTGGCCTATGCTCTGTAACTCAAATCTTTGTTTATTTCTCCACTCCATTATTACCAATTTTTCTATTCCACTTCATTTGAATTAATTCAATATGATTGCGTCACGTCCAGTCCAATGCAATACAAATACAATACCAATAATAAAGTTACAGTTTTTAATTGTAAAAACCTTAAATTTTAATTAATAATATTCCTCCTTATTTACTTCTTAGCTATAGAAAATGTTTCAAGAAGAAAAAGCAATAATAGGCGTTTCTTTATTTACCTTGTAGTATAGATACTTAATCTGTCGATCTATTATGAAATAGAATTAGAATAATATACCGAAAATGATACTCATATTTCAAACATACGAACCATTAATAATGACTCCTTATCTACTCAAAGCCACTCTTGATCTACCGTGAAATAGAATTATAGTGATTTACTGAAAGAAAAAAACGTTGGTGTAGAAGAAGCATCAATAATGATTACTATTTATTTAGTTTGTAGCTAAAGAAACTTAATCTAGATTTAACGACCGAAGCCTAAGTAACACGAAATATCTCGACCGAAAGCTAAAATGTGTTGCCAACTAAGTTGTATTTTGTCATTACGTTGAAATATGTCGATCTAAAGCTAAAATATATTGCCAAGTAAGTAGTATTTGTATTTGGTCGTTGCGTGAACATGCCTTCTTACCATTACAGCAATTTACAACTTCTCATTTCTCTCTCTTCTTCAACATTTAGCTCTTTGTTATTTACTCAGTAGAACTGTGAGGTAGATTCTCCTAGCACAGTTGCCTCTCTCTCTCACTCTCTCTGTTTTTAATGGTGGGTGGGTGGTTGGGTGTGTAAATTACTGATATAGTATATATATAAATAAATTGGTGTAAAGGGATTGGTGGAGCTTATTGTCGGCGGCAGCTCCCTTTCTGTTGGCATTATCTCTGTCTCTTATTCTCCATTCAATCTTCATTCATACAATACATGAATTACTCTTTCCTTCCTTGATGAATATGAATGTGAATGTGAATACGATGATGGATCACTAGTTTCTCCTTGTATATATGCGCCGATCTGCAATTCAATTCCAATCCAATCAGGTCACACATTCTCTCCTTCTAATCGCCATTGTTGCTATTGCTTACTTACTCGGTGTTCCTCTCAATTTTGCTATCCAATTCTGCTGATTTTGGTTTAATTTATGCGTAGTCTGAATTGCAGGTTCCATGTATGATAGTACTACTCTGCTTGTATTGGAACCCTAGCTCAACTGGATCCCGGACCAAATGTCAAAGACTCTTGCAGCAATTCTAGGAGGTGCTGCAGGAGCCGTGGCATTGGTGGGGATACTCGTGTTAACTCTTTTGTATTGCATTTGCCGGCCTAGGAACGCTTCGAGAACATCCGACACTGCTTCTTCTGATCCTTCTGTTCAAGGTTTCTTCTTCTTCTTCTCTCTGTCTCTTACACAGCCTGTGTTTTGTTACTATTATCTGCCAACAGTATTGTTCGATCGCACAGTTGGCAGAGCTGTTGGAATCGAGTTTTCTCTGCGAGATGCTAGGAGGTTTGGGATGGACGAATTGTCAGCTGCAACAAAGGATTTTAGTGACAAGAGTTTGATAGGACAAGGGAAATTCGGGGAAGTGTACAAAGGCTTGCTTCATGATGGGATACTTGTAGCCATCAAAAAACGATCTGCTCCTCCTACCCATGAATTCATTGAGGAGGTATCTCACTTATCCACCAATGTGTATCTCATTGACAAGCTTAATGCAAAACTATAGGTTTTAACTAACAGATGAAGCAGCTTTCACACCCTTGATGGAATTAATGACATAAATATGTGAATTGTGCTCGTTTCAAAGATTGTTAAGGAGGTCTTGAAGAAATTGCAAGTACATGTTCAAAGCTTAATGCTATACAATAGAAATTCAAGGGTGTATAAGAACAAAATTTAATATTTTAGAGGCCACAAGATACGAATTTTCCTTTTCCTATGTTGCTATTCCCACCTCCCACCCCTTATTTTCTCCCTCTCGTTTTGGCCCGGTATGTTTGAAACCAATTTGTATTTCTATTACATTGATGGATTGTCAAACTGACATACATCGAGAGCAAATAATACGCTGAGACTGAGCTCGAGGTTCAATTCTTTTCAGGTCCGATATCTTTCATCTATTCAACATCGAAATCTGGTCACACTTTTAGGTTACTGCCAGGAAAATGATGTACAGATTCTCGTCTACGAGTACATACCCAATGGCAGTGTGTCTATTCACTTGTATGGTAATCAATTTTCCTCCATTCTGTCTTTTTTGTGTTTCTTGTTTTGCATGCCTGTTAGTGAATTTGACGTTTCAGTTGACAGTTGACACAGTACTAGAGTTAAATTTAAAACAAGATGCTGCTATTCCAACAAATTTCATGCATTTGTTTCCATGACTGAGACCTTTGCAACTGATTATATCCTATATGTTCGCGTTAAATCTGTTCTTTCTTCACTTTCATGTAATTGTGCCTCCCCCGCATTCCCTTCTTTACTACTCTATTTTGCGTTAGAGCATCTATAAGCTAACCCCATGTTATAATCTCAGGTGCTGGTCAGGTTTCACAGGAAAAGCTTGAATTCAAGCACAGGCTTCAAATAGCTCTCGGGGCAGCTAAAGGTGATCCTCTGCAAAACCAGTGAGCATTTTTGGCTTTCCTGGTATTAATTCATCTTGTCTTATGCTTAAAAAAGAATAAGTAGCACTTTTAGCTTTCTGGTATTAATCCAACTTGTCTTGTGCCGAAAAAGAGTTGTATACAAAAGATGACTTAACAAGATATAGAAAGTTCCACAAAACCTAAGGTGAAAGCTCCTTAAGTATAATGTATGTGTGCTCGCTCACCCATACTTTATATGCACAGGTTTGGCTCACCTCCACTCTCTAAGTCCTAGGTTGATACACAAGGATTTCAAAACAGCAAATGTTCTTGTGGACGAGAATTTCATAGCAAAAGTAGCGGATGCTGGTTTACGTAATTTTCTCGGAAGATTCGATCATGCAGGCACATCTTCTCAAGTGGCAGCTGATGAAGTTTTTCTTGCCCCAGAGTAATATAAATGCTGGTTGGTTTTGTATTACTATTATTTGATAATTATTAATTGTATTGTCATGTCCTGATGCAGGGCCAATGAATTCAGACGATTTTCAGACAAAAGCGACGTTTATAGTTTTGGGGTGTTCCTTTTGGAGTTAGTAAGCGGGCAGGAAGCAAAAGAATTGTTGCCTTCTGATGTCAATCATAATTTGTTTGAATGGGTAAGTTTGCATTTTACACAATTGATCATAATTAGATTCACTAGAACGTGGAACGTTTTAGGAAGGACGCTCGGTAAAATAGTGCTCCGGTATTCTACCACATGAAAGCCATGCCAATTTCATGAAAAATCGAATATTTGTGTGGATGTAAAATACAAGCTTAAACATATTATGTTTGCAGTTGCAGAATCTCCAGGAAGGTGGCAGCATATCTACCATAATTGATCAGAGATTAGGCAATAGCTTTACAACAGAAGGCATGGATGAGTTCATGCAGTTGATTACGCAGTGTGTGAATCCATCGAGCGAGAGGCGTCCTCTTATGAGCTACGTGGTGACTGAACTTGATCGGATTCTTGAGAAAGAAATGAGCTTGACGACAATCATGGGGGAAGGAACCCCGGTCGTGACGTTGGGAAGCCAGCTTTTTATGGCTTCAAAATAAGGATGTGTTTGTTGTAGCATTTTGAGTGTGTTTCGAGATGAATATACTTGACCGGAAACACAAGAGTAAAGAATATATCCAGCTGTTTGATAATTGTATAAAGAACAGTTGGGTGATTTTTTTATTTTTTATTTCATGTGTGTCAATTATTAATCAATCTTCTTCTTGTAAACAAAACTTCTATATAATGTTAATATAATAGTGAAGTTGAGTTGGATGTTTTCTTCACATCTTAAATACCTCTCTATTTAGCTGCTTTTGTTGGATTGTAATGTTTCCTGAAACAGAATTACACGGCTGATAATTGCTAGTTAGAGAATGTTGATCATTGACATAAGATTTATTGAGTTAGGGAAACAAATAAGGCCCATTCTTCAACAAACACACACACACACACTACTACATTGGCATTGCCATCAATGATTACAAGCAGCACAAACTGGGTCTTTTATATACATGAAAAATGAAATGTAATCTACTGGGAAAAAAGTAGAGAAACTACACCAATCAATAGCTTCAAAAATATCACAATCTTGCAGTTGTTTAGTGAAATAAATCAGGGAGAGGCAGAGGCAGAGGCAGAGGCCCCGGCAGGTCTCTGTTTGGCCTGTAGGACAAGTTCTTCTGTAGTCGTGCCTATGATCTCATTAGCATGCTTCAGACCAACGCAGTAGTACCTTCCAATTGAATCCTATATCCATTTAAATCACAACCAAACATCAGTCACTGTCAAGAATCACACAACGTGTGTCCAAAAATCACCCAGAGAAATGTATCTCACCCGACAAACTATGCCTAGTTTTTCCAGTTTGTGAACTGCATCGTCGACATCAAAATTGCATCGCTCACCAAATTCATCTAGTATTAGTTCTTCACATTGCTGGTCAAGGTCCTATTATTATAGCATAAGAACACCAGATTGGATATCAGAAATTGTACATCTAGAGGTGCAAAACTCAAGATCGAGCTAACCTATCATAAAAACATTGAAAAGCGTTCTAAATCCAGATATGCGTACCTGAAGAGTCGCTTTCCCTTGTTCCATCAATATGAAAAACGCAATAATAACTTCCTTTACCTGCACATTTGTGATAAGTTAGCCAATTGGAAGCATATAGACCTATAACCACATTCCATGTTCAGTTTCTGTTTTGATAGCATATAGTCGGCATTCAGTTAACAACAACTATATCAAGTTTAAACACACATTACTGTTCCACTTTCTGTAATAAGGGTCCGGATTTCGTGTAACCATGTAAGAATATGTATTTGGAAAAAAATTGTTTTTGCTCATAACAAAAACTATTATTTAGATCCAATTACATGCGAATGAGAGTTATGTCCTTTAGGGAAATGAGACATCCAAATTCCAAACAATTAATAGCTGTCAAGCTTGGAAGTAAACTATACGCTGATCTTACTCACTTCTTGCTGAATAACATCATCGCACAAGTGAAGAAGAGTGCCCCGTCCACTATCCAATTGTTTGTCATACATTGATTGTGTGATTAGATTCTGATATGTGGCCATATTCTGTTGAAACCTGGAAAGTGAAGAAACTTCAGCTAACTACAAAAAATAGTGAAATCATCTCAAATACGTAAACCAAGATGGAAAAATGGGATGGATAAGTGAAACCATCTCAAATACGTGGTAAGAAACCAAGATAGCAGGAACCGAACTATCTCTGAAGGGAGGGACCATAAAATGAGTCTGGATGTTACATTATAACATACTCAATTTGTGGATCACTGATTGAGCATTTTTTTGAGGGGGTGACTGTGCAAGATTAATCTTACATGGCTTACTTATTTAGTTACATAACAGTTGAACTTGCAATTTCTGCCTTTTAAAATTTAACACTGAACAATATGCATTAAAAGAAATAAATGCCAGGGTTGGAAACGCTTAACGTGAAGTAAATCTTAGCACAGTAACCAAGCACTGTGGAAAGAATAGCAAACATGACCCAGAGGTCAGCTTTAGGCATTTCAACAGATCCTACGACAGCAACCTGAAAGAGTCCACCAAAAATGGATATGTTATTTTAAATTAAAAAAGAAAGTGGTAATATAATGGAATTAAAGATAATTATGGAAGAAGTTAACCAACCAGCCCAACAACTGCAGATATAAGAAATTTGACCCAGTCCATTGGAGTTAAACTTGGATTTTTTTTCTCTGGCTGTATTATAATGAGCATAAAATGTTTAAACAGAAAACTCCATCATCTAGAGTGAAAATGAATGGGGAAGAGGATCAAGAAAACCAACAAGGACAATTTCCATATCAGCCATAGGGATGTTTTTGAAGTGTTTCACGTATATGCCCCGTTCTGCTTTAGTTTTCGAACTCGCTCGCCTGCATAATGTTTTTGGTTAACCTTTTGAATTTGATCAAAACAAGAACCAAAATCTCTGAAACAGAATAGCACAAGGGTGGAAAGGGCTCAAAGAAATTGTGGCTTAAGTTTTCTCAGTTAATATATAGTAGTAGTAGTACTATTTTTTCCACTAGCAACATCAATTCTAAATACTTTTTCAAGTAAAATTAGTTCAGTAAATCATATACTCCCTCCGTCCCAAGGTAGTTGAATCGTTTCTTTTTTTACACTCGTTTTGAGAAAATGATAATAAATACTCCCTCCGTCCCTAAAAAGTATGAACATTTGGTTCGGCACGGGTTTTAATGCATAATCGGTAAAGTAAGAGAGATAGAAAGAAAAAGTAAATAAAGTATTGTTAGGAGAGAATGAGTTCCACCTTATTAGAATGAAAAGAGTTTCCAAAATTAGAAAGTTCATACTTTTCAGGGACGGACTAAAAGGAACTAGTTCATACTTTTCAGGGACGGATGGAGTAGTTAAATTAGAGAAAAAGTAAAGTAAAATAGAGAATAATGTAGAGAAGATTCTTATCTATACTATTCTCTCTCTTACTTTACTTTCTCTTCACTTTAACTATTTATTATCATTTCTTCAAAACGAGTGCAAAAACAAACAGACTCAACTACCTTGGGACGGAGGGAGTACTAGACTATGTGAATCAGTAAAGTAGAGTTAAGTAGTAAAGAGAAAGAATGAAGGGCAATTAGCATGGAAACAAAAAGTACTAAGAAACCACAATTTAAGCTGTTGGACCTGATTATGCGTTGAGCAATGTATAAAAATATAAGAGTAACAGAGAAACAATATGGCAGACATGTAACTATTACTCAATAACAAGATAAAATATCAGTTGCATACCTGTACACAACTATGATCCTATCGAAGGTAGGTTCTTGAATTGTATTTTTTTTCAGCAGATTTTTGAAACTGAAACAAGAAACCATAAAAGTCATTGGTAAGGTAGGATTAGTCAGCATCTCAAAAACATATAATGCGCCCGAGTTGGCTTTTTTAGCATCACAGCTAGCTTAGCCTCAGGATAAGTTCATAATTCTCACAACATACAAAAGTCGGAGCATAAAACTTCGTGTAAGGATCTTAAAATCTAAAGAATGCAATATTCAAGTCAAGCTACAAAAATGGACCAATTACAACATCACTAAGAAACCTGAGTTCCATATTTTCGAGACGAATGCGTTCGACGTATAATTCATGATCTTCAGTTTCAGAAATGATTTCGTCGTCTTTTTTGGAATCCTTCTTCTGCCTTGAACTAGTCCTCCTTGAAAAGACCTTCTCTAATCTGAAACCAGAAAAGGACATTGATTAAAATTAAATGAGTGTGCTTGAATGAGGGACTAAATGAACATTATGATCATAATAAGAGGACAGGGAAGCCAGGAGATGGCAGCTGATCTCTGCGTATATAAGATTTCACATAGAAACTTATTTATCTCAAACCTTGGCTCAAGAAAGTGTTTGCAATATTGAATTTCATTCACCTGGTTTTTCTCATTATCCACGCCCACATACGTGCAATTATTGCGTCCACTTTCTCCATGATAAAATAATCAGTTGTCTTGTCAATGCCAATCCCACGCCTGAAGATTACATACTGAGGACCAAAGAAACATCAGTAGAATAATGGAATCCAACATCATATAATGATGCAGCCAAAAAACAAAAATAATAGCAATGCAACTTATGTACTCCCTCCGTCCTTTAAAAATAGAAACTATTTCCATTTTGGTCCATCCAAAACTTTCTATTTTAGGAAACATTTTTTTTTCTCTAATGAGGTGGGACCCATTCTCCACTAACAATACTTCAATCAATTTTTCTTTCTATCTCTGTCTTACTTTACCAATTGTGCATTAAAACCTGTGCCGTTTCAAAATTTTCTATTTTAAAAGACGGAGAGAGTAGTATCTAAAATTACAATGAACAGTTATAGTATACAGGATTGCAATTGTTCATAAACTATAAAGCAGCAGTGAAAGCGTCGGGTGGGTGGAAGGTTTGTGCCCGGCGCAAGTCCAAACTCCAAAGCTAGCAGCAGCTTTGGACCAATAGATTAATATCGCCAAATTATGGAGGGACGTACAATACAAGTGATAGAGAGATAGAGCAGCAGCGGAAACGCCGGGTGGGTGGAAGGTCTATGCTCGGCACAAGTCCAAAGCCAACAGCAGAGAGTTAATTTTAGTTATAAATAGTAGTATATTTTTATTTATTGTTTTGGGCCATGTAAGTGGTTTCACAGGATTTATTAAGGTATCTATAGTATTTCTTCATGGTAAGGGCATTAAAAGTCTGAGAAGATCTAGTGCAACTTTTGTGTGAGCAGAGCTTTAAACTCTGAGGTCTGTTTGAGGAGTATTTTCCAATCATTTAGTACCAATTCTCTTACTCGTATCATCTCAACTCTATTAAAAAGCTGACAGTGGATCCAAGCTTAGGAAATGAAACAAAAGGGTAGATCTGGATTGAAATGTAATGTTTTTTTAACGTAGTAACCAAACCAACATCTTATTAACTAACAAAAATTCAACTGTCTCAGCTAATTTATGAGTTCGGTCAACTTCCTATAAACTCTCCATATGAAGTACTAACAAATATCATTATCCTAAGGACTTAAATAAAATTGAGCATTTTTTTACAGTTACTCCAAGTCTCCAAATATTAACAGACAATATCCATATATGCTTTCATCCCAAACAAAACTGAGCATTTTTGCAGTTACTCTAGTAAATTGAATTTTGGTTGGGCAAAGGTGCACAGACAATATCAATATTTGCCTTGGTCTCTTAGAGCGCCAAATTGAGGGTTAAGAGTCCATATGCATATTATTGTTTGAATGACTCAGTCATGAAAGAAGAATAAGCTATAGACATGTCATAGATAAATTAATGCAAATGTTTCCTCTTATATCAAGCAGGTAAGAAATATGTAACAAAATCATTGCTTAGAGAGAAGTGACAGATACCTTATCGGCAAAATCTGGGAGATTTTCGTGAGGATGTGATTCAAAGAACCTCTTCAAAACCTTGTTGTCAAGCTACATTCAGCAAAAATAGTTCTTTGAATAAATGAACGGATATCAGAAAGCATGCTTCAATGAATTTCACAACACTTCACCTTAGACTCATCCACAGTGATCGGAAGGTTAAGAAGATATTGCCCAGAATGTGCAACTTCAATCTCTTCATCAGTGGCTATCTTAAAATTGCTTTTCTCCATAATCTGCAGAAAAGATTTAAACGAAAAGCGAAAGGCATTAACAAGTAAAGAATAAAGTGAATCTAGTTAACAAATTCAGCACTGTGGTAAGTCCACATGTGAAATCCAATAACAACTATGAGGAGCATAACCTTACCTGAAACAAGTATTTCAAGAAATTCTGCTCAAGAGTGTCAACTTCATTAGAAGATAGGTTCTGCTGCTCCAACTTTTGTGTTCCATGGACTGGATCGAAAAGGGAGTAGAGTTGCTGCAGCCATATTCGTATTGAATCAGTAAGGTGTTAGATTATACAATACAGCAACTCAGGGACTATAGAGCACAAGGAAATCACCATGAGGTCCTCAAATTGCAACATGTACCAAGCTCGGATTGTGTACTCCACTCTCTTGCAGAGCTTCAGAAACTCCGCACGGTCGGAGCTATGCTCTGCAGAGAAACATCCAACGGCTGAAAGGCAGGGGCGGATGGAAAAAATTGTTTTGGTATGGGCTATAATAGTATATACGGAGTACTAATTTAAGTTCAGAATTTCGAAACAATAATTTTCCTCTGCTTCATTGTGATGATAAGGGCTTTCTAAATAATTCAACTATGATAGTATGTGAATTATATGTACGTCAATCACTGTTAAAAGGCATACAGAAACATTCCAAGTGCCGCACAAATGCTAAAGACCAAATTTTTCTGTGCATAAACTGGAGTAGAGCAGCTTTGTTTTATTCGGTTATTCCAAAGGTTGTTGATTAGCAAATGTTAAAGAAAATAAAACGAAATAAAAAAAGAGAAGAAAAGAGTTTGGGTGATTTGAAATCATTTTGGGAAAAACGAGAAAAGGGGGGGTTGCAAGAGGAATTGGATTGAGAAAGAAAAGGGGGAGAAAAAATGAAGATACCGATGAGATTGGCTAAGTGGATGATGAGCTTGGGCTTGAGGATTGGGATAACAGCTTCGCGCTCCAGCCGGATTACTTCTGTGTTGGTGCCGGACAAGGTGATCTTCTCCATCGCCGGAGCCATATGTTTGTTTGTGAATTCAAGGGAGCGGGAGAAGAAGAGACCCAAAATATCAACGTTACACTATTTTACTGATTAATCAATGAAGGTAGCTCCAGCTTATTGTTACTTACTTATTGCAGAGCAAAGATGATGTTTTTAATTGAGTTTATAAGAAGAAGAAGAATGGAATTACAAAGAGCTGTGGATAAAACATACTCCTCCTAAAACTTAATGCACCTTTTGAATTTTAATTTAAATCCCCATTTGACCAACTTTATTTTATTTAATTTTTAGTCTCAAAGCAATAAGTGGAGTATCATTTATATCATTATTATTCATCGGAGTCACCATCTGGAAAAAACACTAGGAAACAATTGAGAGTTTTTAAAATTTCGTGATTTGTCAAAATCATATTTTGACAGAGTTAAAATGAGAGAGGAGATACATACATACATACATACCTATCTCTTTATTGCCGACAATTTGTAACTATAAAAATTGTACTAATTGATAGTAACAAGTTTTCCTCCCTTTCGGGGCAGAGGCCCACAGCGTTTTTAATCTTATTATATAATCTGCGACTACAAAAATTGCACTCGACATTAGCCAAAAAAAACAGATACTAAATCAATTTCCATGTCTCCCTCTCCCTACTTAATATACATGGCAATCCATTGGCTCTATCTATTTACACCCCAAAAATTGTTACAACCCACACTCTTCTATTGATTCCACGACTTCAGGAATGGTTTCCCGATCGACTCCTGTATTCCCGAATTCTGCTGCGTTGGCAATCCCATCCGGTCGAGGTTGTTCATCCTAATACTGCCCCAGCTCTCGTGCCCACTCAAGTAGTTCAGTGGATTCGCAGATAATGGTAAGAAATTGCTGCTGCTGCTGCTCGATGGGAGAATACCTCCTCCGCCACCTATCCCGTTGTAGCTTCCTGGCTGTACCAATCGTTCCGAGGACACCACTGCTGCAGCATCGTAACTAGCTCGTGGAAGCTCATTGCATTCGGATAGGACACTGAACAGCGTCTGATCTGAGCTACTTCCACTGTTGAACCCATTAACAGGCTCGAGTGAATGCCATCCGTCCCTGTTTCCGTTGTCACCTGCATACCAGCTCCGACCCAACTCTCCGCTGTTCAAATGATGAGCAACTGGCATGCGTACACTACTGACATTTGCCCAATCATGAACATTTACGGCCAAATCTTCCTGCCTAGGAACACTAGTAAACCGATTTCCAGAATAAATACTCTCCTGAATGTTCGGGTGCACATACAGATCATTCAGTCTCTTTTGCCTCATATCCATTGGAGGAACCGGAGGTGGATGAACATGCTCCCTAAAATGTCCGGAAAAATGAGGCATCTCCATCAGTAGATCGCTTCCAGGCTGAAAATCTAGTCCAGAATGTTTCTGCACTTGATGGTATGGCAAAGTACTCTGCCCCTTCAACAGAGAATGAAGCAATTCACTTCGGTCTTGGTTAGCATATGGACCGAAGAAAGACATATCGTAAGTTGGCCTATGCAGCAAGTCCTTCCTAGCAACTTTGTCCAACCGGTTTGTTGGCAGATTAAACATTGGCACTGATTGCCCATGCTGCATAAGTTGGGGATGCCCAATCGACAACTCATGGGTGGATGCATATCCAGAATTTGATGCGGTAGAATGGTAGTAAGAAGTATGAACATCACTAACTGGCCAAATATCATTAGAAACTGCAAGAGATGCCCCTTGGCTAAGTGGAACCTCCGCATGATTCATAATTCCTGAGTAACCAGAAACAATCTGAGGATCTTCACGTTTTGCACTCCCGCTATCACCATGAGATTCCATCTCCATGGAATTGGCATGTGGGTTACTATCAAGTGAGCTGATTTGCTGCTGATGTTGATCCTGAAGAAAACCAGGGCTGGATGAAGTTATCATCGTGCTCCTAGGGCTATTATTAAGCGAATCACTATGATCCTGAACTATAACATGGTTGGGTTCATCCTCATCCTCATCCATTTCTGTACTATCTTTTGCACGCTTCTCAAATATGCAGTCATTTCTAGTTTCTTTTTTATCCTGGAAGTCAAACGAAAATGACCAGAATTAGCAAACACAACTTCATAATTTAGAGTCAAAACAAGCTGATCCAGAAGGAACAGAACCAAATATTAACAATCAAAAATAGAAAGAAGCAGCAAGATCAACCTCTATTTCTGTTGCCATTTCATTAATTGACTCTGCGTTATCATTCTGGTCCAGGAGTGAGTCATCACTTTGCTCTTTTTCCCCCTCCTGACCACCAATATAGAATTAAGAAAGGGTCCAATTCTAAATCTAAGCTCTGAATTCCATCAGACCAAATGCCCCCTAAGTTAATTTATGCTAGTGTCTCTCATATCATGAATAATGAAAGGGACAGACACAGAGAGCCATCAAAATGGTTTTCAAAGGAACTCCAAAATCACACTATCTAGATCAAAATAGTTATACAGGACAGCTCATAAACCTCAACTGTGTCGGAAGGTAGAACTTCTCCTTCGCCATCCGAGAGCTCCATCACACCATTGCTAGAGACATTTTTCTCGTAATCCAGATTATTCTGGAGAAAAGTGATAATTACACAATTGCAGAAATTGAACATTTTCCAGTCAAAATTCAAATAAAACTACAATGCAATAGAACCATAGCAAAAGGCATCAAACCTCTTGAAGTTCCACTTTTTGCCCTACTTCTTCACCCAAGGTTTGTGTTAGTGCTCGTCTCTGCAATCGTCTTTTTCTCCAGCTAGCAAAGCCTACTGGGATGTCTCTAGTCACCAACTTCACCCTGAGATATTAACATTTTAATGTGCCCAGGATCTCACACAACTACTCTGTTTCAACTTTAAAATATAGTAAATGAATGAACTAACCAATATTCATGCAGCTTCTTACGCTCTTCTTCCTCAAATCTTGCAAATGGCTGCACATTTAGAGCATCGAGGCTACCTAAAACATTATTTAAAGCCATGGGCTGAATGTTATTGCCAGCATACTTGATGCTACTTTTAACAAGTTCATGCTGTTCCTTGCTGACCTATACAACCACAGGCAGTCAAAATCAACAATTAAATAATTATCATAGGAAATATAATGGCATAGGACTGCCAATAATATACTGTGATCAAAACATGAGGAAAGGTTTGGGAGGAAAAAGATTGCCTATAAAATAGCTGAGTTTGAATAAGAGGTAAAAAACATTAGTTGGAATCAGAACAAAATAGTTATAAGCGACATAGACCCAAACAGCCAAAGCAGTAACTAAGTAAGTAAAAATAGCTGTATGAGACACCAATACAACCTTGATGTAAGACATGTATTTGGCTCCATCATTTTGCTGGATATTCCACTGGTGTATCTTCTCTCCTTTCCTATGTGCCACGCCCACCACTTTTAGCCCACTGGAGGAACTATCAGATATCTTTTTCAAGAAGTCTCTTCTTCACATTCCAGCAAACAAGACAAAATTATTAGGTTTTGACATGGACTTTGGGGGTAAGCGCACAAATTCAATGCCTCAAGCTAACAGAGAAAACTCTAATGAAGAAGGATATCGCATTGCATTGAGAAAATAGGCATTACCTCCTATAAGATTCTCCTTGCACTGTTCCCTGGTTCTGGTTTTCACTACTATAAGCCATCTCAGAATTTGGCCAAGAGCAAGAGTCAGGCGTAGCAGCATGGTTCTCCTCAGCACCATAGAATCTAGCATCTGAGGCGGGCATAGTTTTCTCAACATGCTTCCTAGAGCTGTTACATAACACAACATGAAACTCCCTAATTATTATTGGTTTGCGTGAAAGAGGAATGCAAGAGATACAAAATCTGCTATTTTGCCAATTGTAGACATGAGCAAAGTTCAGGAAATTTAAGATCTAATCTGCGGTAAAGAGAGCAATGTTATTGAAAGTTGCCAGAATGAGAATATATTATGTGATGCATGTGTCATTCCTACTATATATATGCACAAGATAACCTAATAATGAGTCACATATGGTAACTATTCAGCTAGCAAGGTCTCTGACAAAGATATATCATCTTATGCATTTCCAAGACCCACAGAAAGCTTTAAAAATATACAACTCCACTTGAGAAAAATGTGTGAACTCATACAATTAGATGAAAAAAATAATAACCTCCAAATGTTCTGCATAATATCCACTTCAGGATCCTTGCAACCTGACCACTTATCCTTCCACATTTGTAAGTTTTCAATCATACTGGCAAAGGAAGCATAATAACACGGTCACAAAATAACTCAGACCAAGAAAAGGTAAAGGGGGAGATATAATTGGCCTAAAAAAAGTAATACATGGAAAATAATCTGGAAAATTAACCAGGACTACATACTCAGTATGATAGTTCTCTAAAAAGGAATAGTATGTCTTCTTGGAAGCTTTGAGAGACTGCTCCTCATTAAGAACATTATCTGGATGAAGCTCTCCGAGACAGATAGAAGCACTCCTACAGCAACAAAGTTCAAAATTGAACCAATATAACTTAGACAAAGTTAGATTTATAAGTCATCCTTCAAAATAAAGAGTATGCTTGAAAAGAAAAGGAAAGCTAGCAGAGAATGCAAAAGAACAACAAGGGATTCCAGAAGTAACAGTACAGATATGCATCACTAATTCCAGTGAACACTGCATTTTGACTTCTATTTAAACTTACTTCTAGCCTAAATAGAATAAGAAAGAAAAAGTCTAATCCAGAAAGAGGGAAAAAAAGACAAATGACAAGTAAAGGCCTGCCTGTGATAAATATAAAGGCTTAACAATACAAATTTATAAGATGGAACACTTCCGCATGACATACCATCACTTATATGGTTACACCTCCTTGTATAAGTGAGAAAAAAACATAACGAGAAAGAAATAATGCAAGAGTTATTCAAATGCTAAAGATTGAGATGAATGAAAAGAGATGATGTAATATCAGATACATTTCTTAACTTGGACTTAGATTGGACAAAACTCACAGAATAAGCAGCTTAGAAAGTAACTTAAAACATCAGAAAGATTTTAAGGTCCTTCCAGAAGACTAGAGTATTCAAACAGATGACTATTAAAGGAACACCATCTGATTTGGTTTACAAAGAAGAGAAGACAGTTCAACAAGTTCCTGAAGAAGAGTCAGCATGAACGAACATCTCCTAATTGCAAAGGAAGAAGAAAGCAGGAAGACGGGATAATTAAATCAACGAGTGCCAAGTGATGGTAAATTGGGAGCAATCCCTTAGGCTCACAAAAAAATAAAACAATAACATATGATGAAGTACAGCATACAGGTTTTGAAGCAATATGCAAGTAATTCTAATATATTGCTCAAAAGGACATAAGCGAGACTTGCCATTTCATAAAAGGATTTCCAAAATGGAAGTTGTCTCCAGAAAGCAATTCTCGAACAATAGCATCTGGATCGACTTCTTTAGGTAGGAATTGTAAAAGAAAGCTTCTCTCCTTGTCAGATAAATGGCTCTGCCACACCTACAGTAAGTTCAATATGATGGATAAGTCCCAGAAAAGAAATTGCATTTAGAAGATGGAACTTCCTTGTAATCATAACTATATGTTACCTCATAAGAGAGAACCTCAGAGAGGTTATCTAAATCAAAGATCTCCGAAGGAATTGGGACGACATCAGCCAAAACATTGTGCCCTCGAGGACCAGGTTCAATAAATGGAATCAAGTGTCTTTTTGAGAAACCAATCTGCTCCTTCCTGGATACTACACTTTTTTTCCTGCTGTCCCACTCAAGAGAGATCTTGGGTCTCATGTTCAAATCATGCTGTTGGGCATGCAGTTTTTTCCTGTTCACCCTATATTTTTCACGAGAAGTGCATCCAGACAAACTGGCAGCATTTACTCGCTTCTTTTTCCGTTGATCAGCTGCCATTTGCCCAACTGAAAAGCTCGTCAGAGAACTCACAAAAAGAGCATTTGATATCTTCACCTAAGTAGAAAATGAACCCGTGCTACATTAAACTACCAGACAGCACCTGGAAATAAATAAAATCCACATTAAAAATGCATTATAATAAATCTCCAATTCTTATGCGACGAAGACCCGAATCCTGAATAAAAAATTAATATTGTGTGTGCGCTACACCATCCCATGAGTGTCTTGATTACTTTTATGATTTCCTAATAACCCTACAGATACAGTTGAGAATCAAGTGATAATGACAGCCACAACCAGGTACAATAGACAAATTGGAAGAGGACATCATTTATCTTCCAAAAGGAATATCCAAACAACGAATGAGTAATAAGCAAAGAAGTACAACAGGCAGGGTATGGATGATGATTAGCTATAACAAGCAGCACACTCACTAGCAAGGCCCAAATTTTGCAGAAAGAATCAAACAATAAGTGAGAAATTGCATGCAAATATAGAGGTTATGTAATAAAGAAGCAACAAGAAACGAAGCTAATATCTCTAAACAAGCAAGCAACCAACCAATTACATAGTATAAGAGAGGAACAGTCAATACAATATACATATACAAAGAAGAAATACGGCCCACAAGTCGAGAAGAGTGACAGACGAAGGAATAAGATTAAAAACAAGAAAAAAAAAAGCCCTAAAAATGAACAGCAAGGGAGGGGAAAAACAAGTACCTGGTGGCGGAGGCGTAAATCAATAGGCAAAAACAAATTATTGGAGCGAAAAGAAGAGAAGAAAGGTGGAGATATCGTATTGTATGCACACAAAAACGCAGAATCAATTGAGGCAGTGGGAAGAAGGGTTGGAGTAGTACTCACACACACAACTAATACTTGCATACCCACAGATAAAAACCAGGAAATACCTCTTTCTCTCTCTCCCTTATTGCTATGCTATCTGCAACTCAGTCCCAACTCCCAAAGTCCCAATTTTTTTTATAATTTAGGGATTGAATCCTCTTTTCTATTTATTCATCCACCACACACCATTGGATTTGGTCATTTGGATTGGAACTGCAATTACATTAGATCCACGCACGTACGACACATATGTACTATGTGTAGGAAAGATCCACAAACTCTTGTTTTTACAGCGCTGGGAAAAGATAAATATCGACCACATTTTGAGGCAAGAACCAATTCCTATATTTCTATATTTTTAATTTTAATTTTAATTTTAATTTTGTGCTATAAAATAAATGAGAGGGTGAATCGATTGCATAAAATCACGAACTTTGGTCTATGTACGACTTCTTCAAGTCGATTTAATTCAACTCTATTTCTGGCAAATTAAAATGAATGTGACAGTTGACTTAACTACGCGTATGCGTCAGACTTTAATTAAAACATCGTCGTTTTCTGGAAACCTTAAAAGATATTATTTTGATAATTCATTTTTAAAAAGATGCACATTTACCTCCGTTCATGAAAAATATACAAAGTTGTAGATGCCACGAGTTTTAATGCGTGATTGGTAAAGTAAGAGATCGTGAGAAAAAAAATGTGGAAGTAGTGTTAGTGGATTGTGGGGTCCACATTATCAATACCGTTAGTAGTGTTTGATACTTTCCATTTTTAAATTGGTCTAATTTTGGTGGACGGCCGAAAATGGTAAAACTAGACTTACTATTTTTGTGAACAAATGTAGTATATTTAAACGGCACCATGAACTTAAAAATTTATAGACGCTCCTTCATTATTTTTGGTGAGAAACCATTTTGGCAATCAACATTGTGTCTCTTATCGTCTTGGCTCATTCCTTCATATATCTTTTATCTTCTAATCTATCGTTTATTTCGCAATACCTTAGCGTATAAATTGAATCCCCAATTTAAAATAAGGAAGAATCCATGTCTATTTTAAGTTTTATTTTAATTTTGTGTTATAAAACAAATGAAAGGTTGAATCGATTGCGTAAAACACGAACTTTGGTCTATATGCAACTTTTTCAAGTTGATTTGATTCAACTCTATTTTGGGCAAATTAAAATCATCGTGGCAGCTGACTTAACTGCGCGTACACGTCACACTTTAATTAAAACATCGTCGTTTTTCGAATACCTTAAAAGACATCATTTTAATAATTAATTTTAAAAAGATGCACATTTATCTTCGTCCATAAAGAAATATACAAAGTTGTAGGTGACACGAGTTTTAATGGGCAATTGATAAAATAAGAGTCAGTAAAGGAAAATGTGGTTGAATTAGTGTTAGTGGACGGCATTATCAATACTGTTAGTAGTGTGTAAAACTTTCCATTTTTATAATTGATCTAATTTTGGTGGACGACTGAAAATGATAAAATTTGTGGACTAATGTACTATATTTAAATGGTACTACCATATTCTCTTCGTGCAGAATCTCATGAAGGAGCATGTAAAGATTTTTGTAGAGGAATGTAGTATTTTCAAACGACACCATATTCTCTTCATGCAACATCTCATGAACTCAAAATCTATAGACGCTCCTTCATTATTTTCGGTGAGCAACCATTATTGACAATCAACAATGCATCTCTTCTCGTCTTGGCTCATTTCCTTCATATATCTTTATCTTTTCGTCTCTTGTTTATCTCGCAATAGTAAGCGCATAAACTAAAACCCCAATTTATAATAAGGAAGAATCCACGAGCTCTTTACCCAAAAGATCACAAAAAACTTTAATAAATTATACTACCACCACAACGTGCCACCCTTGACCCTAAACCATGGCTCATCTCTCAATTTTCATATTGTGATTAAAGAGAATAAAAACGGAACTAAAGAGAGTTATGCATGCATGACCGAGTTTAAGGGATGGATGGCGATGACAAGAGAATGCCATCAACGGCAAAAGAGATTATGATAAATATCATAATATATACTCCTATTTTATTTTCTATTTTGCCCTTAACCTAATCAAGACACTAATTAAAATAGTGTACATTGAATGCAATAATAACATAATTTATCATTAAAATAATGGATAAGATTGTGGGGCAGCCAAAGACTTGTATATTTATCAAACAATAATACAGTTTTAGGTGGATAAGTATGTAATCTTAAAAAATACACTAATCTCAGCTAGCTGAGAGTGTATAAACACACACTCCAACATCTCACTCTACACACACACACAGTCGTCCCTTTCTTGAAAGAGAAAATCAGCAGTTGGGAACCCAATCCAGCAACAGCAACAGCAATCGATTGTTTCTTTGCGATCACGTGAAGAAATCCTTGTTTATTTATGATTACAATCATCAATTGAACACTCACACTCCATGGAGCTCCACAGCCTCTTCCTCATCGCAATTCTCGCCGGAATATTCCTCCCGGCGCCGGTCAACTCCGCCTACGTAGCTTACAACACCTCCGCCGGCGTCGTGCCCGGCAAGATCAACGTCCACTTGGTGCCTCACTCCCACGACGACGTCGGATGGCTCAAGACCGTCGATCAGTACTACGCCGGCGCCAACAATTCCATTCGGGTATTACTATTAGTGTTGCAATTTCACAGCAACCCTATTTGCATTTTCTAACGCCATTTTCGTTTCGCCTCAGGGAGCTTGTGTTCAGAACGTTTTGGATTCTGTCATTTCTGCGTTGTTGGATGACACCAATCGGAGGTTCATCTATGTCGAGATGGCAAGCTTCTCTTTCGCTTTCTATTCTGAATTTTCTTTTTTTTTTAATTGTTTCTCATTCCATGCTTATTCAACCAGGCTTTCTTCGAGAGGTGGTGGAGGCAGCAGAGTGATGCTCTCAAGGCCAAAGTCAAACGCCTCGTCGATTCCGGTCAACTTGAATTTATGTAAGCTCTCAATTCACCTAACCATAATCCTTTTTGGCTACTGATTCATTGAATGTGTGGTCAGAAATGGAGGAATGTGTATGCATGATGAGGCAACCCCTCACTACGTTGACTTGATTGATCAGACAACTCTGGGACACCGCTTCATTCTTGATGAATTTGGCAAGAAACCAAGAGTTGGCTGGCAGATAGATCCTTTTGGCCATTCGGCTGTTCAGGGCTATTTGCTTGCTGCAGAGGTGTTTATTCCATTTCCTTACTTAATTTAACTGTCCATTAACATGTATTGTTGGTTTTGATTCCATTGTCGTGTCGCAGCTGGGCTTTGACTCCCTATTTTTTGCTCGAATTGATTACCAAGATAGAGCCAAAAGGATAAGCACCAAAACTCTTGAGGTTATATGGAAGGCCTCAAGGTCCCTTGGTTCAACTTCTCAGGTAACTTTTATTTTTCTCCCTACTCACAAGTCCACGTACAATGCTAGCAGAATATTTTGCTTGTTCCGTGACTAACAAGGTGAAAGGTCTCTCTATCGTGAATCAAATTTCAGATATTCACTGGGATATTCCCTGTACATTATGAGCCTCCGGATGGGTTTAATTTTGAAATAAATGATGTCTCTGATCCCATTCAGGTTAGCAATGTAGTAAAAACAAACATTTTATCTTTCGGAGCACGTGCTTGAAATATTTAATTAATGTAAGATGTTCAATTCAGGACGATCCTCTTCTTTTTGATTATAATGTGCGGCAGCGAGTGAATGATTTTGTGGCAGCTGCATTAGCCCAGGTACCGTGTTTGATCGTCATAGCGTCTCACATCACTTGGACCATGAAATCACTTCATCAGGCAGATGGATGTTGGCGTTGTGCCTGATATGATATCTGAGAAAATCAAATTTTACAGGGAGGGGGGAATAAAATTTAGGAATATATAGACTTCTAGAAGGCTGTATTGGAATATGTATTTAAGGCACGACTTGAATTATCAAACTTCTGGTTTTGTTTTTCCCTTTTCTATGTGTCACTTTTGTATATGATATAGTAGTATAATTAACACTTTCCTTCAAAAATCCAGGCAAATGTGACCAGGACAAATCACATAATGTGGACTATGGGTACTGATTTCCGTTACCAATATGCAGTTTCTTGGTTCAGACAGATGGATAAGTTCATTCATTATGTCAACCTGGTAATTTTCATCCTGTTTTTTTTTCCTCTACTTTTTACAGTATGTCTTTGTATGAAAATGTACCTCTTGGTCTCAGGATGGGCGTGTCAATGCTCTATATTCTACACCATCCATCTACACTGATGCAGTATTTGCTGCAAACAAGAAATGGCCTCTTAAAACTGGAGACTTTTTCCCGTGAGTTATTATATCCTTATGAGAGAATAATCAACCTCAACTATTTTTTCTGAACTGATAATATGGTAATCACTACATTTCATAGGTATGCTGATAGGGAGAATGCATACTGGACAGGCTACTTTACCAGTAGGCCAGGCTTCAAAGGATACGTGAGATCTCTAAGTGGTTACTATTTGGTAAGTTTTTGTTCTTCGACTTGGATTCTGCAATATATGGCTGGAACATGTGCGCTTGTTCTAGTTATCGAAGCTTTTCATAGCCAGTTTCAATTGTTGGATTTAAAATTTAGGCAGCAAGGCAGTTGGAATTCTTCAAAGGCAGATATAGTACTGGACCAAACACAGATGCATTGGCTGATGCTTTGGCTTTATCTCAGCATCATGATGCAGTTAGTGGGACGCAAAGGCAGCATGTAGCTGCTGATTATGCTTTGCGGCTTTCAATTGGCCATAAAGAGGTACCATAAAATCATACTGACATTGAATCTTTCCATTAGCTGGAATGCCTTTGGCATAAAGCACATTTGTGTATCTGCGCCTCATAGGATTTTCTAAGTCAGTTTCTAAACTTTTGTTTGTCTGTGGACTTGCATTGTTTTGGAAATCAGGCCCGTTTACTAAGTCTTGGATTTGACTTATGTCAAAATGGTCCCTAGCTTTTTTTTAACACAAGGATCCGTTCTTAACAACGATCGAAGTTGGTGGGGTGGATTTTAACTTAAATCTGAGTATTAGGATTCAAAATTTTTATTGGGGACCAAATTGAACATAATAGAAGTAGAAAAACCAGTTTTGACATATAAAAGTACAAAGACCCATTTAAAAATGTGTAGAAGTACTTATGTTTCTTTCCTTTTCATTTTAACATTTTTTGTTTATCACTCTTTCCACCTTGAGCTATTACCACCAGGTATGGACTCATGAGCAGCGTATGATTGCTTCTGTTATTGGTTGAGTTTTTATTTGTAATATGAATTACAACACTTATCTATCTTGTTGTTTAACTTTCAGGCGGAGAAAGTGGTTGCATCATCATTGGCTGCACTAACTAGCTCAAGATTGAAATCTATGCAAGTTGATTCAGACCCTAAATTTCAACAGGCAAGCACATGATTCCTACTTTGCAGTGGGTTTAAATTCTCTTTTTATTTATAGTGTAGAATGCCAGCATGTGCATTGTAGTTTTGTGGCATCTGGATTATCTGCTCTATTTCACCAGTCTTGTGATTTTTTAGTTACTTATAGAATCTAATAAATTATTCTTTATAATGATGACATAAATTTTACTCCCCACAAAGTAGTCAATGGATGGTTGGTTTTACTATATCTACAAATGACCATCTCAGAATTTTAGGTTCTCTCTTCCTATTAGAATCAACTGTATCTTCTTTATTCTTTTGTTTTATTTCATTATAATTTTTTTACTTTGCTGCAATGTCATAAATTATTCTTATATTTTGATGTACTTTTTGTCTAGTGTCCTCTGCTCAACATAAGTTATTGCCCTCCATCAGAAGCTAATTTCACCAATGGGAAAAGCTTGGTAAGAGTAGTATTTTTTTTCCTATTTTAACTAGAACTAGGTAATACATAGTTCTTTGTTCCCTTTTGTTGGATGTTACTTCATAGTCATCTCATTGGAACTGAAGTCCCCACCCTCCCAATGTTATATAGGTTGTAGTAGCTTACAATTCTCTAGGATGGAAAAGAGAGGACGTCATCCGCATTCCTGTAAGTATCTGGCGATGTGTAAAAGTCATTTGAGTTGCTCCTATAAGTAATTGGTCATATCATTTGCAGGTTTCTTCTGAAAATTTAGTTGTCCGAGATTCTGCTGGAAAAAAGATTGAATCTCAGCTGCTTCCTATTTCCAACATCTCTTTGCTGACAACAGAATATCTTGTCAAGGCCTATTTGGGGATATCAGCCAGTGGCTCAGCTAGATATTGGCTTGCCTTTTCAGCGTCTGTGCCACCTCTTGGTTTCAGCACCTATGTTGTCTCTAGTGCAAAATCAACTGGTAGGAGTAAATGAGTTTAGTTTTGTTGAAAATAGTGCCATTCACATTAAAGACATTTTGATGCAACAGAATCCAGATCCTTCGTCTCAACGGTCTATACTTCAGAAGAAGGTAGTGTTGAAAATCTTGAAGTTGGTCAAGGAAATTTGAAGCTAGTCTACTCAGCAAATGAAGGAAGACTCACACATTATGCTAACAAAAGAAATTTGGTAAATTGGTCTCATGAGTGTTCTACATTTTCTTATAAAGATTATATTCACGTTCAGTTAATGAATATATTTCTTATTTGGATACATGCCTTTTACTTTGATCATTATCTTTTGGGTGCATCTGTGAAAAAGTTATAAATGTATATTGTTAAACTTTACATAGAGTGATAGAACATAATACTGGCGGACTGATAAAAAATAAGGTATCATGCTGTTTCTTATGCATACAATGCTGATGGTTCATCTTTGTTTCATTGATCATTGATGTAGGTGACTACACTTCCTGAGCTTTCATATAATTACTACAGAGGTTATAATGGTACCGACAGAGTGTTCCAGGTACTCTTAAGTCTTACCTCCTTGGAAAACCATTAGCTCCATGCATGTCTCCCACTGTTTATTTGCCCAAAAAATTAGGACTAATTTTTTCTTCATCTTCAAAGGCTTCTGGAGCTTATGTTTTCCGTCCAAATGGTACATTCCCCATTGAACCTAAAGCCCAGGTTTGCTCCTTACTTTATGGTATTCCACAGCTCCAAATAGCTGTTAACTAGGAACTTATTTTTAATGATTCATATCACCCAAATGTATGAATTTGAATAGGTGCAAGTTGTAAAATAATGCGTCTCCTGTTTCCAGGTTCCTTTGGCTGTTATTCGTGGCCCATTACTGGATGAAGTGCATCAGCAGCTTAATACATGGTTATATCAGGTTCAGTGATGCTAGTGATTTCAATTTTAGCCCCATACATTCCTTCTCCTGTGGCTAATGCTTAACTCGCGCAGGTTACCAGGGTCTACAAAGATAAGGAACATGCTGAAGTCGAGTTTACTGTAAGTTAAACTGTATCCTTGTGGAATGCAAGTTGATAGTCTTACATTATATCATTGCACATTTCTTATGTTGGTTTTATTTTCAGATTGGGCCTATACCTGTGGATGACGGGTATGGAAAGGAAATAGTAACTAAAATTAGCACAGCCTTGAGTAGCAACAAGACTTTTTATACAGATTCCAACGGGCGGGACTTCATTAAAAGGGTATATTTTAACTTTAGTTCTTAAGACTTGTGATACCGAAACAGCAGGGAGGAATCTCGACTCAAACTGTTCATATAAATTGGCCAGTTGTTGTCTAATACCATGAAATTTGCTGGTTGCAGATTCGAGATTATAGAGCTGATTGGGACCTGGATGTACACCAGCCAGTCGCTGGCAATTATTATCCTGTATGGCATCTGAAGTTTGTAAAATGGCGGTTTAGTGTTACTTAATCTTTTAGTTTAGTAGCTTATAAATGATATTTGAGGTTACTGGGTATTTTCAATTTTCATGAAATCATCTGCTTAAATATTGGGAGGTTTGGAACTGCAATAAAGCATTATTTAAATCTCTATGATGTAGATAAATCTTGGAATTTATCTGGCGGATGAAACTAGGGAACTTTCTGTATTAGTGGACCGTGCAGTTGGTGGATCAAGCTTGGTGGATGGTCAAATAGAATTGATGCTTCATAGGTCGGTTTACTGCTTTATGCCTCAATCCTCTCTTCCAATATTCACTATGGTCTGTATATTAGGCCATACTAGCTCAACACTTTACTTTTTTTTCACAGACGGCTGATCAATGATGACACTCGAGGTGTTGGTGAAGCACTAAATGAGAAAGTTTGTGTTCTTGACGATTGCAAGGGTTTAACGGTACATTTACTTGCATGATCAATTGAAGTCAGCCTGTAGAGGCATTCACACTGTTTTTTTGAGTATTTTTTAACCCCTTCTTCAGGTTCGAGGGAAGTTCTATTTCAGAATTGATCCGCTTGGAGAAGGAGCAAAGTGGCGCCGCACATTGGGACAAGAGATTTATTCCCCACTACTTTTGGCGTTTTCTGTTGAGGTGAGACGATGGTATTATGCTTGTGAAAGTTGGAGTCGAGAGTGAGCTGAGTAATTTGGTTTACGCAGGAGGGTTATAATTGGAAGAGTTCCCGTATAACTACATTCTCTGCTATGGATCAATCATATAGTTTGCCAAACAATATCGCAGTCATAACTCTGCAGGTGTGTTTCTGAAACTCGAGCTCCTGCATTTTTAAGACGTGCAAGATCTTATTGTAGCTCAACGATGTCTGTCTTTGCTGCAGGAGCTTCAAAGTGGAAAAGTCCTCCTTCGACTGGCTCACTTATACGAGGTTCTTCTCTTCGATTTTTGAACTAATAACTATATTGGCTTATGATTAAGTAGAAATAATGATGTGTTTTTGACATGCCTCAAGGCTGGAGAGGACAAAGATTACTCAGTGGTTAGTGGTGTGGAACTGAAGAAGCTCTTTTCTGGGAAGAAGGTAAAATTAATTCTGAGTCCAAATGCAGTGCCTATAGTTGAGAATTGATTGTTGTTGTATTAAAATGGCAAATTCAGATCAAGAAGGTGACGGAAATGACGTTGTCGGGCAACCAAGAGAGGAAGAAGAGTAGACTCGAGTGGAAGGTGGAAGACGAAGACGAAGATGAAGAAAAAGTGGTGAGAGGTGGGGGTGTGGATCCTGTCAAGCTTGTGGTGGAACTTGCTCCCATGGAGATTCGGACATTCATCATCGACTTCGATTACCTAAAAATGGTTGGTTCTTGAAAGGTGTATCTTGTAAAATAGTAAAACATTTGTAAGCATGTGAAATGAGCAAGACCATATCGCTCATTCCATTTCTCTTCTTCAAATGAGTTCTAAATCAAAATATCAACGCTAACAGATTTTCAAAATGTTGGACATAAAATTAAAATGTCTCATTTTCATTGGCAGTTTTATTTTGCATTGATACAAACAAAGAAACATTGATTTCAGTTTACAATTTAGATGTGATCAGGATTTGAGACCCAAAATGATGAGAAGAATTCGAAAATAATCAAATCTGTAGGCAGATCTAAAGAGCTGCAGCTTCTGGTGATTCCATGGAGGATATCTGAACCAGAAATCAATAAGGAAGCTTCTTTTTATAATAGCTTTCTCATGAGAAAACATATCAAATGAATATTTTCCATGATATCTCCCAAATCCACTCTCTCCTACTCCACCAAATGGAACACAATCTCCAATATACTGCACCAAATTAAACATTTTATAAGCTTTTGCATCAGGGCAAATTATCGAAAAAAAAACACTAAGTTTGATTAATTTCTGGTCAATCGCGCAACTTACTAAAACAGCCGACTATAACGTGACTTTGACATGCTTCTCAATTGTTCCATAATCATGATTTTAGGAGTAATTATGTATATTGTGGCAGATGGAATGGACAAAATGTTCAGTTATTTAAACGACGTCATTTAATACATCTAGTCGGATTTGTTGGTCGCAGAACAATTTAGAAAAATGTCAAAATTATGATATAATCGGCTATTAGAAATTAATCAAATTTTATGCTTTTCAACATTTTTACCCTTTATATTAGTACTCCTATATTTAAAGACGAGTGTTTAACTTACTTGAATGATGGCATCATTAATCACAATGCTGCCTGAAGATGTTTGTGTGGATAGTTTTTGCTTCAACTTTTTATTATTTGTGAATGCATATATGGCTAGTGCTTTTGGCCTTGCATTGATAAAGTCAATGCTCTCTTCAATATTATCCAACTGCCAACAGAAAAATAACAACTTTTTTCCATTAAATATTTGTTTGAAAGTAACATAACTCACTTTACTGTGCTGCTGCATTAATAAACTAAAAAAGTTCATAATTAATCACATTTATTATTCATGTAGGCATTGCCGGACAACATACTTTAATCTTGTAGGGCACCAGAAATTTCAAATTCAAAATTTAGAAAATACTATAGCTTTCATTTGAAGTTATTTTGTGTCAACATACATTGAAGATGGCATTGTAGGCAAAATACTCATTTTGGGTGATTTTACAAAAAACTCTGCTGAATAAAACATTTTTTTGTATTCTACAAAAGGAAAACACGCCAATGTACTACTAATGTGTATAAAAGGAAACACACTCATGTTATTGGCGTGTTTTATTTTAAATTAAAAATAAAATTTCTTTTTTCATAGAGGGAAATTTTTTTTCCCAAGTTGTAGTATGTATATATAGATCTCACAGTGATAATGGGGAGCAATGGACCAAAGATTTCTTCAGTCATGATTTGAGCATCAAGTGGTGGATCTAACAGCAATGTTGGTTCAATGTAACTGCAAGAAAAGAAAAGGAAAAAAACATACATCAATAATTATTATTAATTTGTAAAGATAAAAAGTAGTATATAACTTAATTAATTATGACAGATTATGTTCTCACAGATTGTCTTCATCCATTAATCCACCAAGAACAACAGAATCTCTAACCATTGGATCATCAAAAAGACGGCTTAACCGTGAAAAATGGGATTTGTTTACTATTTTTGCAATAGTTTTAGATTCTTTCGGATTCTCCCCAAACATCTTGAGAATCTTTGCCTTGAGCAGCTGAATTAGAGTGTCAGAGAATCTTCTGTCGACAAGGATGTAGTCAATCCCTATGCAAGCTTGTCCGGCACACGTCCCGAATTTCGCCGCAAGGATACGATCCAACGCCACCTGACAACAAAACGTTCGAATAAGTAAAATTGCAAGCAATATATAGGCATTATCCAATTCTATTAGCATGTACTATATAGTATGAAACTTATTGGAAAGTGAATAAAAAATTTGTTAAAGCGAACAATATCATACTAACAGCTCTGTTAGTATGATTATGAGATTTTTGAGAAAAGTGAAAAAAATAGAAATTGGTCAAAGCGAATAATATAATATTAATGTGGAGTTTGAGCGTGCATATCATCACCTCTCTATCCCAAGAAGACGAAAGAGAGTAGTCGATAAGCGCAGGGCACTTTCCTCCCAATTCCAATCCGACGGGAGTCAAATTCGCGGCGGCAGCTGTCATGACCGCACGCGCCACGGCGGAGCTGCCCGTGAAAAAGATCTTGTCCCATTTCTGCCGCAGGAGGCGCTCCCCGACAGCGACACCGCCTTCGACAACTCGGATAGCGGAGGTGTCGAGGTAAGTGTGGATCAAAGTGGCTAGGGTCGAAGAGGAGGCCGGTGCGAGCTCAGACGGTTTCAAGACAACTGCGTTCCCGGACGCAATCGCTCCGATCAACGGCTCCAACGATATCCCGAAGGGGAAATTCCAAGATGATATGATTAGAACTACCCCAAGAGGCTCCGGGACTAGTTCTGCACTCGATGGGAATGCAGCGGCAGGCAAATCAGCCTGTAAATGAAAAACCATTATTGATCCTCTTTAAAAAACAAAAAAAAAATTTGTAAACAAATTGGACTTTAGTTAGACTTTACCTTCTTAGGAGCCATCCATTTCTTCAAGCATTTTAGAGCAAAATTAACAGATTTGATCAAGGGTCCCACCTGAAGACAACATAGTAAGTAGTATTAGTATATAACTGATGATCAGATGTATAGATTTGTAAGGAATTAGTAGTAATAATGGAGTAGTGTAATGACCTCATCTCTAAAAGATTCAACTGGATGCTTTCCCAAGTCTTGTTCTAGAGCTTGGAAAATGTGATCCTCTTTCTCAACAAGTAGAGAAAGCAAATTCTGAAGCTGTGATCTTCTCCATCCTTCTTCCTTTGTGATCCCACTCTTGAATGTTTTCCTCAACTCTTGCATCTCTACTTCTACATCTCTTTCCATATTCATTTTCACACTCTTTGCTCAATCTCATCCTCAATCTCCTCTATATATATACATACTTATCTCGTGATTTGTACATTTTTTTAGACAATAAATAGTATAAGTTAGTTAGTAATTAAATGATTCCCACGCAACTAATAAAGTGATGTCAATGACTAATTATTAATTAACATCTTTAAAAACACATGCATGCTTTGGGTCGTGATGTTATTTGACAAGTCATAGTACTACCAGTTATTAGTGTACAAACGAGGACGTTTTGGATGGCGATGTGGAGAAATAATCGCGTCGACAAGTTGATCGTCTTACAAATATATTCACAGTAAAATGAATTCAGACCATAAATTAATTGAACTACCGAAATCCAAAGTATTTAAAGTAGTAAATTTTTAATAGTTTGGGTTTCAAATTTAAAATAAATATAGTAATCTCTGGAGGTCGAGGATGATAGATTAATAGCAGGAAGTCTCCTATCACTTTTTGTTACTTTTCTTATGTAGTGGTTTGTCTATACAATAATTTCATTTATTTTTATGTTCCAAGTTGCTTATGTATTACTACTATGCTCCATTTCCATAACTCATGTATCTATACACATAGGACAAAAGTTAAAACTTAAAAACGACACATATTATACATTAACGCAAATAATTTTAATTATAAAACCACACATTCAATATTGTGAGAAACTCAAAATATAAAAACTCCAAAGAGTATTGTCACAAATTGTGGCCCATAACCTATAGTCATCATATTAATTCTCATTTAGGATAAACTAACAAGTCATTGGTAATTTATTTCATTTTATTAATTACAGTTGGGTAAACTCGAATGTCATCTCTTTTTTTAAAAATTGATATCTAAATTTACTAAAGTTTTAAAAGCGTTATTATTATTATTATTATTATTATTATTATTATTATCATCATATAGTACTATAAAACAAGGGACGTATTAATTTTTTTGGGCTTTTGTCGTATTATATTTAATGCTACCAGCACAATCTCACGCATTCCAACTCATGAAAAGTGCTACATTTAATATTTTTTGACAACAATGTAACTATATTAATTTCAATTAAATGTTGGAGATTAGTGCAGTGGGCTCTCATAGCATCCACATCACTGCTCTTGCCAACGAGCACGGATGTGGGCACGAACCCACTTTTACTCCCTGCTCTTAGGCAATAGCACAACACCCACATTCGTGCTCTTCCACAAGGACATGCTCAAGGGTCCCACCATTCTATTATTCAATTTAAATAAAAACATTTCCACAATATTAAAATGCATTAAAAATAACCGGAATAATATTACAGATTATAAAAAAATACATAATTAAAATCCTAAAAATTAAAATTTTCTTCATTAAAGTCTTAAAAATTAAAAATTACATAATTTAAATCCTAAAAATTTAAAATTACATAATTAAATTCATAAAATTAAAAAAACTCACTACTCGTGGCCGAATTTCGCACAAATGGATGATGAATGTGTGTATTTATAGATGATTTTGAGATTAATTTTTTCTAAAAAATTTCAAAAAAAAATAAAAAAAATGGTAATAAAATCTGTATATTTTTGGGAATCCAAAAATATATTTTTTTTAATTTTTGGTATTATTTTTTTATTTTTTTAAAAAAGAAAAAAAATGCCAACGGCCAATAGAAACGCGTAATGTCGCCCTGCTCGCTGGCATGAACGTGCTCTTAGCTAAGAGCAGCGCCGTGCCAGCGGCAAGAGTGCAGCGGCGGACAGTGGTGTCGTGCCGCTGGCACGGACCGACGGACGGACGGACAACAGTGTGCTTTCCGCTGTGGATGCCCTTATATACATCAAGTAGATTGTAGTTAAGTGCCCATCAATACTAGTCCAATACCAACATAGATTTTAAAATTTAGGCTAATTTATAGAGTTGTGTCCCTTTTCTTACCGAAAGACCCTTCGTCCCTTTCGTCATAATAATTTGGCACATGCACAATTTGACCACTAGGTTAATACTAGTATTACATAAAATCTTGTACCTTTATCATAGTAAAATGTTTAACTCAATCATGAGTAGTGTACACTTTCATGATTCATTGATGGGCAACGAGAGAAGGACCATCTATTCGAAGAGTATAATATGTATAGTAGTAGGAGTAATTTCTTTCGACCATGAAAAAAATTAAGATTACGTGTAACATGATTATGCTTTTGTATTCATCTCAATTAAGATTATCACTATATAATTATGATTTATTAATTTCTAATGAGAAATAAGTAGTAATTGGTTAGAGTATATGAATCATAATTAGGAATTTTAATTGAGGTGGATGCACTAGAGCCTTGCATCTTTCATTTGGTTATGTGTAGTGTTTTAAAAAGCGAACTAGCTTGTTTGAGTGTGAATTGGTTTGATCAAGACATAATAATTGCTTCACATTTGGGCTGTTATGAACTGAAAAATCTATCAGTTTGGCCACGAACCGGCAGAAGGTTGAATCAATTTTTTTTAACGAATTTTTAAATTTTTTAAAAATGAGTTGCATTAACCTTCAAGTTAAAAATTGAAATAGGTTATTATTTCTATGTGTTTTAAATCTATAACTTTCAATCTGCAGTTAACTTTAATTTTCAAAACATTTAATGCTGGTTCCTTTTTTCAGTAAACCATTTATACTTTTCCAAAGTTAGGTAATTGAATCCACATTATCAAAGTAGGATTAATGATACTCTTGAAACACCATTTTTGACAAAAATAGAGTAATATCAAAATTAGTTTGATATGTAGGAAACATAAAAAACATGCATGGTCACAAAAAAAGAAAAGAAAAGGATGAATAAGAGAAATATATTAGAAAAGGAGAGAGCGGCACCCATAAAAATAAATGAAGGTAGGTTAATTCCCAATACGCATATATGCATGCATTTAAGAAATAGGTTGGTTTGGTAAATGTATCTCTCGACGACCAACCCATATAAATATATGTTACTCCAATGCAACTATAAAAACAGCTAATCATTTCAAAATTGAATTGAACTGTCAACTACCCTAACTCACTTGAATTGCATCACGATAAGATATTGACTGCTTATCGCAATTAACAACATCAGTTTGGAGATAAGATACTATTAAATGGACCGTATCTTCTAGGTTTGCTGTGGAAGTGAAGAGGTGGTCTGCCACAAAGGCCTTCCTAAGATAGCTCTTCCATGAACACCAAGGTAGGCAGCATTTAACCTAGGTTATATTCAATGAAAATGGATCACAAAAATATGAAATTCTATCAAGTAAATCACAGTTTGAAGATTACTTGTCAACATCAGGTGTGCCCAAAGGATCGTAAAGTTCCTCTGCGTGTTCCATAGGCTGAGCAACTCCTGATAAAGCGGTCATGTCTGGAGCTCCTTCAGTCTGTATATGAAGAGAAACACTAATTCCATCATACTAAAACCAAATGGAAATCCCATAGAAACATAACACAGCATGCTACCAATCAGTTTTTTTTTTCAATTGATCACTCAGTGAGTATATGGATGGCATAGTCTAGAACAATTATATCAAAACAGTCGAGCTTGAAGACAGTTCAGGAAAACACAACTTTACTCACACATCAACTTTAATACTTCGTGACTGAAGTAATCTTAGTTGACATGTCAATGTCACCTAAAATCTTGACCAACAAAAAGAGTATTTCATTCCATGTATTCCTAGTATGGTTTGTGACCAAGGATTAACATAAAAGCAACTGACTCAATATCCCAAGTTAGAATGATAAACTAAATGTGTTAAACAAGACAAAAACTTCTGAAGCTTGGCAATTTTTGCACATAATAGTTGATTTAGAACCTTTCTATTCTCAGGAGAATAAACGATTGAAAGACAACGGTGTACGAGCTCCAAATTTCTACTACCAAACAATTAGAAGTTGCTAGGCATATTCTTCCTGCCCCAACAAAGAAATTTGTATCGAAATATATAATAGAATGCGTATGTTATAAGCACGAGAGGGCACCAATCCATAATCACACATATGTACCTTTAGCCAGGCATGGAAAAGTAAAGAACATCAAGTTGATCGTCACCTGATGGGGGGTACTGTCCGTAGCCAGCATATGCACCGTATGCATATGCTGAAGGATCTTGTGTGGCACCATATGCATAGGCATCATAGCCTTGTCCGTATGCATAATAAGCACTCAATTGATTTGGATCAGCCTGACCCCACACACCAACAGCATCCTACAGTGTGCAATGTGCGTACATATGAATTAAGTATTGCGGTAAAAGCAACAAAAAAATACATGCTCAACTTGCCCCAAAGATTAATTGATGTATCAGAAATAAAATTTACACAATCATCAAGCTAGAAAACCTGTTTTGCCGTTGGACTCCTTCCCCAAGAAAGCCGGACAACTTGTTGACCAATCACAGTACCCTGCATTCTCTGGATTGATTCTTCAGCTGACGTCCTGTCCAAGTAAACAGCAAGAAAGCAGAATGTTCATGTGCGGAAAAGAGTAAGCAATTTAAAGGGAATGCCATGGTCTAAACTGAGAAAGAGGCTCTTTGCCGTATGACAACAAAATCAATGAGATTGAGTAGAGACCTGCCAAAAGTATATACGATAGAATAGGAAGAATATATTACATTTCACACAAATAATTGAAGATTCATTAGAAGTTTGCTCCTCACTTATTTCTGAAAACACAACAGCTGCCTACAAAAATTACCTTGCAGCAAACTGCACAAAACCACATCCCTTGGCAGCAGGGATTTTGACGTAAACAATATCCCCAAACTGCAAGAATATCTGCCTCAATTCTTCCTCAGTAACATTAGGGTCCAGATTACCAATAAAAACCTGCAATTTCAAAAGGAAAAGAGATCAAAGCGTATAATTGGCCACAATATCTAGACCTTAGAGGTAGACTTACAGTAGTGTTATTGATATCATTATCCACTGGAATTGGTTGCACAGGAGTTGTATAAGCGGGAGCTGGATATATTGCTGCCATTAGGAGAAAAAGGTCCTTCTAAGATCACAGAAATGAAGTACTGAATAATCAATTGATAAACACAGGTGCAATCCTTTACAAAAACGGCACGAAGTCACATTTTTATTGTAGCCTTAGTTCAAGTATATCTTCAGCATTAATGAATGAGGGCGTCCCAAACTAGAACAAGTCTTAAGATGCATTTATCAGCTGCAAATTGCTGACAAAAAGGACCTATGTGACTAATTCTTTGAGTGTGGCAATCCATACACGGACTCGACAGAACAAAGCATTAAATGTCAAAGAAACAAAGGAGTAGGACAAAATAGACCCAACTGGAAAAAAACCAGATAGAGAGACTACTAATATGACTTAAAGCTCATCACTGGCTAAATTCTATCAGAAGCCATATATGATGCAATCAAGTCAAAAAAGCATGTGTTATAACGATGCAAATCAGAGGAAAATGAATTCACCTTTAGTTGCAGCATACGGCTGCTGGACGCCAGCGGTTGTTTTTTTTGGAGCTGCCGCACTAATTCTCATGGGCCTAGTCGAGCAATAGAGACCATTCATCTCAACCATTGCTCGATTTCTTTCTGTTTCATCAGCAAACTTAACAAATCCATATCCCTTGGAACGGCCAGTATTTGGATCAGTGACAACCTTGGCCCCTCTAACCGATGGATAGCTAACTCGGAAAGTTTCCTGCAACAGATAATCTGTAACATCTGGTGCCAAATCTCCAACAAAGATGGAGTGTTCAGGGCCTCCATCAGTACGCCTTTCCCCTATCCCAGAAGATGCCCAATTTAACCTGAAAGTCAGTTCGGTCCCAGGAATTTGGGTTCCATTATATGACTGCAGAATGCCCTCTGCAACTTGATGTGATGTGAATTCAACAAACCCATAACCCTCAGGCTGCCCCGTGATTTTGTTACGAATTACTTTAATCGAGAGGACCTGCCGACAATTTGGCGAGGCAATGTTTAACAAAACAACAGACCAAAAAGCATAGGAAAAACACTGTATCTTTATGTTGCTAGGCAATAGAAAATTCCAATTACACTAGACCCTATGCCCAGATTAAACCTAATAGACTCATAGCTAATAGTATGTCAGTTCTACTTTCCATGGAAATCCCTAAAACCAAAACTTGTCACTAGCAGGAAGTATACACACTGCACAATTCAAATTTGCAAACTGCAGAATAACAACGGCTTAATGAAATCCAAAAGAGAAATTGGGGAATCATAGACAAAATTGCGGTGACGACACCGAGCTCAGTGTTTACAAATTACTGATTTCTTCATTAAAAAAAGGGGTAATGAGGTCAGAAAAGGGTTAGAAAGATACCTCGACGGTGTGGGAAAACCAGGCACGGAGATAGTTCTCGTCAGCCCAGTAGGGCAAATCTCCAATCCAGAGAGTACGGACTTCTTCCAGCGTCGCAGGCTGGTGATACGGCGCCGTTTGTGCGCTCATTGTCACTTGGTATTACGCAAAAAAGTGCAATTCGATGGTCGTTGTGGGCTTGTTGCAGATATCAACTTGGCAGCGACGATGTGAGGCGATTCTATTTCATTTCTGAGTCCGATTTCCAAATTAAATTACGGATTAATTATGAAAATATAATGGACAGATATAAATTGGCTAAATTGTTTGGGGCATGGTATTAAAGTTGGTTGGGCTGTCATCAGCCAGCCCATCACAAATGCGTTACTTTGGCAATAGGCAATAGGCAATAGCCTCCAGCAACACATGATTTTCTCAACACTAATTAACGGACCATCTTTGTCTTCTTTCTCAATCCATTTCTTTGTTTCCGTTCACCCACTTTCTGTGCACATTACACTTCCAACCCTTTTTTTCTCATTCCCAACTCATCCATTCCTTCCTACCATTACATTACATCCAATCTCACCTTACCCTCCTCCCTCCTCTTCAAATACAAAACACACTAGTACTAATTTCATCAGATCTCATCACCAAAACATCTTCTATAGTCACTAATTTCACACACGCCTCCACCGCGTCAGGAGTGATCCTGTGGTTCATCCCAGCGCCAGGGGGCGTCTCACGCATCGCATGGCAGCTTCTCTCCACACAAAGACCCTGACCTTCGCGGCGGCCTTCGGCGACCCCATCCCGTAGCTGATCGCGCTCGCCTTTTTCTTCGCCCGCGGCTTCATAAAAACCGGGCTCGGGATCCGGATTGCCTACCAGTTCGTCTCCCTCTACGGGAGCGCCTCCTTAGGACTAGGCTACAGCCTAGTCCTGAGCGAGGCCCTCCTGGCCCCAGCGATCCCGTCGGTATCGGCTCTGGCGGGCGGGATCTTCCTGCCGCTGGTGAAGTCGCTGTGCGCGGCGTGCGGCAGCAACGTGGGGGACGAGACGGAGAGGAGGCTGGGGGCGTGGCTTGATGGTTCCGCGAATTTCAGATGTTTGTAAATGCTGGTAGAGAAAGAAGATTATGACACAAAGAATTTACGTGGTTCGATTTACTGAAGTAAATCTACGTCCACGGGAAAAAGGGAGGGCAAGATTGTATTGCTTGATCTGTTTTCTACAGCTTACAAATACAAACTTGCTATTTGCTATATGGTGTTTTATCTCTAGAGAGCTTAAAACCCTCTTCTATCTGATCTAAGTTCTATTTATATCTTGAACTAAGATCGTGGCTTGCATCACCACCCTAAGTCGTGGATGTCGTGTAGGTCATGGCCTAAGATCGTGGATGTAGCGTAGGTCATGGCCTACGATCGTGGCCTGAGTTGACACCACGTGGTAGTGGGTGTGTTGGACATCCTGTATGGGTCCACTAACTCCTTGTTCGGTCGAATACTGAGACCGAACTGCTTTGGTTGCCGATCTGAGAGTAGAGCTTGATGCCGACCTGAGAGCAGAGCTTGATTGGATGGCTTTTACCGAGCTGTAGGCTGAGGCCGAACTCTTTGGTAATGCCGAACTCATACTCCTGCTTTGGTTGCCGATCTGAGAGCAGAGCTTGATAGGTTGGCTTTTACCGAGCTGTAGGCTGAGGCCGAACTCTTTGGTAATGCCGAACTCATACTCTTCCTTGGGCTTTGGGCTGATGGGCCGTCATTGCTGTTGGGCTTGTTTAGTACGCACCCCATCACTACCCCCCCCGAAAAGCGAAGTGAATCACTTCGGCGAAGCGAGTCACTTCGGCATTCTGAAAAAGGGGACGGGGGGAGGCTGAAGTCAGGGGACGTGCCCTGCGCGTGACTGCATTAAATGCGGCATTAAATGCGACAGTAAAATCCGGCCGTCGAATCCTGAAAAGGTGGGATATGAAACGGTGTGATTGATTTGAAATCTTTTCCAAATCTGATAAATACCGCCTTTCTTCATCATTTGAACACCTTTGCTATTGGCTTCTTCTGCACTCTCTATCTTTTGCGTGAAAAATTTCCTTCCGCTTTCAAAAATTTCCTCAGGATTTCTTCAAACTTTCAAAGAGTAAGAACCATGTCTGCTTCTTCTTCGTCTGAGTCTGGTAGCGGTAGAAAAGGGGGGTAAGGGGTCTTCTAGCCGGAAAGAATCCGGGGAGAAGACCGTAGAGTATTTTCACAGTATCTTGAGTAAGGATACTGTGATATCCCTTTAACGAAAAATACTCTTTTCCTGGGGGGAAGGCGGTGGTTCCCGACGATGATCATAGGGCTAACGACCCGCCGGAGGGTTATGCCACCGTTTACGAAGCCTGCTTAGAATGCGGGCTTCGTTTCCCTCTTCCCCCACCTTTTGTAGAGCTTCTTGATTTTTTCAACTCCCTTTAGGTCAGGTGACTCCGAACTCTTGGAGGCACTTGTCGGCTTTTGCTGCCGAACTCCGTAGGTTAGATAAGGATCTGTCTCTGCGGGCAATCCTTAATTTTTTCCAATTTAAAAGGAAGGGATCTTGGTTTTACTTGATCCCCTTACAGCCGTTTAGGGCATTCTGCAAAACCAAGTGGCCGAAATGGCAAAACCGCTTCTTTTTTTATAATAGGACAGCGGCTCCGGGCTTCCCCTGGAGAGGGCCGAAGTCCGTGATTCCTCATCCTCGGTTAGAACCATTGGCCGAGCTCGATGGCGAGCTCAGCAAGATTCCCATAGTTAGGAAACAATACACGGAGTCTGAGCTCGTCAAGGGCGACGTCGTGTTTCGACATCTCGTCTTCGGACGAAGAGGCCGAGGGTGAGGATTTTTCTTTACCTTTATGTTCTACTACTGCTTTAAAACGAAGAAAACTAACCTTGCTCTCTTGCTTTTTGGCAGTGTACATGCTGAACAAGGCTACCCGAAAATCTTCGGAGTCCAAGGAGCCGGAGAGGCCGAAAACCACCAGCTCGGCGTCTGATGCCGAGAGGACTCCGAAAAGGCAAAAAAACCTCTTCGGATCCGAAGAAGCCGGAGTCAACTTCGGCAAAGGGGAGGGGGAAGGCCCAGAAGCCCCCGAGAGCGCCAGAGAAAGACGTGGTCTTGGCGCCTCCTTCGGAACATATCTGTGAGCCGTTTTTATGGCCCACGGACTTCGCCGAGGTGAATTCTCTTCTTGATTTTCTGGCCTTGCTTTTTTCCTGTATTTTTTGTGGTCCCTTTGTTGACTTTTTTCTTTATTCATTTTCAGAGGAACGATATGCTCTCCAAGCTCGTCGCCGTCGAACTCTCCAAAGCGTCCAATGACTATGCTGAGATGCAGAGGAAGTTGGCGGCTGCTTGTCATCGGGCCGAACAGGCTGAGGCTAACTTTGAGAAGGCCAGAGCTGCTAGGATTTCGGCCCAGGATGAAGCTCAGTTTGCCAAAAACCAGCTCGTCATCCAGCGGGAGCAGACGAAACGTCTGGATGCTGCTGCCGTGGTTGCCCAAGGGGAGGCTCTCCGTGTTTACACGGAGAAACTCTTTTTGAGCAGCCAGTTCTCGGCCTTTGTCGGTAGTCTGGTAAGGCTAATTGCCGATAAGGGCGAGCAGGGGGCCGACGTTGTGCTGCCTCTGTACAGCCGAGAGATAGCGGCTCGGCTTCAGAATCTGCCGCTCCTTGAGGAGCTCGCTTCATCTTCGGTCCTGCTTTCTGCAGACCGAGTCCGGAGTTGTCGAGCTGATCGGGACGAGAACCTGGAGGCTATCTTTGCCTCCGTGGGACCCGTTTCACCTGCTTCGACTTACAACGGAGAGGGTGAGGCCGAGCCACTGGAGCGGGAGGCCGAAGTCGATCAGGCCGGGCATCCGGAGAAGGAAGCCGATCAGGAGGCGGAGGCGAGGCCGGCGAGAGGCGAGGCTGAGGCTGAGGTAGCCCAGGAGAAAGAAGCTGTACCAGACCGAGGAGCCGGAGACGAAGCTGGCAGAGTATGATTTCGTCTCCCTTCTCTTAGTCTAGTTTCTTCCTTGTAAAATGGCCTTGAAGCCCTAGTGTAAAAAATTTTCCTTGTGAATGAAAAATTCTCTACACTTGTCTTCGTATAGCTTTTCGTACTCGCCTTTATTCCTGTTGTATTTTACTATCTGCTCGGTACAGCTGCCGAACTAATATAGCTGCTTTGTACCCAAGGAGATGGAGATACTTCACTGGAAACGGCTGTACTCTTCGGCTTTGGACGAAGCTGAGAGAAGAGCTATAGCCGATCAGACGAAGAATGACGAGCTTCTGGCTCGTTTAGTGAAGCTGGAGGCCGATAATAAGGACTTAGAGTCCGATAAGAAGGATCTGGAGGCCGAGCTGAACACGACCGTTGCTGAGAGGACTGCGTACGAGGATTACATCCGTGTGCGCGGGGGATTGACCATATCAGATGTTCAGAGTCGAGTTGACGAACTGTGGGAGGAATATCATGTACTCCGGAGGAACAATGCGCTGGAGAGCTCGGCTTGCCAACAAGTTGTGAAATCATTACGGCGCTGGGCTTCTCGGTACGACATTGTTCTTTCTCGGCGCCCCTCCATAGAAAGATTCCTTCGGCATGTCGTGCCAACAGATGCTCGCACTCCAGATCAAGCCTCTGGTTCCCTTGTTCAAAATCCTACTTCCAGTCAACAACGAACTCCGGAACAGCCGGAAACGTCAAGACGAGAACGGGCTCAGGAGCAACCGGAATCGTCAAGACAGGGACGGACTGAAATTCGCCGAGGAGTTGTGACTATGAGCGAGCAAGATCAGCAGATGATTATTGCAGAGACTCTTCATCGCCGAGGTGTTAGGACTTCTCGGGCTCGGGGAAGAGGCGTTGGGTCGAGGATAGCATCTCGTCGACCTGCTTATTCTTCATCTGCTCGGAACAACCGAACTCAGCTTCCAGAGGATTTTGCAGATAGGTGGCTTAACTTCAGCAACCCTGGACAGTAGAATAGTCCTTTGTAATAGCGTAACGCCATTTTGTAGGGTAGTTGAGTTGTATGCCGAACAAGATTTGAAAAATGAAATTTTGTTTTCGCTTCTAACACTGTATTTACAGCTTAGCGAAAAAATTTCATCGTACTTGTCCTCGGTCTTATGAAGTAAACTTCTTTGACCGAACTTGGTCCTTGGTCTTATGAAGTAAACTTCTTTGACCGGACTCGTCTTTGGTCTGATGAAATAAACATCTTTGACCGGACTCGTCTTTGGTCTGATGAAATAAACATCTTTGACCGGACTCGTCTTTGGTCTGATGAAATAAACATCTTTGACCGGACTCGTCTTTGGTCTGATGAAATAAACATCTTTGACCAGACTTGGTTTGTGTTCTAATTTGGCGATTTTTGTCGCCGGGATCGAACTTTCCCTTGTCCTAATTCGGCGAGTTTTATCGCGTGGATCGGACTTTCCCCAGTTAACCGAAGTGGTCTTATGCAGTAAACCTCTTTGACCAGACATGGTCGTCCCCGGTCTTATGAGGTAAACTTCTTTGACCGAACTTGGTCGTCCTAATTCGGCGAGGTTTATCGCGTGGATCGGACCTTCCCTTATTGCAGTTCGTTTCAGACGAAGTGCTTGTTAAGCTGAATTGCGGTCTTGTATCCTCCTTGGAAGCTTGGACTCACAATCGTTGGCTTATTGCAGTTCGTTTCAGACGGACTGCTTGTTAAGCTGAATTGTGGTCTTATATCCTCCTTAGAAGCTTGGACTCACAATAGTCTTTAATAATCGATCTAAAAAGGGGATCAGTCTTTAAAGAACGATATACCTTGGTACCATTTGTAAGAGACGACAAGCACATAGAGACAAAACACATAGAGAAAAAATGAAAAAGACGAAGGAAAAAAACTTTAAACCTTTTTTTTTTAAAACGACAAGTAAAAGGTACAAGTAAAAAAACAAACAAATAAAAACACATACCCCTATGACCGAACTAGACACGAGACGGACTGACCGGACTTTTGTCTCTTACAAGTGGTACTTCTTGAGGTTGGAGACGTGCCATGTTCGGGGTACTTGTTCTCCTGACATGTGAGTCAATTTATAAGACCCTTTGCCGAGGACTTCGGACACCCGATATGGACCCTCCCATGTGGGTTTCGAGTTTGCCCAGCTATTTTCTGCTCGGCTTACTTCGTTGTTTCTCAAGACGAGATCTCCCACTTGAAATTGAAGCTTTTTCACCCTTTGGTTATAATACCGGGCTACTTGCTCCTTATACTTGGCTGCTTTTATGCACGCCAATTTCTCTTTCTTTCTTCGGCGAGATCTAGTTCTGCTCTCAGTCCGTCGTCATTCATTTCTGAGGAGAAATTTAGAGTTCGGGGACTGGGTACGCCGATCTCCACCGGAATTACGGCTTCAGTGCCGTACACCAGACTATACGGAGTTTCACCGTTGGAGGTTTTGGGTGTAGTTCGGTAGGACCATAGGACTTGAGGGAGATTTTCTACCCATTGTCCTTTGGCTTGTTCTAGCCGAGCTTTTAACCCTTTCACCAGAATCCGGTTCGTTACTTCCGTTTGTCCGTTTGGCTTGGGGATGGGAGACCGAAGTGAACCGCTGTTGAATGTTCAGCTCTTGGCACCAATTCTTGAACGTCTTGTCGGTGAACTGAGTCCCATTATCCGAGATGAGGATGTGGGGTATGCCAAATCGGCACACTATGTTCTTCCAGACGAAGTCCAATGCCTTTGAGCTCGTTATCGTAGCTAATGGTTCAGCCTCCACCACTTCGTGAAGTAGTCCACGGCAACGATAAGGATTTCATTTGCCGAGGAGCTTGAGGAAGTGGTCCCACTATGTATATGCCCCATTGCATGAAAGGCCAAGGGCTTTGCATAGTGTATAGATCGGTCTGGCGGCATCCTTGGGACATTTGCAGGAATTTGGCACTTCGTACACTTCTTGACGAGCTGCACTGCCTCTTGTACCATGGTTGGCCAATAATATCCCCATCTCAGAACTTTTTTAGCTAAAGCTTCTGGCTCCGATGTGGCTACCGCACGATCCTTCATGAACTTCTCTGAGGATGTAGTCCGTCTCTTCTGGTCCTACGCACCGCAATAACGGCTGGAGGTAAGACTTTCTAAAGAGGACTCCTTCATGAAGTTCGTACCGAAGTGCTCGCATGTGATCTTCCGAGCTTCTCTCTTAATCCTCCGGGGGCAATTGTCCTTGATCCAGATACTGCAAGATCGGCGTCATCCAGTTCGGCGAGCTGGATACTGAATGTACCTCGGCTTCATCAATGCTTCGATGCGATTAATTCTTCCGCCTTTGAGTTCGGATCTGAGGCCAACTTACTTAAGGGCATCTGCTCGGCTATTTTCCGCTCTGGGAATGCGGATTATCCGAAAATAGGAGAAACTTCGGCTGATGCTTTGCGCTTTGTCCAAATACTTCTTCATTCTCTCGTCACGAGCTTCACTTGTACCCAACATGTGATTTACTATGACTTGTGAATCACAATGGACTTTGAGAGATTTGACGAGCAGACTTGCGCTAACTGGAGTCCGGCCAGGAGGGCTTCGTACTCGGCTTCATTATTAGTAGTGGGGAATAGGAAACGAAGTGAGTAGGTTACCTCGTGTCCGTCCGGGGAGCGACAAGTAAAATACCAGCTCCACTTCCCATCTTGTTTGAAGCTCCATCTACGAATCCGCTCCAGCAGTCCGGCGGCTCTACTTCGGATTCCAAGGGCTGTGCTAGTTTCGGCATTGGCAGAATTCGTCTGTCGGCAATAACGGGAATTGCTTGATCGAACTTCGCTTCTGCAAGAAAATCCGCCAAGGCTTGTCCCTTGATGGCTTTCCGAGGTAGATATTCAATTGTGTGCTCTCCCAACTCTATAGCCCACTTGGCGATTCTGCTGATGCTTCTGGTTTGGTCAACACTTGCCGAAGTGGCAGATCAGTTAAGACGCATACCTTGTGAGCATAGAAGTATGGCCGCAGTCTCCTTGCTGCATTTACTAATGCCAGAGCAATCTTTTCCAGAGGTTGATACCTGGTTTCTGGACCTCTTAATGCTCGGCTTGTAAAATAGATGGGAAGCTGCTTTAGGCCTTCTTCTCGTACAAGCACCGCGCTGATGGTTTGATCCGATGCCGCTAAGTATAAGAATATACTTCGGCTTCGGTTGGAGCAGAGAGAATAGGAAGCTCGGCTAGATAACTTTTGAGCTCGTCAAAGGCCTTTTTCTCTCGGTCGCTCCCCACTCGAACTTTGGTGCCTTTTTCAACACCTTGAAGAACGGCAGTTGCTTTTCGGCTGCTTGGGAAAGGAATCGATTCAGTGCGGCTAGACATCCGGTTAGCCTTTGCACGTCATGTATGGACTTCGGCATTGCCATGTTCTGAACGACTTGAACTTTTGAGGGGTTTGCCTTGAGTCCGTCCTTTGAAACCCAACAACCCAGAAACTTTCCCGAATCTACCAAAAAGGTACACTTTTGGGGATTAAGTTTGAGGTTGGCTTTCTTGAGCACGTTGAGAGTGGACTTGAGGTTGTGCTCGTACTCCGAGGTGCTTTGCTCTTGACGACTATATCGTCAACATACACTTCGACCTCCTTTCCAATCAGGTGCCGAAAAAGCTTGTCTACCATCCTTTGATAAGTGGCTCCGGCATTCTTTAAACCGAATGGCATCTTTTTATAAGCGAAAATGCCGAAATCAGTAATGAAGGCCGTTTTTGAAGCGTCAATCTCATCCATTAAAACCTGATGGTATCCTTTGTATAGATCAAGAAAACAAAAAATTTCAAAGCCTATCAGAGCTTCTACTTTTTTTCTATGTTCGGAAGGGGATAGCAATCTTTGGGACAGTGCTTATTTAGATCGGTGAAATCTATGCACATCCGCCATCCTCCTTCCTTTTTCTTGATCATGACAGGATTGGCCACCCACGAAGGATACTTCACTTCGAATAACACATCCGCCTTCAATAATTGACGGACTTCGTCATGGATGACTTGACTTCGTTCTGCCGCAAAGAGTCTTTGCTTCTGTTTTATCGGCCGGACCGAAGGATCAATATTTAAACGATGAGTGATTACCTCGGGGGGCACTCCGGTCATGTCCAACGGAGACCATGCAAAGACGTCTTTGTACTCCTTGAGGAGCTGGATGGTTTTTTCCCGAAGTAGAGGCGTTCCCGCGAAGCCGATCTTAACCGTTCTGGATGGATCGTCTTCGTACAGCTGAACTGTCATCGATTCGGCTCCGGTATGACTTCGGTCATTGCCTCTGACTCCGGCTGCTGTGATTGCTATGCTTGGTGGTGCCGATCTGACTGCTCGGCACTTCTAAGCGCAATTTGCAGACATTCCTTTGCTCTCTTTTGGTCACCTCGGATGACCCTATCCCTCCCTCCTTTAGTAGGATCTTGGTGAGTGAGGTGATAAGTGGAGCAAATGGCCCGAACTGTGTTGAGCCAGTCTCTCCCAGGATGACGTTGTACGGGGACCGAGCTTTCACCACGAAAACTCAATCATCGTACTGGAGCTAGTAGGCGCTTTCCCCACCGTGATCGGAAGGCTGATAATACCTTCAGGGGGGGTGTCCTCCTGGGCGAAGCTCTTCAGGGGAAGCGGAGCCGGGCTGAGCCGAGCTGGGTCCACTTCTAGTTTGTCGAAGCACTCTTTAAAAAGAATGCTGACTGACGCTCCTGTATCCACAAACACCCTGTGGATCAGTTTGTTTGCCACTCCGGCTTGGATGACAATGGCGTCTTGGTGAGGAGAGATGGCCGGGACGGGATCAGCATCCGAGAACGTAATCACTTCGTCCTGCTTCAGCCTTTTATGCGTTGGCTCCTCTCGATTGGAGCCTCTGCGCTCTGACTTCAGGGACGACTTGGTCTTCCCGGCAGGGAGAGCGTCAATAGTCAGGATTACTCCATCATATTGCGGCTCGTCATCGTCTTCGGGATCCGGCTGCCTTTTCGGATCCTGAGCGCAGTTCGCACCTCTCTGCTTCTTATTCTTCTTTGACTGCTTGCTTTGGTATTTTTTCAATGTCCCTGCCCTCACAAGAACATCGATACCTGCAGCCAAGTTTCTGCACTCCTCGTATCGTGACCGTGGTCTTGATGGTAGGAGCAGTAGTTATCCTGGGGTCGGCGCGCGGCAGATTTCGTCATCCGCTTTGGCTTTTCGAACAGGTCAGAGTGTAGTTCGAAATTTCCGCTCTCGGCTTGTTCAGCGGTACGAACTGAGCGGGCGGCTTCTCGGGATTGAGACGGGGTCCCAATCTGTCTTGCACCGGAGTCCTTTGAATCCTTTCAAAAGGAGTTCGGCGAGGATGTCCCTGATCGCCAAAGGAGTTCGGCGAGGATGTCCCTGATCGCTATGATCGGGCTTCCTCCTGTCTCCTCGGGACGATGAGCTGTCTAACGACCGTTTGCGACGGTCTGCCTCATCGGCCCGGGAGTACTGGTCCGCAATGTCCCACATTTCCTGAGCTGTCTGCGGACCGCACTCAACGAGCTTCCTGTAGAGAGCTCCGGGCAGGATTCCATTTTGGAATGCCGAGATGACAAGCAGATCGTTGAGATCGTCTACTTGCAGGCATTCCTTGTGGAATCTTGTCATAAAGTCGCTGATTTTTCGTCGCGACCTTGACGAATGGAAAGCAGCTGAGCCGAAGTGATTCGGGCTTCCGCTTTCTGAAAGAACCTCCTGTGGAAGGCATCCATTAGATCTCGGTAAGATCTGATGCTGCCCTGGGGGAGGCTATCGAACCACCTTCTCGCGTTCCCGATGAGCAGCTCGGAAACAGCTTGCACATGTGGACCTCGTTGAGACCTTGGTTCGCCATATTATACTGATAGCGCCCCAAGAAATCGTGAGGGTCCACGAGCCCGTCGTAAGTCATCGACGGAGTTCGGTAGTTCTGTGGTAGGGGAGTTCGGGTGATGTCGTCCGAGAACGGAGTCTTCAGTGCTCCGTACACGGCGAATCCGATATCTCGTCGGTATGGAGGAGATTGAGTTCTCCTGTGATTCCGGTACCGAGGAAGAACGGAATGTGTCGGGGTTGAGGATTCTTCTTCCTGGAGGACACGGCACTACTGCGGTAGTGACTTTCATGTCTGGATGAGGAAGGAGAATCCTCCGTTTCGTCTTCGGCTCTTGGCTCTTTTGCAGGAAGGCTAAGAACTCATCCTGTTTCTCAGCCCAGAACAGCTTGACACACCTATTCAAATCAGCTGCTGGAAAGACTCCGTGGAGACATTTTTGGAGCGGCCTGTTCCTTCGCCATGAGAACTGGTGTGGATTTATCCTAGGCTGTTTTCATCCAGATCCCTATGGATGGATTTGGCTTCTCCTGGTTCTCACGGGCACGGAATAACGGTTACTCTGTGCGATCTGGTTATGCATTTTTTTGGGTGGAAAAAATGGATCAAAAATTCGCTTTATCACAAATTTTTGTTTCTCTGTTTCCTCACAGACTGGCGCCAGTGAGGTTCCGCGATTCCTAATGTTTGTAAAATGCTGGTAGATAAGAAGATTATGACACAAAGAATTTCGTGGTTCCGATTTACTTAAGTAATCTACGTCCACGGGGAAAAAGGGTAGGGCAAGATTGATTGTCGTATCTTTTTCTACCGGCTACAAATACAAACTGCTATTTGCTATATGGTGTTTTAATCTCTAAGAGCTTAACCCTCTTCTATCTGATCAAGTTGCTATTTATATCTTGCACTCAGTCGGGCTTGCATCACCACCCTAAGTCGTGGCTGTCGTATATACATGTCAATGGGCCTAGATCGTGGATTAGCGTAGGTCATGCCTACGATCGTGGCCTGAGTTGACACCAGTGTATGGGTATCTCTAAATTTACTAAAGTTTTAAAAGCGTTATTATTATTATTATTATTATTATTATTATTATTATCATCATATAGTACTATAAACAAGGGACGAATTAATTTTTTTTGGGCTTTGTCGTATTATATTTAATGCTACCAGCACAATCTCACGCATTCCAACTCATGAAAAGTGCTACATTTAATATTTTTTGACAACAATGTAACTATATTAATTTCAATTAAATGTTGGAGATTAGTGCAGTGGGCTCTCATAGCATCCACATCAGTGCTCTTGCCAACGAGCACGGATGTGGGCACGAACCCACTTTTACTCCCTGCTCTTAGGCAAGAGCACAACACCCACATTCGTGCTCTTCCGCAAGGACATGCTCAAGTGTCCCCACCATTCTATTATTCAATTTAAATAAAATATTTCCACAATATTAAAATGCATTAAAAATAACCGGAATAATATTACAGATTATAAAAAATACATAATTAAAATCCTAAAAATTAAAATTTTCTTCATTAAAGTCTTAAAAATTAAAAATTACATAATTTAAATCCTAAAAAATTTAAAATTACATAATTAAATTCATAAAATTAAAAAAACTCACTACTCGTGGCCGAATTTCGCACAAATGGATGATGAATGTGTGTATTTATAGATGATTTTGAGATTAATTTTTTCTAAAAAATTTCAAAAAAAAATAAAAAAAATGGTAATAAAATCTGTATATTTTTGGGAATCCAAAAATATTTTTTTTAATTTTGGTATTATTTTTTTTATTTTTTTAAAAAGAAAAAAATGCCAACGGCCAATAGAAAACGCGTAACGTCGCACTGCTCGCTGGCCATGAACGTGCTCTTAGCTAAGAGCAGCGCCGTGCCAGCGGCAAGAGTGCAGCGGCGGACAGTGGTGTCGTGCCGCTGGCACGGACCGACGGACGGACGGACAACAGTGTGCTTTCCGCTGTGGATGCCCTTATATACATCAAGTAGATTGTAGTTAAGTGCCCATCAATACTAGTCCAATACCAACATAGATTTTAAAATTTAGGCTAATTTATAGAGTTGTGTCCCTTTTCTTACCGAAAGACCCTTCGTCCCTTTCGTCATAATAATTTGGCACATGCACAATTGACCACTAGGTTAATACTAGTATTACATAAAATCTTGTACCTTTATCATAGTAAAATGTTTTAACTCAATCATGAGTAGTGTACACTTTCATGATTCATTGATGGGCAACGAGAGAAGGACCATCTATTCGAAGAGTATAATATGTATAGTAGTAGGAGTAATTTCTTTCGACCATGAAAAAAATTAAGATTACGTGTAACATGATTATGCTTTTGTATTCATCTCAATTAAGATTATCACTATATAATTATGATTTATTAATTTCTAATGAGAAATAAGTAGTAATTGGTTAGAGTATATCAATCATAATTAGGAATTTTAATTGAGGTGGATGCACTAGAGCCTTGCATCTTTCATTTGGTTATGTGTAGTGTTTTAAAAAGCGAACTAGCTTGTTTGAGTGTGAATTGTTTGATCAAGACATAATAATTGCTTCACATTTTGGGCTGTTATGAACTGAAAAATCTATCAGTTTGGCCACGAACCGGCAGAAGGTTGAATCAATTTTTTTTAACGAATTTTTAAATTTTTTAAAAATGAGTTGCATTAACCTTCAAGTTAAAAATTGAAATAGGTTATTATTTCTATGTGTTTTAAATCTATAACTTTCAATCTGCAGTTAACTTTAATTTTCAAAACATTTAATGCTGTTCCTTTTTTCAGTAAACCATTTATACTTTTCCAAAGTTAGGTAATTGAATCCACATTATCAAAGTAGGATTAATGATACTCTTGAAACACCATTTTGACAAAAATAGAGTAATATCAAAATTAGTTTGATATGTAGGAACATAAAAAACATGCATGGTCACAAAAAAAGAAAAGAAAAGGATGAATAAGAGAAAATATATTAGAAAAGGAGAGAGCGGCACCCATAAAAATAAATGAAGGTAGGTTAATTCCCATACGCATATATGCATGCATTTAAGAAATAGGTTGGTTTGGTAAATGTATCTCTCGACGACCAACCCATATAAATATATGTTACTCCAATGCAACTATAAAACAGCTAATCATTTCAAAATTGAATGAACTGTCAACTACCCTAACTCACTTGAATTGCATCACGATAAGATATTGACCTGCTTATCGCAATTAACAACATCAGTTTGGAGATAAGATACTATTAAATGGACCGTATCTTCTAGGTTTGCTGTGGAAGTGAAGAGGTGGTCTGCCACAAAGGCCTTCCTAAGATAGCTCTTCCATGAACACCAAGGTAGGCAGCATTTAACCTAGGTTATATTCAATGAAAATGGATCACAAAAATATGAAATTCTATCAAGTAAATCACAGTTTGAAGATTACTTGTCAACATCAGGTGTGCCCAAAGGATCGTAAAGTTCCTCTGCGTGTTCCATAGGCTGAGCAACTCCTGATAAAGCGGTCATGTCTGGAGCTCCTTCAGTCTGTATATGAAGAGAAACACTAATTCCATCATACTAAAACCAAATGGAAATCCCATAGAAACATAACACAGCATGCTACCAATCAGTTTTTTTTTTCAATTGATCACTCAGTGAGTATATGGATGGCATAGTCTAGAACAATTATATCAAAACAGTCGAGCTTGAAGACAGTTCAGGAAAACACAACTTTACTCACACATCAACTTTAATACTTCGTGACTGAAGTAATCTTAGTTGACATGTCAATGTCACCTAAAATCTTGACCAACAAAAAGAGTATTTCATTCCATGTATTCCTAGTATGGTTTGTGACCAAGGATTAACATAAAAGCAACTGACTCAATATCCCAAGTTAGAATGATAAACTAAATGTGTTAAACAAGACAAAAACTTCTGAAGCTTGGCAATTTTTGCACATAATAGTTGATTTAGAACCTTTCTATTCTCAGGAGAATAAACGATTGAAAGACAACGGTGTACGAGCTCCAAATTTCTACTACCAAACAATTAGAAGTTGCTAGGCATATTCTTCCTGCCCCAACAAAGAAATTTGTATCGAAATATATAATAGAATGCGTATGTTATAAGCACGAGAGGGCACCAATCCATAATCACACATATGTACCTTTAGCCAGGCATGGAAAAGTAAAGAACATCAAGTTGATCGTCACCTGATGGGGGTACTGTCCGTAGCCAGCATATGCACCGTATGCATATGCTGAAGGATCTTGTGTGGCACCATATGCATAGGCATCATAGCCTTGTCCGTATGCATAATAAGCACTCAATTGATTTGGATCAGCCTGACCCCACACACCAACAGCATCCTACAGTGTGCAATGTGCGTACATATGAATTAAGTATTGCGGTAAAAGCAACAAAAAAATACATGCTCAACTTGCCCCAAAGATTAATTGATGTATCAGAAATAAAATTTACACAATCATCAAGCTAGAAAACCTGTTTTGCCGTTGGACTCCTTCCCCAAGAAAGCCGGACAACTTGTTGACCAATCACAGTACCCTGCATTCTCTGGATTGATTCTTCAGCTGACGTCCTGTCCAAGTAAACAGCAAGAAAGCAGAATGTTCATGTGCGGAAAAGAGTAAGCAATTTAAAGGGAATGCCATGGTCTAAACTGAGAAAGAGGCTCTTTGCCGTATGACAACAAAATCAATGAGATTGAGTAGAGACCTGCCAAAAGTATATACGATAGAATAGGAAGAATATATTACATTTCACACAAATAATTGAAGATTCATTAGAAGTTTGCTCCTCACTTATTTCTGAAAACACAACAGCTGCCTACAAAAATTACCTTGCAGCAAACTGCACAAAACCACATCCCTTGGCAGCAGGGATTTTGACGTAAACAATATCCCCAAACTGCAAGAATATCTGCCTCAATTCTTCCTCAGTAACATTAGGGTCCAGATTACCAATAAAAACCTGCAATTTCAAAAGGAAAAGAGATCAAAGCGTATAATTGGCCACAATATCTAGACCTTAGAGGTAGACTTACAGTAGTGTTATTGATATCATTATCCACTGGAATTGGTTGCCAAGGAGTTGTATAAGCGGGAGCTGGATATATTGCTGCCATTAGGAGAAAAAGGTCCTTCTAAGATCACAGAAATGAAGTACTGAATAATCAATTGATAAACACAGGTGCAATCCTTTACAAAAACGGCACGAAGTCACATTTTTATTGTAGCCTTAGTTCAAGTATATCTTCAGCATTAATGAATGAGGGCGTCCCAAACTAGAACAAGTCTTAAGATGCATTTATCAGCTGCAAATTGCTGACAAAAAGGACCTATGTGACTAATTCTTTGAGTGTGGCAATCCATACACGGACTCGACAGAACAAAGCATTAAATGTCAAAGAAACAAAGGAGTAGGACAAAATAGACCCAACTGGAAAAAAACCAGATAGAGAGACTACTAATATGACTTAAAGCTCATCACTGGCTAAATTCTATCAGAAGCCATATATGATGCAATCAAGTCAAAAAGCATGTGTTATAACGATGCAAATCAGAGGAAAATGAATTCACCTTTAGTTGCAGCATACGGCTGCTGGACGCCAGCGGTTGTTTTTTTTGGAGCTGCCGCACTAATTCTCATGGGCCTAGTCGAGCAATAGAGACCATTCATCTCAACCATTGCTCGATTTCTTTCTGTTTCATCAGCAAACTTAACAAATCCATATCCCTTGGAACGGCCAGTATTTGGATCAGTGACAACCTTGGCCCCTCTAACCGATGGATAGCTAACTCGGAAAGTTTCCTGCAACAGATAATCTGTAACATCTGGTGCCAAATCTCCAACAAAGATGGAGTGTTCAGGGCCTCCATCAGTACGCCTTTCCCCTATCCCAGAAGATGCCCAATTTAACCTGAAAGTCAGTTCGGTCCCAGGAATTTGGGTTCCATTATATGACTGCAGAATGCCCTCTGCAACTTGATGTGATGTGAATTCAACAAACCCATAACCCTCAGGCTGCCCCGTGATTTTGTTACGAATTACTTTAATCGAGAGGACCTGCCGACAATTTGGCGAGGCAATGTTTAACAAAACAACAGACCAAAAAGCATAGGAAAAAACACTGTATCTTTATGTTGCTAGGCAATAGAAAATTCCAATTACACTAGACCCTATGCCCAGATTAAACCTAATAGACTCATAGCTAATAGTATGTCAGTTCTACTTTCCATGGAAATCCCTAAAACCAAAACTTGTCACTAGCAGGAAGTATACACACTGCACAATTCAAATTTGCAAACTGCAGAATAACAACGGCTTAATGAAATCCAAAAGAGAAATTGGGGAATCATAGACAAAATTGCGGTGACGACACCGAGCTCAGTGTTTACAAATTACTGATTTCTTCATTAAAAAAAGGGGTAATGAGGTCAGAAAAGGGTTAGAAAGATACCTCGACGGTGTGGGAAAACCAGGCACGGAGATAGTTCTCGTCAGCCCAGTAGGGCAAATCTCCAATCCAGAGAGTACGGACTTCTTCCAGCGTCGCAGGCTGGTGATACGGCGCCGTTTGTGCGCTCATTGTCACTTGGTATTACGCAAAAAGTGCAATTCGATGGTCGTTGTGGGCTTGTTGCAGATATCAACTTGGCAGCGACGATGTGAGGCGATTCTATTTCATTTCTGAGTCCGATTTCCAAATTAAATTACGGATTAATTATAAAAATATAATGGACATGGCCTTATATAAATTGGCTAAATTGTTTGGGGCATGGTATTAAAGTTAGTTGGGCTGTCATCAGCCAGCCCATCACAAATGCGTTACTTTGGCAATAGGCAATAGGCAATAGCCTCCAGCAACACATGATTTTCTCAACACTAATTAACGGACCATCTTTGTCTTCTTTCTCAATCCATTTCTTTGTTTCCGTTCACCCACTTTCTGTGCACATTACACTTCCAACCCTTTTTTTCTCATTCCCAACTCATCCATTCCTTCCTACCATTACATTACATCCAATCTCACCTTACCCTCCTCCCTCCTCTTCAAATACAAAACACACTAGTACTAATTTCATCAGATCTCATCACCAAAACATCTTCTATAGTCACTAATTTCACACACGCCTCCACCGCGTCAGGAGTGATCCTGTGGTTCATCCCAGCGCCAGGGGGCGTCTCACGCATCGCATGGCAGCTTCTCTCCACACAAAGACCCTGACCTTCGCGGCGGCCTTCGGCGACCCCATCCCGTAGCTGATCGCGCTCGCCTTTTTCTTCGCCCGCGGCTTCATAAAAACCGGGCTCGGGATCCGGATTGCCTACCAGTTCGTCTCCCTCTACGGGAGCGCCTCCTTAGGACTAGGCTACAGCCTAGTCCTGAGCGAGGCCCTCCTGGCCCCAGCGATCCCGTCGGTATCGGCTCTGGCGGGCGGGATCTTCCTGCCGCTGGTGAAGTCGCTGTGCGCGGCGTGCGGCAGCAACGTGGGGGACGAGACGGAGAGGAGGCTGGGGGCGTGGCTTGATGGTTCCGCGAATTTCAGATGTTTGTAAATGCTGGTAGAGAAAGAAGATTATGACACAAAGAATTTACGTGGTTCGATTTACTGAAGTAAATCTACGTCCACGGGAAAAAGGGAGGGCAAGATTGTATTGCTTGATCTGTTTTCTACAGCTTACAAATACAAACTTGCTATTTGCTATATGGTGTTTTATCTCTAGAGAGCTTAACCCTCTTCTATCTGATCTAAGTTCTATTTATATCTTGAACTAAGATCGTGGCTTGCATCACCACCCTAAGTCGTGGATGTCGTGTAGGTCATGGCCTAAGATCGTGGATGTAGCGTAGGTCATGGCCTACGATCGTGGCCTGAGTTGACACCACGTGGTAGTGGGTGTGTTGGACATCCTGTATGGGTCCACTAACTCCTTGTTCGGTCGAATACTGAGACCGAACTGCTTTGGTTGCCGATCTGAGAGTAGAGCTTGATGCCGACCTGAGAGCAGAGCTTGATTGGATGGCTTTTACCGAGCTGTAGGCTGAGGCCGAACTCTTTGGTAATGCCGAACTCATACTCCTGCTTTGGTTGCCGATCTGAGAGCAGAGCTTGATAGGTTGGCTTTTACCGAGCTGTAGGCTGAGGCCGAACTCTTTGGTAATGCCGAACTCATACTCTTCCTTGGGCTTTGGGCTGATGGGCCGTCATTGCTGTTGGGCTTGTTTAGTACGCACCCCATCACTACCCCCCCCGAAAAGCGAAGTGAATCACTTCGGCGAAGCGAGTCACTTCGGCATTCTGAAAAAGGGGACGGGGGAGGCTGAAGTCAGGGGACGTGCCCTGCGCGTGACTGCATTAAATGCGGCATTAAATGCGACAGTAAAATCCGGCCGTCGAATCCTGAAAAGGTGGGATATGAAACGGTGTGATGATTTGAAATCTTTTCCAAATCTGATAAATACCGCCTTTCTTCATCATTTGAACACCTTTGCTATTGGCTTCTTCTGCACTCTCTATCTTTTGCGTGAAAAATTTCCTTCCGCTTTCAAAAATTTCCTCAGGATTTCTTCAAACTTTCAAAGAGTAAGAACCATGTCTGCTTCTTCTTCGTCTGAGTCTGGTAGCGGTAGAAAAGGGGGTAAGGGGTCTTCTAGCCGGAAAGAATCCGGGGAGAAGACCGTAGAGTATTTTCACAGTATCTTGAGTAAGGATACTGTGATATCCCTTTACGAAAAATACTCTTTTCCTGGGGGGAAGGCGGTGGTTCCCGACGATGATCATAGGGCTAACGACCCGCCGGAGGGTTATGCCACCGTTTACGAAGCCTGCTTAGAATGCGGGCTTCGTTTCCCTCTTCCCCCACCTTTTGTAGAGCTTCTTGATTTTTTTCAACTCCCTTTAGGTCAGGTGACTCCGAACTCTTGGAGGCACTTGTCGGCTTTTGCTGCCGAACTCCGTAGGTTAGATAAGGATCTGTCTCTGCGGGCAATCCTTAATTTTTTCCAATTTAAAAGGAAGGGATCTTGGTTTTACTTGATCCCCTTACAGCCGTTTAGGGCATTCTGCAAAACCAAGTGGCCGAAATGGCAAAACCGCTTCTTTTTTTATAATAGGACAGCGGCTCCGGGCTTCCCCTGGAGAGGGCCGAAGTCCGTGATTCCTCATCCTCGGTTAGAACCATTGGCCGAGCTCGATGGCGAGCTCAACAAGATTCCCGTAGTTAGGAAACAATACACGGAGTCTGAGCTCGTCAAGGGCGACGTCGTGTTCGACATCTCGTCTTCGGACGAAGAGGCCGAGGGTGAGGATTTTTCTTTACCTTTATGTTCTACTGCTTTAACGAAGAAAACTAACCTTGCTCTCTTGCTTTTTGGCAGTGTACATGCTGAACAAGGCTACCCGAAAATCTTCGGAGTCCAAGGAGCCGGAGAGGCCGAAAACCACCAGCTCGGCGTCTGATGCCGAGAGGACTCCGAAAAGGCAAAAAACCTCTTCGGATCCGAAGAAGCCGGAGTCAACTTCGGCAAAGGGGAGGGGGAAGGCCCAGAAGCCCCCGAGAGCGCCAGAGAAAGACGTGGTCTTGGCGCCTCCTTCGGAACATATCTGTGAGCCGTTTTTATGGCCCACGGACTTCGCCGAGGTGAATTCTCTTCTTGATTTTCTGGCCTTGCTTTTTTCCTGTATTTTTTGTGGTCCCTTTGTTGACTTTTTTCTTTATTCATTTTCAGAGGAACGATATGCTCTCCAAGCTCGTCGCCGTCGAACTCTCCAAAGCGTCCAATGACTATGCTGAGATGCAGAGGAAGTTGGCGGCTGCTTGTCATCGGGCCGAACAGGCTGAGGCTAACTTTGAGAAGGCCAGAGCTGCTAGGATTTCGGCCCAGGATGAAGCTCAGTTTGCCAAAAACCAGCTCGTCATCCAGCGGGAGCAGACGAAACGTCTGGATGCTGCTGCCGTGGTTGCCCAAGGGGAGGCTCTCCGTGTTTACACGGAGAAACTCTTTTTGAGCAGCCAGTTCTCGGCCTTTGTCGGTAGTCTGGTAAGGCTAATTGCCGATAAGGGCGAGCAGGGGGCCGACGTTGTGCTGCCTCTGTACAGCCGAGAGATAGCGGCTCGGCTTCAGAATCTGCCGCTCCTTGAGGAGCTCGCTTCATCTTCGGTCCTGCTTTCTGCAGACCGAGTCCGGAGTTGTCGAGCTGATCGGGACGAGAACCTGGAGGCTATCTTTGCCTCCGTGGGACCCGTTTCACCTGCTTCGACTTACAACGGAGAGGGTGAGGCCGAGCCACTGGAGCGGGAGGCCGAAGTCGATCAGGCCGGGCATCCGGAGAAGGAAGCCGATCAGGAGGCGGAGGCGAGGCCGGCGAGAGGCGAGGCTGAGGCTGAGGTAGCCCAGGAGAAAGAAGCTGTACCAGACCGAGGAGCCGGAGACGAAGCTGGCAGAGTATGATTTCGTCTCCCTTCTCTTAGTCTAGTTTCTTCCTTGTAAAATGGCCTTGAAGCCCTAGTGTAAAAAATTTTCCTTGTGAATGAAAAATTCTCTACACTTGTCTTCGTATAGCTTTTCGTACTCGCCTTTATTCCTGTTGTATTTTACTATCTGCTCGGTACAGCTGCCGAACTAATATAGCTGCTTTGTACCCAAGGAGATGGAGATACTTCACTGGAAACGGCTGTACTCTTCGGCTTTGGACGAAGCTGAGAGAAGAGCTATAGCCGATCAGACGAAGAATGACGAGCTTCTGGCTCGTTTAGTGAAGCTGGAGGCCGATAATAAGGACTTAGAGTCCGATAAGAAGGATCTGGAGGCCGAGCTGAACACGACCGTTGCTGAGAGGACTGCGTACGAGGATTACATCCGTGTGCGCGGGGGATTGACCATATCAGATGTTCAGAGTCGAGTTGACGAACTGTGGGAGGAATATCATGTACTCCGGAGGAACAATGCGCTGGAGAGCTCGGCTTGCCAACAAGTTGTGAAATCATTACGGCGCTGGGCTTCTCGGTACGACATTGTTCTTTCTCGGCGCCCCTCCATAGAAAGATTCCTTCGGCATGTCGTGCCAACAGATGCTCGCACTCCAGATCAAGCCTCTGGTTCCCTTGTTCAAAATCCTACTTCCAGTCAACAACGAACTCCGGAACAGCCGGAAACGTCAAGACGAGAACGGGCTCAGGAGCAACCGGAATCGTCAAGACAGGGACGGACTGAAATTCGCCGAGGAGTTGTGACTATGAGCGAGCAAGATCAGCAGATGATTATTGCAGAGACTCTTCATCGCCGAGGTGTTAGGACTTCTCGGGCTCGGGGAAGAGGCGTTGGGTCGAGGATAGCATCTCGTCGACCTGCTTATTCTTCATCTGCTCGGAACAACCGAACTCAGCTTCCAGAGGATTTTGCAGATAGGTGGCTTAACTTCAGCAACCCTGGACAGTAGAATAGTCCTTTGTAATAGCGTAACGCCATTTTGTAGGGTAGTTGAGTTGTATGCCGAACAAGATTTGAAAAATGAAATTTTGTTTTCGCTTCTAACACTGTATTTACAGCTTAGCGAAAAAATTTCATCGTACTTGTCCTCGGTCTTATGAAGTAAACTTCTTTGACCGAACTTGGTCCTTGGTCTTATGAAGTAAACTTCTTTGACCGGACTCGTCTTTGGTCTGATGAAATAAACATCTTTGACCGGACTCGTCTTTGGTCTGATGAAATAAACATCTTTGACCGGACTCGTCTTTGGTCTGATGAAATAAACATCTTTGACCGGACTCGTCTTTGGTCTGATGAAATAAACATCTTTGACCAGACTTGGTTTGTGTTCTAATTTGGCGATTTTTGTCGCCGGGATCGAACTTTCCCTTGTCCTAATTCGGCGAGTTTTATCGCGTGGATCGGACTTTCCCAGTTAACCGAAGTGGTCTTATGCAGTAAACCTCTTTGACCAGACATGGTCGTCCCCGGTCTTATGAGGTAAACTTCTTTGACCGAACTTGGTCGTCCTAATTCGGCGAGGTTTATCGCGTGGATCGGACCTTCCCTTATTGCAGTTCGTTTCAGACGAAGTGCTTGTTAAGCTGAATTGCGGTCTTGTATCCTCCTTGGAAGCTTGGACTCACAATCGTTGGCTTATTGCAGTTCGTTTCAGACGGACTGCTTGTTAAGCTGAATTGTGGTCTTATATCCTCCTTAGAAGCTTGGACTCACAATAGTCTTTAATAATCGATCTAAAAAGGGGATCAGTCTTTAAAGAACGATATACCTTGGTACCATTTGTAAGAGACGACAAGCACATAGAGACAAAACACATAGAGAAAAAATGAAAAAGACGAAGGAAAAAAACTTTAAACCTTTTTTTTTTAAAACGACAAGTAAAAGGTACAAGTAAAAAACAAACAAATAAAAACACATACCCCTATGACCGAACTAGACACGAGACGGACTGACCGGACTTTTGTCTCTTACAAGTGGTACTTCTTGAGGTTGGAGACGTGCCATGTTCGGGGTACTTGTTCTCCTGACATGTGAGTCAATTTATAAGACCCTTTGCCGAGGACTTCGGACACCCGATATGGACCCTCCCATGTGGGTTCGAGTTTGCCCAGCTTTTCTGCTCGGCTTACTTCGTTGTTTCTCAAGACGAGATCTCCCACTTGAAATTGAAGCTTTTTCACCCTTTGGTTATAATACCGGGCTACTTGCTCCTTATACTTGGCTGCTTTTATGCACGCCAATTCTCTTCTTTCTTCGGCGAGATCTAGTTCTGCTCTCAGTCCGTCGTCATTCATTTCTGAGGAGAAATTTAGAGTTCGGGGACTGGGTACGCCGATCTCCACCGGAATTACGGCTTCAGTGCCGTACACCAGGCTATACGGAGTTTCACCGTTGGAGGTTTTGGGTGTAGTTCGGTAGGACCATAGGACTTGAGGGAGATTTTCTACCCATTGTCCTTTGGCTTGTTCTAGCCGAGCTTTTAACCCTTTCACCAGAATCCGGTTCGTTACTTCCGTTTGTCCGTTTGCTTGGGGATGGGAGACCGAAGTGAACCGCTGTTGAATGTTCAGCTCTTGGCACCAATTCTTGAACGTCTTGTCGGTGAACTGAGTCCCATTATCCGAGATGAGGATGTGGGGTATGCCAAATCGGCACACTATGTTCTTCCAGACGAAGTCCAATGCCTTTGAGCTCGTTATCGTAGCTAATGGTTCAGCCTCCACCCACTTCGTGAAGTAGTCCACGGCAACGATAAGGAATTTCATTTGCCGAGGAGCTTGAGGAAGTGGTCCCACTATGTCTATGCCCCATTGCATGAAAGGCCAAGGGCTTTGCATAGTGTATAGATCGGTCTGCGGCATCCTTGGGACATTTGCATGAATTTGGCACTTCGTACACTTCTTGACGAGCTGCACTGCCTCTTGTACCATGGTTGGCCAATAATATCCCCATCTCAGAACTTTTTTAGCTAAAGCTCTGGCTCCGATGTGGCTACCGCACGATCCTTCATGAACTTCTCTGAGGATGTAGTCCGTCTCTTCTGGTCCTACGCACCGCAATAACGGCTGGAGGTAAGACTTTCTAAAGAGGACTCCTTCATGAAGTTCGTACCGAAGTGCTCGGCATGTGATCTTCCGAGCTTCTCTCTTATCCTCGGGCAATTGTCCTTGATCCAGATACTGCAAGATCGGCGTCATCCAGTTCGGCGAGCTGGATACTGAATGTACCTCGGCTTCATCAATGCTTCGATGCATTAATTCTTCCGCCTTTGAGTTCGGATCTGAGGCCAACTTACTTAAGGCATCTGCTCGGCTATTTTCCGCTCTGGGAATGCGGATTATCCGAAAATAGGAGAAACTTCGGCTGATGCTTTGCGCTTTGTCCAAATACTTCTTCATTCTCTCGTCACGAGCTTCACTTGTACCCAACATGTGATTTACTATGACTTGTGAATCACAATGGACTTTGAGAGATTTGACGAGCAGACTTTGCGCTAACTGGAGTCCGGCCAGGAGGGCTTCGTACTCGGCTTCATTATTAGTAGTGGGGAATAGGAAACGAAGTGAGTAGGTTACCTCGTGTCCGTCGGGAGCGACAAGTAAAATACCAGCTCCACTTCCCATCTTGTTTGAAGCTCCATCTACGAATCCGCTCCAGCAGTCCGGCGGCTCTACTTCGGATTCCAAGGGCTGTGCTAGTTCGGCATTGGCAGAATTCTTCTGTTCGGCAATAACGGGAATTGCTTGATCGAACTTCGCTTCTGCAAGAAAATCCGCCAAGGCTTGTCCCTTGATGGCTTTCCGAGGTAGATATTCAATTGTGTGCTCTCCCAACTCTATAGCCCACTTGGCGATTCTGCCTGATGCTTCTGGTTTGGTCAACACTTGCCGAAGTGGCAGATCAGTTAAGACGCATACCTTGTGAGCATAGAAGTATGGCCGCAGTCTCCTTGCTGCATTTACTAATGCCAGAGCAATCTTTTCCAGAGGTTGATACCTGGTTTCTGGACCTCTTAATGCTCGGCTTGTAAAATAGATGGGAAGCTGCTTTGGGCCTTCTTCTCGTACAAGCACCGCGCTGATGGTTTGATCCGATGCCGCTAAGTATAAGAATAATACTTCGGCTTCGGTTGGAGCAGAGAGAATAGGAAGCTCGGCTAGATAACTTTTGAGCTCGTCAAAGGCCTTTTTCTGCTCGGCTCCCCACTCGAACTTTGGTGCCTTTTTCAACACCTTGAAGAACGGCAGTTGCTTTTCGGCTGCTTGGGAAAGGAATCGATTCAGTGCGGTTAGACATCCGGTTAGCCTTTGCACGTCATGTATGGACTTCGGCATTGCCATGTTCTGAACGACTTGAACTTTTGAGGGGTTTGCCTTGAGTCCGTCCTTTGAAACCCAACAACCCAGAAACTTTCCCGAATCTACCAAAAAGGTGCACTTTTGGGGATTAAGTTTGTGGTTGGCTTTCTTGAGCACGTTGAGAGTGGACTTGAGGTTGTGCTCGTACTCCGAGGTGCTTTTGCTCTTGACGACTATATCGTCAACATACACTTCGACCTCCTTTCCAATCAGGTGCCGAAAAAGCTTGTCTACCATCCTTTGATAAGTGGCTCCGGCATTCTTTAAACCGAATGGCATCTTTTTATAAGCGAAAATGCCGAAGTCAGTAATGAAGGCCGTTTTTGAAGCGTCAATCTCATCCATTAAAACCTGATGGTATCCTTTGTATAGATCAAGAAAACAAAAAATTTCAAAGCCTATCAGAGCTTCTACTTTTTTATCTATGTTCGGAAGGGGATAGCAATCTTTGGGACAGTGCTTATTTAGATCGGTGAAATCTATGCACATCCGCCATCCTCCTTCCTTTTTCTTGATCATGACAGGATTGGCCACCCACGAAGGATACTTCACTTCGAATAACACATCCGCCTTCAATAATTGACGGACTTCGTCATGGATGACTTGACTTCGTTCTGCCGCAAAGAGTCTTTGCTTCTGTTTTATCGGCCGGACCGAAGGATCAATATTTAAACGATGAGTGATTACCTCGGGGGGCACTCCGGTCATGTCCAACGGAGACCATGCAAAGACGTCTTTGTATTCCTTGAGGAGCTGGATGGTTTTTTCCCGAAGTAGAGGCGTTCCCGCGAAGCCGATCTTAACCGTTCTGGATGGATCGTCTTCGTACAGCTGAACTGTCATCGAATTCGGCTCCGGTATGACTTCGGTCATTGCCTCTGACTCCGGCTGCTGTGATTGCTATGCTTGGTGGTGCCGATCTGACTGCTCGGCACTTCTAAGCGCAATTTGCAGACATTCCTTTGCTCTCTTTTGGTCACCTCGGATGACCGCTATCCCTCCTTTAGTAGGGATCTTGATGGTGAGGTGATAAGTGGAGCAAATGGCCCGAACTGTGTTGAGCCAGTCTCTTCCCAGGATGACGTTGTACGGGGACCGAGCTTTCACCACGAAAAACTCAATCATCGTACTGGAGCTAGTAGGCGCTTTCCCCACCGTGATCGGAAGGCTGATAATACCTTCAGGGCGGGTGTCCTCCTGGGCGAAGCTCTTCAGGGGAAGCGGAGCCGGGCTGAGCCGAGCTGGGTCCACTTCTAGTTTGTCGAAGCACTCTTTAAAAAGAATGCTGACTGACGCTCCTGTATCCACAAACACCCTGTGGATCAGTTTGTTTGCCACTCCGGCTTGGATGACAATGGCGTCTTGGTGAGGAGAGATGGCCGGGACGGGATCAGCATCCGAGAACGTAATCACTTCGTCCTGCTTCAGCCTTTTATGCGTTGGCTCTTCTCGATTGGAGCCTCTGCGCTCTGACTTCAGGGACGACTTGGTCTTCCCGGCAGGGAGAGCGTCAATAGTCAGGATTACTCCATCATATTGCGGCTCGTCATCGTCTTCGGGATCCGGCTGCCTTTTCGGATCCTGAGGAGCGCAGTTCGCACCTCTCTGCTTCTTATTCTTCTTTGACTGCTTGCTTTGGTATTTTTTCAATGTCCCTGCCCTCACAAGAACATCGATACCTGCAGCCAAGTTTCTGCACTCCTCGGTATCGTGACCGTGGTCTTGATGGTAGGAGCAGTAGTTATCCTGGGGTCGGCGCGCGGCAGATTTCGTCATCCGCTTTGGCTTTTCGAACAGGTCAGAGTGTAGTTCGAAAATTTCCGCTCTCGGCTTGTTCAGCGGTACGAACTGAGCGGGCGGCTTCTCGGGATTGAGACGGGGTCCCAATCTGTCTTGCACCGGAGTCCTTTGAATCCTTTCAAAAGGAGTTCGGCGAGGATGTCCCTGATCGCCAAAAGGAGTTCGGCGAGGATGTCCCTGATCGCTTTGATCGGGCTTCCTCCTGTCTCCTCGGGACGATGAGCTGTCTAACGACCGTTTGCGACGGTCTGCCTCATCGGCCCGGGAGTACTGGTCCGCAATGTCCCACATTTCCTGAGCTGTCTGCGGACCGCACTCAACGAGCTTCCTGTAGAGAGCTCCGGGCAGGATTCCATTTTGGAATGCCGAGATGACAAGCAGATCGTTGAGATCGTCTACTTGCAGGCATTCCTTGTGGAATCTTGTCATAAAGTCGCTGATTTTTTCGTCGCGACCTTGACGAATGGAAAGCAGCTGAGCCGAAGTGATTCGGGCTTCCGCTTTCTGAAAGAACCTCCTGTGGAAGGCATCCATTAGATCTCGGTAAGATCTGATGCTGCCCTGGGGGAGGCTATCGAACCACCTTCTCGCGTTCCCGATGAGCAGCTCGGGAAACAGCTTGCACATGTGGACCTCGTTGAGACCCTGGTTCGCCATGTTATACTGATAGCGCCCCAAGAAATCGTGAGGGTCCACGAGCCCGTCGTAAGTCATCGACGGAGTTCGGTAGTTCTGTGGTAGGGGAGTTCGGGTGATGTCGTCCGAGAACGGAGTCTTCAGTGCTCCGTAGACGGCGAATCCGATATCTCGTCGGTATGGAGGAGATTGAGTTCTCCTGTGATTCCGGTACCGAGGAAGAACAGGAATGTGTCGGGGTTGAGGATTCTTCTTCCTGGAGGACACGGCACTACTGCGGTAGTGACTTTCATGTCTGGATGAGGAAGGAGAATCCTCCGTTTTCGTCTTCGGCTCTTGGCTCTTTTGCAGGAAGGCTAAGAACTCATCCTGTTTCTCAGCCAAGAACAGCTTGACAGCCTCATTCAAATCAGGCTGCTGGGAAGACTCAGTGGGACGATTTTTGGAGCGGCCTGTTCCTTCGCCATGAGAACTGGTGGTGGATTTATCCCTAGGCTGTTTTCCAGACCTATGGGATGGATTGGCTTCCTCCTGGTTCTCACGGGCAGGAATACGGGTACTCTGCGATCTGGTATGCATTTTTTGGGTGGAAAAAATGGATCAAAAATTCGCTTTATCACAAATTTTGTTCTCTGTTTCCCACAGACGGCGCCAGTGATGGTTCCGCGAATTTCAGATGTTTGTAAATGCTGGTAGAGAAAGAAGATTATGACACAAAGAATTTACGTGGTTCGATTTACTGAAGTAAATCTACGTCCACGGGAAAAAGGGAGGGCAAGATTGTATTGCTTGATCTGTTTTCTACAGCTTACAAATACAAACTTGCTATTTGCTATATGGTGTTTTATCTCTAGAGAGCTTAACCCTCTTCTATCTGATCTAAGTTCTATTTATATCTTGAACTAAGATCGTGGCTTGCATCACCACCCTAAGTCGTGGATGTCGTGTAGGTCATGGCCTAAGATCGTGGATGTAGCGTAGGTCATGGCCTACGATCGTGGCCTGAGTTGACACCACGTGGTAGTGGGTGTGTTGGACATCCTGTATGGGTCCACTAACTCCTTGTTCGGTCGAATACTGAGACCGAACTGCTTTGGTTGCCGATCTGAGAGTAGAGCTTGATGCCGACCTGAGAGCAGAGCTTGATTGGATGGCTTTTACCGAGCTGTAGGCTGAGGCCGAACTCTTTGGTAATGCCGAACTCATACTCCTGCTTTGGTTGCCGATCTGAGAGCAGAGCTTGATAGGTTGGCTTTTACCGAGCTGTAGGCTGAGGCCGAACTCTTTGGTAATGCCGAACTCATACTCTTCCTTGGGCTTTGGGCTGATGGGCCGTCATTGCTGTTGGGCTTGTTTAGTACGCACCCCATCATGGCTCATGCTGACGTGCTTCCAGACGTCGGTGATTTCGTCATCGATGTTCCTGACGGCGATGGCGAGCACGATCGGAATGCAGATCGGGTGGGTGGATTGGCGATCGTGCCGGGACTGGTGTCGTTGATCGTTGTGCCGTTTGTGCTGTATGTTATCTATCCGCCCACGGTGAAGAGTAGTCCAGACGCGCCTAAGCTTGCTCGGGAGAAGCTCGCCGCCATGGGACCTATGTCCAAGAATGAGATCATCATGGCTGGAACTTTGGTGCTTAGGGTTAGTGATCATGGAATTTACTCATATTTGTTGTGGTAATAAAAATGTGTTAATTAATCCTATGTGGGTAGGTGGGGCTGTGGTATGCTGGGTGTGGATTCAGTGAGCGCCGCCATATTAGGACTGTCAGTGCTGCTTATAACAGGGGTAGTGACGTGGAAGGCATGCCTAGCCGAATCCGTGGCTTGGGACACACTTACTTGGTTCGCGGCACTCATCGCCATGGCTGACTATCTAAACAAATACGGTCTCATCTCATGGTTCAGCCAAACCGTTGTTAAGGTACGGTCATTTTCTCTTATCTTGTGTAAAAATCCTTTGTAGTAGTAGTAGTAATTAAAGACACAACAATTGGTTGCAGTTTGTAGGCGGATTGGGGCTATCGTGGCAGCTGTCATTGGAGCAATGTTCACCGCATTCTTGTCCGTAGCGACTGCCATGGGTACACCGCCGTATCTGGGGCCGTGCGTTTTGTCGTTCGTGTCGAATCTCATGGGCGGCCTCACTCATCGGGTTCGGGCTACGTGCCCCTTGGCACTTGGTGGGGATACGGATTCATCATCTCCATCGTCAATCTCCTTATTTGGCTCGAAGGCCATCGGCCTCTGCTAGCCTCCTCCCTCAATCAAGTGTAAATTTTTGGATATCGGACTAATAGAGTTTCACAAATTTTGATCACTCTTTTCAAACCGATACATACTGCTATAGTAAACTATATTTCTCTCCATAAATTCGTATTCATGATAAAGAAACAGGACACGTGTTAGTTTCCCAATCATTGGATTCCAAATAATTTTCATATGAAGAGACCACTAATGAACAGTGATACATGTATTTTAATGCTACGTACATAATTGGTCGTTTTACTATCTTATATTTAAAATCAGTCATAAATTTCAATTAATTGAAATTGGACTAATATTGAGTATTACTACTATTCACAATTTTTAAATTAAATATATTGAAGATTTTTGGAAAAGATTGGTTTATGAAATGGTACTAATATTTGACTTTTTTTTTACCTTTTAAATCTCACATTTGATTATCGCATAGAGATGTGCAGTGTATTCTTATTAATTATATCCACATATTGGAGGATTTAATTAATAGCATTGATTATTTGATTTTTCAGATATTAATATGTTGAAATTTCTTTTAGGTTTTAAAATAAACTAACATGAATAATTTAGTAAGTAAACAATAATGAAAACAGTTTAAATAAAATTGGTTTGGTCTAATTAAAAATTTAGGGGTATTTATGTTAATATATAGCAATAGCATGTCAACCATTTGATGACTTAGTTGAGTCTCCTTTATGAATCATCAAAGCTTGTAATTCACAAATCTAATGATGTTCACTTCCACACGTGTGGGAATCCTATTCTTCTTCGGACACAACTAAATTCTATCATTCATTTTTTTCCAAACTTAGTAAGAATCAGACAACCGTTCAGAAACAGAGACAACCAATATATAAGCCATACAAGGTAACATCAACTTCTTGAACTTTGAAATTTCTTATTGTTAAACTCTTTAGAAATCAGAGGCATTCTGATTTCTGGGGGTCATTAACATCGTCCATTTTTGGACCCCACGCGATTGTGGCTCCAGATTCCAGGTTCTCTTTTTTCAGTTGCAGAATTTATTGCATTTGTTCTTTTTTTTTTCTAGTTAATTACTATTAAAGCAATATTCTCAAATTTCTGCACTTGGACATCATCCATATATCTTTCCTTTCTTGCTTAGTTTTTGAGACTTAACATATTCAAGAACGTTTTTTTTGTGGTTTTTTTTATGTGATCAGCTGTCCACAAAATAGGGGATGTTTTGAAAGGATTATACGTTGGAGAGAATTGGTTTGCTTGCGGATTCTATCTAAACCATTAATCTTATGGCGGAGCAAGATTTTACTTCTTCGGAGAATCCGCAGTGCATATTGCTTAAGGATGTCAGGTAACCTTTTCTTTCATCCTAAACCATCAGTGTGTTTGGAGAGAGATGAGATGTTAAGAAATAATCATGCAATTTACATTTAAGGCTCGTTCGGTTTGCTTGACTTGATATGACTAGTTACGATATTGTGTAGATTTTATGACTATGTTTTGAGCTTTTTCTTGACGAGACTAGGATATCTAATGAGCTCTTATGCTTATGAGATTGCCTACATACAGATGAAATTCTTTTCAATTGAGTTATATGTTCGAAACTGATTCTTGTTCGTTTATTTGTGAGCAGGTCAGCTCTAAAACCTGATGAGCTTGGTGTAGAGATAGCCACCATTGCTATTCCTGCAGCAATGGCTTTGACCGCTGATCCAATAGCATCTCTCATCGACACAGCCTTTATTGGCCAAATTGGTATCTTCTTCGTCTTTAACAAGCATAACTTCTTTCAACTTTTGAGCATTTGATACCAATACGAGTAACTGTTTATGCAAACAGGTCCAGTTGAGCTTGCTGCAGTGGGAGTTGCCATTGCTTTATTCAATCAGATATCAAGAATCGCGATATTCCCACTTGTCAGTGTGACAACTTCCTTTGTTGCCGAGGAGGATGCAATGAGAAGGGCGGGGAGGCTGGATTTCGAAGAGGATGTCTTATCCAGTAAAGACAGTGAAAAAAAGATGTTGATACCACAAAAGGGTAATTCTAATGCTAATTCTCATTTACTGAATAGTATGCTACGTTTCAAATTTTATCGAATCCCATCTGCCTTTTTCGCGCTAGGTTTGGGCGAAAAAATGCCTAGTTTGGATTCTCAAAAGAGTCTTGAGGTAGGTGTGGTTGCGCAGGGGAAGAAGCATATTGCATCAGCCCCTTCAGCGTTGATCATTGGTGGCATTCTCGGCATACTACAAGCTGTGTTTCTCATCACTGCAGCCAGACCTTTACTAAGTTTCATGGGAGTGAAATATGTAAGGAAAACATAACTTTAGATTTATAGTATATCTTAGTATTATGATGTTATGGCCTCTTGCTTTCGTAGGGCTCAGAGATGTCGACTCCTGCTGAACATTACTTGAAGCTCAGATCACTCGGTGCTCCTGCAGTTCTCTTGTCCTTAGCTATGCAAGGCGTGTTTCGTGGTCTGAAAGACACAAAAACTCCGCTTTATGCAACAGGTATACTTACCAACATTCTTGAGATTTAGTGTCCGGATATATCAACGTGTTGCTGACTATTCGTGTTCCTCATTTAGTGTCCGGAGATATAGCAAACATTATTCTGGACCCGATATTTATATTTGTGTTGAAGATGGGTGTCAGGGGTGCAGCCACTGCGCATGTTATCTCACAGTAAGTCGAGCATCAATCACAACGTTTGGTATGGTAATGTTACATATGCGCTTCATGTTTACAAAAGCAGCTCTGTTTTTTAGGTATTTGATAGCTCTGATACTCTTCTGGAGATTGCAAGCGCAAGTGGATCTCTTATCTCCGAGTCTTGAATATCTGCAATTAGGCCGTTTCATAAAAAATGGTGAGAATCGACATGGAAAGTGAAGAAACCTTTCTTGCCTGATTACCTGTGTATTCACATTTGATAAATGTAGGATTCCAATTGCTTACAAGGGTGATAGCCGTGACATTCTGTGTGACGCTAGCTGCATCACTGGCTGCCAGGCTGGGGTCGACAGAAATGGCTGCATTTCAGGTTTGCTTGCAAGTTTGGCTAGCTAGCTCTCTCATGGCCGATGGCTTGGCTGTTGCTGGACAGGTGATACACTTCGCTCTCTTTCCCTTTCGTTGCTCTTGGTGAAGGAAAGAGTATCGTTTTGTGGGGATTAATGAAGCATGGTTTCTCTCTGTAGGCTATACTTGCAAGTGCTTTTGCAAGAAAAGACTACAATAGGGCAGCTGCCACAGCGGCCCGAGTGCTTCAGGTGACTTCAAAATACGCAAAAGGGGCTATGATGACTCTTTTTCTTGATGATAACATGTATCGTTTCACTGCAGTTGGGGATAGTTCTGGGGTTGTGTTTAGCTGTCATGCTCGGATTTGGATTACATTTTGGCGCGCGGATCTTTACCCAAGACCCTGATGTTCTCCACCTTATTGGCGTTGGCGTCCCGGTAATGTAACCAATACAACAAGTTTGCCTAATCCAGAACTGTCAACTGAAATTCTTGGCCATTTTGCAGTTTGTGGCAGCAACTCAACCAATCAACTCACTGGCCTTTGTTTTCGATGGTGTTAACTTTGGAGCATCTGATTTCGCATACTCAGCTTATTCAATGGTATGTAACCATCTCTACGGTGATATATTATCCGACCTCGTCCCTAAAACTCTTACGCATGCAGGTTATAGTGGCTATCGCGAGCATCAGCGCATTGTTTTTCCTTTCATCCACCTATGGCTTTGTAGGGATATGGATTGCCCTAACTTTTTATATGAGTTTTAGAGCATTTGCTGGATTTTGGAGGTAAGTTTTGTGACATAGATCATGACATTCTTCAAATAATGAATCTAAGGAGTGTGTTTGGTGCAGAATTGGGACAGCAACAGGGCCATGGAAATTTCTTAGGAGTTGATTCTGCTTTGTGTTAGAGACTTGTTGTTGTATATTGGTTATGCTCAGGGTGCCTTGACGCCTCCTCAACATACAAAAAATTTTGTACTTGAATATATTTTTGTGTGTCTTAATATATTACAGTAAGTAATAGCAGTGCAAAATACTGAAAATGCTACATCACCAATGAAATTCTGAATTATTTGCAGGCTAGGCTGACTCTTCTTGTATTTTACAATACTTCTTTATACATTTGAAATGAAATTCAAGTTAATAAAGTAAATGGTGTGTTAAACAGACTGGGCAATACAAGTGTAATAAGTAATCCGTAAAGAGGCCTGAAAGAAAGAGTATATATACACAAGTGTAATTACTAGAATTAGATTCATCCGACAACCTCGGTGTTGGTGTCGTCGGAATGAGACGTCAACAATTTTTATTAGAAATCGTCAACAATTTTTATTTGGTTTCCTCATGTTAGAATCTAACTTCACCATACGTACATTCTTTACTATTATTAGAACTGTACAGTATATGATATGCCCAAATTGTTTACCACCTCATCTAAATCGTAGCTCTGTCAAATATATATGTCCAAATTTTTAAAAATTAAGTCAGCCTCAAATAAACTGTTGCTTATAAGATGAAGGAAAAAGAGCCACTTGTTTAAATCACAAGAGAGGATGGACATGAGGGGTTAAATTTATTGATACTTGGACCAAAAAAAACTGTACTCCATAACTTAAACAAACTTAGAATCATGCAAATATGGCCTAACTCTCCGTCACTTTCTAAAGCTCTCTCTTATTCTAGATCTTTCCGGGCTATGATAATCAAATGCAGCTCTATGGTTTTGCCTCGAGTTTCCAATCTCCCTCAACGGTGACCGATCAGAGATACTCGAGTGTCGCCTACTCGCCTTTTCCTTGAGAAACGACCTCTTCTCCTTGGCAAGCTGTTTGGCTAAAGAAAGAAGCGGCACTCCTCTTTTCTTATCATTCTCTGCTTCCATCTTCATAGCTACTTTGTTTTCAAGTTCATGAACTTCCTTTTTGTAGTCAACAGCTTTCTGTTTCCATTCCTCCACCTGTATACAAGAGGTTCATCAGTTAGATATCATTTCATAATTCATTCTACTTGTTTTTGTGATTTTAGATTCCTTACTGAATGGCGAAGGGATTGAATCTGGAACTCGGAGGTGTAGGCTCGATTTTCCCAGTAATCCCGGGATGCCTGCAGTTCTTCCATCTCTCCTCGGACTTGTTCCAGCATTGTCTGCATTTGGGACCATTGCTCTGTCTCCGCCCTCACCTGCTCCACTATCCTTAGCACCACGGCCTTGCACCGCCCCGAGCATTTGTTCTCTTGTCGCCTTGCTTCATCTTCCTCTACCTGTTCTTTCATTGCACCCATCATTAACATGAGCCTCTTAAACAATTTATAAGCTTCTCAATTATATACTCTACTATAGTTTGTTATTTTGATGTTCAATATAGAGCCTTCTAATTCAACATGTGTATCAATTTTCTAATCAAGCTAGTAGTACGTACAATTTTAAATTTCTAAGTAACAGTGTCTCTAAAATAAGTTTAGTCAAACAGTAGTTAATTCCATATCTAGTCAAGAAGCCACAACCTGAAAGGGAACCATAGCCAGAATGTATATTTAAAATCTGTGTGTTTATTTTGGAATTTATTGGGCAGCTATGTCAGAAACATGTACATAAGCCTTGAGTGGAAATGTGAAAAGTGGAGGAAAATGAGATGCTGGAAATGCAAGTAGTGGTCCAAGTAATGTTTAATTAATAGAGTGGAGTTTTGGGGCAGTGTGCATCCAATCCAATCTACACCACACAACTACTACATTGTACCTATACAAACTGGATATTAGCACTAAAGTGCATGCAACATTATTGTAGTACTAAAAATGCATAATTTAAACAATTCATTTGTAAAATTTGAAAATGAGTGGAGAATTGTCTTGGAAGTAGTAACATAAGCTAGGCTGGCAAGAGAGGTGTTAAATTTAAATACAGTAACAAAAAAACAAAATAATTGATTTCAGTAAATGGCTTGTTTTTTTCAAAAAAAAAAGAAAAGAAAAGAAGGGAAGTAAGAATTGTTACATGATTTGTGGAATCGGAAAGGCTGGTCTGTTTAAGAATGTTTGTGTTGGGTTTGATCCTCAAGTTGAAGTGCAACTTGTGAGTTAAACCTTGAATCTCTTCCTCCAAAACTGCACTCCTTTTACTTACAATTCTCCCCTAAAAAATACATAAGAAATATATTAATGAAATTAATATCTTCCAAATGAAATATGGAAAAAGGAAAGTGAAGTAACTGGTGTGAGAGGTCTCTCCAATTTGAGCCTCTGTTTGTTGGAAGCGAGCTCTCTGTCTTGGGACAGCCACTTCTCCGCCGCGAAGCCGTGGCGGAGCTTGCGGCTACGGCGGCGGGGGAAGTGGAGGATTTTGGGGGTAGGCGGAGCTGGATGCCATTTCGTTCTTCTTGACATGCTGTTTGTGTGTATATTTTGATTTTGAATTAAACGGCTGGAGAGGAGAGGGCCTGCCTTTTATATGTAGGGGAGGGGAGGGGAGACTCACTATTTTTTAATAAAATTATTATTACTAGTTGTGCCTGTGTGTGGGAGTTTCAACTTTTAAGACATGACCCCAAATCAAAATATTAGTACTACTACACTAGTGGAGTGGAGTATTACTTTTTAAACGTCTAAGTCATTTTGGATGAGTGTAGATTTCTAAAGATGATATGTTTGACTTAATTAGCTTATAAGATCTAAAAACTAAAATTTAGCAATGTACTACTAGTTCAAATAATTAGAAATAATTAATTGATTTAATTAACAATAAATTTATAGCTATCTAGATTATTATTTGACATCCTTTTACTTTTGAACAATACATCTCTTATCTAAAGGGATCCATGAAGATCATATCCTCATCCATACATTTGCAAGTATCAGGATGAATTTTTTCTGAACTACTACTATAATTTGCAAATTGCATACACACTATTCACAAATATTCATATAAAATTTCAGTTTCTTTTTAATTTAATCCATAATAATTTTCGCATTGAAGACACAAATACGTGTAAAACATTTTTAAAATATTTGAAATTACGAAAACTAATTTTAATAAAAGCTACAAGAATTAATAGTTAGTAAGAGTATTAATTAATATAACACTCGTGACATAGTCCAAGAAAAGGCAGGGAGATATACGAGGTGGAGTGAATATTGATGTCTATTTATTGCTACAATTAATTTGTGTTTTCATGATTCTAAATATGCTTCTTTAAAATGAACAATATGAGATTAAAATAATATTATTAGCACCTAGTCCGTGCCGTTTAGGCTACGTGTTTCTGTCATATCTCCTGTTTCTATATTCTTTGTCCCTTCTTTTATTTACTTATTTATTGCAACTACCTTTACACACTCAGATTCTCTTCTTTCATCCTTAATTATTTTGTTATAGACTCAACCTATATTGCCTATCGATAATAATTTGGTCTCCTAACTTGATTATACCATTTCAAAATGGTCATTTTAAATAAAGTCTCTTTATTGATTAAACTCTTATCCAATAAGAGCCATTAATGCTAACTTGATTATAAGCTAATAACATTTCAAAAAGGTTACTTTAAATAAAATCTCTTTATTGATTAAACTCTTATCCAATGAGATCCAGGAAGATCATGTCTTCATCATTGGTTTGTTTTTGCGAGAAGAATCAAATTCTACTACTATAAATTTTTTGTGATTTTCTCTACTTGATTATAATCCACTCGTGATGCTATTTAATGTACACTGAGTAAATTCATATTTGTGTACAAGCATGTAAATTACATGTGAAACTACATCAAATAAACAGACATGGAATAAATTGTTGATGATAGCTAGAGGTGAAGCTAAGTCATAATCATTGCCCCCTATCTAATTTGATTTTTTTAAGTATATTTTACGAATTAAAAGTTAAAATTAGGGGTATTGGCAGTATATTTTACGAATTAAAAGTTAAAATTAGGGCCATTGGCCCTATTATCACGAAGAGTAGTGCTAAATGGCCAGCCAGCCATAAAAATAAAAAATTAATAAAAGATAGTGTATTTAATGTCATTTCATTGAAATCAATACTTCTAAAAGTATCAATTTTATTTGTACAATTGTACCTTTAGTTATGAAATATAAATATGAAGAGACTATAATTTATTCAATTGGATCATTCGTTAACTCATGTTGCATGAAATTTATATAAACAAAAATCAATATTTATTAAGGTTACATGATAATTAATTTAATTATTTCTTATATTTATAATACCAACGCATCGTGGTAATACTTTTATTTTCATATTTACTTAAAATACTCTAAATCAGTTTGATCAATATACTTTTAAAAATAAGTAAAAGTGAGCTTTGATCAATATACTTATTTATATTAATAATCATCGGTTAATATTATAAATGATCACTAAACTACAGAGCATGTATCAAATTAGTTCCTAAATCAGTTTATTTCTTAAGGAGTACTAAACTGTATATTTCATTCCATTTAATGTTTTTATTTAAATTTCTTAATTACTTTATTTTAAATGGAAGTTAAATTCTGCATAATCTCTTCTATTTAAATTAAATTACTGAACTTTTTTATCAATTGAATCTAGTATAATATTCATTTGCCACCAATTGAAGATTAAGAGGGCTGGTTGCAATTGCAATTTATTGAAAACTATACAATTACTACAACTTCATGATAAAAAAATACACTATAGGCAAAGTAACAACTACCCTCCCTCATGTATGCCCAAGAACAAAGTAGTAATTCAAAATACGGTAAAAAGTTTCTTAAAATTTTTTTCCATTATTTTGAATAAAGAATGGTGTGGTAGTTAAATAGTTTATCAATTTCATTTAAATTGAAAAATTCTAACATATTCCAATCTATATTAACAATAATAATATTAATTGCTATTATTATTAGATTATATCACAACTTATAATTGAAAAGTATATTAATATAATAAACTATTATGTATAATGTTACATTTTGATATTATTAATTACTTTTAAGTACTACTATATTAGTATATTATAGGCTCATAGATTAATATACTAATGCAATAATGTGGGAAGGATTAGTTTTTGTAAGAGAGTAGGGAGATGGAAGAGACTTAAGGGGAACGGGAAATTTCATGTGATTTTTTTAAAAAATATTTTATTTTAAGATTTTATTATTTTAAAAATAAAATTCAAGTCAGAACCTGATATAATGTGTTTAAAATAAAAAACAAAAAGTAAATTATATAAACAACTATAAAACCATTATTAGTATATTGATATATGAAATTATATTACAATACACTATATTCTTAGTATAATTAATTGTTTTTACAATATAACATAATAAAATATTGTAGACAATCTAACCGTGTCACTGCTTAGTTAATATTGATTCCAACTTGGTATAATAGGAAAACATTTTTAAAAGGACAAAAACTTAATCTTAAATTAAAAAATAGTGTAAAAATAAATAATTGAAAATAGAAAATTAAAAAAATGAATGAATCTAATAAAAGAAATATGTATAAAAGTGTAAAAATTGGATTAGAGAAATGAAATAAAAAAAACAACGAGAATTAAATAAAAGGGTAATAGTGTAAAATTATTTGAGCAGTAAATGACTTATTTGAAACATTAATAGCCATACCATCTAAATTTATTAATGTGGTTGCATAGCATTACCCTGTCACGAAAAACTGATGATATAGAGAAGCTACGTCAAATAATTACACCCATAAAATAAACTAAACCACAATGAAAAAAGGAAAAAAATCATGGAAGACTGACGATATAGTGCTTTACCCAATGTCTTGTATACTTGATCAATATTTTGAAATTCTTGTTTAATTAGGTGAACCACTACAACTACCGATGTTAATTAAAATCATTTAGTTGTGATTTTATAAAGTATCACGTACTAAAATGACCGTTTGAAGAACTTGTTTATCGTGATTTATACACTTGGAATTCCAAATGTTGAAATACGGTTCAATTATTTAGATGTTTATATTGGCAAAAGTCAAGAGTATCTTTTTTTGGGTTTAACTATAAGAGATAATAAGTTGCAATTTTGAAATTATACATGGAAACTATTTGTCTTATGTAGTAGATTTTATGAATTGTCATTATACAGTATAGGCTAATCTAAAGTATTCTATTTCTAGCTAGTCGCCCAGTATTATATAAATATTTGAACCCAGCCGTTGAAAATACATGTTTATGTATGTCTTCACATTCATTTTGAAATAAAAAGTGATTGCTTTTTGTGCCAGATTTCCAGTTTGATTAATATGCTTGGAATTGTTCCCAGTAGATTGCCCAATCATTGATTTAATAACCCAAAAATATTATACTACTCCGTATTTATTTTTCCCGAAAACAACTAGCTAATTTAATTTTATGAGTAATTTTGTTACTCATCACACAGACGAATATATATTGTGGTTAATCATGTTTCTATCCCCGATCTAGCCCAACATAATCACTTGTATTTAAGTGTAGTCCTATATCGTAATGGAGTATTGTAATAATTTAAAAACATGTCCAATGAATTGCATTTATTTTCAAAAAACTAGTTTGGGTCACATATAATCGGATCGTATGTATTTTGTGTATGTAGTTTATAAATGACTTGGTGGGTTGTATATTACTAGTAGTATTATAGAAACTAAGGAATAATTATTGAGTAAATATTAATCCTAACTAAAATTTATTAATAAATAATCGTAACCAACAAATTCTAAACTCCACTCGTCAAATTACCACATCTAAGTATAACTATTAAGTATTGATAAACAACAATTTTAGTTTAAATATAAAATATTAGTGGATCATACTCTTTGTCAAAAAATATAAATATACAATCAACATCAATTAGTTTTCATAAAAAAATATTGTGCCTCTTTAAATGACTCGTCATTTTGTGACTAGATTATATCACATGACATAAATCAAACGAAAATTCTACATAATCTGAAAATTCCCAAAACATGATTAATCAATCAACTGAAATTTATGCAGCAGCAAAAACAGTGCTAATTTAAGAAAAAGAATGAGTACTTATCAAAGAAAGCTACCATTCCTAACCACCATTCACATTTTAAACCTACTTGATATAAAACACCAAAAGGGCAAGCCATGCCCTCTCAAACGCCTATTGAGCGTAACAACACAGAGTATAACAGAATATGTCCAAGACCAAGAAGAAGCAGAGTGCCAATGATCATCCATCAGGTCCTTCAAAACAATGTTGCACAATTGAAACAACAAAGACTAAGTCCTTGGAGTTGCTTCGAACTTAAAATCTTTTTAATCAAAACTAACATATGAGTTTTTTTGTCTGACTAGGTAACGGCTCACAAAATCAAAGCGACCTATCCACACGTTCCTTACGAGTTTCATGTCATATAGCGTGGAACACCAAAGGCAGAACGCAGAGCCAAAGCATTAAAAATCAGAAAAAAAGCTTGGCCTCAGGTCAGTTGATCCATAGCACCAGCATATTCCATTTCCTAGTCTACTAAGGGGGTGTTTGGTTGAGCTTACAAGCTCATCAAACAACCTTGTAGAGTCTTATAAGATCTGAGATTCTAAAATAAGCTCAAAAAGCTTACAAGCTCCCCAAAAGCTAAGTTCATCAACATCAGCTGCAATAACTCTAGTATGTTATTTTAGTAGTCAAAACTTCCTACTTCGGGATTCAATTTTGTCTCTCTAACTAAGACTTTTTCACCCTAACACACAATTCTAATTAATTCTAGCTTACAAGCTTCATTATCCTAACACTATGATAACTTACAAGCTCTTAAGTCATAAGACATTATAACATCTCATAAAATAAACTTAGCCAAACATTACATAAAAAACATAAATAATCCAGCTTTATTCAATATCCTGAGTTTATATCCACACCACACATGTTCATATGCATAAAGGATAAATATTAGCGTTAAACATAAAGCTCACATACTGGATCATAGTCATCAATTCCCAATATGAAGTAGCAATAGCGTATTCAAATTCACAAAACACACACATTGAAATATGTATATATAGTGATTTCAATTTATCGTCATTATCAAACCACCTCCTTAGCAGGCGGCGCATGATTCTCGGCAATCGCAGGAATCGCAACGTATCCCAATTTCTTCTTCGCCGCGGCGACGTCCTCCTCCTCCTCATCGTCAGATAGATCGTCGAAATCGAAACGGCTGGGGAAGAAGAGGGCCCACAGGAAGTACATCAGGGCTCCGGTGAGGGCCCCGCAGCCGACGCCGAAGAGCAGCGCGCCCACCACGCTCAGGATATCCTTGGTGCGGTCGCGAATGGAGCTCGAAACGGTGGAATAGAAATTGAGGGGGAAACCGGATGACGTCATCGCTGGGGATGAGTGAGAATCGGCGCTGGAGGAGAGATCGGATTTGAAATTGAGTGAAGGGCGGTGGGAAGAGAAGGGTTTGTGGGTGGTGGTGGTGGTGAAGATGAAGGCGACATAGTGGGGATTTTGGGCGGAATTGGGGTTAGGGTTTGCCGGGAGGGAGTGGTGGGGATAATAGGTGGTGGAGATCGTCTTGGTTGTGGCGGAGAAGTAGAAAAAAGTTCTGCAGGGGCGGGCGGAGGAGGTGACTGCGAGAAGAGAGAGGAGGAGGAGGAGAAGCAGCGGCGGAGCAGAGATCGCCATTTTCAAGAGAGAGAGATAAGAGATGTAATCTTGTGGAGAAGATGAGAGTGTTGAATTTTATTTTGGAATCAATGTACAAAAAAAGAAAAAATTCATGAATAATTAAAGTCAACGGTGCGTTCAGATATTATTTGCCGAGAAATTCGATATAATGCAAATTTTCAATTAATCTGAATCAAAATCCAAAAATTTGAGTTATTGCCCAATAAATTTTGGCATCATGCCACATTTTGAAAAATTAAGATATTATAGAAAAATCAAGATTTATTAATTCTGCAGCGCAAATCAAATAATTTAAGCATAAAATAAATTAATATATGAATTAATACTATATTATAACAGTTTTATGATTTTTGCATGATAATAAATGATTTAAACATAAAATAAAATAAGGAGTAGCTACATAAATGAGGAAATATTGGGCCAGAAGCCCAATAAATGTAATACGAAAATTGGAAAAGAAAATGAATTGAGAAAAATAATTCTTGTTTCCCCCTTTTACTGAAGAAGCATCACTTACAATTTACAAATATGCGAGACACAGCATAAAAGACTGTATGAAAAGCAGAACCGAAACTTGTTGACAATGAAGAAAACAAGTGGCGGCGGAAGTGGAGCAGCTGGCGATAAGAAGAGGGGGCGCCGCTCGTACGTCGACTCCTCTACCGACGCCCCTCCTAGGGTAAGTTTTATTCTCAATTTTGTAGTCGAATTGTACTCGCATTTGAGATTCTGATTGTTTGAATTTGTTTCTTCTTCGATTCATGAAGTTAGGTTTATGGTATGATCTGATACCTCTGCAGTATGGTGATCTCTAGTTTATGTGAATTCGTTCTATTTAAATCTTGGTTAGGTTGAAAACTATATTTATAAGGATGGTAATGTTGAATGAAATGATTACGAATGTAAATATGGAAATTGAGATTGTTTTTAGTCACTTCTACTTGTGTTCCAGTCGATCAACATGCTTAATGTCTGAGATTATTCAAAATATAATGGGTGGGGCAGCTTGATTAGAACTTCATCTGTAGTTCAACTGACTAGTCTGAAGCCTAGAATTTCATTCTGTGGATGTTGACTTGCACACTCTTATGATTGCGCTGTGTACGTTTCTAATTGACATTCTCTATTATGAGGGAGTCATGGCGGTTGGGGGCTTGGTCGTCCTCTGCCTTTTCAGCAGAATATCCTTTCCAATATCTGTTTTGTAGAAAAGATCCCAGGTTCCAAGTGTGTGTTACATTAGGCCTATTAAATAAGGAGCTACATCAGGCTTTCATGGGGTCTTGATATTGTAGGTATTTTTGTTTGACAGCAGAAGGAATTTCTTTACTTTCTTTCTTTATTTTATTTTAAACGTCTTAAATTCTTAACTTCCAAGGTTTGAGTTGGACAAATACTCAAACACGCGTTCTTTTAAAATAGTGTCATTGCTTCTTTTGCGAGATTTGGCTAATCTTACTTTGTAGCTTTAGTTATTAAAAATAGATTAATGTAACCGTTCCGTGTAACTAAATTTATTGCTCTTACCTGTTAGCAACCGTATAAGTTTCTACCCTTTTTTATTCCCTTCATAGTGGCTATGCTGATTCATTGCTGTTTCATGTCTGATGGACAACTTTTCATTTTTAGTTTTATCTGTTATATGTTTTGGAGTTTCTTCATTGGCACTAAGGACAACAGAAGCCACTGTGGACTGGCATTTATCACATGGTTAAATATGAACTAGATTATTGCTATCTCATTCTCATACAGTGGATATGGTTGGGTCTACCATATATGTGTCTCTTATTCAATAACACTCATTATTACATCAAGAGTTTGCATTACCTGGAAGATTTCATGACAAGGCTATCCCATTTAGTGAATCGTTCAATTAGGCAGCCATTGTACCTTCCTTCTACTGTTTTTCTTCCCACTTTATTGAAAAATACGACAGCCGACTTGCCAAAATAAGGAGTATTATTATTTCAATCTCTAACTGCTCTGCTTTTCCTACAGTAAAAAACACACAATTTTGTGATGCTTCGTATCTTTTTATTTCAATCAACATGCTTGATTAAGAAAAAGACTATTTATTCAATAGGTGGACTAACAAAACAGTAGCATTCCTTGGCCCTAGCTTGTTGGTTTGATTGGTTGTCCACCTATGATTGCAGCCGCACACTTTGTTACCTGTGCCAACTATGGTGATAACAGTGCAATCTTTGGATCCTTGTACAAACAAAAGGAATTAACTTATAAAAGAAATTGTTCAATAAGTTTATTGATAGTTTTATGATGTTTCCTATTTGTATGAAATGAAATTGGTAGGAAATTTATTCTCATATTGATGTTGAACTTTCAATTTCAGAAACAAGCTGCAAAGAAGGATGTTTTTCAGACATTTGCTGAGAAAGTGAGGGACCATAAAGAACTGGAGTCGAGGTGGGCTGTTTTACAGGAAACAAGAGTTGAATATTTTAGAGGAAAAGATTTTGTTAGTTTTTTGAGAAACCATCCAGAACTCAAAGACCTACTTGAATCAGATAAGAATTTAGAAATTGAAGATGTTGCGAACTCACTGCTGAGAAAGAATCTGATAGTGCGATGTGACCGTGTTGTCAAAACTGTTCGACCAGGAAAGAGAAAATTATCTACATGGCCTGCACATTTGGAGATTTTTCCAGTAAGTTCCTTCCTAACTTTTTCTTTGCAATGAGGATTAAAATAGGGTATGGCTACTTATGTTAATCCTTTCACTTGACTTGCTGACCAACATTTCTAACTTTCATGTGACTGACTCAAAAACTGATAAAGGGTATGGCTATTTGCACCCATTCTTATTAATACACCCAAAATTTAATTTTCATAATGAATTTTACTGAATACGCCTCATTATTCCAAGTCTATTCAAACATTAGAAAGAAAAACCCTAAACCACAATATTTTCCTGCTGGTCTACCACTGCAAGCTTGCAACTTCTTTGATGTTGAATCACGGTATCCCTGACGGATTACCAGACACCAACATCCCATTGCCACCACAGTTGGTGGGGGTTGCAGTTGCACCTCCTTCATTGTTGAATGCCAGCTGATGGTGTTGGTATTGGGTGGCAGTCGATAGGGACTTTTTAATGGTAGAGTGGGTGTTGTGTTGTGAGTTTGTGAGAATCAATCAGACAACCTTGTCAGAGAAGTGGTCATGCTTGTGGATGTCACCTTCAACATGCTTGATTCATGGTCTTAAAACAGTGATAGTGAAGAAACTCTGGGCATTGTTTTCCACTGTTAATGGTGGCAGAGAATAGTTTTCATGCATTTGTTAGGAGATCTGACAGCAGCATAACCTGCAGCCCTGTTCTGGCTATTCCTGTACAATTTGATGTCTTATGAAGATATGGCAGTGGTGACATGACAGAGCTAATTATGGCCATATTTAACATTTTTTGTATGGTCTTTCTAATTGTAAAACTTTTTGTATGGTTATTCTAAGTTTCTAACTGTAAAACTTTATTGTGATATGCAGGATCAATTATTTTCTGATAATGATGCATTCTTTGCATGGACTTTTGTCAACCGAAGACCATTATGGCAGACTCTTCTCTCATTTTGCTGGCCTGTTTTGACGCTAGCAATCTGCCTGTTTCCTGTGTATCCCCATCAAGTCAAGCTACTTATTCTCTACTTCTGTGCGGGTGTATTGCTTCTTATACTCTGCATGCTTTTGTGTAAGTTTTTGGTGCTGATATTGTTTTCATTTTTATCCACATTGGTTCATCTTGTGGGACCTTCATCCACATGGCCTAGCTTATAGAATAGGTGTATAGGTATGTAGTCACTTTGAAGTATCTCCATTTCTTCAGATAAACTGATAATTATGTTAGCATCTATGGCCATCGATATCCAAGGCACAGGAATTACATGCTGTTTGTTATGAGTCACAGTTTCTCTTGTATCGTATGAGTATTTGTGTTGCGATGTTTGGTTGTACCTTTTGATTTGTATGCTACATTGATCTAATTTTAGGCTTCATTTACATGCAGTAAGAGCCCTTGTATTCGGGGCACTATGGATTGCTCTTGGAAAGAGGGTATGGTTCTTCCCGAATATTCTTGCAGAGGAAGCAACACTTAAGGAGCTATTCCAGTTTTGGCCCCAGAAAGATGAGGGAGAGCGCCCCAAGTGGACAGCTCGTTTGTTTTTCGCACTTGTAGCTGTTCTTGTCATTCTATTAATGAGGCATCATGCTCCTGATGAAGCTGCAAGAGCCAGGTATTGGTTATGAACTTTAACCTATATGTTATTACCAACGTAAACGTGCCCCTCCTCCCCCCTGGCCTTCCTGCCTAATTAGTGAGACCATACATGCCATTAAGCTGAAGTGTCGTAATTATGTTTTTACAGGTATCAGAAGCGGGTGTCCAATATTATAGACGATGTTCTCGAATGGTCTCCTAGGCTGGCCCTGTCGGGTATGATGGACAAGCAAACCATGGCTAATGAGACGGATTCCAGGAAAAATACAACTGATGATGGCGTTGAGGCAATGCCTCGCCCCGATCACAAAGAGGATGAAACAATTCCAGTCCAATTTGAGGAAGATGAAACCCTTGATCACCATTATTAAATAGTATTAGGAAGATATGTGACCACAGTAATGAAAAGTACTAACTCCAAGTTTACATTTGTATTCACTCTTATCTTCTGTTTTCATTTTATTCAATAAAGTTTCACCATCTGTAGACTTTGTAACGCTGTTGTGAGTAACTTGGTATCCCCTCCCTCCGTCCTATTATATATGACACATTTCTTTATGCATGGATATTTTGGAAATTCAAAAAATGGTGTAAAATACTGGGAGAAATGAAACAATTTGGAAAGTGGTAGTGAAACAATTTTTATAGTATATCCTTAACTTTATCAATCTTATATTCCCTGTAGTATTTGCTATTAATGACGTGAGTCCTATTATCCCACTAACATGACTTCAATTTCTTTTTTCCCTTTTCTACTTTACCAATTTCACAAGAAAACATCTACCCTCAAATCTCTATTTTTAGAGGACGGGGAAAGTACAATTCAATTACTTACAATATTAAAATTGAACAAGACATTGAAGGGTTGTACATACTTTACATTTTCTAACAACTCAAATAGCAAAGTAAAAAAATTCTGTATATGATGAGATAAAGGTAGGTATGTGTCCAACCATTTTGTTTGGCATGTTTAAAGAAAACTTTAAAACGTAGTGTGTATGTGGTCTAAATTCCCAAAGACCGGCAATTATAATATTCCCTAGAGCAAGAAATGATGATCATAGTACGCCCAAAAAGGATTAAAAAAAAGAGAGAGAGATGAGAAAAGAAATAGTGTATGGAAAACCAAATGATGTTAGCCTTGACAGAAGTAGCATAAATACAATTTCGGTTTATAGAGAAGTGCAATCATCATGATCATCAATCAGAATGTCCCAAAAGAATGTAAAAATAAAAATAAAAATGATGAGAAAATTCATAAGATTCCCTATCCCTAAATCTGAAAACAAATGATCACTATCCGCACGAGCCTTTTCATTGGATTCCATTAGACATGTTGGATACCCTACAAATTAACTGACACAAGATAAAGACCAAATTTTAATAATAGAAAAGGAAATCTGACAATAATATCACCTTTCATATGTTAAAAGACAATAGTCTTATTATTAACAGGCTTTTCGATTTCAATGTTTTTAATATAAAAGTCTATCTATTTCTTGCTTCAACATGGGATAAAATCGTGAAATTCAAAATATAATTGAGCAGTAAAAACCAATTTTTTCAACATATTGCTTTGATTTATTGAACATTTTATTTTGGAGCTTAGTGTAATCCTTTAAATATTGAATCATATAGAAATCGACTAAAATAAAAATTATGAATCGTTTCGATCTTTAAATAGTGAATATTTACAACGGACTTTTTACTTTCTTGAATGAATTCGTGGTACTGAATAACTCTCCATAAGTTTTTTTATACAAGGATTTCATCTATCTTACAAAAAGTCATGGCTCCTAATTCTTATTTTAAAATGAGTTTGGATAGCCTACTCCTTCCTCTAGCAATGTTTATCTATCTATTGATAAAACGTACTAGTAGTTATTAGGGTAAAACTAATTCTTATTTTCGAACCATTTTACGAGCACATGTGTGCTCGCAAATTTCCAACAATGTGCTCGCATTTACAGAGCACCTTGCTGTTGAAAAAAGTGCTCGGAAATTAATATATGCCATTTTCCGACCAAATCGGTGCTTGCAAACAACCATTTTTTTTAGTGTAAGACATTGCTAATTGTTATATTAATGGAGTTTAGTCTAGACAATTTTATGTGGAGAGGGGATAGACATCACTATCATTCATTTCAGTCACCACATAATCATTATAATCACTTCTTTATCTAGAACTCAATCACTTAGTCTAAATGTGCTATTTATTTATTTAACCTTTTCATTTGGGAATTCTTGTCCCATAACTTTATGCAAGAATTGAGAATTGCGCCAAAATTCAAAATTAATGAACAACTTTTTCAAGCCTACTATTTGATAGTACAGTAGTATTTTTTTAAAAAAAATATCGTTTTCCATTTACACAACTGGCTATAGGATTAAACATATCCTCATGATGTGTTCGGTTTGCAAGATTGTATCCGAAATTAAATTTGTAGTGTGTTTGGTTCATTAGATTTAGTTCTTCAATTCAATCCTAGATGGATAATTATGGGATAATTAGTCATAGCTAACCCCCTATGACTAAAATAATCTCACACCTCAATCCTAGCTTGTATCTTGGTATTATTTTATCTTGAAAACCAAACACCACCCCCGTTGACAAAACTATCACGTCCAAATAAAATAGTTATGAACAACAGCACACCAATCAATCTTGGCTGCAGGAATCTCAAACTCCCACCAATTCCTTTCAAAAAACACTAGAAATAAAAAAAATACAAAGAGCAAAAGGGAAAGAACATATCACAAAAGCTATGATTGGTTTATGAGGTATACATCCCATACACTAATACAAAAAGCACTAATAGCTATTCCAAAATCTCCACCACTAATCACACAAAGTCTTAACCATGAATCGATTCATCTACCAACATGAATCGATATGATAACTATATTACACCAACTCCACTACAACTCTTGTTTTTTTCATGATTCACATAGCTAATAGTAAAAGGAAAAAAAACAAACAATGATTTTGGTTCCAATTTTGAAAACATTGCAAAATAGAAAAGCAATCAACACCAAATTCTAGCAGTCGAACGGAACGCCACGAAACGCGAAGTAGAAAAAGAGGTCTATATCCGGCGAGGCGAAAAACACCGGCTTCCGCCTCAACGAGCAGCTCACAGCGGCGCGTATCTGCCTCTTCTTGGGCGCAGGAGGGCAGCTCGTCATCTTCGGTATCCGAAACCTTTCCCCTTTCGGAGTGGAGCTGCCCGAATCTAAAATCTCCACCTCCACCTCATTCACCGGAGCCGCAGAGTTGATCAAATGCTTCTTCTCGATTATTCTTCTTGAAGAAGAAGATGAAGAAGATGATCTTCTTCTTCTTCTTTTGGTATTTTTTGTATATGAAGGAGTCATTGTTTTGGCTAGAAAAAAATAAAATAAAAAAAAAGGTGTGGAATTTGATCTGAGGTTTGAGGAGAAAGCTATAACGAAGGGGGAAAGGGTAAAAGCGCTAATTGGATTGCTTTGTCGACCACTAGCGTTTTTTGACTCAAAAGCACCACCATATTCCTCGTTTTCTCTTTTTAAGGACCAAAAAATAGAAAGGTTGAGAAACAGTAGCAAAGAAGGTATATGAGAGGAAGATATATATATATATATATATATATATATATATATATATATATATATATATATAAATAGGGAATGAGAGGAGACAACCAAAGCATTTGCAACTCTTCATTTTTGCATGTATACATATACTACATGTGGCTAAAGGAATGATTTGGGGCAAAGGTATGTTTAATGATTAAGAATCCTTAAATTAAGGGAAGCGGAGTATTAATTTAAAAGAATATGAAAATATAGAAAGAAAATCAAACTAATAAAATATTATTTTTTAATTTTTTTTAATACTTTATTCTTAATTTTGCATATTTGTTGAAGCTAATAAATAAAATGGACTCTACTCAGCAAATGAGCAAACAGACTACTTAGCTTTTATTAAAACTCATGTCACACTAAGCTAAGAAAAGAAAAGAATGTATAAGTACTATTTTTTGGACTAAGGGAGTTATTTTTCTTTTAATAAATAAATTAGTTTTCGACTTTATTAATGTTTGGCTGCAATTCAAATAAGATCGTCTTAAATTTCAAAGTCTTAAAAGGCATGTTTTCTTCTTTTCACGAGATCTAATTCATATATCTATACATATATATAATTAATTTGAATATGTACCAGTTCATAAAAACGAAAAGGAATTGGTAAGTGAATTTACAAATTTACTCTAAAATGTGAAAGTCGTTAGCTAAACAAATCCTTTTACTACTATGAAAAATTGAACCACCATCGTGCTACCGTCATTGCTAAAATGCATATTCCTTAATTAATTTGGCTTAATACACCCCTATTTGGTAAATATTAAAGTGATAAGAGTGAATATTATTTATAATTTAATATAATAGTGGGTCTAATTTATCTTTCGTATATCATTCTGTCTTTAATTATATTCTCTTAAATTAAATCTATTCGTTACAATAAAATAGTTGATTATAGTAGTAGTATTATATTATTGTGAATGGCATGGCCTACTTTTAAAACACAAACACAATGATTTCTCTTAGTGGACATATATATGTTTCTCTATTAAAAACTATTAAAACTAGAACTTAACTACAAGGCAGAGAGGGAGGCCCAATTATCCTTTAGAGGCCATTTATTTACCTATTTGTCAAAATATAATTGGCCAGACATATTCCACTGTGGTATACTTGGACCATTGAATTTTTTCTCCATGGTATTCATATTAATCTTAGGATTTAATTACTTATGTGTTTTACATTTTATTAGGTGAATTCGAAGGACATTTATTAATTATGCTTTAACATACTGATTTAGCTGCAGTTTGATATCTTTAAATTCCAATATTTTAAAATTAATTCCGACAGTTTAGCCCACCACCCCAGAAACAGTTAATTGGGTAGTATAGTAATTAAGACTGCAAGATATTTAAGATATAATTAAGACTGTATGGGAAAGTCATGAACATTGTCATAAGTTCACCTCAAATATAAGCAAATTGTAGATTAAAAAAAATCAATTTAAAGGACAATTGGACTTTGGATACCACCCTGATATTTGAAAATTAAAATTGAAACCTTAAAATTTGAAATGAGTTTAATGAAGGGCACACGTGCAGTTTCACTGAATTTGTAGAGCTTTGGGATGCTCTGATCTTCATGCATGTGTGAGACTGTCTCATTCAATTTTATATTGACAAATTGTATGCATTTGTTTGTGTTTTAGTGTATGTACAATCACTAAACCATGTGTGTACATATTTCTAATTAGTGTTCCAATTTCGAGCATAAAATATGTAAAAAAAAAGTAAGAATTTTAAAGAAAGAATAAAAGATTAACAGCTTTCGGAAATTTAACTACTTACAATGGTACGATTTTAATAATCATTAAATTAAAATAATTATAAAAAATCTCTAAGTACGATAAATTTATAAAAAGTCAATGTGTTGTGAATCGAACTAAACACCATATTAACAGCTTTCCGGTACAGATTCCAACTTTTTAAATAAAACCGGTTCCGGTTAGAACCGGAACCGACCGGTTCCTAACCGGAAATCGGATTATAATTCAATTGTTTTTATAATTTAATATACTGATGAATCTAATTTAATTGAATTAATTTTGAATTAAAGTAAAATAATTTGAAATATTGAGTGATTTTTAGATTGAAACAGTGTTAGATTTGCGAGCTCTGTTTTCTGAAGTACTATTTAAAATATTTAAACCAGGGGCGGAGCCAGGATTTCAATTCAACGGGGGCAAAAATATATCTAAGAAGAAATTTTAAAAGTTTGAGGTGGGACATTTATAAAGGAAATAATTTTTTTTTTAAATTACTCCATGAAATAATACTAAATGAAATATATTGGGGAGGGGCAAATGCCCCTTATCCCCTCCTAGTAGATCCGCCCGTGATTTAAACCATAATACTTTGAATCTACAATTATTTCTCCAATCCCTTTTTTATAAACTAACTACAATGAGTAGGACATCATAAGTTTGTTTTTAATTTCCAACAAAACTTATACAAATACAATAACATTTCATATGATAGAAATTTAACTTTATAACAAATTTACGATTTAAACCTGTTTGTGAATAATTTATCAAATGTTCCGTTATAAACTAAAAAGTCACAACAAGATCAATTAATATTGGAAATTCCATTGAATATTTGTTTAGCCAAAAAATGAAAAATTGAATTCAATTTCAAAACTCATTTTTTTAAAAAAAAATTGCTAAAGTTTAGAACTCCTATTTTTTATAAAAAAGCTGCTAACATAAACTAGTCCGACCTATTACACTTTGCATCACTCTTATCCATATATGAATATTATTGTATTATTGGTTTGTATTTTTTGTGTATTTATTTAAATTTTTAGGTATTATTTGTTATATTTCTAGATGTTGGATTATTAATTTTTTAGTATTGAACTATTTAAAATTATAAATAAATTCGGATTAAAATTACACATCGTTTCCGGTTCGGAACCGGAATCAACCGGTTCTTAACCGGCCGGTTCCGGTTCCGGTTCCGATTCTAGGATTTATGAAAATTTAAAACCGGTTAACCGGTCAACCGGTCCGGTTAGAACCGGAACCGACCGAATAAGCAGGCGTAGTGAGATATATACTAAAAAGTAGTTGGAGTATAATTATTTTTTGATGTGACATATACTCAAAAATGAGTTTAAGTTTGACATAAATACTTGGAGATGACCTTAGAATTGAAACTACTCCATAAATTATGAAAGGTAATAGACAATTTTTCTTAAACATAACACCCCAAAAACTATCCTCGTGGAAAATAATACTCCATCTGTTTGTGATTTAAAGTCTCATTTAGCTATTTTGGACTGTTCAAGATTTAAAGTCTCATTTACTTTTTTCCATTCTAAACATGTGGCCCCACCATCCAATTAAATCATTATGCTAATATTCTATTATAACTCAATATATAAAAGTAGAGTCAAATGGAGTAATAGTAAATCAGAACAATTAAAATCCCACTATATATGTTACTAATATTTTTAAAAAATCAATCAATATCTTGGGCCCAAGTTGTGGTTTGTATGGGCTTTTCTACACTAACACAGTGTATCATTTAATACTGCAACCTAAAGTCCTAAATCAGCCCATCTACCACTATGATTAATTCACATCATCTTTATAATTTGCACAATTGGAAATATTCAGAATCTCTGATCCAATTAGAGACTATGTAACGTATCTTCAGACCAAGAAAATAAATCAATTTTCAACTCCACTATTGATGCCAAAACACCAGGATTAATTAGTATTGACGGGTCTCCGATTCTCGATTAATTGTTCCATTTTAAACTAAAAAGGCACAACAAGATCAATTAGTATTGGAAATTCCATTGAATATTTGTTCAGCCAAAAAAGGAAAATGGATTTCAATTTTAAAACTTAATTTTCAAAAAAAATAATTGCTAAATTTTAGAACTCTTTTTTTAAAAAAAGAATTGCCAACATAACTAGTCCGGACTACTATTTGTTAATTCGTTTGATGATTCTTTACAAAATAGTAAGGAGTACTACACTTGAAAATTGGCATCACTCTTACCCATCAATTAAGGACATGAATATTATTGTATTGTTGATTTGTATTTTTTGTGTATTTATTTTAATTTTTAGTTGTTATATTTCTAGACATTGGGTCATTATTTTTTTAGTATTGAGTTAACTAATATTACAAATGAATTCATATTAAAATTACACATTGGTTATGGTTCTGGAGTTTATGAAAAATTGAAACCGGTCTGGTTAGAACCGGAACCGGCCGAATAGGCAGGCCTAGTATTGAACCCACATGATATGTTTGAGAATCGATAACCGGAGAGAGCACTGACTGCGGCTGCATTATTTTTCTAAAGAAAAAATTAAAGCAATTATTAGAAAAAACAAATAAACAAACAAACAATGACCAAATTTATAGAACTATTTTTCCATTTTGTCCACGATTTATAGAAACATTTACTTTATTCCACTTTTAGTATGCGGACTTCACATTCCACCAATTTTTTTACATTCACAATCCAATATAAAACTAATACTTTAAATGGGTACTACGTTCCACTCATTTTCTCCCTTTACTTTTCAAACAATTTCTTAAAATTCGTGTTGAGTATTATTTAATATTTCATCCGTTCATAAAAATACACACTTTTGAGAAGATACTAGTTTTAATACACAATTGTTAAAGTAGAGGAGTGATAGGAAGAAAAAATTATTGGAGTATTGATAGTGAATAATAGGGGTACTTTATTAGAGAGAGAAAAGTGGTACTATGAGCCAAAAATGGAAAAGAGCAAGTACTATATTTTAGGTTAAAATGAGAGTAATGATTGTTTCGCAACCTTTTGCAACTAGTAGTTTCCGAAGGTTAGGCCATTTGAAGGATTTATCAAAAATCAATTAGCAACATAATGAAAGAGGCGAAATGAAGCAAGAATTCCACTTATATAGCATCCCTAATTCATGAAAGCACGACTATACAGTAGTGCACCGAACAACAAAGGAGAAAAGAAAACAACAGCCACGAAATAAGGTAGTGGAGTAGGCACCACACCACACCACACCATCCCCAATTTTCCCATCACGCCTAAAACAACCACCTCTACTTTGCATACTTGATGACTTGCTCAAAGTGGTGGGCCGTGTCGGCCGGATGCGCTTCCATCCTCGGCCGTTCTGGCACTACCCACCGCCCCTCCCCGCTCCTCACCATCCCCTTGTGCTCGTCCTGCCACCAATTTGGCGGCACGCCATATTCCGGCTTCAAGAAGTCGCAGCTCTTGTTCACCAGTGCCACATCTCTCTTGGACGCTAACCAGAACTTTTCACCTGTTGGATATACACAAGTCAATTTGTCGATATTTTGACAAACTAATGTACTCCATTTAATTACTTAAATTAAGATAAAGTATATGCTAAGTATATGCACGTATGAGTTTGTCGTCAACTGATAGTATTATTATAGGATGAATTTACGTAGATTTTACTTATTTAATATACGTAAACGAGAGTGTACCTTTGGCGTGGTAGCCATCCAGCAAGTGCAAATGCGCCTCAAGGTTGTGCGCACATCTCAAGTCCATGGTGTTCTTTAGGAATGGGGAGTGTGTGTGATCCAAACCTAACTCCACACCTACGTGGGCGTAGCTCCATGGAAAAGACATAGCATCCTCTAGGTATTTCTGGTACTGAAATTTCTCATTCGTGATGATCCCGGGGACCGTCGGCACCCGGTCGTGCACGTTCACCACTCGGAGCACCTTGACCCCGAGCTCGTCGCACCGCTCCTTGAACCTCAAATTCCCTACTCTAGGCCCGCCGAAGGAGAACACCGTGATGGGGATACCGCTGTTGAGCTTCACCTCCGCCACGTCGTAGGCGCTGAGCAGGGCCAGCGCCGCGCCCAGGCTGTGCCCCGTGATGGTGATGCTGAGGTCCTCGCCCCTGAAGCGGTGGATGATCCGCCTCAGCTCGGCCAGGACCTGCTCACGGGCAGAGAAGGAGCAGAACGCGCAGTTCTGCTCCTTCTCCTTGGAGGTGTAGAGGTCGAAGAAGCCGGACTCGATCTTGACGTTTGGGTCGTCGCGGAAGTGGGCGGGGCGGAGGATGTCCTTGAGGTCGTGGATCCACTCCAGGTAGGTGACGGTGCCGCGCCAAGCCACGACAACGTCGCGGCGGCCGAGGCGGCGGAGCTCGTGGTCGTCGGTGGCGACGGCGACGTAGCCCATCCAGTTGGCGTGGGGGCTCCAGATATTGTTATTGTTAGTGGTGGATTTCTGGAAGAAGTTGGGGAGGTTGATGTTGGAGGTGGCGTAGAGGTAGCGGGTGAGGGTGTAGCCTCGGTCGGACATGCCGAGGCGGTGGAAGAAGCGGGGTGGGTCGTACTTGCAGGTGCCGCAGTATTTGGAGTGGGGGTCGAAGTCGAAGGAGTCGTAGCAGGACTGGGCCATCTCGCCGTAGCGGATGATTTCTCGCCGGAGGTGGGGGTTCATGGGGTCTAGAAGCTTCTCCCAGTTGCTCTGGCCCTGGATTTCGCGCCAGATTTGGTGGAGGGGGCGAGAGTCTGTTTCGATGCTTGAGAGAGTTGAGCAGCTTGTAATAGTGTGAATCGATGGCTCGCGTAATTTTCTTTTGTTGGGGAAGTATAGTTTGAGGTTTGTTGGCGTTTGGGTGGGTGGTGGAAGGAAGTGGTGGGAAGAAGTGATTTTGTGGTTGGGAGAGGAGTGAAGGGAAGCCATGGGAGTGGAGAAGAGAGCTACATCTATAATTAGCTCTAAATGGACAGCTATATAGAACAAGATAGTTCACTACAAAGAGGGAAATTTCTTGAGTTTGTGGATGCTGGCGCATCATCGAACTTTATAGGTTCATGTACAAGAGTTATACACGTAGCTAGGTAAAGTTAGACAAATCGAAATAAATTTACCTACCATTAAATTAGTTAGTCATATGGGTGAAATGTGATGGAAAGTTTTGATATGGTGAAACCATAGCACTATGCCAAATGTTGAAATTCAGGCTTAATAAAATAAATAGTAGTAGTATTAAGAAGAGAGTGAAAACACAAGGTGTAATGTAATGTAATGTAATGTAATGTAATGTAATGTAATGTAGAGAGTAGAGAGAGCGGCGCACCTCTGCAATGCCGATTACAACCACCACTGCATTCCTAATCCTCTCGCATCTCATAAACACTCCCTGTTTCGAAATGCTGCCGCAACCAACAGTGAGTGAAAGGAAGGCAGAGTAAAGTACCTGGATCGATTATTCTGAGGTATTTCGACCTTTGGCATTGAATGTGGCGTAAATGCTGTTTTTCATGTGTGTTTTTTTTACTAGGACTACATTTTATGGCCTGACATTCTTTTGATTTCTCCAGACTCTGTAAGGAAAACTTGTTCAATTAATGAGCTGGAAATTGTATTTGCTGATGTGGTATGCTGCTTTATTTTCGAATTACCCTATCTATAATGCATATGATGCTACGTGTATGGTTGCCAGGTGGTACCTTTATATTGCGTTTACAATATGAACTGATTGGTTAAATCTTCGTATATGCAGATTGCTTTGCCTGGATCCTCATTCTCAATGTTAATGAATTTCAAACAAAACAACTTTTGATTCAACCTTATATGCTTTCAATGTTTTTTCAAAAGCTGTTTGCTCTTGTAAAAGTTTCAAGTTTTTTCTAAAAAAAATTTGTGTTGGAACGAGGAAATTAATTAATTAGAGAACAAGAAGACAAGGAAGGAAGTTATGACAAAAATAAAGAAGGAAATTAATTAAAGATTATGGAAAATCAAATAAAAAAGATATTAGTATAATTAGAATATATTTTTCATGTATAGCTAGAATTATAGTCTATAAAAGGTGGTGTAACCATGGAGAGAATAAATTTAAATCAATCACAATGTTGTCTTTAAAGTTCTACTTATCTTTTACTTTCTGCAATAGTCTTTTATTTTCCTCAATTTTACCTTTTAACATACTATTAGAGCCGGTTCGATACCTTTCAACATGGTATTAGAGCAGGTTCGATCACTGTCTCTATATATACAAAAAAGAAATAGCCTGGCCTTCTCCTTCCATGCCTCTATTGCAACAAAAAAATCAAAAATAAATAAAACCCATAGTTAAATTGCACTTTCTTCGTTCTGTCTCGCCGCCGTCACGCGCTAATTTCACACAGACAGAGAACACGCAGTGCCAATGGTCAGAGAGGAGAAGCGGCATCAGATGATGCAGAATTTGTTTGGCGACCAATCCGAAGAAGAGGAGGAGGTTGAATCCGAGCACGAGTCCAATCGCCAACCTGATTATGCCTCTGATGAAGGGGATGAAGGACCGGATGCTGAAGGTGAAGGTGAAGTTGAAGGTCAAGGAGAGGCAGAAATTGAGAGTGAGGGTGAACCTAAAGATGAGAGAGATAAAAGCTCTCGGGAATTGGAGACAGGTAACCAAGGGGAACAAAGTCAAGAAAGGTATTCAGAGAGTGATGATAAGGAGGATTATGACCAACGAGTTGTAACTAGTAGAAGACATGATGCAGTTGAAAGTGGGTCAGAACGATCTGGAGAAAACCATTATGTTGCTAATGAGGATGACGAAGTGAATCAGGCGAGGAGTCACATTGTATCTGGGGATGAGAAAGACGAGGATCAATTTTTGCAGTCAGCCCCATAAATTCGTGATGTTTTTTGGAGACTCTGATGATGAAGAACAAGCAGAATACAAAGTTCGGGATCAGATCGAAGAATACGAAATTAGATCCCCGGTTGAAGAAATGGGGAATTATGAGAAAGGCCGTTGAGAAAGCCACTAAAGCCGAGGAGGTTGAGAAACTTGTCTTGACGAATTGTTCGGTTGAGGAGGAGAGGAACTAAACAGCCAGAGAAGAAGGCTGACTACAGCCGAATAGATAACAAAATTAGTTAAGATAAGAAGGAGTTCTCAGTTTGTTTGGCCGAGGGGGAGAGGAAGTATCCGACTAAACAATCAGATCTGGCCTGAGGAAGTACCGCCGAAATGGCCCGTGAGAAGCTTGCCATGACAATAGCAGGGCATTCGGATAAGGAGACAAAGCAGTCGAAGAATTATCCGGTCGAGGGGGAGAGGTTAGCCCCAACCAGATAATTATTCGAGATGATTGGAGCAGTGCCTATGCCAGAGAAGATAGCTTTAGGCAGAAATGGTCTGGAGAAGAAGAAGCGGCAGATTAAAAAACGAAACTCAAATCTCTTTTGAGAGACCAAATATCCTGAGACAGCTTTTGTCGGCTTCAAGTAGAATCCGTCACAGGGGGAGAAACTATCACCGGAAAGCTGATACCATGGAAATAGTCACCGAAAACCAACGAAGGTGGATAATCAGTTGGCTGGAGAAGAGAACAGCCGTGAAAGGAGAAGATCAACACCCTAGCTGCTATTGGTGTGGCTGGGTCTGTTATATCTATGGAGGATGCAGCAACCAAGGAAGATGTGGAATTGATCATTAAAATATTTGGAGCAATTGGGAAGGTTTGGACAGCCAAGGAGAAACTCACCGGACAGAGTGCAGTTCCTCAAGTTCTAAGGAATTGCAAATCAATTTCTTATTTGAAGAAGATTGAATAATATTCCCAAATGCTTGAAGAATTGCAATAAGACTGAATGTCTTTTGCTAAAACAAAGTCTGAAGAAGAACTAGATCAATGAAGAAGAAAAAATAGGCTCCTAGATACGAGCTAAAACTATCTAGATTAACTCATCGACAAAAGTCAAAACTGACTGAATTAGCTCCTTGACATGAGTCTAAACTATCTGATGGCTCTTGGATACGAGCAAAAACTATCTAAGATGGCTCCTAGATACGAGCAAAAACTATCTAAGATAGCTCTTAAATATGAGTAAAAACTGTTTAGACAAACTCCCGGACACGAGTTAAAACTGTCTAGATTGGCTCCTTGACACGAGTTAAAACCGTCAACAAAAAATCGAAGAACTCCATGAAATGAGTCTAAACTTTCAATGATGAATGAAGAGCTCCTTGATAAAAGTCTAAACTTTCAATGAAGAAAAATTGAAGAACTCCTTGAAACGAGTTTAAAATTTCAATGATGAATGAAGAGCTCCTTGAAACGAGTCTAAACTTTCAATAACTCTTTGATACGAGTATAAATTATCAATGATGAATTGAAGAAGCTCTATGACACGAGCATAAACTGTCAATGGAAATCGAAGAACTCATAAATACGAGTATAAACTATTAATCAAACTAAAGATCGTGCAAGTTAAGTGTTGAAAAACTCGATACTCAACTTGAGGGGGAGTGTTGGAATGAGGAAATTAATTAATTGGAGAATAAGAAGACAAGGGAGATCAATTAAAGATTATGGAAAATCAAATAAAAAGGATATTAGTATAATTAGAATATATTTTCCATGTATAGCTAGAATTAGAGTCTATAAAAGGTGGCGTAACCATGAAGAGAATTAATTTAAGTCAATCACAATGTAGTCTTTAAAGTTATCTCTGTCTTTTACTTTCTGCAATAGTCTTTTATTTTCCGCAATTTTACTTTTCAACACGTTGAAGTCTCGATATTTGTCGAAAAATAATGATCCATGGATGTGTTAAAACAGGCTTCCCTGTTTTCAGTTACATGCCAGCATTGTATACTGTGTCTCTTTGCTTAATTACATGTGTTTTGTAAAGAATATAGGTTGTCATTTTATTTTTTATGTGTGCGTATAACCATCCTTGACAAATACTACTATGTGATAATAAGTTTGGCTACATTCTTTCATGTACTGGCTTCAAAAACTTTTGTCTGACATAAAAAATGAGAAAAAGAAGAGGAAATTTTGTCTTAAATTTCAATAGATTAATAAAGCCTATTTTTGTGGTTCATGTATCAACTACTCATTGAATTGGTAATTAAGCAATAATCTCTAGTGAAGTGCATTCCCGAAATTTAATCTCTGCTTCTTCTCCATCTATCCGAACTACGTCGCAGCATTCACTCCTATCAACCTTGAAAAAAGACAAGATAGAAAATTAGATATGAGTTCAGAAATGGTTATGGAGTGATTGAGGAAGTATAAAAATTACCTGAAACCGTTTAGTGGCGGGTGAATAGACCTTGATTCTGGAAATAGAATCGGCGGAGTGATTGCCGGAAGACGAGCACGGCGCCAAGTCCCGGCGCCAGGCCCGAGAGAAGTCAGTGAGAATTTGATCATCTGCGGTGGCTCGGACTGTGTGATAGAAGAACATATGAGGGGCTTGACAAGGATCACGCGAGGGGCGGCGCGTGTTGAACATGTAATACGGGCGGCGGGGGCTGGGCTGCCACGTCTTGAATGTCTCGATGGGGAACTGTAGGTGGCTCCGCGGCAAGATTTTCTCGTATATGTGGGCAGAGTATCCCCACGAGATGGAAAACGACCAGCTCGTGGGGCGGTGGTAGCAGATGGTTTGCTGCAGCATGCGGGAATTGTCGACCGCCACTGCCTTCATGAGGTGGCGCGTGGACTCCGGGCGGTTCATGTTGGGGAATATTGGATCCACCATGTCAAAGTGGTGGAGGGAGAGTAGAGGGTATTTGGGGTGAGATGATAGGAAACCGGATATGTCTCCTCGCAAATCAATCTGTGTGTTTCATTCCATAATTAGACAAGATATTAGTGAGATATACTACTCCATGTCGTAATATCGACCTCTATCTTTGCACTGTAGAGACTAATCGAGATATATTATCAACTTTTATTACGATTCATAGCTTAATTTACTCTTATTAGATAAAAGAGGCTACAAACGTAGATGCATAATTAGAAATTATACGAATTAAAAGTGATTTTAGGACAGTCGTAGCCAACCTTGATCCTACTTTGAGTGAATAAAATATCTTTAAATTATTTCATACACGGTCCATATCCTACATAATTACTACTTTCACACAAGCTTGCTATAATGCTATTTAACTTGGAAGTAATTAATAATTAGTGTGACATCAAATAATTTAGTGCATGAATGCTCTATGCATGCAGACTAACGTACGTAGGAGTACTACTTAAGTCTACGGAGTACTTAATTACCGCAATTACTTAAATCAACACTAGGATTTACAATTCCTTCAATGATAAAATAAGTTTAGCCGCACGTATATGTAACTCGATCGTGTTTTTTTTTAAACTCGCACTCTCATTTATCAATATTTTTTTCATCATTTTCAAAAAACATTAATCAAAATTGTGAATTTTTGAAGAAAAATGCGAAAGAATCCTGCTAGTTGTCTCGTTATTTCGCATCCCTATATTATTAGGTCAGGCGAGGCATAATTAAATAATTTAATTACGAAGTGGACTTTTTTCCTACTGTAGAATTTGGGGACACATAATGAATTCAGAATTAATATAGATGAGTGGAAAATAGAGACTTAATTGTCATTAAGTTAAATATAGAACAAAATTCGGAAGACTTAGAATTGAGAAATAAGTAAGACAGATTTAATTAAAATGATGAAGTTGAATGAAATTAGAGATGGAAAAAGCAATGAATTGTGTGAAGTGAGAAATGTAAAAGAGTAGTGACCTGATGAATTCCTTTGAGGGGAGTGAGGTTGACTCCAATGTCAGCAATACAGGACATAGTAGTTTTATCAGCAGCGTTAAGATGGCGATACCTGAGGAGACAGTTGTCCATGTCCGCGGCCACAAGCTTGGCCAAAGGGAGGCTCATGATAAATCCGGCGCCGCCGAATCCCTGGCTGAAGGAGTACCAGTAATTGGACAAGATGAACTCCGATTGGCCCCCGAAGTAGTAATACTTGGTGTGGTCATACCCGGACAACATTTGAAGCATGTTATCCACCACGAAAATGGAGTCGTCGTCGCCCATCACCAGCCACCGCAGATTCTCGTGCTCCTCCTCCTCCCTGTACACCTCCATGATCGCGTGGATGATCCGCTGCGCCACCACGTCGCGCTTCTTGAGCACGCGGGTGAGGTCTTCGGAGACTCTGTACGGCGGGGACGCCGCCGACCAGGGGAGGAGGTCGCCGGTGGGGGCCTTGTCCAGGAAGAGGAGGCCGCGGGTGGCGTTGGGCCGCCACCACGATTCGATGTAGGCTTTGCGGTGGTGCCACGCCTTCTCTGACCCCACCAGCCCGAACACCAGGTGGTCCAGCGTTGTTTCAGACGTCGTTGTTTGTTGCGCTTTTAGGGAAGGGGATGATAAGAAGGCGGCGGAGGTGGAGGGGCAGTTTGGGTATTGGTTGGAGAGGGAGACGAAGATAATGTAGAAGATGAGCAAGAGAAGGGCAATGGTTTTGCATGAGACATCCATTTTTGGGGAGGATGACATTTTTCTTTATACATTTTGTCTTCTACGGACTTTATTATATATATAATTCAACAATGCTTCTTCATTTCTTTGTGATGACGTCAACTCCGATTTACTACTTCCTTCGTCAATATTAATGGACAAAGAATATAAATTACTAATACTTAGTAAATATAATTCTCTTTCTTACTCACGGTCATTACACACTTAAAACTTGTCAAATTCAACTCCAATCAAATCTTTCGTAGCTTTATAGAAATCGTTCAACTCCGGGTACAATAAAAAATTTTATATAGAATTTCCACAAATTTTTGCAATTCCATGAATTTTAATATTTTGTTACATTTTCTGAAATTTGGACCACTTTTGCAAATCACTCCAAAAATCGAGGCATAAATTATTAAGCCTATAAAAATATGTAAACATGTATGTATCGTTGCATATACTCAACGGAAACGAGTTTACGTGAGATTGAGTTAGCTTTATTCACTCTTCAGATTTGGGTAACATGAGATTAACGTAATAAAACTCCAACATTATGCACTATGCAATTTCAGATTTTGTTTTGACACTATATACTATATAGCATGTTTGGTAGGGTTGATAACTCGTCTAGGGATGGAATTCCATGTCTTTTTTTTTCGTGGAATTCCATCCCTAGATGAGTTATCTCCCCTACCAAACATGCGCTATGTATATATTGGATTGGAGTGTGTAACATTCAAAGATTATTGATACTTCATGCTGCCATGTGCCATTCTCATTCCGTTTCACAAAAAATATCTCATTTTAGCTATCTGAAATATATTTACGATTTAAAACTTTATTTATATAGATAAAAGTTTCTCAATTCACTTTCTCTTTATATTCTATATATTTTAAAACTCGAATAGATAAAAATATATTCTAAATCATGGATAAAGGAATATATTTTAGGGCGACCTCAAGATCAAAAATCAAGATCGCAATATATGAGTATGCTAATGCCAACTAGGCCTAATAACCTTTATATAATCAATTCATTATTTTCGTATCCTTTTTGGAGTAATATTTAATGAATAGAGTGAAAGGAATGGAAGGATCTTTAGAATATTAATAAGAAAAATATTATTCCAACATTTTATAATAGTGAAAAATATTGTATCCACGTCGTCGAAGTTGTGGAGGAATAGTAAAGGGGGAATAAAATAATTTGAATAATATAATTATTAACGAGTTTAAGTATCCAATCCGAACCCAACCTTAACCTTTATCGTGTCCTTATCGAATATACCTTACCGAAGATGTAACATTAATTCACTACTTTGATGCGAACTTTGTATGCAATTAAACATTGCTGTCATTGTACTGAATTGATAAAATATAGTCAAATGCGTTGACTATTCCAATATTTAAATTTTTTTTGATAAAAAGTCTAGCAATATTAATTTGTTTTTGATAAAACGCGGCTGTTAGATACTTGGATTCACCAATCTAATCAGGGCTACTAATTACATTGTTGTTATATTTAATTAATTTACAATTTTAAGTTTAAATGAGTACTTGGAGTAAAATTTTGTCTTTTCATAACAACAAAGCATGGAATATATTTTTTCAGATTTTAATTCGTTTATTAATTGCCACTTTTTCAAAGGTAACTGTATTAATTAGAAGTCAATAAATGCTTAGGAGAAGTAGAGGTCAATTATGAAAAAATAACTTCAATTAGATGCCCACATGAACGTATTAAAAGGTGTCGTAAATACAATCTAGGGCTGGTGAATCGACCATTAGATGAAGGACAGATTGATATGAGACTGTTAGTTACTTGTCATAAGTAAGTTTACATCATTAATATCTTAACTATTCATGTAATTCAACAATAAAATTTTGAAATTGCCACTAGACGACGCTAATATTTGATGCGAATAATAAGTAAATATGAATATCTAATACTCCTACTATTCGCTATTAGATATCTCTTTTTCATCCACTTGAATTTTAAGAATTTGTTTAACTTTATAAAAGAAAGTGATACTAGAAAAAGTTTTATATATTGGTTTTATAATAAAATATGTTCAAGGAACGTGAGTCCTCTTGCCAAATATAATATAAGTGAAATGAGACATTTATTGTTAAACGGACAAAAAATGAAAAATAGGAGATTTAATGGTGGACGGAGGGAGTAGTATTATGTTTTTGTGCAGCTTGTTTTATATTCCTCGGTACACAATTAAGTGTTTCAAGTATCCTTTTTCGTCCTTCTACAATTAGGTGTCTCATTTACTTTTTATTACTTTTTGCAATGGATCACACGTTTCACTAATTCATTTAACTCACATTCTATTTTAAAACTAACATATAAAAGTAGGACCTATACTCCATTGGGTTTGGATCCCCTGTTGTGCTAAAAGCCATAGCAGGGGGTGTTGTTTCATACAAGTCATTATTTTATATAAAATAAAATTAATATTTTAATATTATTTTATATAAAATAAAATTAATATTTTAATATTATTTTTTATGAATAAAATATGTGTGTATTTGTGCACAACACCCCTGCTGTGGCTTTTAGCACGACAGGGAATCCATATCCATACTTCATTAACTTTTTCTACCAATTTTTTATTACCATTCTTAAAACTAGTATCAAATCAATTTAGGACACTTAATAGAGGAATGCCATTTACCCAACATTCACGAATTGAGGCATAATTTCATTTTTTTTATTATATCAATAGTATAAATCATTATGTTATAAACAGTTAATCGTGTAACTAGAAATGTCAATCGATTCCCTTATAAGAAAAAGAAATGAAATGTCAATCGCATCAACCCACTTAATACCCGTTGTAGCATTATTGGTTCTATGAATCCAAAAGATTCAGTTTTCGAGTAAATTAGTTGGGCCAATCATGTTAGAAAGTTTGGAATTTTAATAATGTAGAACAATTGTTGGGCTCTATTTAATGGGCCTAATGTTGCTAATCTATTGCATTAAATGGGCTCTTTATAATAATTTGTCTTGGCCCAAGTAATATTTTGTGCACCAACTAAGTAATAATTAGGTTTTATCAACAAAAAGTTCTTGAATTAATTTAGTTCTCACTTAGATAAAATTTCAAAAAATTCAATCTTTTAATCACCCTACCTCCAAGTACCAAACTTTACTTAATTAACGATTCAAAAGTCAAAACAATCAAATTTCCAATAAGGGAAATAGTCATTTAAAACACCAAGTTTGGTCAAAATCTGATCTATTCAACAAAGTATGAAATCCGCTAATTAAATCACGAAGTTTCAATTTTTCTAGTTCATCCCATGAGTCGAATTTTAGGTGGAATCTTTGTTGATGTGGATTGAGATTTAAAACACGAAAAAGATGCGTGTATTATACAAGGAGCTCGATCTTAAAGTTGGATTAAGATTTCAAGTGGATTTCAATGTAAAGATGCAAATATTACACCTAAAAATTGACTCATGGGATAAACTAGAAAAATTGAAACTTCATGATTTAATTAGTAGATTTAAAATTTATGGATAAACTAGATTTTAACAAAACTTGGTGATTTAAATAGCTATTTATCCTTCCAATAATTGGATCAATATAAAATTGTTGGATCTCTTATTATTCCCATAAATACATAAATGCCTAAAATTTGGAATTTAGGGTTACATTTTATGTTTTTATTCTTTCTACTTGTGTCTTATCTATCCCTACCAAAGTCCCAGTCTCCAATTCCATTTGTGCCTAGGGTTTGGTCGAACAATTCTGCCATCTGCATTTGATTTTTCCCAAACTCTTGATCGCAAAAATGGCCTCCTCAACCGCTCAAATTCACGCCCTCGGCGCCGCCGCTCATTTCACAGCCGCGAACTCAACCAAAAATAATCCCAACAGAAGTGTATTTCTCGGCAACAGCAGCTCTATTCCCTTGGGATTGAAGCTGAAGAGTAAGCATAGATGTGGCTGGCGAGGCTCTACTTTCCGCGTGGTGGCGGAGAAGGTTGTGGGGATTGATTTGGGGACCACCAATTCCGCCGTGGCGGCCATGGAGGGAGGGAAGCCTACCATCGTGACCAACGCCGAGGGCCAGCGCACCACTCCTTCTGTGGTTGCTTACACTAAGAATGCCGATAGGTTGGTTGGCCAGATTGCCAAGAGGCAAGCCGTAGTGAACCCCGAGAATACATTCTTCTCTGTCAAGAGATTTATCGGCAGGAAGATGTCGGAGGTTGATGACGAGGCCAAGCAGGTTTCTTATAATCTCGTTAGGGATGAGAACGGCAACGTCAAGCTTGACTGCCCCGCAATCGGCAAACAGTTTGCAGCTGAGGAGATTTCCGCGCAGGTTTATATTTTACCTTTTCTTCCAGTTTGCTTTGAATTTTGTATGATGCATTTCTTTGATCAGTATCGTATTGTAGAATCTTGTTGGCTTGTGGAGTTGTCGTTGCTCTTAGCTCTGTCACTGTAAGTTAAATCACCTTAATTCATTAGTGCTTAGATAAGATACATTCACATTAAGTCTGCATATGTTATCTACCTAGATTTAGTTTGTGTTAATAGAATATAGTTATTCTTGGCTGAGTGTGTTCTGAGTGCTTGACTGTTGCAAAGATGGTACCTTGTACATTTCATCTCATGTAACTTTCCCTTGTTCCTGACAGGTTTTGAGGAAGCTTGTGGATGATGCATCGAAATTTTTGAATGACAAGGTTACTAAAGCCGTAGTTACAGTTCCTGCATACTTTAATGATTCTCAAAGGACTGCCACAAAGGATGCCGGTCGTATTGCTGGCTTAGAGGTTCTCCGCATTATAAATGAACCCACAGCTGCGTCATTGGCCTATGGTTTTGAAAAGAAAAGCAATGAAACTATTCTTGTTTTTGACCTTGGAGGTGGAACTTTTGATGTTTCAGGTACCATGTGCTTCTTTTCTTTCTCTAACTCATTATGGTCGTCATAGTTCTTGATCTTGCTGTAATGTAACTCTGTGTTTCAGTTATGATAAGTGTGTTCTGGAACTCATGTCCTTTTTTTTTTCTTTCCTGAATCCTGCGCTATGTTGTTTCTCAGTCTCAATGCCTCTCTTCTCGGTCTCATACGCTGCTGTTAAAATGTGCATGCTACATGTTTGAGATGATTTCTTTGGCAGATATAAGGAAAGTTTACATTTAAGCTGTCCTGTCTAAAGCAATTTTGAGTCTTGGTGTCGTTGAATCCATCTTAAGTTTTGTTTATGTGTTGCATATGTCAATACTGTCGTGGCATGCACTTTTTCTACCATGTAAGTTTGTTAACCACACAAGTTGATATGATATTAAGATATATGAAGCTTAAAAGGTGTTTTCTCTGGGAAGACTAATAGTAACTGTTTTCTGCTGGCACTGATTTAGTCCTTGAGGTTGGTGATGGAGTGTTTGAGGTGCTTTCTACTTCTGGGGACACTCATCTTGGCGGTGATGACTTTGATAAGGTTTATACTCCTAGCTACTGATTCATTGGATTTGGATCTCTCTCTCACTCACACACGCACACACAGTGAGTAAATGCTGGTTAGTCAATGTTATTTGACATGGTGGTCTTATTTATCCAGAGAGTTGTCGATTGGCTTGCTGCAAGTTTCAAGAATGATGAAGGAATAGATCTACTGAAGGACAAACAAGCTCTTCAGCGTTTGACTGAGACTGCAGAGAAAGCCAAAATGGAACTTTCATCTTTGACTCAAACTAACATTAGGCATGTTTATATCTTTTCCAAATTTTTTTTCAACATTTTGAATATGCACATGCACATGCTCATCTTGTTTCTCTGTTTTTTGCCAGTTTGCCTTTCATTACTGCCACTGCAGATGGCCCTAAACATATTGAAACCACACTTACACGAGCTAAGTTTGAGGAACTATGCTCAGATTTGCTTGACAGGTGACCTTGCTGCATCAGTTCATCAGAACATAAGTGCAAATATTTATTATATACGTCTATTTGCATCATATTGGAGTAATGGTATCCCTTTTCAGACTAAAAACCCCTGTCCAAAATTCATTGAGGGATGCAAAGCTTTCCTTCAGTGATTTAGATGAGGTTATCCTGGTGGGTGGTTCCACGCGTATCCCAGCTGTCCAGGAGCTTGTCAAGAAATTGACTGGAAAAGACCCAAATGTTACTGTCAATCCTGATGAAGTTGTTGCCCTTGGTGCTGCTGTTCAGGTAGTTATATCCCATCTTGGTGACTTGTAATTAACCTTGTCGTTTACCCTCCTTCCCTGCTGACTCTATCTGGTTAGGCTGGTGTTTTATCTGGAGATGTGAGTGATATTGTCCTTCTGGATGTAACACCTCTATCTCTGGGGCTGGAAACACTTGGTGGAGTGATGACAGATTATCCCGCGAAACACTACGTTGCCCACATCAAAATCAGAAATTTTCTCAACAGCTTCTGATGGTCAGACCATTGTTGAAATCAATGTCCTTCAGGGTGAAAGAGAGTTTGTGAGGGACAACAGATCTGTAGGCAGCTTCCGCCTTGATGGAATCCCACCTGCCCCACGTGGTGTTCCCCAAATCGAGGTGAAGTTTGATATTGATGCAAATGGAATCCTCTCAGTTACTGCCATTGATAAGGGAACTGGAAAGAAGCAAGATATCACTATTACTGGCGCTAGTACATTGCCTGGTGATGAGGTGAGTTTTTCTAAGATTGCTTAACTTAACACTCCTATAACATGATTAAGCAACTGTCCTTGCTACTTGTATCAGTTTGTTTTTATCCCGTATATGATTAATTAACATTCTTCGGGATGAACTGAACTCCAGGTGGAGAGAATGGTCAGTGAAGCTGAAAAATTTGCCAAGGAAGACAAGGAGAAGAGAGACGCCATAGATACCAAGAACCAGGCTGATTCGGTGGTTTACCAAACGGAGAAGCAGTTGAACGAACTCGGTGACAAAGTTCCGGCCCCTGTAAAAGAGAAGGTCGAGGCGAAACTTGGAGAACTTAAGGATGCAATCTCCGGAGGTTCGACCCAAACAATGAAGGACGCCATGGCCGCTCTAAATCAGGAAGTCATGCAGATTGGCCAGTCACTGTACAATCAACCAGGTGCAGCAGGACCCGGGGCTGGCCCAACTCCAGGCGGAGGCGCTTCCCCTTCAGAATCTTCAGACAAGGGACCCGAAGGCGATGTCATTGATGCTGATTTCACAGACAGCAAATAAGGGAAGAGATAGCAGTTTTGCAGCTTATCTACATACACGGTCTTCGTTCCTTTATTTGAAAGGAATATATTAGTTGAAAAATGGTAAAAATGTGGTCTATGAAAGTTCAATAATTTGCGTGGCAAAGTGGAATATTTGTGTATGAAATTTGCAGTTATGTGATTCCTCATATCTCATATACAAAAGCCACTACAACTTCCTACTATTGTTTCTTGAAATTTTATTTAAGCAATTATTTCACCGACGATGCACTCCCTGAGTCTGACTTCCGCCATAAGATTGTCCATTCCGATGATGTCGCAACACTCACATCTATCCATGTGATTCCGCCTAGCGGCGGGTGAATATACTTGAATCATGTTGATACCATCTGCAGAATGAGAGGAGCACGGTGGCAGAGGGCGAGGCCACGCCCGACCATATGTGGTGATAACTTCACTGCGCTCAACCGATTTGTCGACCACCTCAAGAAAGAAACTGTGGGGGGCTGCACAAGGGTCTCTCGAGGGGGGCCGCGTATTGAACTTGTATAGAGGGGGTTTTATGTCTGGACGGTTGACCCATGGTTTGAATGTTTCGAGGGGCATCTGCAGGTAGCTGCGCGGGAAGATTGTTTCATATATCTGTGCTGAATAACCCCAAGCAATCGAGATGGTCCAGTTGGTCAGCCTGTGGTGGCATATGGTTTGCTGCAACATCCTGGATTGGTCGGCCGCGGCAGCCGTCATGAGGTGGAGCGTGGACTCGAAACGGTCCCTGGTCGGAAATATTGGATCCACGACGTCGAAGTGGTGGAGGGAGAGTAATGGGGTGAGAGGGTGAGACGACAACAAACCAGATATATCGCCACGAAGATCAATCTGGTGACTCCCCATCTGGGGAGAGAGATTGACTCCGATATCAGCAATACAGTTTTTAGTAGTATTATCAGCAGAATTCAAGAATGCATATCTCTTGATACAGCTGTGAATATCCGCAGCCAAAGCTTTAGCGAGAGGATAACTCAAAATGATCCCAGCTCCACCAAACGCCTGGTTGAAAGAGAACCAATAACTCGACATTATAAACTCCGACTGCCCCCCGAGGTACATATATCTCGTGTGATCGTGCTTAGCCACCACCTCCACGATATTATCCACGTAAAATATCGAGTCGTCGTCTCCCATCACCAACCACCTGACACAAACATAAATTTATTTTGGTAATTAAGGAGGACTATTTATAAAAATAAAATTTTAATACCTGAACTCTTCATCTCCCATCTCCCTCACCACCTCCATGATCCCGTGCACCATCCTCTGTGGCCGGATATTGGACTTGTTCAGTAGCCCGCTGAGGTCGTCCGAGACTCTGTAAGGCGGGAGTGACGCCGACCATTCTCCCGGTGGGGGTTTGTCTAGGAAGAGGGTGCCTCGGGTGGCACCCGGGCGCCACCACGACCCTATGTAGGCGTTGCGGTGCCGCCACGCCTTTTCCGAGCCTAGTATCCCGAAGACCACGTGGCTCAGATTAGTCGGTTCGGAAACTTGGGCCGATTTCAGCTGCGGGTTGAAGAAATCGGAGGCTGAGAAAATGAGGCGTTTGTTTGTGCATGAAATGGTGATTAGGTATAGAGCGAGGCATAGAATCAGCAGCGTGCTGCATTGCCCTCCAATGCTTGACTTCATATTTTGGATACAATTTGAGATTCTGTTTTCACACTATATATTGAATTGGAGTGTATAACATTCAAAGATTATTGATACGCCATGCCATGTGACATTCTCCCTCCATTCAGAATAAAAAATATATATCTCATTTTGCTTTACAATTTTGATATGTCCATGAATTAAAAATTACCTTAAAAATTAAAGATCTGAATATATGAGTATGCTAATGCCAACTAGGCTTAATTCACGTTTATATAATTTATTGTTTACGTATCCTTTTTACTAGTAATATTTAATGAATAGCGTGGAAGGAATGGAAGGATCTTAGAATATTAATACATTCAATGTGTATGATAAGTAAGAAATTCGTCTCTTTTATTTTGAATGAATGGAATCATATTAAGTGAATATAATATATAATCCCATATTTGGGCCATTAATGACCTTCAATGGAGTACATTACATATCTATTCACTAATAATTATTGGGATTGATGAATCCAAAGTCAAGATAAAGGGTTTGTTCAAACTTTAGTTTTGTACTAACACGAAAGAAATGTATGGCTTATAATATTATACCACCATTTTAGAATAGTGAAAATAATGCATGCATCCACATCGTCGAAGTTGTGGAGGGATAGTAAAGGGTAGAGTGGGCGTCATGACACCAGACTCTATAAGATAATAATTAAATAATACTAGTACTAAATAATAGAGAATCAATAATTTGAATAATTACTATTAGTTGGTAACATGTTACAACTTACAAGTATCCATCCGAATCCAACCCTAATCTTTATTGGATGGACATTATAAAACATAAATATAAGATGTGTTGTGTGAATTTATATCATATTCCTTTGGTAATCCATCGTTAAACAGTGATACCGACGAAATATTCGGTCGGTAAATTTACTATTTTTTTAATTTATTCTCGTGTTAGTTTATAGTATCATATTTTCGTGTTACGAATAAGGATATTGCTTTAATAGCACAAACTAGATGTTAAGTAATGCAGAAGCCAAACTACTTTAGGTTAAATGGAAGATACACCAAATATACTATTTTTTGAATTCCAATGCATCAATTAGCATTTTTTTGCTTTGAAAAATTGCAACATGTTGGTGTAGCTTATCTATTCACATTCCATGTTTATCATCGTAATAATTTTTTATTTACTACTTATTTAAGTGATTAATTAATGAGTTAAAAATTTATGTTGCTTCAGTCATTAGCTACTAAAAGGTCAACATAACACGAAGGCGACATATCTGATCGTCTGATCCAATGATTTCGAGCTTCACGGTGAAGTTACTTTTTATCTATGATTGAAATTCAGTCGCAATCTTTTCCATGAACCGAACTTAAATACACAGTATAAGATTATCATCCGAGTATATTGATATTGATATCAAGAGTTTAGATTGTTACAATTCCTAGTATGCTTAAGATTTTTATTATTAATTTTTTTAAAGATTTTTATTAGTAAATTTGCAAAACAATAACTTGTCGTTCTGAGAGGATCTCCAACCATTACACTAAACTCAAACTCATTTTAGTGTAAATGACACACTAAAAATTGCTTTTACTTCAACCACTTACACTAAACTCAAATCCAAAAGAATATTCTCCATTAATTTACTTTTTATACTCCTAGTTTTCAATCATACCTACATATTTTATCTAAATTACACACTAGCTAATGCCATGACACTTTAACAATAACTTAATAAAATTAAATAATATAATAAGATTTACCGGATTATGATTATTGATTAGATTAAGTTTTTATAATTTTAATTATTAGTCTTCGGAGTAATTTTTATTTTATGTATTTAGCTTATGTTTTTCAATTGTAGAATTCCATATTTTGTAGTATCGTTTTAATTATTAATGTTTAACGATTATTTGTTATATTTGATAGCATATTTAGTTTGATATTAGCATTATGTATAATATTAGTTTAAAATAAATAATTCTTAATTTTGAAAAGTAAAACCTACCTATTTATGTAGGTGACTTTTTCCAATTATGTATATGTAGAATTATGAATAATATCATTTGAACTAATGAATAAAAATGTGTATATATTTATATTAATATGGGTCAGCCCACTAATTAAATTAGGTTAACTAATAAGTAGAATCTTCTTCTCCGCCTCTGCGCTTCTGTAAGTTTTTCACTGTTGGCAGAAGGCACGGCTTCTCTCTTTGCTAGCCTTCCTCTCTTGAGGCGTGTTCGATCTGAAAGTGGCCGTGTTCGTGTTCCTTCTACCCATTTATATATGGCCCGAATCTCTAATCTTCCGCAGGTTTTAATTTTTTTAATTTCTTTCTCCAACTTGCATGTTTGTATTTGTTTAAATAAATACTCTGATCAATTATTTGTAGAGAGCCGAGTGCCAGACAGCGTCTCCTTTCTTTTTTCAAACGCAAAGACATAAAACTTTTGAAAAAGCTACCAGGTATTTCTGAATACTATTAATTAGATTGTACTTGTATTATCATCTCTAAATAATTTGATTAATTTTGATGTTTGTATTTTGATGCATCTAGATAAGTTTGGGATAGGAGACGATGGTCTACCTGAGAGACAAAATGTACTACACCATTGTTTTGGAAAGAAAACATCTGCCCTAAGCCTAAGCCCGAGCCTGAGCCTGAGCCTGAGCCTGAGCCTAATCTTATTGTCATGTTTAAAGATACTCGTGATAGACGTGCATTTTTTGTTGCATTTTCCTCTAGAGATAGATGGCACCATCTCACCCAAATATTACTTATATCTTCCCTCTATTCTAGCAAAAGATTATCATTTCACTTGGTGTATCTGTAATGGTCTACTTCATCTTAGTGATGGCAAGTTGGGTCAGGCTCTTTGGAACCCGGCAACAAATGAGTATAAGATCCTCTGTGGAACCTCACCTTGAATGTTTTATTGAAAGGTATGAAATGGTGTTTGACCATAGATCCCAAGATTACAAACTGCTGCAATTTGTAAAAACTGGTGGTCAAGGTGATAGACTTAACGCAAGTTGTCAGATTCACTTGTACTTACTCAAAACTAATTCCTGGAAGTGAATACCATTACCTTCCACTGGTGAGTTTGAGTTTGATATTATCGATGGAGGAAGGGCTTCTGCTTGCATAAATGGGGTTTGTTATTGTTTAGCATATCCAAAAGTGGCTCCTTGGTCCAATGTTATCCTTGCTTTCGACTTTACTACTGAAACTTTTTCCACTCTACCCGCACCTGAATCTGGCTTGGACCCTTTATTAGACTATAAAGGGTTGTTATGTACTTATAAACTCTGGGAGGATGAAGACGCTCATTCAGTTCCTAGTATTCGTGACTATGAATTTTGGATCATGAGGGATGGATCATGGACAAGAGAATCTATTTTCCATACATTGTGGAGCTGTTTCAACTTTCGCAGGATGGTAATTTAGTGCATTTTTGAAGCAGCATGCCAAAGGAGATTGTTGTGTTTAATCGTACCACTAGAAAGTTGAAGTAAGTCTCTTGACGTCTATTGCCCTAGTTATATGTTTCCGTTTGTTGAGAGCTTTGTTCAACTCAATGGAGTTGCATGTATCGACTTGGTAAGTAAAATTCCTTTTGATTCTCAATTTCTTATGAGTAATGTGGAGTAGTATATTATACTATGATTCAATTTCAGCTTGATGAGAAGCATACATGGATTGACAACCTTAGCTTACTCGAAAGGGAGTTGTGACGGAAGCGGACAAGAGAGCAAGCAATGGGAGGATACGCTGCCGGACTCGGCTTTGTAATTCGGTTTTCTGCAATGGGGAAATGTTTATGCACTGCGATTCTTGAAATCAACAATAAGTATGATTTAATGAATTGATGCATATAACATTTGATATGATATAAAACTCCCCTTGAACTTAAGCTAATCAACAATACAGATAAACAAGTAATCTTTTAATACCAACACTTGCGTTCTCGCATTTGGTATTATAGTGGACGAATATATATAGCTTGTTTTCCACCGCAAACGTGATCTGGTTGGAGATGGTATATATGAACAAGCTTAACGCTTCTTAAAATAGGTCCTTTGTTAATACATTCATAAAAAATTAAAACTAATTACAATACGGGCTCTAGTATGTTTAAATTTGGCCTCGTTGTGTTCTAGATTTTTCTTATCCAAAATTTCTAACTCTTTTGTGTTTTCATGCCGGGCACAGTACTCTTAACAGATTAGATTAATACTATTTGATTTTGATATCTAAACAATTAACAACTCTATCCAACATAAAGGGCAACTCGAGTAATTTCATATACTAAATCTCACAAAGAGACACTACAACATCCTACATATATATATATCCCATAAAATTTGATTTAAGCAATTATTTCATCCAACATGCATTCCCTGAGCCTGACTTCCGCCATATGATTGTCAGGGGTTTTATGTCTGGACGGTTGATCCATGGCCTGAATGTTTGGAGGGGCATCTGCAATCGAGACCGTCCAGTTGCTTTGCCTGTGGTGGCATATGATTTGCTGCAACATTCTCGACTGGTGCAAGCCTCATCAGATGACGGAAATATTGGGTCCATGTGGTGGAGGGAAAGTGGGTGAGATGATAGCAAACCCGATATCCGCAATACAGTTTTTAGTTGTGTTATCAGAAGAAAACAAGTATGCATATCTCTTCAGACAACCATCCATATCCTCAGCCAATGCTTTGGCAAAAGGATAACTCATGATGATCCCAGCTCCACCAAATGAGAATCAATAACCAGACATTAGAAACTCCGACTGAGAATCAATATCTGCGCCAACACCTCCACTATATTATCCACGTAAAAATATGGTATCGTCGTCTCCCATCACCACCCATCCTCTGTGCCCTGAGGTCGTCCGAGACTCTGTAAGGTGGGAGAGTGGGTGTACCACGCACGCCTCCGATGGGAGTTTGTCCAGGAACAGAGCGCCACCATGATTCTGCGGTGGCGCCACGCCTTTTCGGACCCCAGTATCCCGAAGAGCAGGTGGCTCAGATTAGTAGGAGGTGGAATTAAATTTAATGACTCGGATTTCAGCAAACCGGAAGCTGGGAAAATTAGCTGTTTATTTATGCATGAAATGGAGATTAGATACATAGTATCAGCAGCACTACAATTCTTGATTTCATATTTCATCAAATTTTGCAGCCTTGCAATTTCCAAATTTCGTTGTGATACAACTATATGTTGGATTGGATTGGATTGGAGTGTGTGTAACATTCAATGATTATTAAGCCATGTGACATATTGTAAAGGTAAAGTACTCCATAAAATATTGTAACAATATTTATGGAGTAATAGTTAAACTTTGTAGCACACAAAAAATTACTACATATGACACTGGATCCCATACAGAAAACTGGCCTTATTAAATATTCAATCAACGTTGAAGTGATTTACATCAATTTCATTAAAAAATAAATTAATTAGTAAAATAATTACAGTTGATTAGAATTGACCAATTAAAACAGAGCGGTGTCTTCATCTTGGAACATAGTGATGCATGAGTCAAAACTACATTAGGTAAATTGGAAGATAGTCTAATTAAATTAGATACTATACTACTTTTCCACTTCCAGTGCACTAATTATGGGTGTGCATGCTACTAAAAAGTTGCAACTTATTCTTTCCCTTCTTTATTCCTATTTATTACTTCTCCGTCTCAAGATAGTTGAAACATTTCTTTTGAGCACATAAATTAAAAAATTGATATATTAAAAGTTAGAGTGAAGAGAATAAAGTAAGAGAGGAAAAAAAGTTTTTGCTAAAAAGAATAAATAAATAAACTATCTTAGAAAAATCCAAAATGATATACAATTCAACTAGCCTGAGAAAAATAATTGTGATCCACACATTGCCAATATCTACCAATTCTTCCTTATATTTGATGGGGTGTAAATAAAATAATATGGTACTCCCTTCGTCCCACTAAAGATGATCCACTTTCATTTTTGGTTTGTCCCAATCAAGATGACTCATTACTAAAAATTGAAACACTTTTATTTCTACTTTATTTCCTTTCTCTTATTTACTCTCTCCACTTAACACACAAAATAAAGTTGCAGCCGCTCAAGGAAATGGTCATCTTCCTTGGGACGGAGGGGGTAATAATTCTACTCTACTAATTCAAACTAGTTTCAAAACAAAAGCAAGCAAATCCAGAGCATAAACATGGTAATAATTCTACTCTACTATTGAGTGTTAGCAATAGAAAATTGATCCTCTAGCTATTTATAGAGAAAAACCACTATGCCTCGATATAAATTATTGTTGAACCCAGACCCTCACCGTCTTGTCCGCATAAATACACTGAGTTATTCTTTATTTCGATCCAGCCTAATATTATCTGAATTTCTCGGGCCTTCAAAACTAGATGGGCCGACCCTTTTTCACGAAATAAGTACTTACAATGGGCTATTTGTTTTCAATATAAATGGTGAATTAAATTATATCTATTTTTTATTGTATCGTACCGAACTTCGGTACACTATACCATTATACCATACAGTTTCGTGTAACTTTATACCGAAAAATATGTAAATGATTTATAAATTATTAATGGATATATTTATCGTTTTTATCCAAAATATTAAATTTTATTATTATTTAATCGGTATATACGATACATATTGTTAATTCGATATGTATTAAGTCCGATACATATTTTAGACTATCGATATACGTGTAATATTCGTTTTACCAGTAATATTTTCAGTAATATTCGTTATATTTGGTAATATACACCGGTAAATTCGTTATATTCGTTAAATTTTTCGGTAATATATACTGGTAATATTTGTATATATCGGTAATATTCGTTATACCGGTAATATTTTTTGTATACCGTGGTATAAAAAAATTCATACCGTTACCATATTAAAAACTTTTGGTACCGCATCGTACCGTACTGAAAATTATGATATACTGAAAATTCGATAATTTTCAGTATTTTTCGGTAAGATACCATCAATATACCGTTTTTTCGGTATTTATGCTCATCCCTAGTTAAGAGTGCCTAGCTTCCAAATAACCCACTCAATTCTTCATTCTCCTTTGACCACGGCCAACCTTCTCTATAAGTTTCATTCCTCAATCTATATAAAAAAAATAAACTATCTACCTTATTCATCTTCGCATGTATTACAGTACTAGTATATACTTGATGTACAGATGGCAGAAGTATTGGTTTAGTAAGGTCTTTCGTCACCCCTGAAAATATACGGGTATGATTAGTTTACGCCACTTCAAAATCGATATGTTTTAAGAATCGGGGCCTTATTTCCCGTAAAATATTGAACCCAAGATTTTGGTTATACACAACATTTATCTAGGGCTCCAAATATCTTCCATATTTGAAATTGTTGCTCATATGAACATTGTTCCCGAACATATTCAAATTAGTCAATGTAGAACGTGTATAATCCCCCAAATCCTTACATCCCGTTGGAATGTTGAAATCTGAATTAAAAATATTTAGAACAATTACTAATATTTACCATGAGGTAACGCGTGTCGGAGCAAAATCTCATGATAGAGGTAACAATGTGTCATCATGTGCTCCATATACTCATGTCTCTACCATTCACGCTCAATAAAATCTTTCGCCGCTACAAAGCTTATATAAATTTAGCCAGTACTAAATAATATCTTTGTACGTCACGAATATCACCTCGAGCTCTTTGTGTTGTAGAAGGATTTCATAGTCAACACACATTTTGCAATCTTCATAAGCAACACCATTTATCTTACCTTTCAGGAACCAAATGCCATGTGTATGAAACTTTTCGAAATTAAAGTGCTCTTGAAGTCTTATTGTTATGTTCAACGCTAAAGGCCAATGTAACAAGAGTTGAATTTATTCAAGTGTACTGTGGCTCTAGAATAAATTTTAGCTGAATAGATTTTGTTTGAGCGAGAGATTCACATTTGCACAAGCCATTCATTTCCCTAAATTAAATAAGTAACAAGAAAATGCGAGACACAAAAATAAGTAGACAAAAAAATAGAAGAAAAAACTTTTAAAAAGAGCATGTCAAATGAGCCGATTAATGGTTACCACATATAGACAATAAAAGCAAAATATCAGAAAACCCACTGCACACATACGTAACCCTAAATGGCAAATAAAGAGATCACCACCACTACCTCCTCCACCTCAACTACCCCTGCCATGGCCTCTACTGCCGCTACACCTCTACCTCCACCTCCACACCCATTCCCCATTTCAACATTCATGAAAATAATGACATAAAAAAAAATTGTTCTTCAAAAATCAGGAATACACATAGATTCACACATAAAAAACCAATCTAAAACTTAAAGATGAATAAAAAAACATGAAAAATCTTACGAGAAAGAAAAAGTGAAGCTCTACCGTGAAGCTCAAGCTTTGAAAATGGGATTTTAGGATGGTTGGCCTACTATGTCTAAAACCATAGCTCAAGCTTCATGTTGGTTGTGTTTCATTTATGAAACTACTTGGTCATATATTTTACTTTACTTTGTCAATAGATGGAGGCGCATTGAGTCTTTGTCTAACTGCATGAGGTGAAACCCTGGTTTGATTCCAATCCTGTTTGTAGATATACCTTTTATTTCTATGAAAATAAATGTAACGTGGCTAAATCATTTAACAATTGACCCTCTAATTAGTTGAGGTGAGAATGTGATAACAAATGGAATGGTCACTCCTGTGTTCACATTTTTGTTATTTGGAATCATCACTCCCAATGGGATCCCCATTCCTATTGGGGTGGAAATGTGTATGATCATTCCCATTGAGCTAACATAGCTAATTATTACCATGGAGTATATTTTTTGACATGCAATTATGTTATCTACTACTCCCCTATATTTTTTTATGGATAAAGTATTTTAGAAAAAAAATCGAATTGTTCATTATTATTATTGGTAGTTAATTTGGAAAAGTTACAACAATATTCAAGCTCATGTATGCATTCAAAGTTGGTGCAAAATCAGAATAACCAAAAGTTTGTATGCTAAGGCGCCAAAAACTCTTGTTTAAATAAATTGCATAAGTATAACGACGTGGTTTTGATGAAGTGGTTTCATGTTAGATTTAGTTTTGACCGACATTAAATTTGTTGAAAAATTACAATAATGTTAGGTTGTGTACAACCTTCAAATAATTTCGTGTATGTAGGTGCCGATAATCGTTTACTTTCATTTAATGGTAATGTTGCATATCATTGTCATATTAGTATGCATGTGGTGATGACTCTCTTGCAACTTGTTATTTACAGCTCAGATGCTTTACTTTATATACTGATCTTTGCTCGGTTGGGGACATGTACGCACATACATATAGGTGCATTTATGTATGTATCTAAATGAAGGAGACAACCAACACTTCATTTTGTTCTTTTACTCTAAGTTTCTGAGCTCGTAGATAATGTAGATTAATTAACTATGTATGGGCTAATGGAAGACTGTTAAGGGCTTCCTTCCCTTAACTAGCAAACAGATAACAATCTGTCGATTAATCGGGCGCCCAAGAACTTAGGTCGGCGGTGATCTCCGGCGATAGAGCTGAGCACGAGATTCGATCTCGTCGGCAACGATGAATAATTAGGATTTCTTGATACACCACAAGTGGGCAAACGATAATGATTTCATTAATTGATTGAATAATATCATAACATTTTATCCTATTTATAATACTAGAATACTAGCTTATGGAACAAGAAAACAATATATGAAAAAGATATGGTGAATCCCTAATATATCTAAACTAAAGAAGGCTCATATCAACTCCCCCATGGTTAAAATCCGCCTTATCCTCAAGGTGGAAACCACGAAGCAACGACGAGAGTTGAAAGCAAAAGCTTTGGCGAGACGTCTCCTCCTGGATCAAACACACACCAAAGAGTTGAGCATCTCCCTTCATCATTTCCATCCAAAATCACCGGTAGAAAACCGTGTTGGATATAAGATATGGCGGACACCCCCGCCACATTGTTGTCGTGACAATTCAACGCTAAAATGAAAAGCTTTGCCACACATCCATGAATGCTCAAACACGGCGTGTCATTTCCCGTAGGAATCAACCTTGCATCCGCGTCGAGTGACGGTAATCGAGGATTCATACTTGTAACATCAGTAACATTCAAATCCACATAGACACAAGCAATTACGGGTAAACCAGTGTAAGAATCATCTCATTTCTTACCCAATTCTTTAGACTTTAATCTCAGCTCATCTTCAAACAAGCTTCTCCTCATGTCCATTTCTACGTTAAGGTCGGGTTTTGTTGTCACAATTGTAACCTTGTTGTACTCAACTATAATATTCACAATCTCCATTTGCTCTTCTCCTTCTTATATATTCGTTTCCCACTCTTTCTTCGTGGAGCTCGGGATAGCAGCTTGTGGACGCAGATTAGAGGCTGCAAATGGTGCCGTCACGGGCAGCGGGTGCAAGGGCTGGAAAGGTCCCAGAGCGACGTAGGGTAGCAGCTCCAAAGGCGGTGGATGACTCGTCTGCTGTGGCTGGGGATCTGATCAGGGCAGCGGTGGCGGAGGTTGGTAGTTTTGGTGGGGCTGCTTTGCGACTATGGTTGCTGTTTGGGGCAGATTCGAAGATAGGACAGCAGTTGCAGCAGACGGTGGCGCTATTGAATGGCAGTTGCTTGTCATGCTTGAGCGTTGTGGTGATTGGAAATCCGACCTGCAATTGGTATACTCGATGGTGTGGTGTCGCGGTGGAGCTGATGAGACGTTGGGGGGTAAACCCGACGTCACAAAAGAAACCATGATATTTCTCGATGGAGGATATTCTATCTTCCGGAGCGACGGAGAAATATCTTACCGATCAAGACCAGGCTGCGGCGACGATCGGAATTTGCTCACTCGGCGATTTGTGGTATCGACGCGAGCATCCATCATGTCCAACGCCTCTGGTAAACGATCTAACTTTGCGTGAATTGGGTCCTTCGCTATGGTGGCTGGACCAGCTGGTAGGAACGGAACGGTTGCGCAGGCTGAGGAAGGTCGTATCGACAATGATAGTTGACGTAGTCATATGACATGATGGTGGTCCAACTTCGACGCGGCGCGCGGGAATCCTTTTCATCAGGCGTTGCAGAAGTAGAGTTGTCCTCGGCAACCAAAGCAGTTGTTGTGCGCGGAATGTTTTCCGTCAGGCAGCGGTGTAGCTTCGGTTCGAGATGTTGGGAGGGTGAGTTCTCAATGAAAGCACCAGTTGTTAAGGGCCTCATTCCCTTAACTAGCAAACAGATAACAATCCGTCGATTAATCCGGCATCCAAGAACTTGGGTCGGCGGTGATCTCCGGCGATAGAGCTGAGCTCGAGATTCGATCTCGTCGACAGCGATGAATGATTATGATTTCTTGATACACCACAAGTGGGCAAACGATAATGATTTCATTAATTGATTGAATAATATCATAACACTCTATCCTATTTATAATACTAGCTTATGAAACAAGAAAATAATATATGAGAAAGATATGATGAATCCCTAATATATCTAAACTAAAGAAGGCTCGTATCAAAGACTTAGTAACTGAATTAAAAAGTACTAAAGGAATTTCATGTTTGGAATTATGTTGATTAACCCCACATATTATGTCTTGTGGAGTTGTGCTTGTTTGTGTTAGCCTTATTGATGAGATTAGGTGCTTTTATATGCAAAATTGGAAAAGTTTTCACTAAATGTCTTACTCAGATCATTGTTATTATTAGAAATAATTGCAATTTTAAATAAGTTTGGATCTTGTAGAAAATTATACCAAATCTTTATAGATGGAAATGCGATATTACTCACAAAAAAACAAATAAATTTGTGTTTGACAACTAAGAAATTTATAATCTGCATATTATATATATAAAAGAGAGGGAAGTGTTACATGCATTAAAAACTAAATAATGTTAATAAGAAAGTGGGAGCTAGGTTGAGTGAAGTGGGGAGTTGAGACCCTCTTGAGAAGACAATGAATGCCTCTTGGGAGAAGAAGGGAAAGGCAGCGGTCTCCGAAAGGAAGGCCGGCGCCTGAGATGGTGAAGAGTTCTCTTTGTATAGTAAGTATGAAACACAGGCATCGCTCCCTCCTTCAACTTGAGTATTATGAAGAACAACAATCTGTAGGCTACCAAAATGACTGCAACGGCACCCAAATCCCACCATTTTGAGTGTTGTAGAGATATTCCTAGCAATGAGCTTAGAACATATTCCCCCTTTAGCTTCGGTTGCCCCTCAACTGGACCCTCGAACTCCATCCCGATCATGTCGTTTTTATAGGCCCCCTGTTGGCAATGTGAATACAGATGGTAAATGAACAAATAAAATATAGTAGTAACAAATATCGCATATCAGTGTACAAAGAAAATTGAATTCACTGATATGATATGTTAGTCCTCCTATTATCAATTCCATAGACTTCTATTATGGCAGTATTAAAGTGGGTCGCCTACTAGGCTAAAAAAGTTTTTAACTTATCCAATACTAGTATATATGGACCGAAACTCAAAGTTATATTTGGGTTTCAAATTTGATCAAGTTCGATACAGGGTTGATCCAATACAATTAGGAAAACAATCAACCTCTTCGGATAACACATCGAACGAGCTAAAAACACTAGATAAGTCTATGTGCTACTTGTCTTATTCATAATTGATTGTATTGAGATGGAACTTCATAAATTTCAATCAAATACTAATAGAATTTGTGAGAATTTAAGGTTATGCATGATGATTCTTACTTGTAGGCCCCAAGCCATGTAGTTGATGTAAGAGATGGGATATTTCCAAAATATCAAAGGAAGATCAGGAAGCAGTCGGAAAAAACCAGCTGTAGCCATCATGATGCCCTAAAACAAAACATTTGTGTTAAAACTAGGTTGGTGTATGAGGGAGCATATGCATATATACATACTCACAATGAAACCTGCGCCGACAACGACTCCCATCAGGAAATTGGGGACGAGGGCGGCGACCACCATCATGCAGCTCTCAACGACGGAGATGGAGAGAAGAAGGTCGATGAAAGCGTACATGAAGTGGGAGAAGCCAGGGTGATACTTCACCATCAAGTATATAATACACACAGAACTGAATGACATCACAATCAAGAAAGGAAACGAAGAGATGAAGTTAGATAGTATGTACACTCCTACACCATAATGTCCGTTGAGCCTTTCTTTGTTGAATACCTAACAAAAAAACAAGAATTATAATCCTATATGAATGGGCAAGTGAACTGTTGTCAAATGAAGACAAACAAATATCTGAAATCACTCTTCATGGATTAGGTACGAGAAGGAGAGACGAACCAAACCAAACCCTACTAAGGTTCCATAAGAGAACCGATATCACTGTATAAGTTTATGAGCTAAGTACATTTCCATTCATTAAGTGTACTTGGTTTGTGAATGAGAAACCAACCAAATTTACTCAGATTTATATAGTGATTTCAGTTTTCTTTCCCATGGACTTAATTATACAGTAATTTTCAATTCTATCCTAACAATTCTATCTTTACATCGACGTGAGATATTTGTTTGTTTTCATTTGCAGACATGAATGCATGGTTTGAAGGAGACAACTAACCTTAATTTCTTCGATGAATGATGGGAAGCCTCCAATGGCCATGAATGTCATAAAACCAGAGACAAAGCCACCACATGCTCCTCTAGCCATAATAGCATGATAACCAGATCCAACATCGTGGAAGACTGAACCCACACAAAGAGACACCATAATATAGATCAGAATTCGAAGCCAGTAATACCCAAAATCTCGAGACATGTTTGTGAACGACCGCTTTATCAAAACCATAAGTTGCTTCCTCCATCTTGCATGGCTCCCTCTACTAATTTCCTCATGCACTAATCCTTGCTGCACCATGTATGTATATATAGCTCAGGCAAACACGCCCTTTAGTCAGATTTGTGATTGAAATACTCACAGTAACAGAGAAGTGTTTGATCTTTGCTCGGACTCTTTCAGCGAGTTTGGAATTTTGGTATTTGTGTTGAAGCTTGGCTCTGATCTCTGCTGTGGTTAAATGCATATCTTGGGTTCCTATTATCCTCTGCGATCCTATATTAACGTAGTCAAAGTCTGCGTTGATACAGCGAAGGTAATGATCGGAAGGGCTCCTCGTCTGCGGACATGGAAATCCCGCTTCAGCAAAGAACTGCAGAAAGAATAATATAGATAAGTGAAGAGAGAAATTAATGTTGTTTAATTGGATATATTCTCAATTATCCTACCTCAAGTGCGGGTGCGGCCTCTCCAAAGTAGACGGTTTGGCCGGAGGAGAGCAGCAAGAGATCATCAAAGAGAGAGAAAACCTCAGTGCTGGGCTGGTGAATGGTGGTGATGATGGTTCTGCGGCGGCGGGCGATGCTTCTGAGAGACTGCGCGACAAAGAAGGCGGAGGCGCTGTCTAGGCCGGTGGTGGGCTCGTCGAGGAAGAGAAGGTGCGGCTGCGTTATGATCTCGAGGGCGATTCTCAGCCGCTTCTTCTCGCCGCCGCTGATCCCTCTCAAATGCCAGTTTCCGATGAGGTGATCAGCGCAGTCCTCCAATCCTAATTCGGCGATGGTGTTTTCGATTAGCTCCGCAGTCTCTTGCTTGGTGGCACTGCTGGGAAGCCTCAGGGAAGCTGAATATGCGATGCTTTCTTTCACTGTTAGAGTCCCTAAAACCACGTCTTCTTGGCTTACATAAGCCTGCATGCATAACATTCAATTCGCCATCTTATTTTACTAATCCCTATATATACACTAATATTATGAATCATAATTTACTTTAAGATTACTACTAACAATAAGATTATGAGAATGCTAATTAGGTTTCTATTAAGCCATGTTAGTACCAAAAATTTGATTGATTACAAAATCATAACATATCAATAATAAAATCGGCATGCAATTTCATTTTATGGTCGATTGTTTTTAGTCTTTCTAATAAAATAAAAGGCCTTATGAAAGGAAAATTAGAGGATTTACCTTTTTCATTCATTAAAAAAAACTTCTACTCACTTGATAAAAATAACAAAAAATAAAAATAGAACACGGTAGCTAGATGTTTCAGGAAAATGAAAAAGGTACAAACGTAACTATACAATCAATTCGATATCAATTAATGAATTAGAAATATTAGTGGCATGCAGCTAGCTAGTGAAAGAGACGAAACGACATTTAAGAAGTTGAGCTGATTTCTGATAATTCAACTACCCATACTTTTAATTCATTGGTTCTGCCTCTCAAATTAGTAATTTTTAATCGCTTCATTTATAGATTTCCCGTATGAGGAATAATATTAATTCTGGCCAAATTTAGTTAATATGGCACTCAAACGACAAATTCAATGCTCCTCTTATACTGTCTCTCTACGTCTCTCATGTATGCATGTGCGGTATTTTCGAAGCATTTTTCAAAAGAAAATCAATTTATCTATAGATATTAAACACATTAATTCTCTACTGCAACACAACCAGACATTATAACTATTTGTCTATTTTTTTTATCAACTTCATTAGTTAATATTTTTAACTAATTGAAATTAATGGCGGTGTGCATTAATAATTAAATGCAGAAATTTATTATTAATTCAGGAAGGCATAACTGCAAACAATTATTTCGTAAAAGTAACAAGCTACAAATTCTAAATTAATAAATTAATTCATGAATTATAGTAAGACTTACAACAATGCCATAGTGAAGAGACTTTTTTATCTTTCCATTGAGAAGAACGTTCCCAGAAGTTACCACGTTTCCTGAAAGTCTTCCTGCAAATCAAATGCATAATAAATTAGCTAGGTTAGATACATATTTATTCAAAATTTAGTGCACACAACTACCACAAACAACATAAGTAAAAAGTAGAGATTTTTTTCAGTAATAGCTGCAGCAGAAGACAAGTGTGTTGTGTCTCTACTTAGTGAATATGGTCAAGCAAAACTGTCACAAAGTCCAAACATATTCATTAATGCGCTACCTATCTATTTTTTTATTCACTTATTCTTTTTCATTACTTTTAAAATTAATGTACTCCAAATATAGAATGTAATTCAGTCATACCCTAAATCAAATCGATGACATTTACTATGGTAGAAAGATGGTTAATAGAAAGCAAATTAAATGCTTCTTTAAATCCATACGAGGTGCCTTCTTACCACATGCATTGCTGTTCAAGAATTTATTATCACTGATTACTTGAGTTTATCTTTTTGCCGGAAATTGGGTATTTTTATGTCGTCTTGCACTTTATGATAATCTCATGCATAATAAGCATTAATTACTTGATTAAAAAAATTTATTCAACTGTAAGAAATTCAAATGATAATCTCTAAAGACTTTCTAATTGAATGCACCTTTAATTTGACACCAAGAAGAATTTATGTCATATTGTTACAATCACATAACTAAAAGTTATGGAGTATTTTTTTATACTTATATTGGGCTAGTATATACACAATAATTGCAATATACTAACATAAAGCTTAATACATGGTTAAATAAAACAAAGGTCGAGGTTCGAGTTACCAAGAGTGAATTAATGCATGTGAACTAATAACATAAAAAAAACAAGTAATCTATGGTGAGGGAGAGAGGGACCTGCAAGAGAATCAAGAAAGGTGGTCTTGCCGGAGCCGGAAGGGCCCATAACGGCCATGATTCTGCCGGGAAGGGCAAAACCGGTTAAGCCATTGAGCAACCTTCTGGTGGGGCCATTGCCGGAGTTGGGGAGGAGGGCCGTCAAGTCCTCCCACGCTAGGAATGCCGCCGCTCCTTCCCCAACCTCCACATCTCTTGCTATTGTTGATGATATTTCTATCTCCATGACCATGTATATATGTTTACATTTACAAGCACAATGTATACACAATCCCTCCTCCTATTTATATTGTGATTTGGATGGATGAATGTGGGAAACAGTTAAATGTAGCAATCAATGGCGTTGCAGAATATATATACCATAATATACCACCAAAATATTATCTTAAAAAATGCCCCACACTATCTGTCCATGCTACTTTTAGCCAACGTTTTTAAAAAAGTAAATAAATAGTTACATTACATGGGATTGTTATAATTTATTCGTGAGTAAAAGGCCTTGGCTCTATCAACAATTAGGCTTATTCGTTACTTGTCTTGGACAAGCCCATTTCATGAGGATGGATAACTTTCTCTATCAATGCAATGTTTCAGTTTTCCAAACTAGGAGTATGCATTTATGTATTTCGTTATGAGGAAAATGCGTACACGCATCTTATCTTAACTATATCTATTTTTGTATAATTGCAAAATTTATAGTTTAGGCATTTCAATCTATTAACACTAAACTCGAGTTAATATTTTCGTTGTGGCAAAAATTATAGTTTAGGCATTTCAATCTATTAACACTAAACTTAAGGAATATGAGGCGATTTCTGTACAAGCCCATCAAGATAATAAAGAAAATAGCTTATAAACTAAAATAAAATCGATTTTTCAGTCTTTATACCCTGATAATAGCATCCGCAGAGGTGAGTGGACACCCGTCCGTCCGTGCCAGCGGCGCGGCACCGCCTGCTCGCCGTTGTGCTCTTGCCGCTGGCGCGGCGCTGCTCGATGCATCGAGCACATCCGTGCCAGCGAGCAGCTGACGTGGCGCGTTCTGATTGACCAATGGCATTTCCGTTGGAAATTCATTTTTTTTAAATCGAAAATAATACCAAAAAATAAAAAATATATATTTTCAGATTCCCAAAAATATGGCCGTTTTTTTTTACCGTTTTTCTGGAATTTTATTTATTTATTTTTATTTTTTTATTCCCAAAATCATCTATAAATACACACATTTATCATCCATTTTTCACATCAAATCATCTCCCATTCATCTCTCATTCGGATTTTTTCATACAACTTATCTACATCTTCCTCTCTCAATGTAATTTTTAATTTTTAGGATTTTAATTATGTACTTTTTAATTTTTAGGATTTTAATTATGTAATTTTTAATTTTTTTATAATTTGTAATAGTATTCCGGATATTTTTAATGCATTTTAATTTTGTGGAAATGTTTTTATTTAAATTGAATAATAGAATGGTGGGACCCTTGAGCTTGTCCTTGCGGAAGAGCACGGATGTGGGTGTTGTGCTCTTGCCTAAGAGCAGGAGTAAAAGTGGGTTCGGGCCCACATCCGTGCTCGTTGGCAAGAGCACGGATGGGGATGCTCTAATTCTGATATGAACTAAGTCAATTTATATCAGATATACTAAACCTACGAATTTGATAATTCGGTATGAACTCGGTCAATTTAAGTTAATTGGGATTAAACCAAACATGTCTGTTGCAAGCTAAGGCTTTGATGAATTCACATCACGCATACCAAACTTGCATGGTTTTGTATGCATATTTTGCATTTATACTATTCAAGTTTAGTAGTCATGATATGAATTTAGTCAATCCATATCATGTTTTAACAAACAAAATTTGTAAAAAAGTTTACTAATGTAATGACTTTAATTCCAAATTTTTTTTGTTATGCATGGTATGAACTAGACTAATTGTTTTAAACACTACAAAAAAAAATTATCTTTTAAGGACACAAAAATTGAGACGCAATTATTAGCGTATGAAATCTTTTAAAAATAATCATAATTTTGGACGCAAAAGAAAGCATTCATAAGTTGAGAACAAATTATCTTAATCTTACTTTTTGAAGACGCTTTTATTTATGTCCTCTAAGTTTAGTTGGAACACCAACAATAAAGACGTTTTATGAAGCATGAGTGGTATAATTAGACACACAAATTAGCATCCTTAATAGCATTAAAAAATGTGCGTTGATTGTTTTTTGTTATAGTGAAAGTTTAAGTTTCAAGTGTGTGCATAATATTCCGACGTCAGTTTTTAATTTTTAAAAAGTGAAGTATGTTTTGACATCTATAATAGGTTAATATTTCAAGGTAGATGATAACAAAATGAATCAAATATAGATTCTTAGAATAAAAAGCAAAGTTTTATAATTAAATTTACTAGTATCGATATGATATATTTGCAATTCATCAAAATTTATGTTATTATTATATGACATATTATGAGAGTTCATGAAAAATATATCTCTTAAAATATTAGATAAGAAATTGTAAAGAGGATCAGCACATATATATAATAAATAAGTTCATTACGGTGTGAGTGAAAAGCGCGCGTATAATTTGTAAATTTGCAAAATTGTGGGTGAAAGGTGATGGTTTGGCGAATTTTTTATGGTAACAAATGCGGGTGAAAAATATAGATCACGGTAACAAATGCGGGTGAAAAATATAGATCACGACACAAGGAATTACGTGGTTCGATTTACTGAGGTAAATCTACGTCCACGGGAAGAAAGGAGGGCAAGATTGTATTGCTTGATCTGGTTTTTAGCTTACAAATACAGACTTGCTATATGATATTTTGTGTCTAGAGCCATTTTCTATCTGATCTAAGTTCTATTTATACATTGAACTAAGATCGTGGCTTGCATCACCACTAACTAGGTCGTGGCTTGCATCACCACTAACTAGGTAGTGGATGTCGTGGAGGTCATGAGATCCTGCATGGGTCCACTATCTCTTTGTTTGGTCCGCTATCCTGCATGAGATCCTGCATGAGTTGACACCACTAAATAGATCGTGTAGTGGAGGTCGTGGAGGTTCTGCATGAGTCCACTATCTCCCAGTTCGGTCGAATACTGAGACCGAACTTCTGAACTATGACCGAGCAGCTTTTGCCGATCTGAGAGTAGAGCTTGATTGGTCGGCTTTTACCGAGCTGTAGGCTGGGGCCGAACTCTTTGGTAATGCCGAACTGATTGGTCGGCTTTTACCGAGCTGTAGGCTGGGGCCGAACTCTTTGGTAATGCCGAACTGATACTCTTCCTTGGGCTTTGGGCTGATGGGCCGTCACTGCTATTGGGCTTGTTTAGTACGTACTCCATCACTACCCCCCCCGAAAAGCGAAGTGAATCACTTCGGCGAAGCGAGTCACTTCGGCGAAGCGAGTCACTTCGGCATTCTGGATAAAGGTACGGGGGAGGCTGACGTCAGGGGACGTGCCTTGCGCGTGACTGCATTAAATGCGACAGTAAAATCCGGCCGTTGAATCCTGAAAAGGTGGGATTCGAAACGGTGCGATGATTTTGAAATCTTCTCCGAATCTGATAAATACGTCCTTTCTTCATCATTTGAACACTTTTGCTATTGCTTCTTCTGCCTTCTCTCTCTTTTGCGCAAAAATTTCCTTCCACTTGAAGAATTTCTTCAGAATTTCTTCAGACTTTCAAAGAGTAAGAACCATGTCTTCTTCTTCTTCTTCTGAGTCAGGTAGCGGTAGGAAAGGGGGTAAGGGGTCTTCTAGCCGGAAAGAATCCGGGGAGAAGACCGTAGAGTATTTTCACAGCATCTTGAGTAAGGATACTGTGATATCCTTACACGAAAAATATTTTTTTCCTGGGGGGAAGGTTGCGATTCCCGACGACCTTCATAGGGCTGACTCGCCGCCGGAGGGTTACGCCACCGTTTATGAAGCCGGCTTGGAATGCGGGCTTCGTTTCCCTCTTCCCCCTGCCTTTGTAGAGCTGCTAGATTTTTTTCAACTCCCTTTAGGTCAGGTGACTCCGAATTCTTGGAGGCACTTATCGGCCTTTGCTGCCGAACTGCGTAGGCTAGATAAGGATCTGTCTCTGAGGGCAATCCTTAATTTTTTCCAGTTTAAGAGGAAGGGATCTTGGTTTTACTTGATCCCTTTACAGCCCTTTAGAGCCTTTTGTAAAACCAAATGGCCGAAATGGCAAAATCGCTTCTTTTTTTATAATAGGACTTCGGCTTCGGACTTTTCCTGGAGAGGGCCGAAGTCCGTTATTCCTCATCCTCGGGTAGAACCGTTGGACGAGCTCGAGGCCGAGCTCAATAAGATTCCCATGATTAGGAAGCAGTACTCGGAGTCTGAGCTCGTCAAGGGCGACTTCGTGTTCGACTCCTCGTCTTCGGACGAAGAGACTGAGGGTGAGGATTTCTTTTTTATGCATTACTGCCTTGACGACGAAAACTAACCTTGTTTTCTTGCTTTTTGGCAGTGAACTTGCTAAACAAGATTAGCCGCAAATCCTCCGAGCTTAAGAAGCCGGAGAAAGAGAAGGCTACTAGCTCGGCGCCTGATGCCGAGAAGAATCCGAAGAGGCAAAAGACCTCTTCTTCGGATCCAAAAAAGCCGGAGTCGACTTCGGCAAAGGGGAAGGGGAAGACCCAGAAGCCCCCAAGAGCGCCAGAGAAAGACGTGGTCTTGGCGCCTCCTTCGGAACATATCTGTGAGCCATTTTTATGGCCCACGGATTTTGCCGAGGTGAATTCTCTTCTTGATTTTCTGGCCTTGCTTTTTTCCTGTATTTTTTTGGTGGCCCCTGTTGACTCTTTCCTTTTTCCATTTTCAGAGGAACGATATGCTCTCCAAGCTCGTCGCCGTTGAACTCTCCAAAGCGTCCAACGATTATGCTGAGATGCAGAGGAAGTTGGCGGCTGCTCGTCACCAGGCCGAACAGGCTAAGGCAGACTTTGAGAAGGCCAGAGCTGCTAGGATCTCGGCCCAGGATGAAGCCCAGTTTGCCAAAAACCAGCTCGTCATCCAGCGAGAGCAGACGAAACGGAGGGATGCTGCCGCCGTGGTTGCCCAAGGGGAGGTTCTCCGTGCTTTCGCGGAGAAACTCTTTCTGAGCAATCAATTTTCGGCCTTTGTCGGTGATCTGCTGAAACTGATGACCGATAATGCCGAGCGGGGCCCGAAGTCGTTCTGCCGCTGTACGGCCGAGAGATAGCAGCTCGTCTCCAGAGTCTGCCGCTCCTTGAGGAGCTTGCTTCGTCCTCGGTCCTGCTTTCTGCTGACCGAGTTCGTAGTTGCCGAGCTGACCGGGACGAGAATATGGAGGCTATCTTTGCCTCCTTAGGGTCAGTTTCACCCGCTCCAATTTTCCACGGAGAGGGTGAGACCGAGCAGCCTGATCAGCAGACCGGAGACAGGCAGGCCGAGCAAGAGGTGCTGCTGATCGGTGATGGGGGCACCGAGCAGGCTGGGAGGAGCAGGGAGGCCGAGGCTGAAGCTGAGGCAGACAAGGAGAAGGAAGCTGAACCTCACCGAGGAGCCGGAGACGAAGCTGGCGGAGTATGATTTCGTATCCCTTCTCTTAGTTTAGTTTCTTCCTTGTTGTAAAATGGCTTTGAAGCCCTCCTTGTGTAAAAATTTTTTTCTTATGAATGAAAAAATTCTTCTTTCTGCACTTGTGTCTTCGTATAGCTTTTCGTACTCTCTTTTACTCCTGTTGTGGTTTACTACCTGCTCAGTAAACTGAAATGCCGAACTGACATAGCTGCTTTGTATTCTTAACTCTTAAGGAGCTGGAGGTACTTCACTGGAAGCGGCTGTACTCTTCCGCTTTAGACGAAGCTGAGAAAAAAGCCATAGCTGACCAGATGAAGAATGACGAACTCTTGGCTTGTTTAGTGAAGCTGGAGGCCGACAATAAGGACTTAGAGTCCGAAAAGAAAGATCTGGAGGCCGAGCTGAACACTGCCGTCGCTGAGAGGACTGCGTATGAGGATTTCATCTGCAGGCGCGGGGGAATGACCATCTCTGAAGTTCAGGAACGAGTTGACGAACTGTGGGAGGAATATCATGTACTCCGGAGGAACAATGCGCTGGAGAGCTCGGCTTGCCAACAAGTCGTGAAATCATTGCGGCGCTGGGCTTCTCGGTACGACATCATTCTTTCCCGGCGTCCCTCAATCGAGAGATTCCTTAGGCATTTCCCGCCAACAGATGGTCACACTCCAGCTCAAACCCCTGATTCACTTGCTCAAAACCCTACTCCAAGTCAGCAACGAACTCAGGAACAGCCGGAAACGTCAAGACGAGAACGGACTCAGGAGCAACCGGAAACGTCAAGACAAGGACGGACTGAAGTTCGTAGAGGAGCTGTGATTATGAGTGAGCAAGATCAACAAATGCTTCGTGAAGAGACTCTTCGCCGCCGAGGTGCTAGAGCTTCCCGGGCTCAGGGAAGAGGCGGTAGGTCGATTAGAGCATCTCGTCGACCTGCTTATTCTTCAGCTGCCGAGAACGCCCGAACTCGGCTTCACGAGGATTTTGTGAATAGATGGCTCAACTTTAGCAACCAGGGACAGTAGAATAGTCCTTTGTAATGGCGTAACGCCTTCTCGTAGGGCAGCAGAATTGTATGCCGAACAAGTTTTAATAAATGAAATCTTCATTTCGCTTCTATCACTGCGTATTTACAGCTCAGCGAAAAAAATTTCATCGTGCTCGTCCTCGGTCTTATGAAGTAAACTTCTTTGACCGGACTCGTCCTCGGTCTTATGAAGTAAGCTTCTTTGACCGGACTCGTCTTTGGTCTTATGAAGTAAACTTCTTTGACCGGACTTGGTCCTCGGTCTTATGAAATAAACTTCTTTGACCGGACTCGTCTTTGGTCTTATGAAGTAAACTTCTTTGACCGGACTCGTCTTTGGTCTTATGAAGTAAATTTCTTTGACCGGACTAAGCTTGTGTCCTAATTTGGCGAGTTTTATCGCGTGGATCGGACTTTCCCTTGTCCTAATTCGGCGAGTTTTATCGCGTGGATCGGACTTTCCCTTGTCCTAATTCGGCGAGTTTTATCGCGTGGATCGGACTTTCCCTTTGTTGCAGTTCGTTTTAGACGGACTGCTTGTTTCTTAAGCTGAATTGTGGTCTTGTATCCTCCTTAGAAGCTTGGACTCACAATCGTTGGCTTATATATGTTCTAAAAAGGGGATCAGGCTTCGAAGAACAAGATACCTCAGTAACATTTGTAAGAGACGACACGCACATAGACAGACAAAACGCACATAGACAAACAAAACGCACATAGACAAACAAAACGCACATAGACAAGCATGAAAAACAAGTAAAAAACAAAGAAAGCACATACCCCTAGGACCGAACTAGACACAAGACTGACTGACCGGACTGTCTCTTACAAATGGAACTTCTTGAGGTTGGAAATGTACCATGTTCGGGGTACTTGTTCTCCTGACGTGTGAGTCAATTTGTAAGACCCTTTGCCGAGGACTTCTGACACCCGATATGGACCTTCCCATGTGGGTTCGAGTTTGCCCAGCTTTTCTGCTCGGCTTACTTCGTTGTTTCTCAAGACGAGATCTCCCACTTGAAATTGCAGCTTTTTCACCCTTTGGTTATAATACCGGGCTACTTGCTCCTTGTACTTGGCTGCTTTTATGCAGGCCAATTCTCTTCTTTCTTCGGCCAGATCTAGTTCGGCTCTTAGTCCGTCATCATTCATTTCTGAGGAGAAATTTAGAGTTCGAGGACTGGGTACGCCGATCTCAACCGGAATCACGGCTTCAGTGCCGTACACCAGACTGTACGGAGTTTCACCGTTGGAGGTTTTGGGTGTAGTTCGGTAGGACCATAGGACTTGAGGGAGATTTTCTACCCATTGTCCTTTGGCTTGTTCTAACCGAGCTTTTAACCCTTTCACCAAGATACGGTTTGTTACCTCCGTTTGTCCGTTTGCTTGTGGGTGGGAGACCGAAGTGAACCGCTGTTGAATATTCAGCTCTTGGCACCAATTCTTGAATGTCTTGTCGGTGAACTGAGTCCCATTATCCGAAATAAGGATGTGGGGTATGCCAAATCGGCACACTATGTTCTTCCAGACGAAATCCAATGCCTTCGAGCTCGTTATCGTAGCTAATGGTTCAGCCTCCACCCACTTCGTGAAGTAATCCACGGCAACGATAAGGAATTTCATTTGCCGAGGAGCTTGTGGTAGTGGTCCTACTATGTCTATGCCCCATTGCATAAAAGGCCAAGGGCTTTGCATAGCACATAGATCGGTCTGCGGCATCCTTGGGATATTTGCATGAATTTGGCACTTCGTACATGTCTTGACGAGCTGCACTGCTTCTTGTACCAAAGTTGGCCAATAATATCCCCATCTCAGAACTTTTTAGCTAAAGCTCTAGCTCCGATGTGGCTACCGCAAGATCCTTCATGAACTTCTCTAAGGATGTAGTCCGTCTCTTCTGGTCCTACACATCGCAATAACGGTTGAAGGTAGGACTTTCTGTATAGGACTCCTTCATGAAGTTCATACCGAAGTGCTCGGCATGTGATTTTCCGAGCTTCTCTCTTATCCTCGGGCAGTTGTCCTTGATCTAGATACTGTAAGATCGGCGTCATCCAGTTCGGCGAGCTGGTTACTGAATGTACCTCAGCTTCATCAATGCTTCGGTGTAGTAATTCCTCCACCTTTGAGCTCGGATATGAGGCCAACTTACTTAAAGTATCTGCTCGGCTGTTTTCCGCTCTGGGAATGCGGATTATCCGAAAATAAGAGAAACTTCGGCTAATGCTTTGCGCTTTGTCCAAGTATTTTTTCATCCTCTCATCTCGGGCTTCACTTGTACCCAGCATGTGATTCACTATGACTTGTGAATCACAATGGATTTTGAGAGATTTGACAAATAGACTTTGCGCTAAGTGAAGTCCGGCAAGGAGGGCTTCGTATTCGGCTTCGTTATTAGTAGTTGGGAATAAGAACCGAAGTGAATAAGTTACCTCGTGTCCGTCGGGAGCGATAAGTAGAATACCAGCTCCACTTCCCGTCTTATTCGAAGCTCCATCTACGAATCCACTCCAGCAGTCCGGCGGTTCTACTTCGGATTCTTGGGGCTGTGTTAGTTCGTCATTGGCAGGATTTTTCTGTTCAGCAATAACAGGGATTGCTTGATCGAACTTTGCCTCTGCAAGAAAATCTGCCAAGGCTTGTCCCTTGATGGCTTTCCGAGGTAGATATTCTATTGAGTGTTCTCCCAACTCTATGGCCCATTTGGCGATTCTGCCTGATGCTTCTGGCTTGGTCAAAACTTGCCGAAGTGGCAGATCGGTTAAGACGCATACCTTGTGAGCATAGAAGTATGGCCGCAGTCTCCTTGCTGCATTTACTAATGCCAGAGCAATTTTTTCCAGAGGTTGATACCTTGTTTCTGGACCTCTTAATGCTCGGCTTGTAAAGTAGATGGGAAGCTGCTTTAGGCCTTCTTCTCGTACAAGCACCGCGCTAATGGTTTGATCTGATGCCGCTAAGTATAAGAATATCACTTCGGCATCTGTTGGAGCAGAGAGAATTGGAAGCTTGGCTAAATAACTTTTGAGCTCGTCAAAAGCCTTTTTCTGCTCGGCTCCCCACTCAAACTTTGGTGCCTTTTTCAATACTTTGAAGAACGGTAGTTGCTTTTCGGCTGCTTGGGAAAGGAATCTATTCAGTGCGGCTAGACATCCAGTTAGTCTTTGCACATCATGTATGGACTTCGGCATCGCCATGTTCTGAACAACTTGAACTTTTGAGGGATTTGCCTTGAGTCCGTCCCTTGAAACCCAACAACCCAGAAACTTTCCCGAATCTACCAAAAATGTACATTTTTGGGGATTGAGTTTGAGGTTGGCTTTTTTGAGCACGTCGAGGGTGGATTTGAGGTTGTCTTCATACTCCGAGGTGCTTCTGCTTTTGACGACTATGTCGTCAACATACACTTCAACCTCTTTTCCGATCAAATGCCGAAAAAGCTTATCTACCATCCTTTGATATGTGGCTCCGGCATTCTTTAAACCGAATGGCATCTTTTTATAAGCAAAGATGCCGAAGTCAGTAATGAAAGCCGTTTTTGAAGCATCATTCTCATCCATTAAAACTTGGTGGTAGCCTTTGTATAAATCAAGAAAACAGAAAATTTCGAAGCCGATCAAAGCTTCTACTTTTTTATCTATGTTCGGAAGGGGATAGCAATCTTTAGGACAGTGCTTGTTTAGATCGGTAAAATCTATGCACATCCGCCATCCTCCTTCTTTTTTCTTGATCATCACAGGATTGGCCACCCAAGAAGGATATTTCACTTCGAATAATACATCCGCTTTCAGTAATTGGCGGACTTCGTCATGGATGACTTGATTTCTTTCTGCCGCAAAGAGTCTTTGCTTCTGTTTTATAGGCCGGACTGAAGGATCAATATTTAACCGATGAGTGATTACCTCAGGGGGCACTCCGGTCATGTCCAACGGAGACCATGCAAAGACATCTTTGTACTCCTTGAGGAGCTGGATGGTCTTTTCCCGGAGTAGAGGCGTTCCCGCGAAACCGATCTTGACCGTTCTGGATGGATCATCTTCGTATAACTGAACGGTCATTGAGTTCGACTCTGGTGTGACTTCGGTCATTTCGCTTGCCTCAGACTCCGGCTGCTGTGATTGCTATGCTTGATGATGCCGATCTGATTGCTCGGCACTTTTAAGCGCAATCTGCAGACACTCTTTTGCTCTCTTTTGATCACCTCGGATGACCGCTATCCCACCTTTAGTGGGAATCTTGATGGTGAGGTGATAAGTAGAGCAAACGGCCCGAACTGCGTTGAGCCAGTCTCTTCCCAAGATGATGTTGTACGGGGACCGAGCTTTTACCACAAAGAACTCGATCATCGTACTGGAGCTTGTAGGCGCTTTTCCCACCGTGATCGGAAGGCTGATAATACCTTCAGGGCGGGTGTCCTCCTGGGCGAAACTTTTCAGAGGAAGTGGAGCCGGACTGAGCCGAGCTGGATCCACTTCTAGTTTATCGAAACATTCTTTAAAAAGAATGCTGACTGACGCTCCGGTATCCACAAACACTCTGTGGATCAGTTTGTTTGCCACTCCGGCTTGGATGACAATAGCGTCTTGATGAGGAGAGATGGCCGGGACGGGATCTGCATCTGAAAATGTAATCACTTCGTCCTGCTTCAGCCTTTTATGCGTTGGCTCCTCTCGATTGAAGCCTCTGCGTTCTGACTTCAGGGACGATTTAGTCTTCCCGGCAGGGAGAGCATCAATAGTCAGGATTACTCCATCATATTGCAGCTCGTCATCGTCTTCAGGGTCCTGTTGCTTTTTCAGATCCTGAGGAGCGCAGTTTGCACCTCTTTGCTTTTTGTTCTTTTTCGGCTGCTTGCTTTGGTATTTTTTTAACGTCCCTGCTTTCACAAGAGCATCAATACCTGCAGCCAAATGTCGGCACTCCTCGGTATCGTGACCGTGGTCTTGATGGAAGGAGCAATATTGATCCTGAGGTCGACGCGCGGCCGATTTCGTCATCCGCTTTGGTTTTTCGAACATATCGGAATGCAGTTCGAAAATTTCCGCTCTCGACTTGTTCAATGGTACGAACTGAGCGGGCGGCTTCTCAGGATTAAGACGTGGCCCCAATCGGTCTTGCACCGGAGCCCTTTGAATCCTTTCAAAAGGAGTTCGGCGAAGATGTCCCTGATCGCCAAAAGGAGTTCGGCGAGGATGTCCCTGATCGCTATGATCGGGCTTCCTCCTGTCTCCTCGGGATGAGCTGTCTAAAGACCGTTTGCGACGGTCTGCCTCATCGGCACGGGAGAACTGGTCCGCAATGTCCCACATCTCTTGAGCTGTTTGCGGACTGCATTCCACGAGCTTTCTGTAGAGAGCTCCGGGCAGGATTCCATTTTGGAATGCCGAAATGACAAGTAGATCATTGAGATCATCTACTTGTAGGCATTCCTTGTGGAATCTCGTCATAAAGTCGCTGATCTTTTCGTCGCGACCTTGACGTATAGAAAGCAGCTGAGCCGAAGTGATTCGGGCTTCCGCTTTCTGAAAGAACCTCCTGTGGAAAGCATCCATTAGATCTCGGTAAGATCTAATGCTGCCTTGGGGGAGGCTATCGAACCACCTTCTTGCGTTCCCGATAAGCAGCTCGGGAAACAGCTTGCACATATGGACCTCATTGAGACTCTGGTTCGCCATGTTATACTGATAGCGTCCCAGGAAGTCATGAGGATTCTCTAACCCGTCATAAGTCATCGACGGAGTTCGGTAGTTCTGTGGCAAGGGAGTTCGGGTGATATCGTCCGAGAACGGAGTCTTCAATGCTCCGTACATGGCGAACCCGACATCTCTTCGGTATGGAGGAGATGGAGTTCTCCTGTGATTCCGGTACCGAGGAGGAACAGGAACATGTCGGGGTTGAGGATTCTTCTTCCTGGAAGACACGGCACTACTGCGGTAGTGACTTTCATGTCTGGATGAGGAGGGAGAATCCACCGTTTTCGTCTCCGGCTTTTGGCCCTTTTGCAGGAAAATTAAGAACTCTTCCTGCTTCTCGGCCAAAAACAACTTGACAGCCTCGTTCAAATCGGGCTGCTGGGAAGACTCGGTGCGATGAGTCTTTGAGCGGCTTGTTCCTTCTCCGTGAGAACTGGAAGTAGATTTCTCCCGAGGCTGTTTTCCAGACCTGCGGGCTGGACTAGCTTCCTCATGGTTACCATGAACGGTATTATGGGTGTTACGTGATCTGGTATGCATTTTTTTTTTGGGGTGGAAAAAGGGTCAAAAATTCGCTTTATCACAAATTTGGTTCTCTGTTTCCCACAGACGGCGCCAGTGATGGTTTGGCGAATTTTTGATGGTAACAAATGCGGGTGAAAAATATAGATCACGGTAACAAATGCGGGTGAAAAATATAGATCACGACACAAGGAATTACGTGGTTCGATTTACTGAGGTAAATCTACGTCCACGGGAAGAAAGGAGGGCAAGATTGTATTGCTTGATCTGGTTTTTAGCTTACAAATACAGACTTGCTATATGATATTTTGTGTCTAGAGCCCTTTTCTATCTGATCTAAGTTCTATTTATACATTGAACTAAGATCGTGGCTTGCATCACCACTAACTAGGTCGTGGCTTGCATCACCACTAACTAGGTAGTGGATGTCGTGGAGGTCATGAGATCCTGCATGGGTCCACTATCTCTTTGTTTGGTCCGCTATCCTGCATGAGATCCTGCATGAGTTGACACCACTAAATAGATCGTGTAGTGGAGGTCGTGGAGGTTCTGCATGAGTCCACTATCTCCCAGTTCGGTCGAATACTGAGACCGAACTTCTGAACTATGACCGAGCAGCTTTTGCCGATCTGAGAGTAGAGCTTGATTGGTCGGCTTTTACCGAGCTGTAGGCTGGGGCCGAACTCTTTGGTAATGCCGAACTGATTGGTCGGCTTTTACCGAGCTGTAGGCTGGGGCCGAACTCTTTGGTAATGCCGAACTGATACTCTTCCTTGGGCTTTGGGCTGATGGGCCGTCACTGCTATTGGGCTTGTTTAGTACGTACTCCATCAAAAGGTTTGATTAAAAGTGCAATGTATGGGTGAAAGCGTATGTTTAAGCAGAAAACAATGTATAAAAGTGGGAAAATGTGGGTGAATTTAAAGTGTGATTTGAAACACATTAACTAAGTGGCAAGTATGGGTGAAAGCATGTGTAGAAGTGGCTAATTGTGAAGGAAAAGCGTGTGTTTAAAGAGAATAAAATTGTGAGTGAAAAGCGTGAATGGTTATAACCCAACGGACCCCCTTAAGCTAGCCTTAACGCATTCTTGCCTGTCTCCCACAGTAATAGCGTGGAATAACTTTTTCCTGTATCATAAAAAGTCCAAAGTCTTAAAATTTAATGGGCTTTTTTCCATAAGTGCTCTGTCTCATTTATTACATTTATCTTTATTTACTTAGGTCTTGGAGTTTTATTGACGAATATATGTTCTTAATAACATAGCATAGTACGGAACTATTAATTATATAGTGTATATTATGGAGTACAAATTATCACACACATAATACGTATTGTTCACAATATAATTTTTTTATGAAAATTATAAATCTCGCAATATATACTTCAAACCCTACTTTTGTTTTATGGTGGTGACATTTGAATATGAACTGTAACAATTGTTATACTCCCCCGTCCCCAAAGAGTATGCACTATTTCTTTTTTCGTCCGTCCCCAAAGAATATGAACTTTCAATTTTGGAAACTATCTTCTCTCTAATGAGGTGGGACTCATTATCCAGTAACAATACTTAAAAAACTTTCTCTATCTATCTCTCTCTTATTTTACCAATAATGCATTAAAACTCGTGTCGAACCCAAAGTTCATACTCTTTGGGGACGGATGGAGTATCTTTTTCCCTGAACCTTAGTTCTTTTTTCCATAAATATTACTCCAGTTGATATGTTACTATAAATTGATTGGGACAAAATTGGCAAGTTGAAAACTCTATATATCTAAAATTGATACAATTGGTCAATGTCAGAAATAAATTTAATGCTAAAATAAAAAAAATAGGAATATAATTAATGAAATCACTGCTTACTTTACGTAACATAACAGTCTAAAAATAATTCGAAATAGAGTATGTATCAAAAACTAAATAGGTGTATTAAATATGAGGCAATGCTCTTGATCAAAACGTAAAACGCAACTGAACATGGGTGGTTTCTTGGCAAGGTTCACCTTGTGGAAAAGCCTTGTACTCATAGGCCTCTTTCTGAATTTGATAGTCAACATTGAAAACCCCCGACTCTTGCTAACGAGATGGGGGCCGTCACTACTGTCATCCATTGCCAGCGACGAGCACCGCACAAATCTCAGCCATATAGCCTTTGGCATGATGGGGTCGGTGAAAACATGGCCCCATAGGCGGGGCTACCTGGAGGCGTGGTGGCGGGTAAATAAAACCCGCGGCTACGTCTTCCTAGACAAGGCCCCGCCCCCGGAGCTCCTCCCGTGGCCGTCCACAGCCCCTCCATACAGGGTGGTGGACGACCTCTCAGGGCTCTTCCGGGTCACGAAGCCCCGGTTCGAGCTGATGCCACGGATGGTGCACGGGATCCTGGAGCTGGTGCGGGAGGAGCGGGAAGGGGTGAGGTGGGTGGTGATGGGAGACGACGACACGGTGGTGTTCTTGGACAACATAGTGGATGTACTGGCGGAGTTGGATCATAACAAGTACTACTATCTGGGGTGGCACTCGGATAGCGTGGTGTCGAACTTGTGGTTCTCGTTCAACCAGGCGTTCGGGGGCGGAGGGATCGTGATGAGCTACCCGTTGGCGAGGGCGCTGGTGGCGGACATGGATGGATGTCTTCTTAGGTATGCGGCCAGCACTTCGGCAGATTTGATCACCATGACTTGCATTGCAGATGTTGGAGTCAACCTCACGCCTCATAAAGGAATTCACCAGGTTAGGCTTCACTTTAAACATTCTATTTCATGTGTCACAAAAATTTACAATCCCTCGATCGGTAATAAATGTTGAACATCCTGTATTTTTGTAGGGAACCGCCAAAAATTAGGTCAATCTAGTATATTCATATAATGGAACCAATTATAAAAAAACTAATTTAGATTAGTAAGTGTTTAAAATAAAAGATTTTAGTATAGCTGTTTTACAAATTGGTGGATGTTTATAAGATTATGAAACTTTAAGTCCGATTTAAAGAGATTATTTCAATTTTGGAGAGCTTATAATTATAAACTATAAGCTAATTAATGTCACTTATTTTGAGGTGTTTAAGAGCTTTACAAGAATTTATAATCTATTTAAAGGTGATTATTATAAGCTTGGCCAAATAATCTTTAAAAAACACAAGCGAAACGTACAAACCGATTTACTTTGTTGGCAAAGAAAAATTAAAATTTGATTAATTGTTGTTTTGACTTTTGAGTGATATGCGGATCAACCAAATCGGGAAGTTCCATTATGACATAAACAATTTGGAATATCACTAAAAGTTGTGCCAGTTTCTTCAAAAGTTGGCAACTTTAATGTGAACATTTACTATCTATTTATTTATTTTTCTTTTCTCCTTCATAGGTTTCATTATTCAATTCATGTGAAATCTAATATTCCTCTCTCTTTTAACTTTTGAAATACATGCATCTTGAACTAAAATAAATTAAAATTAAAATTTAAAGTTTCTAAAGTAGTGTAATTGCATTATAGCAAATTAATATAGGGGTTGTTTGGATGTCATGTTTACTCTTTACCGGAGCATTTTGTTCAATAGTTGTCTTTTCTCAAAAGTTCATTCCTGTGAATGTATCTGTATCTTGACCCGTCTATATAGTGCTAAGATTACACCGATTATTAATTAAATTTTGCAGGTTGATTTACATGGAGACTTCTCAGGTTATCTCTCAGCCCATCCCAAAGTCCATGTGATGACTTTCCATCACTTTGACGCAATGGATCCAATATTCCCCTCCATGGATCGCAACCAATCCACGCGCCACCTCATGAAGGCCGCGGACGTGGACCAGTCCCGGTTGCTTCAGCAGACCATATGCTACCACAAGAAAACCAACTGGTCTGTGTCGATATCATGGGGCTATTCTGCACAAATATACGAGAGAATAATGCCGCGGAGCTACCTGCAAATGCCCATAGAAACGTTCGCGCCATGGGCAAAAGGGCGCGGCCCCCCCTTCTACATGTTCAACACACGTCCAAGGTCCGAGGATCCTTGCGAAAAGCCTCATTTCTTCTTCCTACAATCCGTTTCCAACGCCTCTCGTCAAATCCTTACAACCTATACACGTGCCACCCCTCGGGGCGTGCCGGCTTGCATCTCCGCTGGAAACCACTCTGCTGATTCTATAACTACTATTCAAGTTATTTCGCCGCCAAAAAAGCGTATCCGGGTGAAGTGAATCGGATCATTGATACACAATTTAACCTAAAAACTAACTTTTAATTTCTTCTTCGTTTTGCAGATTGATAGATGTGAATGTTGTGATGTTGTTCGGGTGGACGGTGTGAAAGTAGAAGTCGGACTTAGGGAGTGCAACATAGATGAGATCATAGCTTAATTTTGCACTAAAAGTGATGTCTACTTTAGATGAGGTGCCATGATGCTAAAATTTAAAATCTTTTTTTTGTATTGCATGCATGTGTTATATTATTGTAAACGTTTACGACTTACGAGCATTTACTTTCCAAAAGATAACTAACTTCATATTAAACCAATATCGATGGAGAGTCAAGTGAACACCGAAAATCGATCAAATCTTTGCAAAAAGTTCAACAAAGAATGTAATGAGAAGAGGGTAGAAACGTGTGGATTATGAGTTATTACCATATATTTATAGTAGAAAATAAAAGTCTCTTTTAAAACCTTTCACTTCCTCCATTTATAATAAAAAAAATTGACTTCCTACAATCAAAACCTATAAATATGAGAAAAGGTTAAAAAAACTGAATATTTAATTTTATTGATTGGTGGGTGAGAACTTTATAGGGGACACACATTATTTCTTATACTAAGATAGAACTTAATATTTGTATTTTCTTTTTTCCATTTCGGAGACAATCTGTTTGGAAGTATTAGATTTGGTTTAATCATAAGTTAGGTGCAATTTTGATGCATATTAAAGATAGTATATTTGCTTCTATGATCGATATGTTTATTTTTGAAATTATGAATTGTATAGCTCCGATGTTTCCTCTCACTATTTTTTATAATTAGTGTAGTGAAATATATTCTTTGATATTTTCCCTTAACATGACTTAGATACTTTTTAATGGACATTGATTTATAGTTATACCAAAATAAAAAACTGCAACAAATTGCCATGGTAAAAATTCATGATAGGAAATAAGTAACGGACTAACGGAAAAGAATGATGGACATTTATTTTTTACAACAAATTGAGCGCACATATAATTATTAAAGTATGATGATGAGCATTAAATTCACGAACTCGAAAAAAACATGTATTACCATCACGTATATAGTATATAGTTTTATTTCTAGATATAAAATAGTATTACAACTATTTCAATGACATTAACATTATTACCTTCAAAAGTTTAAAGACATTTACATTATTACCCCCAAAAGATAAAGTTAAAATAACGAATATATTTTCATAATAACATAGCATAGTATATGGTTACTTTTGTAAATTAATGTACTACTATATTATGGAGTATAGGGAGTACAATTTATAGTATTATTTACCAAATTATCACACACATAATAGTTGTCCACGTACAAAATGTCACCATATTATTTATTCATGAAAATTATAAATCTCGCAATACTTCAAACCCTACTTTTGCTTTATATATGGTGACATTTAATTTGAATATGAACTGTAAGAATTGTTAGATTAGTCTTTTATCCATGAACATTAGTACACATATTACTATAAATTGATTGGGATATAATTGGTAATGAATTTGATAAAATCTCAAAAAATAGGAATATAATAACCGCGGACATTGCATTACATAACAGTAAAACCACTCTAAAAATAATTCGGAATAGAGTATGAAAATTAAATAGATGTATTAAATATCAGCCAAACTCTATAATCCAAATTCAAACCAAGAAAATATGGGTGGTTTCTTAGCAAGGTTCAGCTTGTGGAAAAGCTTTGTACTCATAGGCCTTTTTTCTGAATTTGATAGTCAACATTGAAACCCTCTTGTTACCGTCCCAATCCCAAGTGTCGTCATCCACTGCCAGCGACGACCACAACCGCACGAATATGAGGCACATTGCCTTTGGCATGATGGGGTCGGTGCCCTATCGGCGGTGGTATCTGGAGGCGTGGTGGCGGGTAAATAAAACCCGAGGCTACGTCTTCCTAGACAAGGCCCCGCCCCTAGAGCTCCTCCCGTGGCCATCCACAAGCCCTCCGCTCTCTGGGTTCCTCGGGGCGACGACGAACCCCCAGGTGGCCCGGACCTGGAGCTGGTGCGGGAGGAGGGGGACGGGGTGAGGTGGGTGGTGATGGGGGATGACGACACGGCGGTGTTCTTGGACAACATGGTGGATGTGGTGGCGGAGTTGGATCATAACAAGTACTATTATCTGGGGTGGCATTCCGAGAGTGTGGCGTCGAACTCGTGGTTCTCGTTCGACCAAGCGTTCGGGGGAGGAGGGACAGTGTTGATTGTATGGGTTGTTTAGCTGGTGGACTATTATTTGTTGGGCCCAGAATTAACTTGGCCCAGGTAAGTTGGGTTGTTTGCTTGCCCTAGCCCATTCCCGAATTGATATACCCCTACTCCCTCCTTCACCGCCTCACTTCATTCATCACTCTCTGTTTTCTCTCACTTCTCTCTCTCGAGTTCTTTGAGTTTCCCTTGGTTTTCTTATCTGATGATTCTCTGGTTGTTCCACTATTGTTTATCACTGATATTTGTGTGATTAAAAGGTTGTGTGGGTGTGAGAAAAACAACTATTTCAGTTGCTTGGGTTTCAGAGGAGTTAGGGTTTCTTGTTGAGAGGTTTCTGTGGTTGTGAGCTTCGAGAGTGGATAGATCCGGTGTAGTGGAGTGGGTTGGGGTTGTAATCCGTGGTGTGTGAAGAGTTTCACGGTTGGATTCAACGTTGCTCCCTTGGATTGTTGTTTTGGTGAATAGATCTGTACTATTAGCGGGTGGCTGAGCCATAGCTTGTAGATCTATGCGATTCCTTTGTCATCTCTTTTATTACTGCATATTTTGTGTAGATCCGGAAGGATCTTTCATCTTATACTAACTAGGGTTTCTAGTTGTGTAGGGTTCTCGGTGGATCTTGAGGATTCTGGTCCAGAAGTGCAGTGTTTAAGATCATTAGCTTACTTTAACTGTAATAGCTATTGTTCTTGTATTATCAGTCGCGTGGTTGATAGTTTGACTGAGCTATCTTGTAACAAGACCAAAGAGGTCTCGGTAAATAGTGAATCCAAAGCAAGTCTGATCCCTACAGACAGTATGGGTGGCTGCCTTCTTAGGTATGCGGACGGCTATTCCGCGGATTTGAACGCCATGACTTGCATTGCAGATGTTGGAGTCAACCTCACGCCTCATAAAGGAAGGAATTCACCAGGTTGATTTACGTGGAGACTTCTCTGGTTATCTCTCAGCCCATCCATCTCATCACTTTGACGCAATGGATCCAATTTTCCCTTCCATGGATCGCATCCAATCCCGGTTGCTTCAGCAGACCATCTGCTACCACAAGAAAACCAACTGGTCTGTGTCAATATCTTGGGGCTATTCCTCACAAATATAATGCCGCGGAGCTTCTTGCAAATACCCATAGAAACGTTGAAGCCGTGGTGGACGAAAGGGCTCAGCCACCCCTTCTACATGTTCAACACACGCCCAAGGTCCGAGGATCCTTGCGAAAAGCCTCATTTCTTCTTCCTACAATCTGTTCCCAACGCCTCTCGTCACATCCTTACAACCTATATATACACGTGCCACCCCTCGGGGCTTGCCACCTTGCAACCACTCTGCTCATTCTATAACTACTATTCAACTTACTTCGCCGCCATAAAAGCGTATCCAGGTGAATTCGGATCATTCATACACACTTTAACCTATAAACTACTCCTACTACTTTTAATTTCTTCTTCGTTTTGCAGATTGATAGATGTGAATGTTGTGATATTGTTCGGATGGGTCGTGTGAAAGTGGAAGTCGGATTTAGGGAATGCAACATAGATGAGATCATAGCTTAATTTTGCACTAAACTAAGAGAATTTAATGTCAACTTTAGATGAGATGCCATGATGCCAAAAATTTAATATCTTTTTTTAGTATTTGTAAACGTTTACCAGCATTTACTTTTGAGAATTAGCTACATAAATACTCTCCTCCGTCCCAAGATATTAGACTCGTATACCACTTTGGAGTGTCCCAACATATTGAGTCATTTCTATTTATGATAAAATTTTACTTTATTACCAACTCCACTTATATTACTAAACAACACCTCTTAAATTCTTATGTCAAAAGAAATGAGTCTAATATATTGGGACGAGGGGAGTAATAAATAGCATTTCATTCCATAAGTAGAGAAATGAACATATATATTTAGAGATTATGTTTATTTAATCATTAGACCATTAGCAGTGGGGCGCCCTATGACGCGCCACGTCATCAGTTTTATCCCTGTAACCCCCACCTGCAGTGGGGCACCCTAAGGTGCCTCCTATGACGCGTCACGTCATCAGTTTTTTATTTGAATATTTAAATAACTACAAAAATTAGGAAAAAACTTCATTTCATTTATAAAAATTAATACATTACAATACGAATTAAAAAAATACGCAAACTCAGCGACGATGATTACGAGCCCACACTTCTTCAACAATGTCTTTCATGAGCTGACCATGATCTTGTTGGTTGCGCATTGAGGCCTGTCTAGCTAGAACCTCATCGAAGCCCGACGGCAATCCTCTAGCGGGGGGCTCGGTCGCCGTGCTGAACGAGCTAGATGCACCGTCATCATCGTTCCACTCGATGATGCTCCCACCTTCATGCTCGACTATCATGTTGTGCATGATAATGCACTCATACATGACGTCCGAGATGACTTCTTTGAACCAGAAACGAGCCGACCCTTTCACAATTGCCCACCGCGCTTGGAGCACACCAAATGCCCGCTCGACATCCTTTCTCGCCGACTCCTGCTTGTGCGCAAATAAAACCCTCTTCTCACCAATTGGGCAGCTGATCGTCTTCACAAAAACAGGCCACCGTGGGTAGATGCCATCGGCCAAGTAGTACCCCATGTGGTATTGACGTCTGTTGGCAGTGAACTCGATGACAGGCCGTTGCCGTTACATTGCTCGGTGAAGAGGGTGGATGAGTTGAGGACGTTAATGTCGTTGTTCAACCCGGCTACGCCGAAGTAAGCATGCCAGATCCAGAGCCGATGGTCAGCGATGGCTTCGAGGATCATCATCGAGTGGCTGCCCTTGTAACCACTAGTGCATACAGTCGATGCTCCCTAGCATCCCAGGAAAGTCGTGCACCGTCTCGTGCATCTTCATCAGGCCCTGGCAATCAGTGGCAGTCGGCTTGCGCAAATATGTGTCGCCGTACGCCTCCACAACCGCCTACAAAAGCTTTTCATGCACTCGCGGCCTGTTGTTTCACCGACGTGGAGGTATTCGTCGAATATGTCCGTCGTGGTGCCGTAGGCCAACTGACGGATTGCAGCTGTGCACTTTTGCAATGGTGTAAGGCCAGGTTTGTCGATGCCGTCTTCCCGATACGTGAAGTATTCATCACGTGACGACAACGTCCGAACAATGCTGAGAAAAAGGTAACGCGACATTCTAAACCGGCGGCGGAAAACAGTCGGTCCCCACCGTGGTCGATCGATAAAATAGTCTTCAACCAGACGTTGGTGAGCTGCCGCGTGGTCGCGTGAGACATACGTCCGACGTCGAATAGGCCTATGGACCTCCTCGGCCGCCACCGCCGCCTCCGCCTCCTCGCGCTGCATTTCCTCAAAGCATTCCGCCATGGCCTCTTCAACGGCTGCATCTAAGGCTTCAGATGTCGAAGTACTTGACTCCGAGGAACTAGAACTATTGGTGTCGTCGCCGTGGTTCATTTTGGTATGCGAGAGAGGTAGATTCGTGAGAGATGAGCGAAATGAGAGAGACGATATGTTCGTATGAAAAGTGAATGAGAAACGAGGTTTAAATAGAAAAATCAAAAACGCGTGTCATCGTCCTCGACCATCGTCCGCCGATCCCACAGTGGGGCGGACGATGGCGCGGACGATAGGTCATCGTCCGCTCCCGAGGACGATGGACGCCATCGGGCGCCCCATTGTGGGTGCTCTTAAGCGCATCAATTGTATGAATTTGAGCTTCTTTGGAAAAGTGTTGGAAAAAAAACTCAATCGTGCATTTTATTGCTTATAGCTAGAAAAAAAATATTTTTAAGGATAACTCTTATTAAATAATTAAATGTTGGTCCCATAGAAAATTGAAAGTTGGACAAAAAAATAATAGTAATTGAATGAAGTGATGTTAATAAATAAGTAGCTTTATCGTTTTAACAACAAAACATAGATATTTTCCTGAAAAGGAAAAAAGAAAAAAAGAAAAAGAAAGGGAAAGTAAGATCACACCTCTCTGTGTTGAATAGCGTCGCAAACTGCTAGGTCAAGGCGGAACGTAGAGGTATTACACTCTTTTGATTATCTGAACTCATCGGATTGATTTCTGCAACTTGATTGTTTTTGGAATTGCACTTTAATATCTATCGATCTGCCTGATACTTTTATCTTTTGTGTAATGTGTTGGGTGCTTGCAGCTTTCTTTGTTATTTGCCTTGATTGTTGCCTTCGTTTTTTCAATTGAAATCAAATTCTAGATCTGATGGATGTAGATGCAAATCGTGCTGCTTTTTTCATTTTTCCGATGATGAGTTGTCTTGTGATGCTAGTCATAGTAGTTCATGTGTAGTTGAATTCATGAAGTTCTTTTTAAGTTTTGAATTTATTCGATTGATTCGGAAGTTTTAGTTTCACTTTTATGGAGTACTACATTATGAGAATTCTGGTCCTGTTGCTTGGATGATTCTCATGTACAACAAAATATAAGGTACTCTTTTTCTGCTTAATTTTGGCCTCGTCTTGTTTACATATAATGATCGATCTCTGTGTACGCTGCGAAGTATCTTTGTACTCTTGTGTAACTATGAATCTCATAATCATTTGTATATATTTTTTGCTTCACTTGAACTCTTGAAGTGGAAATGAATGCTAAGTGAAGTCAGGCTTTTATGTTTTCTTCGTAGTTTACCCTCTTAATGGCCAGATTCTTTGAACCAAATGCTATCATACTCCAAATTTTAACAGTGGTGCGATATTCTATGTATTGGTGTCTCCAGAATCAGTTTACGCTATTGAACAAATAATGTCTCCATATATTTTGTGAGCACTACTCTGTTGCTTGCTTTTTCATTCTGGCTCTTCTCATAGCTATTTAATATTGTAGTCTGGTGGCTTATTTTCTTATTTTCACAGAAAGAAATGACTATGGATCAGCCACATTACCCCACCACTGCTCAGAAGGTGGCTGGGCAGCTTTTCAAATCTACCCCTACTCAGCGTTCGGGGCATTTGAAGGTTGTCAGCCTCGGCCATCTTTATATCAATCACAATATAAATATGGGAACTACACAAATGCTGCATTGACATATCCTTCTCAAATGAATTACGACCTTTCTGTGGTCAAGTCTGCTATCTCCCCGGTTTTTGCACAAGCCCCTGCAGAGAAAGGATTTGCGGGCTTCGCTATTGATTTTCTCATGGGTGGAGTCTCTGCTGTGGTGTCTAAAACAGCTGCTGCTCCTATTGAGCGTGTGAAACTTTTGATACAAAACCAGGATGAGATGCTTAAGACTGGTAGATTGTCTAAACCATATGGAGGCATCGGTGAATGTTTCTCGAGAACAATCAAAGAAGAAGGATTTGGTTCTTTGTGGAGAGGGAACACTGCTAATGTGATCCGTTACTTCCCTGCCCAGACAAGTTATATCAATTTTATTTTCTGGACACGCCTTTTCACTATGTTTCCTTTCCCCCTAGAGTATAAATGCTCAATAAAATCTTTTGAATTGTTTGCAGGCCTTGAATTTTGCATTCAAGGATTACTTCAAGAGGCTTTTCAACTTTAAGAAAGATAGAGATGGTTACTGGAAATGGTTTGCTGGGAACCTGGCTTCAGGTGGTGCAGCTGGTGCTTCTTCTCTCCTCTTTGTTTACTCTCTGGACTATGCTCGTACTAGATTAGCAAATGACGCCAAGGCAGCAAAGAAGGGTGGAGAGAGGCAGTTCAATGGCTTGATTGATGTCTACAGGAAGACTTTGGCGTCTGATGGCATTGCTGGACTGTATCATGGATTCAACATATCTTGTGTCGGAATCATTGTTTACCGTGGTCTCTACTTTGGAATGTACGATTCTTTGAAGCCAGTTCTTCTCACTGGCACGCTGCAGGTATCTTTAACTCAAAATATATTAATCTTCATCTGCATTTAAATATTTTTGATTGTACTGACATAACTTGCTTTGAAATAATTTCCTGGTTTCAGGATAGTTTCTTTGCTAGCTTTGCCCTGGGTTGGTTGATCACAAACGGTGCTGGTCTTGCATCGTGCCCAATTGATACTGTTCGCAGACGTATGATGATGACATCTGGCGAAGCAGTAAAATACAAAAGCTCGTTGGATGCTTTCTCTCAGATCTTGAAGAATGAGGGTGCCAAATCTCTGTTCAAGGGTGCAGGAGCAAACATTCTGAGAGCCATTGCTGGTGCTGGTGTGCTTGCTGGCTACGATAAGTTGCAGTTACTTGTCCTCGGAAAGAAATATGGCTCCGGTGGGGCTTAAACATGCTTATGATGGTGACGATGATGATGATGGTGGTGATGAGGGCTTGGGTTATTCACCAATTACAAACGGTTTTATACAGTTTTGAATAATTTGCCGATGGGGGTTGTATGCATATCCCCAAAGCCATCTTACCTTTTTTTTATTCAAGATTTGATGTTAGTAAACTTGCATATGATGGCTGACGCAAGTGTCAATGCAGCTGAGTGCCTGAATTAGTTGATTTTGAGGTATGTAGTTTTCTTACTCTACAAATTGCATTTTCGTTCAATGTGCTATTATATTTCATTCTGATGCAGTGATGCTAGTATTGAAATTGAAGTATTTTGAAGAGTAAAGCATAACATAAATAATTCAAGTATCGTTCAAAATAATTAACTTTCCATTAATATATAAAGTACATGAAGAAACATAAAATACATTGAAGATCAAAGAGAGAAATTGGCATGCATGGATCATTTGACTCTTTTTTGGTCCGCAACTCCTTCTTGGCAAGATGCTGAGCATTATGGGTAATAGAAGAGAGTAAAGAACTTATTTTTTAACAATACTTATGATGAAGTGAACAAACAAAGAACTAGGGTTTATTTAATGCAATCTTGATGGTTTGTGGATAAATAATCAGATGGTGTGTATAGGGTGGGGTGATTAGTAGTGATATGGTGGAGGTGGTGATGTGTAAAGATATGCTGGTGGTGGTGGTGACATGTAAACATATAGAGGAGGTGGTGGTGACTTGTATTTGTAAGGTGGGGGTGGGGGTGACTCATACTTATAGGGAGGTGGTGGTGGAGACTTGTACAGGTAAGGTGGAGGTGGTGGTGACTCGTATTTGTAAGGTGGAGGTGGAGGTGATTCGTATTTATAAGGGGGTGGTGGTGGAGATTTGTAGATATATGGAGGGGGTGGTGGTGATTCGTATTTATAAGGAGGTGGCGGTGGAGATTTGTAAATGTACGGTGGAGGTGGAGGAGACTCGTATTTGTACGGTGGTGGTGGTGGGGATTTGTAGACATAGGGAGGAGGTGGTGGTGATTCATATTTGTAAGGAGGTGGTGGAGGTGACTCATATTTGTAAGGTGGAGGCGGAGGTGATTCATACTTGTAAGGCGGTGGTGGAGGAGACTTGTAAACATATGGAGGAGGTGGCGGCGACTCATATTTGTAGGGTGGAGGTGGGGGTGACTCATATTTATAAGGAGGTGGTGGTGGGGATTTGTAAAGATATGGAGGAGGCGGTGGTGACTCATACTTGTAAGGTGGTGGTGGTGGAGACTTGTAGAAATAAGGAGGAGGTGGTGGTGACTCGCGCTCAGCTCAGATGCTTTACTTTATATACCGGTCTTTGCTCGGCTGGGGACATGTACGCACATACATATAGGTGCATTTATGTATGTATCTAAATGAAGGAGACAACCAACACTTCATTTTGTTCTTTTACTCTGAGTTTCTGAGCTCGTAGATAATGTAGATTAATTAACTATGTATGGGCTAATGGAAGACTGTTAAGGGCTTCCTTCCCTTAACTAGCAAACAGATAACAATCCGTCGATTAATCCGGCGCCCAAGAACTTAGGTCGGCGGTGATCTCCGGCGATAGAGCTGAGCGCGAGATTCGATCTCGTCGGCAGCCATAAATAATTAGGATTTCTTGATACACCACAAGTGGGCAAACGATAATGATTTCATTAATTGATTGAATAATATCATAACACTCTATCCTATTTATAATACTAGAATACTAGCTTATGGAACAAGAAAACAATATATGAAAAAGATATGGTGAATCCCTAATATATCTAAACTAAAGAAGGCTCGTATCAACTCCCCCATGGTTAAAATCCGCCTTATCCTCAAGGTGGAAACCACGAAGCAATGACGAGAGTTGAAAGCAAAAGCTTTGGCGAGACATCTCCTCTTGGATCAAACACACACCAAAGAGTTGAGCATCTCCCTTCATCATTTCCATCCAAAATCACCGGTATAAAACCGTGTTGGATATAAGATATGGCGGGCACCCCCGCCACATTGTTGTCGTGACAATTCAACGCTAAAATGAAAAGCTTTGCCACACATCCATGAATGCTCAAACACGGCGTGTCATTTCCCAGAGAAATCAACCTTGCATCCGCGTCGAGTGACGGTAATCGAGGATTCATACTTGTAACATCAGTAACATTCAAATCCACATAGACACAAGTAATTACGGGCAAACCAGTGTAAGAATCATCTCTTTTCTTACCCAATTCTTTAGACTTTAATCTCAACTCATCTTCAAACGAGCTTCTCCTCATGTCCATTTCTACGTTAAGGTCGGGTTTTGTTGTCACAATTGTAGCCTTGTTGTACTCAACTATAATATTCACAATCTTCATTCGCTCTTCTCCATCTTGTATATTCGTTTCCCACTCTTTCTTTGTGAAGCTCGGGATAGCAGCTTGTGGACGCAGATTAGAGGCTGCAAATGGTGCCGTCACGGGCAGCGGGTGCAAGGGCTGGAAAGGTCCCAGAGCGGCGTAGGGTAGCAGCTCCAAAGGCGGTGGAGGACTCGTCTGCTGTGGCTGGGGATCTGATCGGGGCAGCGGTTGTTAGTTTTGGTGGGGCTGCTTTGAGACTATGGTTGTTGTTTGGGGCAGATTCGAAGATAGGGCAGTAGTTGCAGCGGACGGTGGCACTATTGAATGGCAGTTGCTTGTCATGCTTGAGCGTTGTGGTGATTGGAAATCCGACCTGCGATTGGTATACTCGATGGTGTGGTGTCGCGGTGGAGCTGATGAGATGTTGGGGGGTAAACCCGACGGCACAAAAGAAACCATGGTATTTCTCGATGGAGGATATTCTATCTTCTGGAGCGGCGGAGAAATATCTTGCCGATCAAGACCAGGCTGCGGCGACGATCGGAATTTGCTCACTCGGTGATTTGTGGTATCGACGCAAGCATCCATTCTGTCCAACGCCTCTGGTAAACGATCTAACTTTGCGTGAATTGGGTCCTTCGCTATGGTGGCTGGACCAGCTGGTAGGAACGGAACGGTTGCGCAGGCTGAGGAAGGTCGTATCGACAACGATAGTTGACGTAGTCATATGACATGATGGTGGTCTAACTTCGACGCGGCGCGCGGGAATCCTTCCCGTCAGGCGTTGCAGAAGTAGAGTTGTCCTCGGCAACCAAAGCAGTTGTTGTGCGCGGAATGTTTTCCGCCAAGCAGCGGTGTAGCTTCGGTTCGAGATGTTGGGAGGGTGAGTTCTCAATGAAAGCACCAATTGTTAAGGGTCTCCTTCCCTTAACTAGCAAACAGATAACAATCCGTCGATTAATCCGGCATCCAAGAACTTGGGTCGGCGGTGATCTCCGACGATAGAGCTGAGCACGAGATTCGATCTCGTCGACAGCGATGAATAATTAGGATTTCTTGATACACCACAAATGGGCAAACGATAATGATTTCATTAATTGATTGAATAATATCATAACACCCTATCCTATTTATAATACTAGCTTATGGAACAAGAAAACAATATATGAGAAAGATATGATGAATCCCTCATATATCTAAACTAAAGAAGGCTCGTATCAAAGACTTAGTAACTAAATTAAAAAGTACTAAAGGAATTTCGTGTTTGGAATTATGTTGATTAACCCCACATATTATGTCTTGTGGAGTTGTGCTTGTTTGTGTTAGCCTTATTGATGAGATTAGGTGCTTTTATATGCAAAATTGGAAAAGTTTTCACTAAATGTCTTACTCAGATCATTGTTATTATTAGAAATAATTGCAATTTTAAATAAGTTTGGATCTTGTAGAAAATTATACCAAATCTTTATAGATGGAAATGCGATATTACTCACAAAAAAAACAAATAAATTTGTGTTTGACAACTAAGAAAATTATAATCTGCATATTATATATATAATGTAATATATAAAAGAGAGGGAAGTGTTACATGCATTAAAAACTAAATAATGTTAATAAGAAAGTGGGAGCTAGGTTGAGTGAAGTGGGGAGTTGAGACCCTCTTGAGAAGACAATGAATGCCTCTTGGGAGAAGAAGGGAAAGGCAGCGGTCTCCGAAAGGAAGGCCGGCGCCTGAGATGGTGAAGAGTTCTCTTTGTATAGTAAGTATGAAACACAGGCATCGCTCCCTCCTTCAACTTGAGTATTATGAAGAACAACAATCTGTAGGCTACCAAAATGACTGCAACGGCACCCAAATCCCACCATTTTGAGTGGTGTAGAGATATTCCTAGCAATGAGCTTAGAACATATTCCCCCTTTAGCTTCGGTTGCCCCTCAACTGGACCCTCGAACTCCATCCCGATCATGTCGTTTTTATAGGCCCCCTGTTGGCAATGTGAATACAGATGGTAAATGAACAAATAAAATATAGTAGTAACAAATATCGCATATCAGTGTACAAAGAGAATTGAATTCACTGATATGATATGTTAGTCCTCCTATTATCAATTCCATAGACTTCTATTATGGCAGTATTAAAGTGGGTAGCCTACTAGGCTAAAAAAGTTTTTAACTTATCCAATACTAGTATATATGGACCGAAACTCAAAGTTATATTTGGGTTTCAAATTTGATCAAGTTCGATACAGGGTTGATCCAATACAATTAGGAAAACAATCAACCTCTTCGGATAACACATCGAACGAGCTAAAAACACTAGATAAGTCTATGTGCTACTTGTCTTATTCATAATTGATTGTATTGAGATGGAACTTCATAAATTTCAATCAAATACTAATAGAATTTGTGAGAATTTAAGGTTATGCATGATGATTCTTACTTGTAGGCCCCAAGCCATGTAGTTGATGTAAGAGATGGGATATTTCCAAAATATCAAAGGAAGATCAGGAAGCAGTCGGAAAAAACCAGCTGTAGCCATCATGATGCCCTAAAACAAAACATTTGTGTTAAAACTAGGTTGGTGTATGAGGGAGCATATGCATATATACATACTCACAATGAAACCTGCGCCGACAACGACTCCCATCAGGAAATTGGGGACGAGGGCGGCGACCACCATCATGCAGCTCTCAACGACGGAGATGGAGAGAAGAAGGTCGATGAAAGCGTACATGAAGTGGGAGAAGCCAGGGTGATACTTCACCATCAAGTATATAATACACACAGAACTGAATGACATCACAATCAAGAAAGGAAACGAAGAGATGAAGTTAGATAGTATGTACACTCCTACACCATAATGTCCGTTGAGCCTTTCTTTGTTGAATACCTAACAAAAAAACAAGAATTATAATCCTATATGAATGGGCAAGTGAACTGTTGTCAAATGAAGACAAACAAATATCTGAAATCACTCTTCATGGATTAGGTACGAGAAGGAGAGACGAACCAAACCAAACCCTACTAAGGTTCCATAAGAGAACCGATATCACTGTATAAGTTTATGAGCTAAGTACATTTCCATTCATTAAGTGTACTTGGTTTGTGAATGAGAAACCAACCAAATTTACTCAGATTTATATAGTGATTTCAGTTTTCTTTCCCATGGACTTAATTATACAGTAATTTTCAATTCTATCCTAACAATTCTATCTTTACATCGACGTGAGATATTTGTTTGTTTTCATTTGCAGACATGAATGCATGGTTTGAAGGAGACAACTAACCTTAATTTCTTCGATGAATGATGGGAAGCCTCCAATGGCCATGAATGTCATAAAACCAGAGACAAAGCCACCACATGCTCCTCTAGCCATAATAGCATGATAACCAGATCCAACATCGTGGAAGACTGAACCCACACAAAGAGACACCATAATATAGATCAGAATTCGAAGCCAGTAATACCCAAAATCTCGAGACATGTTTGTGAACGACCGCTTTATCAAAACCATAAGTTGCTTCCTCCATCTTGCATGGCTCCCTCTACTAATTTCCTCATGCACTAATCCTTGCTGCACCAATCCATGTATGTATATATAGCTCAGGAAAACACGCCCTTTAGTCAGATTTGTGATTGAAATACTCACAGTAACAGAGAAGTGTTTGATCTTTGCTCGGACTCTTTCAGCGAGTTTGGAATTTTGGTATTTGTGTAGAAGCTTGGCTCTGATCTCTGCTGTGGTTAAATGCATATCTTGGGTTCCTATTATCCTCTGCGATCCTATCTTAACGTAGTCAAAGTCTGCGTTGATACAGCGAAGGTAATGATCGGAAGGGCTCCTCGTCTGCGGACATGGAAATCCCGCTTCAGCAAAGAACTGCAGAAAGAATAATATAGATAAGTGAAGAGAGAAATTAATGTTGTTTAATTGGATATATTCTCAATTATCCTACCTCAAGTGCGGGTGCGCCCTCTCCAAAGTAGACGGTTTGGCCGGAGGAGAGCAGCAAGAGATCATCAAAGAGAGAGAAAACCTCAGTGCTTGGCTGGTGAATGGTGGTGATGATGGTTCTGCGGCGGCGGGCGATGCTTCTGAGAGACTGCGCGACAAAGAAGGCGGAGGCGCTGTCTAGGCCGGTGGTAGGCTCGTCGAGGAAGAGAAGGTGCGGCTGCGTTATGATCTCGAGGGCGATTCTCAGCCGCTTCTTCTCGCCGCCGCTGATCCCTCTCAAATGCCAGTTTCCGATGAGGTGATCAGCGCAGTCCTCCAATCCTAATTCGGCGATGGTGTTTTCGATTAGCTCCGCAGTCTCTTGCTTGGTGGCACTGCTGGGAAGCCTCAGGGAAGCTGAATATGCGATGCTTTCTTTCACTGTTAGAGTCCCTAAAACCACGTCTTCTTGGCTTACATAAGCCTGCATGCATAACATTCAATTCGCCATCTTATTTTACTACTCCCTATATATACACTAATATTATGAATCATAATTTACTTTAAGATTACTACTAACAATAAGATTATGAGAATGCTAATTAGGTTTCTATTAAGCCATGTTAGTACCAAAAATTTGATTGATTACAAAATCATAACATATCAATAATAAAATCGGCATGCAATTTCATTTTATGGTCGATTGTTTTTAGTCTTTCTAATAAAATAAAAGGCCTTATGAAAGGAAAATTAGAGGATTTACCTTTTTCATTCATTAAAAAAAACTTCTACTCACTTGATAAAAATAACAAAAAATAAAAATAGAACACGGTAGCTAGATGTTTCAGGAAAATGAAAAAGGTACAAACGTAACTATACAATCAATTCGATATCAATTAATGAATTAGAAATATTAGTGGCATGCAGCTAGCTAGTGAAAGAGACGAAACGACATTTAAGAAGTTGAGCTGATTTCTGATAATTCAACTACCCGTACTTTTAATTCATTGGTTCTGCCTCTCAAATTAGTAATTTTTAATCGCTTCATTTATAGATTTACCGTATGAGGAATAATATTAATTCTGGCCAAATTTAGTTAATATGGTACTCAAACGACAAATTCAATGCTCCTCTTATACTGTCTCTCTACGTCTCTCATGTATGCATGTGCGGTATTTTCGAAGCATTTTTCAAAAGAAAATCAATTTATCTCTAGATATTAAACACATTAATTATCTACTGCAACACAACCAGACATTACAACTATTTGTCTATTTTTTTTACCAACTTCATTAGTTAATATTTTTAACTAATTGAAATTAATGGCGGTGTGCATTAATAATTAAATGCAGAAATTTATTATTAATTCAGGAAGGCATAACTGCAAACAATTATTTCGTAAAAGTAACAAGCTACAAATTCTAAATTAATAAATTAATTCATGAATTATAGTAAGACTTACAACAATGCCATAGTGAAGAGACTTTTTTATCTTTCCATTGAGAAGAACGTTCCCAGAAGTTACCACGTTTCCTGAAAGTCTTCCTGCAAATCAAATGCATAATAAATTAGCTAGGTTAGATACATATTTATTCAAAATTTAGTGCACACAACTACCACAAACAACATAAGTAAAAAGTAGAGATTTTTTTCAGTAATAGCTGCAGCAGAAGACAAGTGTGTTTGTGTCTCTACTTAGTCCAAACATATTAATTAATGCGCTACCTATCTATTTTTTTATTCACTTATTCTTTTTCATTACTTTTAAAATTAATGTACTCCAAATATAGAATGTAATTCAGTCATACCCTAAATCAAATCGATGACATTTACTATGGTAGAAAGATGGTTAATAGAAAGCAAATTAAATGCTTCTTTAAATCCATACGAGGTGCCTTCTTACCACATGCATTGCTGTTCAAGAATTTATTATCACCGATTACTTGAGTTTATCTTTTTGCCAGAAATCGGGTATTTTTATGTCGTCTTGCACTTTATGATAATCTCATGCATAAGATAATCTCATGCATAATAAGCATTAATTACTTGATTAAAAAAATTTATTCAACTGTAAGAAATTCAAATGATAATCTCTAAAGACTTTCAAATTGAATGCACCTTTAATTTGACACCAAGAAGAATTTATGTCATATTGTTACAATCACATAACTAAAAGTTCTGGAGTATTTTTTTATACTTATATTGGGCTAGTATATACACAATAATTGCAATATACTAACATAAAGCTTAATACATGGTTAAATAAAACAAAGGTCGAGGTTCGAGTTACCAAGAGTGAATTAATGCATGTGAACTAATAACATAAAAAAAAACAAGTTATCTATGGTGAGGGAGAGAGGGACCTGCAAGAGAATCAAGAAAGGTGGTCTTGCCGGAGCCGGAAGGGCCCATAACGGCCATGATTCTGCCGGGAAGGGCAAAACCGGTTAAGCCATTGAGCAACCTTCTGGTGGGGCCATTGCCGGAGTTGGGGAGGAGGGCCGTCAAGTCCTCCCACGCTAGGAATGCCGCCGCTCCTTCCCCAACCTCCACATCTCTTGCTATTGTTGATGATATTTCTATCTCCATGACCATGTATATATGTTCACATTTACAAGCACAATGTATACACAATCCCTCCTCCTATTTATATTGTGATTTGGATGGATGAATGTGGGAAACAGTTAAATGTAGCAATCAATGGCGTTGCAGAATATATATACCATAATATACCACCAAAATATTATCTTAAAAAGTGCCCCACACTATCTGTCCATGCTACTTTTAGCCAACGTTTTTAAAAAAGTAAATAAATAGTTACATTACATAGGATTAATTGTTATCATTTATTCGTGAGTAAAAGGCCTTGGCTCTATCAACAATTAGGCTTATTCGTTACTTGTCTTGGACAAGCCCATTTCATGAGGATGGATAACTTTCTCTATCAATGCAATGTTTCAGTTTTCCAAACTAGGAGTATGCATTTATGTATTTCGTTATAAGGAAAATGCGTACACGCATCTTATCTTAACTATATCTATTTTTGTATAATTGCAAAATTTATAGTTTAGGCATTTCAATCTACTAACACTAAACTCGAGTTAATATTTTCGTTGTGGCAAAAATTATAGTTTAGGCATTTCAATCTATTAACACTAAACTTAAGGAATATGAGGCGATTTCTGTACAAGCCCATCAAGATAATAAAGAAAATAGCTTATAAACTAAAATAAAATCGATTTTTCGGTCTTTATACCCTGATAAGAGCATCCGCAGCGGTGAGTGGACACCCGTCCGTCCGTGCCAGCGGCGCGGCACCGCCTGCTCGCCGCTGTGCTCTTGCCGCTGGCGCGGCGCTGCTCGATGCATCGAGCACGTCCGTGCCAGCGAGCAGCTGACGTGGCGCGTTTTGATTGGCCAATGGCATTTCCGTTGGAAATTCATTTTTTTAAAATCGAAAATAATACCAAAAATTAAAAAAATATATATATTTTTTCAGATTCCCAAAAATATGGCGATTTTTTTACTGTTTTTCTGGAATTTTTTTATTTTTTTTTTTTTTATTCCCAAAATCATCTATAAATACACACATTTATCATCCATTTTTCACATCAAATCATCTCCCATTCATCTCTCATTCGTATTTTTTTCATACAACTTATCTACATCTTCCTCTCTCAATGTAATTTTTAATTTTTAGGATTTTAATTATGTACTTTTTAATTTTTAGGATTTTAATTATGTAATTTTTAATTTTTTTGTAATTTGTAATAGTATTCCGGATATTTTTAATGCATTTTAATTTTGTGGAAATGTTTTTATTTAAATTGAATAATAGAATAGTGAGACCCTTGAGCTTGTCCTTGCGGAAGAGCACGGATGTGGGTGTTGTGCTCTTGCCTAAGAGCAGGGAGTAAAAGTGGGTCCGGGCCCACATCCGTGCTCGTTGGCAAGAGCACGGATGGGGATGCTCTAATTCTGATATGAACTAAGTCAATTTATATCAGATATACTAAACCTACGAATTTGATAATTCGGTATGAACTCTGTCAATTTAAGTTAATTAGGATTAAACCAAACATGTCTGTTGCAAGCTAAGGCTTTGATGAATTCACATCACGCATACCAAACTTGCATGGTTTTGTATGCATATTTTGCATTTATACTATTCAAGTCTAGTAGTCATGATATGAATTTAGTCAATCCATATCATGTTTTAACAAACAAAATTTGTAAAAAAGTTTACTAATGTAATGACTTTAATTCCAAATTTTTTTTGTTATGCATGGTATGAACTAGACTAATTGTTTTAAACACTACAAAAAAATTATCTTTTAAGGACACAAAAATTGAGACGCAATTATTAGCGTATGAAATCTTTTAAAAATAATCATAATTTTGAACGCAAAAGAAAGCGTCCATAAGTTGAGAACAAATTATCTTAATCTTACTTTTTGAAGACGCTTTTATTTATGTCCTTTAAGTTTAGTTGGGACACCAACAATAAAGACATTTTATGAAGCATGAGTGGTATAATTAGACACACAAATTAGCGTCCTTAATAGCATTAAAAAATGTGCTTAGATTGTTTTTTGTTATAGTGAAAGTTTAAGTTTCAAGTGTGTGCATAATATTCCGATGTCAGTTAATAGGTTAATATTTCAAGGTAGATGATAACAAAATGAATCAAATATAGATTCTTAGAATAAAAAGCAAAGTTTTATAATTAAATTTACTAATATCGATATGATATATTTGCAATTCATCAGAATTTATGATATTATTATATGACATATTATGAGAGTTCATGAAAAATATATCTCTTAAAATATTAGATAAGAAATTGTAAAGAGGATCAGCACATATATATAATAAATAAGTTCATTACGGTGTGAGTGAAAAGCGCGCGTATAATTAGTAAATTTGCAAAATTGTGGGTGAAAAGTTTGATTAAAAGTGCAATGTATGGGTGAAAGCGTATGTTTAAGCAGAAAACAATGTATAAAAGTGGGAAAATGTGGGTGAATTTAAAGTGTGATTTGAAACACATTAACTAAGTGGCAAGTATGGGTGAAAGCATGTGTAGAAGTGGCTAATTGTGAAGGAAAAGCGTGTGTTTAAAGAGAATAAAATTGCGAGTGAAAAGCGTGAATGGTTATAACCCAACGGACCCCCTTAAGCTAGCCTTAACGCATTCTTGCCTGTCTCCCACAGTAATAGCGTGGAATAACTTTTTCCTGTATCATAAAAAGTCCAAAGTCTTAAAATTTAATGGGCTTTTTTCCATAAGTGCTCTGTCTCATTTATTACATTTATCTTTATTTACTTAGGTCTTTGAGTTTTATTGACGAATATATGTTCTTAATAACATAGCATAGTACGGAATTATTAATTTTATAGTGTATATTATGGAGTACAAATTATCACACACATAATACGTATTGTTCACAATATAATTTTTTATGAAAATTATAAATCTCGCAATATATACTTCAAACCCTACTTTTGTTTTATGGTGGTGACATTTGAATATGAACTGTAACAATTGTTATACTCCCCCGTCCGGCCGTCCCCAAAGAGTATGCACTATTTCCTTTTTCGTCCGTCCCTAAAGAGTATGAACTTTCAATTTTGGAAACTATCTTCTCTCTAATGAGGTGGGACTCATTCTCCTGTAACAATACTTAAAAAACTTTCTCTATCTATTTTTCTCTTACTTTACCAATAATGCATTAAAACCCGTGTCGAACCCAAAGTTCATACTCTTTGGGGACGGATGGAGTATCTTTTTCCCTGAACCTTAGTTCTTTTTTCCATAAATATTACTCCAGTTGATATGTTACTATAAATTGATTGGGACAAAATTGGCAAGTTGAAAACTCTATATATCTAAAATTGATACAATTGGTCAATGTCAGAAATAAATTTAATGCTAAAATAAAAAAAATAGGAATATAATTAATGAAATCACTGCTTACTTTACGTAACATAACAGTCTAAAAATAATTCGAAATAGAGTATGTATCAAAAACTAAATAGGTGTATTAAATATGAGGCAATGCTCTTGATCAAAACGTAAAACACAACTGAACATGGGTGGTTTCTTGGCAAGGTTCACCTTGTGGAAAAGCCTTGTACTCATAGGCCTCTTTCTGAATTTGATAGTCAACATTGAAAACCCCCGACTCTTGCTAACGAGATGGGGGCCGTCACTACTGTCATCCATTGCCAGCGACGAGCACCGCACAAATCTCAGCCATATAGCTTTTGGCATGATGGGGTCGGTGAAAACATGGCCCCATAGGCGGGGCTACCTGGAGGCGTGGTGGCGGGTAAATAAAACCCGCGGCTACGTCTTCCTAGACAAGGCCCCGCCCCCGGAGCTCCTCCCGTGGCCGTCCACAGCCCCTCCATACAGGGTGGTGGACGACCTCTCAGGGCTCTTCCGGGTCACGAAGCCCCGGTTCGAGCTGATGCCAAGGATGGTGCACGGGATCCTGGAGCTGGTGCGGGAGGAGCGGGAAGGGGTGAGGTGGGTGGTGATGGGAGACGACGACACGGTGGTGTTCTTGGACAACATAGTAGATGTACTGGCGGAGTTGGATCATAACAAGTACTACTATCTGGGGTGGCACTCGGATAGCGTGGTGTCGAACTTGTGGTTCTCGTTCAACCAGGCGTTCGGGGGCGGAGGGATCGTGATGAGCTACCCGTTGGCGAGGGCGCTGGTGGCGGACATGGATGGATGTCTTCTTAGGTATGCGGCCAGCACTTCGGCAGATTTGATCACCATGACTTGCATTGCAGATGTTGGAGTCAACCTCACGCCTCATAAAGGAATTCACCAGGTTAGGCTTCACTTTAAACATTCTATTTCATGTGTCACAAAAATTTACAATCCCTCGATCGGTAATAAATGTTGAACATCCTGTATTTTTGTAGGGAACCGCCAAAAATTAGGTCAATCTAGTATATTCATATAATGGAACCAATTACAAAAAAACTAATTTAGATTAGTAAGTGTTTAAAATAAAAGATTTTAGTATAGCTGTTTTACAAATTGGTGGATGTTTATAAGATTATGAAAATTTAAGTCCGATTTAAAGAGATTATTTCAATTTTGGAGAGCTTATAATTATAAACTATAAGCTAATTAATGTCACTTATTTTGAGGTGTTTAAGAGCTTTACAAGAATTTATAATCTATTTAAAGGTGATTATTATAAGCTTGGACAAATAATCTTTAAAAAACACAAGCGAAACGTACAAACCGATTTACTTTGTTGGCAAAGAAAAATTAAAATTTGATTAATTGTTGTTTTGACTTTTGAGTGATATGCGGATCAACCAAATCGGGAAGTTCCATTATGACATAAACAATTTGGAATATCACTAAAAGTTGTGCCAGTTTCTTCAAAAGTTGGCAACTTTAATGTGAACATTTACTATCTATTTATTTATTTTTCTTTTCTCCTTCATAGGTTTCATTATTCAATTCATGTGAAATCTAATATTACTCTCTCTTTTAACTTTTGAAATACATGCATCTTGAACTAAAATAAATTAAAATTAAAATTTAAAGTTTCTAAAGTAGTGTAATTGCATTATAGCAAATTAATATAGGGGTTGTTTGGATGTCATGTTTACTCTTTACCGGAGCATTTTGTTCAATAGTTGTCTTTTCCCAAAAGTTCATTCCTGTGAATGTATCTTGTCCCGTCTATATAGTGCCAAGATTACACCGATTATTAATTAAATTTTGCAGGTTGATTTACATGGAGACTTCTCAGGTTATCTCTCAGCCCATCCCAAAGTCCATGTGATGACTTTCCATCACTTTGACGCAATGGATCCAATATTCCCCTCCATGGATCGCAACCAATCCACGCGCCACCTCATGAAGGCCGCGGACGTGGACCAGTCCCGGTTGCTTCAGCAGACCATATGCTACCACAAGAAAACCAACTGGTCTGTGTCGATATCATGGGGCTATTCTGCACAAATATACGAGAGAATAATGCCGCGGAGCTACCTGCAAATGCCCATAGAAACGTTCGCGCCATGGGCAAAAGGGCGCGGCCCCCCCTTCTACATGTTCAACACGCGTCCAAGGTCCGAGGATCCTTGCGAAAAGCCTCATTTCTTCTTCCTACAATCCGTTTCCAACGCCTCTCGTCAAATCCTTACAACCTATACACGTGCCACCCCTCGGGGCGTGCCGGCTTGCATCTCCGCTGGAAACCACTCTGCTGATTCTATAACTACTATTCAAGTTATTTCGCCGCCAAAAAAGCGTATCCGGGTGAAGTGAATCGGATCATTGATACACAATTTAACCTAAAAACTAACTTTTAATTTCTTCTTCGTTTTGCAGATTGATAGATGTGAATGTTGTGATGTTGTTCGGGTGGACGGTGTGAAAGTAGAAGTCGGACTTAGGGAGTGCAACATAGATGAGATCATAGCTTAATTTTGCACTAAAAGTGATGTCTACTTTAGATGAGGTGCCATGATGCTAAAATTTAAAATCTTTTTTTTGTATTGCATGCATGTGTTATATTATTGTAAACGTTTACGACTTACGAGCATTTACTTTCCAAAAGATAACTAACTTCATATTAAACCAATATCGATGGAGAGTCAAGTGAACACCGAAAATCGATCAAATCTTTGCAAAAAGTTCAACAAAGAATGTAATGAGAAGAGGGTAGAAACGTGTGGATTATGAGTTATTACCATATATTTATAGTAGAAAATAAAAGTCTCTTTTAAAACCTTTCACTTCCTCCATTTATAATAAAAAAAATTGACTTCCTACAATCAAAACCTATAAATATGAGAAAACATTAAAAAAAACTGAATATTTAATTTTATTGATTTGTGGGTGAGAACTTTATAGGGGACACACATTATTTCTTATACTAAGATAGAACTTAATATTTGTATTTTCTTTTTTTCCATTTCGGAGACAATCTGTTTGGAAGTATTAGATTTGGTTTATCATAAGTTAGGTGCAATTTTGATGCATATTAAAGATAGTATATTTGCTTCTATGATCGATATGCTTATTTTTGAAATTATGAATTGTATAGCTCCAATGTTTCCTCTCACTATTTTTTGGAATTAGTGTAGTGAAATATATTCTTTGATATTTTCCCTTAACATGACTTAGATACTTTTTAATGGACATTGATTTATAGTTATACCAAAATAAAAAACTGCAACAAATTGCCATGGTAAAAATTCATGATAGGAAATAAGTAACGGACTAACGGAAAAGAATGATGGACATTTATTTTTTATAACAAATTGAGCGCACATATAATTATTAAAGTATGATGATGAGCATTAAATTCACGAACTCGAAAAAAACATGTATTACCATCACGTATATAGTATATAGTTTTATTTCTAGATATAAAATAGTATTACAACTATTTCAATGACATTAACATTATTACCCTCAAAAGTTTAAAGACATTTACATTATTACCCCCAAAAGATAAAGTCAAAATAACGAATATATTTTCATAATAACATAGCATAGTATATGGTTACTTTTGTAAATTAATGTACTACTATATTATGGAGTATAGGGAGTACAATTTATAGTATTGTTTACCAAATTATCACACACATAATAGTTGTCCACGTACAAAATGTCACCATATTATTTATTCATGAAAATTATAAATCTCGCAATACTTCAAACCCTACTTTTGCTTTATATATGGTGACATTTAATTTGAATATGAACTGTAAGAATTGTTAGATTAGTCTTTTATCCATGAACATTAGTACACATATTACTATAAATTGATTGGGATATAATTGGTAATGAATTTGATAAAATCTCAAAAAATAGGAATATAATAACCGCGGACATTGCATTACATAACAGTAAAACCACTCTAAAAATAATTCGGAATAGAGTATGAAAATTAAATAGATGTATTAAATATCAGCCAAACTCTATAATCCAAATTCAAACCAAGAAAATATGGGTGGTTTGTTAGCAAGGTTCAGCTTGTGGAAAAGCTTGTACTCATGGGCCTTTTTTTCTGAATTTGATAGTCAACATTGAACCCCCCCGACTCTTGTTACCGTCCCAATCCCAAGTGTCGTCATCCACTGCCAGCGACGACCACAACCGCACGAATATGAGGCACATTGCCTTTGGCATGATGGGGTCGGTGCCCTATCGGCGGTGGTATCTGGAGGCGTGGTGGCGGGTAAATAAAACCCGAGGCTACGTCTTCCTAGACAAGGCCCCGCCCCTAGAGCTCCTCCCGTGGCCATCCACAAGCCCTCCGCTCTCTGGGTTCCTCGGGGCGACGACGAACCCCCAGGTGGCCCAGATGCGGCGGATGGTGCACGGGATCCTGGAGCTGGTGCGAGAGGAGGGGGACGGGGTGAGGTGGGTGGCGATGGGGGACGACGACACGGTGGTGTTCTTGGACAACATGGTGGATGTGGTGGCGGAGTTGGATCATAACAAGTACTATTATCTAGGGTGGCATTCCGAGAGTGTGGCGTCGAACTCGTGGTTCTCATTCGACCAGGCGTTCGGGGGGAGGAGGGACAGTGTTGATTGTATGGGCTGTTTAGTTGGTGGACTATTATTTGTTGGGCCCGGAATTAACTTGGCCCAGGTAAGTTGGGTTGTTTGCTTGCCCTAGCCCATTCCCAAATTGATATACCCCTACTCCCTCCTTCACCGTCTCACTTCATTCATCACTCTCTGTGTTCTCTCACTTCTCTCTCTCGAGTTCTTTGAGTTTCCCTTGGTTTTCTTCTCTGATGATTCTCTGGTTGTTCCACTATTGTTTATCACTGATATTTGTGTGATTAAACGGTTGTGTGGGTGTGAGATAAGCAACTATTTCGGTTGCTTGGGTTCCAGAGGAGTTAGGGTTTCTTGTTGAGAGGTTTCTGTGGTTGTGAGCTTCGAGAGTGGATAGATCCGGTGTAGTGGAGTGGGTTGGGGTTGTAATCCGTGGTGTGTGAAGAGTTTCACGGTTGGATTCAACGTTGCTCCCTTGGATTGTTGTTTTGGTGAATAGATCTGTACTATTAGCGGGTGGCTGAGCCATAGCTTGTAGATCTATGCGATTCCTTTGTCATCTCTTTTATTACTGCATATTTTGTGTAGATCCGAAAGGATCTTTCATCTTATACTAACTAGGGTTTCTAGTGTGCAGGGTTCTCGGTGGATCTTGAGGATTCTGGTCCAGAAGTGCAGTGTTTAAGATCATTAGCTTACTTTAACTGTAATAGCTATTGTTCTTGTATTATCAGTCGTGTGGTTGATAGTTTGACTGAGCTATCTTGTAACAAGACCAAAGAGGTCTCGGTAAATAGTGAATCCAAAGCAAGTCTGATCCCTACGGACAGTATGGATGGCTGCCTTCTTAGGAAGGAATTCACCAGGTTGATTTACGTGGAGACTTCTCCGGTTATCTCTCAGCCCATCCATCTCATCACTTTGACGCAATGGATCCAATTTTCCCTTCCATGGATCGCATCCAATCCCGGTTGCTTCAGCAGACCATCTGCTACCACAAGAAAACCAACTGGTCTGTGTCAATATCTTGGGGCTATTCCTCACAAATATAATGCCGCGGAGCTTCTTGCAAATACCCATAGAAACGTTGAAGCCGTGGTGGACGAAAGGGCTCAGCCACCCCTTCTACATGTTCAACACACGCCCAAGGTCCGAGGATCCTTGCGAAAAGCCTCATTTCTTCTTCCTACAATCTGTTCCCAACGCCTCTCGTCACATCCTTACAACCTATATATACACGTGCCACCCCTCGGGGCTTGCCACCTTGCAACCACTCTGCTCATTCTATAACTACTATTCAACTTACTTCGCCGCCATAAAAGCGTATCCAGGTGAATTCGGATCATTCATACACACTTTAACCTATAAACTACTCCTACTACTTTTAATTTCTTCTTCGTTTTGCAGATTGATAGATGTGAATGTTGTGATATTGTTCGGATGGGTCGTGTGAAAGTGGAAGTCGGATTTAGGGAATGCAACATAGATGAGATCATAGCTTAATTTTGCACTAAACTGAGAGAATTTAATGTCAACTTTAGATGAGATGCCATGATGCCAAAAATTTAATATCTTTTTTTAGTATTTGTAAACGTTTACCAGCATTTACTTTTGAGAATTAGCTACATAAATACTATCCTCCATCCCAAGATATTAGACTCGTATACAACTTTGGAGTGTCCCAACATACTTGAGTCATTTCTATTTATGGTAAAAATTTACTTTATTACCAACTCCACTTATACTACTAAACAACACCTCCTTAATTCTTATATCAAAAGAAATGAGTCTAATATCTTGGGACGAGGGGAGTAATAAATAGCATTTCATTCCATAAGTAGAGAAATGAACATATATATTTAGAGATTATGTTTATTTAATCATTAGACCATTAGCAGTGGGGCGCCCTATGACGCGCCACGTCATCAGTTTTATCCTCCTAACCCCCACCTGCAGTGGGGCGCCCTATGGCGCGTCACGTCATCAGTTTTTTATTTGAATATTTAAATAACTACAAAAATTAGGAAAAAACTTCATTTCATTTATAAAAATTAATACATTACAATACGAATTAAAAAATACGCAAACTCAGCGACGATGATTACGAGCCCACACTTCTTCAACAATGTCTTTCATGAGCTGACCATGATCTTGTTGGTTGCGCATTGAGGCCTGTCTAGCTAGAACCTCATCGAAGCCCGACGGCAATCCTCTAGCGGGTGGCTCGGTCGCCGTGCTGGACGAGCTAGATGCACCGTCATCATCGTTCCACTCGGTGATGCTCCCACCTTCATGCTCGACTATCATGTTGTGCATGATAATGTACACATACATGACGTCCGAGATGACTTCTTTGAACCAGAAACGAGCCGACCCTTTCACAATTGCCCACCGCGCTTGGAGCACACCAAATGCCCGCTCGACATCCTTTCTCGCCGACTCCTGCTTGTGCGCAAATAAAACCCTCTTCTCACCAATTGGGCAGCTGATCGTCTTCACAAAAACAGGCCACCGTGGGTAGATGCCATCGGCCAAGTAGTACCCCATGTGGTATTGGCGCCAGTTGGCAGTGAACTCGATGACAGGGCCGTTGCCGTTACATTGCTCGGTGAAGAGGGTGGATGAGTTGAGGACGTTAATGTCGTTGTTCGACCCGGCTACGCCGAAGTAAGCATGCCAGATCCAGAGCCGATAGTCAGTGATGGCTTCGAGGATCATCGTCGGGTGGCTGCCCTTGTAACCACTAGTGCATACAGTCGATGCTCCCTAGCATCCCAGGAAAGTCGTGCACCGTCTCGTGCATCTTCATCAGGCCATGGCAATCAGTGGCAGTCGGCTTGCGCAAATATGTGTCGCCGTAGGCCTCCGCAACCCCCCTACAAAAGCTTTTCAGGCACTCGCGGCCTGTTGTTTCACCGACGTGGAGGTATTCGTCGAATATGTCCGTCGTGGTGCCGTAGGCCAACTGACGGATTGCAGCCGTGCACTTTTGCAATGGTGTAAGGCCTGGTTCGCCGATGCCGTCTTCCCGATACGTGAAGTATTCATCACGTGACGACAACGTCCGAACAATGCTGAGAAAAAGGTAACGCGACATTCTAAACCGGCGGTGGAAAATAATCGGTCCCCACCGTGGTCGATCGGGAAAATAGTCTTCAACCAGACGTTGGTGAGCTGCCGCGTGGTCGCGTGAGACATACGTCCGACGTCGAATAGGCCTATGGACCTCCTCGGCCGCCACCGCCGCCTCCGCCTCCTCGCGCTGCATTTCCTCAAAGCATTCCGCCATGGCCTCTTCAACGGCTGCATCTAAGGCTTCAGATGTCGAAGTACTTGACTCCGAGGAACTAGAACTATTGGTGTCGTCGCCGTGGTTCATTTTGGTATGCGAGAGAGGTAGATTCGTGAGAGATGAGCGAAATGAGAGAGACGATATGTTCGTATGAAAAGTGAATGAGAAACGAGATTTAAATAGAAAAATCAAAAACGCGTGTCATCGTCCTCGACCATCGTCCGCCGATCCCACAGTGGGGCGGACGATGGCGCGGACGATAGGTCATCGTCCGCGCCCGAGGACGATGGACGCCATCGGGCGCCCCATTGTGGGTGCTCTTAGGCGCATCAATTGTATGAATTTGAGCTTCTTTGGAAAAGTGTTGGAAAAAAAACTCAATCGTGCATTTTATTGCTTATAGCTAGAAAAAAAATATTTTTAAGGATAACTCTTATTAAATAATTAAATGTTGGTCCCATAGAAAATTGAAAGTTGGACAAAAAAATAATAGTAATTGAATGAAGTGATGTTAATAAATAAGTAGCTTTATCGTTTTAACAACAAAACATAGATATTTTCCTGAAAAGGAAAAAAGAAAAAGAAAGGGAAAGTAAGATCACACCTCTCTGTGTTGAATAGCGTCACAAACTGCTAGGTCAAGGCGGAACGTAGAGGTATTACACTCTTTTGATTATCTGAACTCATCGGATTGATTTCTGCAACTTGATTGTTTTTGGAATTGCACTTTAATATCTATCGATCTGCCTGATACTTTTACCTTTTGTGTAATGTGTTGGGTGCTTGCAGCTTTCTTTGTTATTTGCCTTGATTGTTGCCTTCGTTTCTTCAATTGAAATCAAATTCTAGATCTGATGGATGTAGATGCAAATCGTGCTACTTTTTTCATTTTTCCGATGATGAGTTGTCTTGTGATGCTAGTCATAGTAGTTCATGTGTAGTTGAATTCATGAAGTTCTTTTTAAGTTTTGAATTTATTCGATTGATTCGGAAGTTTTAGTTTCACTTTTATGGAGTACTACATTATGAGAATTCTGGTCCTGTTGCTTGGATGATTCTCATGTACAACAAAATATAAGGTACTCTTTTTCTGCTTAATTTTGGCCTCGTCTTGTTTACATATAATGATCGATCTCTGTGTACGCTGCGAAGTATCTTTGTACTCTTGTGTAACTATGAATCTCATAATCATTTGTATATATTTTTTGCTTCACTTGAACTCTTGAAGTGGAAATGAATGCTAAGTGAAGTCAGGCTTTTATGTTTTCTTCGTAGTTTACCCTCTTAATGGCCAGATTCTTTGAACCAAATGCTATCATACTCCAAATTTTAACAGTGGTGCGATATTCTATGTACTGGTGTCTCCAGAATCAGTTTACGCTATTGAACAAATAATGTCTCCATATATTTTGTGAGCACTACTCTGTTGCTTGCTTTTTCATTCTGGCTCTTCCCATAGCTATTTAATATTGTAGTCTGGTGGCTTATTTTCTTATTTTCACAGAAAGAAATGACTATGGATCAGCCACATTACCCCACCACTGCTCAGAAGGTGGCTGGGCAGCTTTTCAAATCTACCCCTACTCAGCGTTCGGGGCATTTGAAGGTTGTCAGCCTCGGCCATCTTTATATCAATCACAATATAAATATGGGAACTACACAAATGCTGCATTGACATATCCTTCTCAAATGAATTACGACCTTTCTGTGGTCAAGTCTGCTATCTCCCCGGTTTTTGCACAAGCCCCTGCAGAGAAAGGATTTGCGGGCTTCGCTATTGATTTTCTCATGGGTGGAGTCTCTGCTGTGGTGTCTAAAACAGCTGCTGCTCCTATTGAGCGTGTGAAACTTTTGATACAAAACCAGGATGAGATGCTTAAGACTGGTAGATTGTCTAAACCATATGGAGGCATCGGTGAATGTTTCTCGAGAACAATCAAAGAAGAAGGATTTGGTTCTTTGTGGAGAGGGAACACTGCTAATGTGATCCGTTACTTCCCAACCCAGGCAAGTTATATGAATTTTATTTTCTGGACACGCCTTTTCACTATGTTTCCTTTCCCCCTAGAGTATAAATGCTCAATAAAATCTTTTGAATTGTTTGCAGGCCTTGAATTTTGCATTCAAGGATTACTTCAAGAGGCTTTTCAACTTTAAGAAAGATAGAGATGGTTACTGGAAATGGTTTGCTGGGAACCTGGCTTCAGGTGGTGCAGCTGGTGCTTCTTCTCTCCTCTTTGTTTACTCTCTGGACTATGCTCGTACTAGATTAGCAAATGACGCCAAGGCAGCAAAGAAGGGTGGAGAGAGGCAGTTCAATGGCTTGATTGATGTCTACAGGAAGACTTTGGCGTCTGATGGCATTGCTGGACTGTATCGTGGATTCAACATATCATGTGTCGGAATCATTGTTTACCGTGGTCTCTACTTTGGAATGTACGATTCTTTGAAGCCAGTTCTTCTCACTGGCACGCTGCAGGTATCTTTAACTCAAAATATATTAATCTTCATCTGCATTTAAATATTTTCGATTGTACTGACATAACTTGCTTTGAAATAATTTCCTGGTTTCAGGATAGTTTCTTTGCTAGCTTTGCCCTGGGTTGGTTGATCACAAACGGTGCTGGTCTTGCATCGTGCCCAATTGATACTGTTCGCAGACGTATGATGATGACATCTGGCGAAGCAGTAAAATACAAAAGCTCGTTGGATGCTTTCTCTCAGATCTTGAAGAATGAGGGTGCCAAATCTCTGTTCAAGGGTGCAGGAGCAAACATTCTGAGAGCCATTGCTGGTGCTGGTGTGCTTGCTGGCTACGATAAGTTGCAGTTACTTGTCCTCGGAAAGAAATATGGCTCCGGTGGGGCTTAAACATGCTTATGATGGTGACGATGATGATGATGGTGGTGATGAGGGCTTGGGTTATTCACCAATTACAAACGGTTTTATACAGTTTTGAATAATTTGCCGATGGGGGTTGTATGCATATCCCCAAAGCCATCTTACCTTTTTTTTATTCAAGATTTGATGTTAGTAAACTTGCATATGATGGCTGACGCAAGTGTCAATGCAGCTGAGTGCCTGAATTAGTTGATTTTGAGGTATGTAGTTTTCTTACTCTACAAATTGCATTTTCGTTCAATGTGCTATTATATTTCATTCTGATGCAGTGATGCTAGTATTGAAATTGAAGTATTTTGAAGAGTAAAGCATAACATAAATAATTCAAGTATCGTTCAAAATAATTAACTTTCCATTAATATATAAAGTACATGAAGAAACATAAAATACATTGAAGATCAAAGAGAGAAATTGGCATGCATGGATCATTTGACTCTTTTTTGGTCCGCAACTCCTTCTTGGCAAGATGCTGAGCATTATGGGTAATAGAAGAGAGTAAAGAACTTATTTTTTAACAATACTTATGATGAAGTGAACAAACAAAGAACTAGGGTTTATTTAATGCAATCTTGATGGTTTGTGGATAAATAATCAGATGGTGTGTATAGGGTGGGGTGATTAGTAGTGATATGGTGGAGGTGGTGATGTGTAAAGATATGCTGGTGGTGGTGGTGACATGTAAACATATAGAGGAGGTGGTGGTGACTTGTATTTGTAAGGTGGGGGTGGGGGTGACTCATACTTATAGGGAGGTGGTGGTGGAGACTTGTACAGGTAAGGTGGAGGTGGTGGTGACTCGTATTTGTAAGGTGGAGGTGGAGGTGATTCGTATTTATAAGGGGGTGGTGGTGGAGATTTGTAGATATATGGAGGGGGTGGTGGTGATTCGTATTTATAAGGAGGTGGCGGTGGAGATTTGTAAATGTACGGTGGAGGTGGAGGAGACTCGTATTTGTATGGTGGCGGTGGTGGGGATTTGTAGACATAGGGAGGAGGTGGTGGTGATTCATATTTGTAAGGAGGTGGTGGAGGAGACTTGTAAACATATGGAGGAGGTGGCGGCGACTCATATTTGTAGGGTGGAGGTGGGGGTGACTCATATTTATAAGGAGGTGGTGGTGGGGATTTGTAAAGATATGGAGGAGGCGGTGGTGACTCATACTTGTAAGGTGGTGGTGGTGGTGGAGACTTGTAGACATAAGGAGGAGGTGGTGGTGACTCATACTTGTAAGGTGGAGGCGGAGGTGACTCATACTTGTAAGGGGGTGGTGGTGGAGACTTGTAGACATAAGGAGGTGGTGGTGGTGACTCGTACTTGTAAGGGGGTGGTGGTGGTGACTCATACTTGTAAGGTGGGGGAGGAGGTGATTCATATTTGTAAGGGGGTGGTGGTGGTGACTCGTATTTGTAAGGTGGGGGTGGAGGTGACTCATACTTGTAAGGAGGTGGTGGTGGAGACTTGTAAACATAAGGGGGCGGTGGTGGTGACTCATACTTGTAAGGGGGCGGTGGTGGTGACTCATACTTGTACGGTGGTGGTGGAGGTGATTCATATTTGTAAGGCGGTGGTGGAGGAGACTTGTAAACATATGGAGGAGGAGATGGCGACTCATATTTGTATGGTGGGGGTGGGGGTGATTCGTATTTGTAAGGTGGGGGTGGAGGCGACTCATACTTGTAAGGTGGTGGTGGGGACTTATAAACATAAGGAGGTGGTGGTGGTGATTCATATTTGTAGGGTGGTGGTGGAGGGGATTCATACTTGTAAGGTGGTGGTGGTGGAGACTCGTACTTGTAGGGTGGAGGCGGAGGTGATTCATATTTATAAGGCGGTGGTGGAGGAGACTTGTAAATGTAGGGAGGAGGTGGAGGTGACTCGTACTTGTATGGTGGGGGTGGAGGTGATTTGTAAACATATGGAGGAGGTGGTGGTGACTCATATTTGTATGGCGGAGGTGGTGGTGATTCATACTTATAAGGTGGCGGAGGTGGTGATTTGTAAACATACAGAGGAGGCGGTGGTGATTTGTATTTGTACGGCGGTGGTGGAGGTGACTCATACTTATAAGATGGTGGTGGAGGTGACTCATACTTGTAAGGGGGTGGTGGTGGTGACTGGTATTTGTACGGCGGTGGTGGTGGTGACTCGTACTTGTAAGGCGGTGGCGGAGGTGACTCGTACTTGTAAGGAGGTGGTGGTGGTGATTTGTATTTGTCAGGTGGAGGTGGAGGTGACTCATATTTGTAAGGCGGCGGAGGAGATTCGTATTTGTATGGCGGTGGAGGAGGAGATTCGTATTTGTAAGGCGGAGGTGGAGGCGACTCGTATTTATATGGCGGTGGCGGAGGGGATTCATACTTGTAAGGTGGCGGCGGCGGTGAGCTGTAAACATAAGGAATATATGGTGGTGAGTAATACAGGTCGGGCTTCCAATATCCCCACGGTGGGAGGTCAGGATTCGCTGCGACAGCGAAGGCGGAGACGAGAGCCACAAAAACCCACATTCGGGGTTCCATGAAGCTCGCCATGGCTGAGCGAAGAACGGACTATGTAGTTGTGCAGTTGGATCACCACTTCAAAAATTTTTTTGATGTTCTGGTTTTCCTTACTGCAACTATAACATGATATATAGCCAATTTAATAGAATGAGTCTGCAAAATGTACATCAAATTGCAATTGTTTTATTACGATTTGGTGGTTGCTTAGATATGATTGTAGGTAAAGAACTAGTCATTTAATTAGAAACTGTTAATATGCCTATATCTTCAACGATGGAAATAGTTTTGTAATGGCAAGATAATTTGTTTTTGTTCTTGATATCGACTAGGTTAATTGGGATGACTTATTCTTCTCTGACTATTGTTATGAATCTGATGTTAAAACTAATCGAAAAAGACATGCAAACAACAAAAAAATTGAATAGATCATAGAGACAAAGATGATAGTGGCTTCCATGATAAATTAAGATTATTATATTAATGTATGTGAGAAATGGTCTAGCATTATGTTCGCATAAACTCAAATTATTAAACATGCATAATTTATTCGTCAACTGATTCCAACTTATTTACCAAGGAAAAATAATCAACTGATTCCAACTTATTTACCGAGTAATAATAAACAAAGACTAATAGATGGAAAATACACGAATAATAAATGATATGAATGATATTGTGTCTTGATTTCATGATATAATGTCTATCATTTAGCTGTAATTATTAATTTAGGAGTAAGTTAGCAATATAACACACCCCTAATGTGAAAATTTTATACTCCCTCCATCCCATAAAAATGGGTCATTTAAGATTGGCATTGGTTTTAAAATTATGTTTTGTTTGATTTGTATACTATTGGAATGATAAGACTAAAAATAATAGTAGTTGAAATTGTATAGTGGAACTCATAAATAGTAAAGTAAAAAGGGAGAAAAAGTTTGTCATAAATAGTTATGTTTTGTTTGATTTGTATACTGTTGGAATGATGGGACTGAAAAAAAAAATTAGTATGAGAATAAAAATATTCGTTCATGTACCTAGTCCATCATGAAAAGTAGGCAATCCCTAAAAGATTATCGCATACACTAATTTGCAAACATTCTAACATCTCCCATAATGTTGAAAGAAGAGAAACATATATACATGTTCCTGTTATTCATATGCAATTCTGCCATGATTCCGATCGTGAACTTCAATGTCTGCATCCACGGTACATTGGGTGTCTGCATCCACGGCATCACAATGTACCGGGCGTTGCCATGAGCCAACTTTCCATGCTATACAGACTACTTCTGTCGGCCCCATTCAACTTCCTTCAATTCAAACACCATCTTGCAGAACCACCTTCATCGAATTGAAACGATGCATAAATTACCAAATTAGCTGTTTTTTTAAACCATTCAGAAAATAAGGATCTTCAAGCATGTGCAGATTTAAATAAACTGTTGCAAAGAACATAATTTTTCCAAAATCTGAAATCTTTAACTTTTCATGCTGCCATGAACATAAAAAATGGCATGACTAGTTGAAAGAAGATGCAAAAAGAAAGGATAAAACAATAGAATAGTGGCAGAAATGACTAATTATTGCAAAAAAGAACGTCCGAGGAAATGATATTCAAGAGAATGCATGGTGAAAGGCTTCATGTAATCAACCACCGCCTTAAGGAACCAGCCTTATATAAGCTTGAGAGATCAACAAATTAGAGTATCCACAAAGGAGCAAGATGTTTTTGGATAAAGCGTGTGAAGAATTTGCATTGCTCAATTCATTTAGTTCACCAAGTACATCAAATTCAGTTTGATATAAATGTCATAGCTGAAAAACTTACCACACCAACAAGAAGCAACAATTTTATGGAGACTTCCACACTACCAAAACTATACTCACCCTTCTCAGTTAGTGGACATTGACGTACCTGGAACTATGGTCTTATCACCAGTATTCCCTATGTGTATGTTTTCACAGCCAGTTTCTTCTTCGCTATCTTTCACCCCAAAAAGGATTTCATAATCATCAAATCCTGCAAATTAAATTATGAGACCAAAATACTTATTGTTATACAAATTTCTCCATAGAACAACATAGCTGCATTACCTGCCCCATGGGCTTCAACATCATTAATTTGCGGGCCAGATGCCATAACATTACCATAAGGAGGCTCAACATCCATCCATCCATTCTTTTCAGAATCCTCTTAGCAAAATTCATTTCCCATTACCCAGTCTTCAACTAAATTAATGTGCTCATAAGAAAGGGGATCAAAAGCTTTCTCTTGTCTTTTGCCTGAACTCCTATGAATCAATTTGGAAGCTTAATTTGGTGGTATAATAACTTAAACTAAAATGGTGTAGATCATCAGATAGAAGGGAACATTTTCTGCTTACATATGCTTCAATGACATGTTCTGAACGTAAACAAGATCACTAAGCCTTTGATGCTCCAGCCAATTTTTCCCCTCATGCATTCGTTCAAGAGAAACTTTATCTACCTTATGCTGGATGACTGGATCAAGCAGCAAGTTTGGCTGAGAATGCGGATAGCCAAGCGAGCCAAATTAGGGCATTCCCCACCATACGTTAGCCACCACTCAGCTAAAAACAGTAAATTGAGGAAAGAACAAGATGACTCCAGGGCGCAAAAAATATCAAGCAATAATCAGGATAAGTAGGTTAGACAGTGACATGATGTACAGGCTAAAACATATTCCTGCAATTAGGTCATTAGCTAATTTTACTATACTAGCAAATGTATGTAAAACTGCAGCTAATTCTCCATGAATGCATTGCTACATTGCACTGCTAATCTGCTATCACTTATTATTTCTATCGACAAGCTAATCATGGTAAGCAGTGAAAAGCTGAATAATAATATGCAATTAGTTAATTTAGCAGCAGCAGAAAAGCATTACACAAAAGTAATATGTGTACATCAGAAAGAAGACTCACTGGGAAGAATAGTGTCCCTTGCTCTGATGGCCAACTTCCGCCCAAAGTCTCCAGTAGCACTATGGTAAGAGGTTGTTTCCCTCATAATTTTATCTTGGATATTTGGTTCAGGAACCAGTTTCTCTATGCAATCATATACTAATGATTGAATATGAAGATACCCATCTCTTTCAAGACTGTAAAAATGTCTAGGATTCAAATAAAAACTAGCCGCGTGAAGGGGGTGCCGCTGAAGTTGTTCCCACCTGTGATCAATGATACTCCAATAAACTAAGTATTGTTCCCTGGTAACAAGCTCCTTCTTAATTGCATCTTTGACTCGATACAACCCTGCATATATAGATCCCATAGAGGGCATCTTTTGACTACTTACTATCCTTAATAGATGCAACATTGGGTCTATAAGACGTGTTATTGAGGCACACGTGGACCAGAATGATTGATCACAGATAGAGTCTAGCAATGCGTAACCTTCTTCTTTCTTTGAGTAAGAGCTTTCCATCCACTCCTCAGAAGTAACCATGGACTGCAAATTAGGTCTGACATTAACCATCCTTTTCAGTGTCATAAAATCACTGGATGAGCGAGTAGTTCCCAGATCAACTAAATCCACTCCAGATGTGTATCGTCTTATCATATTTATAGTAGTAGCATTTGAATAGATATACCTCGACATGGATTTAGCCTGGTCAAGTATCATCTTCACCATGGGTAATTCTCCTATGTCCTGAAGCATCAAATCAATGCAATAACCAGCACAAGGAGTCCAAAAAATACTTGGGTATGTTTTGGCAAGCCTTCTCCCAGCAATAGCATTCCGCTCTTCACCAGTTGTCACCACTTGCACAACATTTCTTTGACCGATTTCTTCAACAGTTTCTTTTAACAATTCATAAAGGGCATCTGCAGAATCTATGGCACATGATATATCGGCTGACCTCAAAAAGATGGTACCTTCTGGAGAAGATGCAAAAAGGTTGACACAGGTTTTACACTTTTCTGAACTCGAATCGTAGACTAAAATTGACCAACCATTCTTTCCCAAAGCCGCTGTGAATTGATCAACATCATATCTCACTTCATGAACTGCATTCTTCAAAATACAGCTCCTTAGGTCGTGTTAGGGCGGGCCAACAACTCCGGTGCCTTGAGAAGCTATTGCATCAAGCATTGGTTGAAAATAGGCAGAATTAACAGCATCTCCGGGTAATCCAACATCAAAGAAAAACGGCCTACAGCCATATCAACTATACTAACTTTCTTTTTCAAATTCAGAGCAGGAAAAACAGCAGTGTTGGAGTTAACAACATCAAGGGCTTTTGTCACCACCGTTTCTCTCTTCTTCTTAATATTTGTTTTCCCGCTCATACCATCCTCTCTATCCCAGCTCATACCATCCTCTCTATCCCAGCACGCAGCCGTATTATGATTACTATTATTAGCTAATTCAACTGCGCCGATTATCATGAACGTCCCCATCACTATTGTTAGCTACCGCTGACCTGCTGTTCCCAGGACTATCACAAGCAGGCTTATCCTTAGCAAGTCTGGGTCTTTTCTTGGTTCTACTCAGAATCTCGATCATTTGGAGGCGTACATCAGGATGAACACTTGAGCAAGTACCGCCATTGCCTTTCTGGCAGGCGAGATGTTCTTTAAACCTATGTATTCCTCCTCCCTTAATTTCGACCTTCCCGCCATTCCTAAGCATTTCGCCATGCTTCCAAGCAGGATCTTGCTTCTGCCGAGTCACGGATACCATCTCCATATTAGAAGTCATCTCCTGAAACTATAACTAAACACCCAAAAAAATCAAAACGTTCCAAAATAGACTTTCATCTGATTCCAACACCTAAAAAAGCAAAAGGAAACCCCCCAAAATTATCAATTTCACTTAACTCACCCAATTACACTTACTATTGAACTGAAACAAGCTAATCGAGTTCCAAAACATGCAAATGCAGTCATAAATAAAATCATGAAAAAAATAAGGAAATTCTTAATTCTGGAAAGGGATGAAAATCGAGGTAAGAAAGCTCACTTGAATTGGATATGGAAAAATAGCCCTCTTTTTCTGTACCCGAATCAGAAGAGGACCGAGTTAGGGCAGAATGGTGAAGCCGGCAGCTCATTCAATCTTTCATCCACGTGTTTTATTTTTGTTTTTCTTTTTAATTTTCAAATGCGATTAGAATTTAGATATTCTATTAATTTAAGAGACTACTATTTATCAATTTATGTTTGAATTTTTTTTTCAAATATAGGAGTAATATTTTTGTAATTACGTCGCCCATAATTGTAAAAAAAATCACATTAGCAAGCGAACTATACAAGCTATCAGTTCGTAGTTCAAACTACTAAATTATTGTCATATATATACAGACTATAGAGTCATAGTATAATATTTTGTCAAATTTAATCAATATAAAATTTGAAAATAGAATATTAATTCATGTACTCTACTTTGGGCCTAATGTGGGTTTGGAGACTGTTAGAATTGGTGCAAGGTGTGATTTAAACAAACATAAGAAAGCCATCTCCAAAGCCCATTGATATTGTAAGCCATCTATATCCAAACTGCCCAATAATTAACAGTATTTTTGAAGAAAAATCCAATCCTTTGAATAACATACTCCTATTATAAATTAGAAGCTCTATTTGGTGACAGAGACATTAATTAATTTTTAGGTACCTAACTGTCATCGTGTGAGCTGTGACATTAACTAAGACTTGCCAACGAATTCTCCTACAATAGTTAAATATTGACGTGTCAATGTCTCATTTATATTTGGCCGATTTTGCCCAAAATTATAATCTTACTAATCTACTTCCAGTTTTGTTGTTATTCTTTTTTTTTTTTGAATCACTGTACTATTTTTCTTGTAATCATTTTAATTTTAATTTTAAATTAATCTCAATGTTTAACCATTTTAATTTTTATTTAAAATTAATTTCAATGAAGTCACACGACTTATTAAATGTAGCTAGCCACTAAGCCCACTCATTTATCTTAATAATACATAGTTTCATATAGTTGTAGCTGTACTTTTGAATGAAGTTGGTGTCACTGCCGTTTGAAGTCTAAATCATCATTAAACCTCTAACAACAGATGCGGTTACAATGTTTACATATTATTCCAACTTCTAAATCTAGAATCAACGTGTTCAAAAATTTGATTTGCGAAAATGTTTTGAATTCTATATCTAGTTATTGACAGAATAAAATCTAACGCTGTGAAATTTGGCTTTTAAATTTCATAATGAGTAGTGGAGTGTATTAATTATTTACTACTAGTGTTTATCTACATCCTATTCAATGTGACATCTAATTGAACATGCTATTACTACTACTATTATAAACCAAATTAGATGATGTGGGTCTCATATATAAATTTTAAAAAAAAATAAACTGCCTATTATTATATTGGGAATATCGTGTCAGTGAAGGGAGAATATAATATATGGATTATATTGGAATAGAAAGAAAATAAACAGGTCTCGTGGGTAGCCATCAACTTTAGTTAATAGGTGCAGCTGTGACGGTATTAAATTTGAAATAATTGTCAACTTATTAGTTTTAAAAAATTTCTTTTGGCTGGAAACCTATAACCATGAATGCAACTGTAAACCATTAATTTGGAGTGTCCCCAATTCAATATTTTCCACCTCTCCCTTTCTCCTTACCCACACAAACTATCTCATACCTTGTGTCTCACCATATTCCACTTACTCCATCATTTTACTATTATTATAACAATATATATTAATTAGTGTATAAAAATATGATGTGCAGAATTTGAAGTCGATTTAGGAATTTAATAGTAATATTAATAATGTGATAGATTAAAGTAATTCTTTAAGAGATGTAAACCGGCGACTGCCACCATTTAAAGCGCATTAATATGCATTTTGCTCTAACATAGAAATGAAGACAAGAAGTGCATTATTTGTAAAAAGCGGTTAGTTTTTGGAAGGTAAATTAGTTACTACTCCCAAAGTGATGATGGAAATAGAGGCGGAGGTTGGCGGCGGTGGAGGCGATATAGAGACGGCGATGCGCGGCGAAGCATACTTGGTGTGGGAGGATCTAACGGTGGTGCTGCCTAATTTCGGACAGGGTCCGACCCGGAAGCTGCTTCATGGGCTACGCGGGTATGCCGTACCGGGTCGGATCATGGCTATTATGGGTCCTTCCGGCTCCGGCAAGTCCACCCTTCTTGATGCATTGGCAGGTCAACCTCTTCTTTTCTTCATCATACGTAAATTATTTATTTGTTCTCATTTACTAACTTAATATGGAGCAACATATGAAGTTATTTAAAATCATGCAATATATGATATTATTTTGCTGCCTAAAACGTGACTTTCATTTTGGTAGACATGTTAAGTATGTTAGTAAGTTATCAAATTATGAAAGCATTGAAATCTTGAGTGATTACAAAATCAATAGTTTGGTTGCAAAATTAGAACAAATCAAGAGTTTGGTCATTTGCACGCGGATGTTAAACTTGAATCCGGCGAACATTCGGGAATTTATAGGCAAATTGCCCAAAAAGAGATTAAATAAAATTGACACTTAATTTTCATTGTTGATTGAATTCTTGAACTTCAAATTATTCTAAATAAGATTGAATAGCACTAGAGTTAGCTGGATATATATGATTATCTTAGAGATGATCAAGATCAATTATTTACAAGTTTTATTACTTGGTTAAATTAAGTGAATTGATCAAAGCATATTTTCCAAGAAATGTGTAACCTAAAATGTTTGAATATTTGTCTTAAAAGTAACACCATAATTAGTGTGAGAGATTAATTTTTTAAGTAATCTAAAGGATAAATAACAGTTTATGATCTCAACTATGGGGTGCTTTTTGGTTTATCATCTCAAATTTAGTTTGTTTTTAATTATGAATTTTATTTACTTAGTAATATTGATATTCATCATATCTAACTAAAAATGAAACTACAACATATTTTTGCAATTTTTTTGTGTTTGGTGACACAGGTAGATTGTCAAGAAACATTGTCATGACCGGAAATATTCATCTGAACGGGAAGAAGCAGAGGCTGGATTATGGTGTGGTGGTATGTAACTGAAGAATCACAATTTGTAGTTAGTTTGTTTGAAAGGCTGAATTTGAGTTGAATGATGCAAACAGGCTTATGTTACACAAGAGGATGTGCTGTTGGGGACTCTGACAGTGCGGGAGACGCTGAGGTACTCGGCCCACCTGAGGCTTCCGAGCACCATGACTAAGCAGGCGATCAAAGAAGTCGTGGAGGCGACCATCATGGAGATGGGCCTCCAAGACTGCGCTGATCGACAGATTGGAAACTGGCAGATGAGAGGCATAAGTGGTGGTGAGAAGAAGAGAGTGAGCATTGCTCTTGAGATCCTCACGCGCCCTCGCCTCATGTTTCTTGATGAGCCTACCAGTGGCCTCGACAGTGCAGCCGCCTTCTTTGTCATCCAGTCCATCAAGAATCTTTCCCGGGATGGGAGGACTATCATCTGCTCCATCCACCAGCCTAGCAGCGAAGTTTTCGCCCTCTTTGATGATCTTTATTTGCTGTCGGGAGGGGAAACGGTTTACTTTGGTGAAGCTCGGACAGGGATAAAGGTTGAACCATTTTTTTTTTTTAATTTTGTGACATGTGTTTAATTAATGGTCTAATTTTTGTCATTTTGATCTTCAGTTTTTTGCAGAATCAGGGTTTCCCTGTCCGAGCAGGCGGAATCCCTCGGATCATTTCCTGCGCTGCATCAACTCGGACTTTGACATTGTAACGACAACGCTGAAAGGCTCACAGAGACTTGGTGTAAGAATACATCAATATGTATACTGACTTTCTAGTTTAAGTTTTGAACATTTTATCACCAAACTAACGAAAAGGTTTTGATCAACCTTAATGATAATTACAGGAACAAGACAATAAAGCAGATCCTCTGTTGAATATGGTGACATCAGATATAAGATCAACTCTTATTGAGAAATATAAGCAATCGGAGTATGCAGAAATGGCAAGATCGAGGATGCAACAAGTCTCCGTTGTTGTAAGTTTAATGTTGATGCTATTCATGTTGCTTCGACGTATTGACTTAAAAAAGGTGGTGAATTTCAGCGAGGTCTGGACATTCAAGCGATAAAAGGAAGCCAAGCTAGTTGGTGGAAGCAGCTCACCACACTGACCAAGAGATCCTTCTTGAACATGTCTCGGGACATTGGATATTACTGGTCTCGGATCGTCATATACACCATTGTTGCTTTATGTGTCGGGACCCTGTTCTACGACGTTGGCACCAGCTACACAGCGATACTAGCTCGTGGTGCATGTGGTGGCTTCGTCACTGGTTACATGACTTTCATGTCCATAGGAGGATTTCCATCCTTTGTAGAGGAAATGAAGGTAATGTGTATGTGAAACCAGAATTTTCGTATTAGAAAAGTGATAGTGATGGTGATTCTGTGTTCACATATAGGTGTTCTATCGGGAGAGGCTGAACGGGTACTATGGTGTGGCCGTGTTCATATTGTCCAACTTCTTTTCATCGTTGCCATTCTTGGTTGCAATCTCATCTATTACCGGGACAATAACCTTTTTCATGGTGAAGTATCGGTCTGATTTCTCGCGTTACGCCTTCTTCTGCCTGAATTTATTCGGGTGCATTGCTATGGTGGAGAGCGTGATGATGATCGTTGCGTCGCTAGTCCCAAACTTCTTGATGGGGATCATAGCTGGAGCTGGAGTTCTTGTAAGTGAATTGATAAACACAGTTCCCTTTTTCAGTTTCATCCCTTCCTTACCTTATCAGATTGTTTGCAGGGTATTATGATGATGACAGCTGGCTTCTTCCGTCTCCTCCCTGATCTCCCCAAGGTCTTCTGGCGTTACCCTGTCTCCTTCATTGGATACGGGGCGTGGTCGTTGCAGGTACTTCTCCCCCTCTTCCTCTATCCCTCACTTTCTATCTCAATGATGAAAATAAGATATCACTGGATATGAATCAAGTAAGGTTAGCCTCTCTCGTGTTGATTTGTAGGGAGGATACAAGAACGACATGTTGGGGCTCGAGTTCGACCCTTTGTTCCCTGGGGATCCAAAGCTCACCGGAGAATATGTCTTGACAAAGATGTTTGGTTTATCACTGGATCATTCAAAGTGGTGGGATCTATGCGCGGTGTATGCTCTCATCGTCGTATATAGATTCCTCTTCTTCCTGATTCTCAAGCTGAAAGAGAGAGCAGGGCCGTATGTGCATTCACTCTATGCGAGGAGAACTGCATACCGTCTCAAGAAACGACCATCCACGTTGCGTAGATCGACGTCTCGTCCCTCGAAGAGGCATACTGTAGCATTGTCATCCCAAGAAGGCCTTAATTCCCCCCTTGCATAGTAGCTGCATATTATATAGGACAATATTTTTATACAGCTTTGTGATTTTTACACGTTTCAAGTCGTAAGTTGTCTTGATCAAGGTAATAAACATGCCACAGCTTTAAATTGATTAAATGATTTGTGTGTTTGTTGATTATGAAAGAGAATAATGAAAAAGTTGGTTTTTCAGTAATTTGCATCTTTTTGGCTGGCCCTGTTATGTTTACGATACAATAACACACAAAGACATGAAAGAGAGAGAGAGAGAGAGAGAGAGAGAGAGCATATGTTTGTGAGAATAATGGCCTCACTAAAATTTGATTTTCCATTGTACAACTCAATGTCAGAGAATAAACCAGTTACAAATTAAACATTGATTTTCCAATCCCATTCATCAATAGAAAATCCTGTGGTTCAATCTCTCTATGTCTACTCCGAGAACTGATTCAAAAATGTCTGAGACTAGGACATACAAAAAGTACAGATTTCAAACAAAATTGTTGTGAAAAAATGTACTAGTAACAAAAATTGTGCTCAAAATTGTGAGTTGCTGAGGAATGTAACCATACACCTCGTGCTCTGAAACAACTTATCTATCTTCTGCCATACTGCGGTTTGAATGTGAAGAAGCTTCTCTGCCTTTTCCTGTAAAATAGGCTGGCAGCGTACGCTTTCACCGTGGATCTGTGCATAACCAAATAGTGGCTTCAGATGAAAATCCAATAATAATAGTAGGACATTAAAAAATACAAATACAGAGCATACAAGATCCTCAGGAATAATCCACAGTAAACCAATTTCAGATATTTAGGGTAAGTTCGATACTTCCATGTTACTCAGTACTGATAATAGTCATAACTACAAATATAAGAAAGGATGAAAGCTTGCCTTTAAGAATAACCGGATCATAGCCTGTATAAACTCGAAATTGTTTCTGCATGAAATTTCTTGTGTAAAATAATCTAGCAGAAGTCCAATGAAATGAATTTCTGGTCTGTTGCTGGACTCTTGGTCACTGTCATCCTCGTCTACAATCTGAAGCATCCTAAGTTCCATGTCCAAAGTCGAAGATGATAAACCTTTGATATATTCTGTAAATGCTGCGACTGCAGATATTCAAGTGTGTATAGATGAGGTTCAGATAACATTTGAAATGAAATAATAGAGAGAGTCAATATTGAGTAGAGAAGAACTTACAATCTTTTTCCTCTGTAGAGTGTTGAAGGAATTGTAAGAACTCAGATACCGGACTGTCAGCTTTGATCTTTCTGCTTTTTGTTTCACCAGCTTGAGAATCCTTATCACCTTCAGCAGATTCTCTAGTTTTGAACACAATCTCTCCAGACAGGGATGGAATTGATGGCAAGAAAAAAGGGGCCTTTTCTGGCTTTTTTGGTGGCTCAATTGGTTTGTTCCTAGCTTTTATGATATCTAGATTGATCAAGCTTTGCCACTGACTCTTAGGCAACATTGAGAGGGTGACAAGATCGGGTATTTGTTCATGTCCAGGTGTGGAGAGAGGAACATCTGGCACTTCCTGAGGGCTTGACTTGTCAGCTTCCTCAGAGTTGGAATCCAAGGAATTCCCAGTTGAGATGGATGGTAGATTGACGTTCACAATATCTTTGCCACTCCCATGGGCACCAGATTTACTAGGGGCAGAAAACATTGCCTGATTCACCCACAAGTAAACACCATTCTGATCAACATGAGTCGTAGCTAAGACATCCATATTTGGGGAAAGAGACAGCGCTGTCACAGACACATCAACATGTATAGCATCTATTTGTCTAGCTAGGATTACATCCCAAATCCTTAGAGTCCCATCCATGCTGGAGGTCATTAGCCATTTCCCATCCTCACTAAAGCATGCATCAGTTATACGATCCGTGTGACCTTCAAACTTACGAACCATCCTCAGTGCAACAACATCAAATAAGCGGATAACTAAGTCATCTGCCACTGTAGCCAGAAGACCATTGTAACGGTGATAGACAATCTTGACAACTGGGCAACCTATTTCCCATCTGGACTTCAATTCACGTCCTTTAAAATTCCAAACTTTTACATCACCATTCAAACCAGCACTTATCATGACTGTATTGGTTGAATCACAAGACACGCCAACCACTTCACCATTGTGGGCACAGGACCTGCCTTCTGACATATCAACATAACTGCCTCGACTAATACCTGACTGCAGGTTAAATCGCTCAATCCAACCGGCTGCAGTCCCTACAACTGCAAAATTGCCACATGCACTGATAGCACAGGCCTTAACTGGTGTTGGGTTCTGTGGGCATGGTGACAGGATGTGTTCACCAATCACGAAATTTTGAAGCCTCCAGACAAAGGCTTGAGCAGTATCCATATGACATGTGACCACATTGCACCAATCACGTTCCCTGATTTCAGCAACATCAAATGCGATAACAGGCTTGAGTTTTATTTCAGTTTCCTTCAGCTTGAGCTTTTTTGCTCTTTTTGATACATGGCGTTGAGAAAGTTCTCTGCTCTGTTGATCCTGGATGACAGAGAACAGCCGAAAGGCACGATCCTGTCCTGCTGAGAGGATGTGTCGTCCATTAGAATAGAATCTGATACACTTTGGGGGTGCACTATGCCCACTTCTAAATCGTAGAAGACGGGCGTCCCCATCACTAGTGTCAAAAATCCACATTTTTATAGAGTTGTCAGCTGATGAACTCATCAACACAGGCTCGTTTGCAAGAAAGTGAAGAGAAACTATTGAGCAATCATGGGCCTCTCCAATAACAGAATGGAGCCTCCTCTTTTCAAGATTCCATATGCTTATGACACCAGATGAACCACCAGATGCTAGAAGTGGCTGTCCATCAGTGCTGAAAGATAGAGCAGTCACTGAACCTCTAGTAGATTGAGAGAAAGTAACCACTTCTTCATCATATCGTATATTGTGGACGTGAATCTTTCCATCAGAACAGCCAACAGCAACAACATCTAGGGCAGGAGATGAAACACAACAGGATATGGCTGAACTCCAGCTTTTGAATTCATAAAGTTTTTTCTTTGTGCTAATATTCCATAGTTGCAGAGAACCTTCCTGACTTCCAACAATTACCTGTATGCAATGCTTTTAGTGAGAAAAAGTTCCCGACGGAAACTAAATCAAGTAACAATAGGGGTTTCTTCTTAAATGTCATCAGTGCATATCATTGATGAACGAAACAAGTTACCTTGTTCAGATAAGTATCTGGATGCATAATGCAGCTTGGTGTGAACTTGTTTCCGAGTGAAATATGACCAAACGGAGAATTATTCTCAGTTATGCCTTTAAATGCCCAGATGAACATATTGCCTTTTACATCAAGGCTTAAGACATGTTCACCAAAAAGTAGCAAGTGATTAATCTTAGCATTATGGCTTTCCCATGTTGCAACCTGTAAAATGTTCAGTACAATCGCTTTAGTTTATGTTCAGAAAGCCTAAATTATCATGATTCATGACTAGTCTATAAATATATTCCGAAGGCATATTACAGCAAGTTTAACATTCTAGAAAGATCAAGAAAAGTCCAGATGATTCTGATAAGAGATTGAATTCGCATAACAATATGCTAATCTATGTCTTCGAACATGGTCTACTAACCATAGATATACAGAACTAGGCAACTAGCACTATATGAAATCTCCATTTCGAGCTAAAGTATTTTTTTGAATTGAGTCATATAACCAGTATGCTTATAGGTAGAACCGAAGAAACGGGTAAAGAATACAAAACCATAAACCTCATGTATATCCTCCATAAACCAAGAGGGTGCAACATTGAGGATGGCATGGGTTATAATAAAATGTTAGGTAGTTATTTGATTAGTGGAGAAAGTAACCCATCAAGGGAAAATAGTGAATTAAGATGGTGGGTCATGTGATTTTTTTTAATAAGGAGTATTGTGAGGGTAAACCATAAAGAGTGTTCAAAAAATGAAAGTTGCACACTCTTTGTGTAGGCCTTATAAGGAAGGGGAGGATCACTTATAGAAGAATTAATCACAGTGAAAAGTTCCATAAAGAATAGTACATTTTGTGTAACTAATCAGCATTAATCAACATGAAAGTAAAACGCAAGAGTTACTACAGGTCTAAAGTATGCAAACCCAAAGCATGAAACAACATTAAGTGCCATGGTTGGTTACATGACTTCTTTCGTTACCCGTATAAGGCTGAGGGAACATAACAACTAACTAGTATCAGATCCTCTAAACTGTCTTCATGTTCTTCACTATTTTAAAACTCTAATCATAAGTAAACTCAAGAATTATGCACTACATACTATACTTCCAAAATTTAGTTTATCCGCTGTACCTGATGAGCACGTTTAAAAACAGCAATATTACATCCATACGCAGCAAATGTGTAGTCCCGATACGAAGCCAAAGCTCGTATTTTCTTTGGTAGTTGTGGCCCTGCATTTTCCACATAAATAATAACTTAGCTGTGAACGATTAAAAGCTTTGAACTGATAGTAAAAGCAACCGGATTATACAAAATCTTAATAGTACTACAACTTAAGGGTGTCAGGTCTTGTGCAATCACATCTAACCAGGGTAAAATACATGGAGTACCAAAAATGTTGTAAAATACTAGGAGGATAACAAAAGAAATACAAGTTTATAACTGAAATATCATTTCATGAATAGTTTGAGCTACTCGGGTATGCATATTATATTCTACTGTTAAATTCAAAAACAAAGAGATTAATAGTAGCAGAAACATCTCCTCAAAAAGCTTACCAACGAGTACTAAATTGAGCTTCGCGCACTGTGTAAGAGGGAATAAAACGTGAGATTCTTCAAAGATAAATAGAATGCAAAGAGAAAAACAAGAATAACGCATATACGTTGTATATTTGAAAAGCCTTGCCGACGCTAACGGTGACAAAGGTTTCGGTGCCGAGACGCTGTACGGAGAAGGGCACTGGAGTGGTTATGTATCCAATTGCTCGAAAAGGCTCGAAAATCCCCATTATCAATCGCACAGATTAGTAGAAAGATGTGAAGTCAATAAACAGCAGAGTGTTGCAATAGCAGCTGATAAATACGTCTGCTACGGCGTAAGAGTGAGGCAAAATAGCTTCGCGCCGTCGATGAAGAAGGAGAGCGGCGGTGGAGAGAGGCTTAGGAGGTATTGAAATGGAGAAGGGTTTTAGTTTTTAAAAAGCGCCATGAGTTAAAGTCGTGCTTTCTCTTTTGCCTTTTTTCTCATTTCTTAATTTCTTTCATGAATCTCAATTTGTTTTTTTCTCTCATTTATTTTTTTATTATTAAACAAAATATTCTAATTAAGTTGAATATATGATTAAATTAATATATGAATATTGTTAAAATAAGGGAAATTATATAATAATATATGGCGGTAAGCATGCACAAACCGAACTAAAACCGTGGACTGAACCGCCGGTTTTGCTCTGAACCGCCGGTTCAGGCGGTAAACCGGCCGAATTTGAAATTTAAAATTATTTTTTTCAATTTTACTCCTATAAATACTCCACTTCCCCCATCATTTTTACTCACCTCATTCTTGTGTTAACAAGGATTTCCTTCTCAATCTTCATTTCTCTATTCTCTCTTCATTCTCTCTAATTGCTCAAGTTGTTTACCAATTACTACTTACTACTATATTTGTTGTTGTGTTCGTAATTTACCATTTATTCAATACTCCATATTCCGTCCATACTACTTTCATTTATCACTATGTCTTCTTTCTCGTGGTGGACCGGGACGTGGTGATCGGGGCAAAAGAATTGCCCAAGATCAAAGTAGTCGTCCCTCAAAATCAAGGTGACCTAGTCGTCGAGAAGTTATGGAAGAGGTTTCCCGAGTGGCGGCTGAACGCATGCAAGTAAGTTCTAAAAAATGTTTTTACAATTCATAATTTCATAAGATTGAGTTTTTAAATTTTTTTTGTGTTCCTACTTATAACTTCAACTTATATAATATTTATAGATAGAAGAAGATTATAGGATGGTCATGCTACTCGTTGAAATGCATCAAGGTGGGGGGAGGGGCAGTGGTAGTTCCCAACAACAAGATGACGAGTACGACGTGTCTATATCATCGGACTCGGACAACAATGATGATAGATCTCATTCTCGTATTCCGTCTAGCACCGGCGGAAATGAGGACATGCCTCCTCCCCCTCCACCCACTAACACTACAAAAGCTTTGAAATCTTATATTTTTGTTAAACACTACAAGAAGGTCCCGGTGGTGATTCCAAGTCCTCATGATCCGCACTCTCAAGAAGAGACATCGACGTTTCATGCATATTGTAACTATTGTGATAAAGTCTACAAATTTGCGAGTGGTGGGGGATATGGCACCCTCCGTCGTCATTTGGTGACAAAGCATCCGGTAGAATGTGGCACTACCTCTACCCAAACCCAACTAAACTTCCAACCTGGTGGCTCAGGTTCGTCAGGTACGCCTCTTTTTAAATATGATCAAAAAACTTTTGCTGACGTTATGACTAGATGGGCTGCAATAAAGCATTTTCCTTTTAATGTTTATGATGATAAAAAATTTGAGGTTACTATGCAAAGTGGTTTAAACATAGCTATCAAAAGAGTAGGTCGAATGACCGTTCAACGATCTACCGTTAGACAATGTTTAGAGAAAGAAGTTGAATTATCACGTCATTTACTTAACTTGGGCCACAAAGTGAACATTTGCTCAGATGTATGGACTGATTGTTTTAACCAACATTCATACATGGGCATTACGGTTCACTTTGTGGACAATAGTTGGACTTTGAACAAGCGTTTAATTGGTTTAGAGAATATGAGACATCACACACTGCACCCGAAATTGCTTCTTTAATTATTCAAGTTTTGAATTAGTTTCAATTATGCAATAAGATATTTTCTGTTGGTTTTGATAATGCAACTGCTAACACTGCAAGTATTAGTGATTTGATTGCGGCTTGTGCTCCGGTTATTGGAGGTAAGTATTTTCATCAAAGATGCATATGTCATATTTTAAATTTATGTGTACAAGATGCGCTTGAATTATGGCAAAAGCATGTTAGTCCTATTAGAACTGCAGTTAGATTAATCCATCAAAAGCCAGCTATTGGCAAAGTTTGGAAGAAATATTGCCATCAAAAGAATGTAAGATATACGAATTTTACTATGGATGTATCTCATAGATGGAATTCGACATATGATTGTCTGAATTCTACTTTGACGCATAAAGATTCTTTATGTGATTTTTTTAGAACCTATCACGTTCATGATTTATATCTTTCGCATAATTGTTGGGAACATATCGTGGCTTTATTTAAATTGTTCAAATATTTTAAAAATGCAACTGTTGAATTATCGGGTGTTTATTATTGCACGGTTGTTCGTGTTTTAGAGCATTGCATGTATATATCACTTGGTTTTAAAACTGCAATGAAAAATGCTTACTCTTCACCTGAATTGATGTGTGCTATATACTATATGATTGAGAAATGGCTTAAGTATTTCAGTGAGATTCCAACGTTGTTTTTGATTGCAAAGGTCTTTGATCCAAAATGGAAATTAGCGGGTACCTCCAAGATTTTAGATTTTTATTATAACAATTTGAGTTCTATTGATCTTGGTCCACTTAAAGCATTGCAATCGGATACCAGTGACGAATTCGGAGTAGACCTCTCATAAACATTTCAAATAAACCTCCCGAACCGGTCAATTATCCAACAAACCTTCGAGTTTAACTTGCGTGCTCTCTACACCAAATATGAAACCAAGTATAACAGTACCCACCAAGTCAGAAGACCTCCTCCTCCTCCTCCTCCTCCTCGACAACATAACTTTGGCTTCGCATTTCAAGCCGATTATGATGACCCCGACGCGCAATCCCAATTAGCCGACCTATACAGCTACAGCACCGGCGGAAGGTCCTCAGGTATGGTAAGTGAGTTAGATTTATATTTCGATTCACTGTTTTCCTTTGGTGATGAAGGTCCTACTCCTCCCGCCCAAATCGACGTCCTCGATTGGTGGGGAACACACGAGAAAGATTTTCCCATACTTGCGTCAATGGACAAGGAGATTTTTTCTGTTCCGGCTTCCACTGTCGCCGTCGAGTCCGCTTTTTGTGTTGGCTTGCGTGTGTTGGATGAATCAAGAAGTAAGCTCTCCGCGAAAAATATGAAAGCCATGATGTTACTTGATGATTGGGCCAAAGCTGGCGTCAGAGAACAAGAAAATGATTGGGATGATCGTCAGGAGGGATCACAAGAAGAATTCACCGAGGATGAATCGTAGGCCAACCGTCAACCGCCGGTCAAGCCAAATAGGTAAGTAAGGTAAGAGAACTACGTGGGCTTTGATTCCCTAATGCAAATGAGCATTGGGGATACGTAGGCACCTCAACTTAAATTTTAAATTTAAGTTGAGCTCAAGTTCTTTTTCCTTTATTTCTTTTTTCCCATTTGTTTCTACTTTAAAAATATGCAAATACAATTAAATAATTGTATTTGTATATACTCTAGTCGATGAAATAGATTTCTCTATAAGGCTAAATCCGGGAAACTTTTGACAATTCTACTATAATTGTTGATTGTTAGACTAAACTCAACATTTAAAGTTGAATTGCTAAAGGTGTCCTCAATTTAGTTATGTAGAAAGATCCACTTCGCCGACTAAGAGTATATATACTTATAAAATTATTGTTCAGAACTTCTAAGTCTTTTTTGTAATTTGTAATTAGCTTCGTTGTTGACTAGTAGTCTCGTTGTATTAAAATTTTTGTTTAAGACTTCAAGACCTCAAGGTTTTTGTGATTTGTAATTGTTGTAACTTGTAATCTCAATAAAATTGCAACTTTCATCGTAACTTTGTGAAATCTATTATGGGATGGGAGAGTACATGATTAAGCATTCTAACTATTCTCGTAACTTTGTGAAGGATATTTTGTAGAATTTGCTCAAGGAATATGGACATTTGAAAATACTAGTAATATACTAATGCATACTACTTTTATTAGGAAATCAAGTTACACATAAGAATGAGAAGCACTTGCATTCCCTAGTGTTGAACCGAGTTTTGAAGAACTAATAGTGGCTTAAAGTAAGTGTCATGGTTGCGACTGATATTGGTTATTCTTCATCTCCACGTGTCAAGTGTGTTAGGACAATAAAATTACAGTCAATGAATGACTCAATATCACCCAAAATAAAAATTAGTTCAACGTGGCAGAACCATACATGTGTAAGTTCATTGGCATATCATTAATAAAAAAGGTTGTGAGCATTATGAATTTTTGGATGATTGCAATTACGTACGCTCAGTTCAAAATTTGCATTTGAACCAAAAACTGTATCCAATTATACTAATTCTAGTTGTTTAAATCTAATGTCGAGTTAGACAATTGAGATGTCTACATAATTTAAACTATCGATGTAATAATCTACTAGTAGGAGTATATAATTGGACATCATTGCTACTTCAACCATCCACAACGAAAGTAGTAGTACTTATTTGTCTCTTTAGCTTGCCGTAACGACATTAATGAAATAATTATGTCTCTTTATTAATGCGCCTAAGATTGACAAGTTTACTAAAAAAAACAACAATAATTTGGCGAAACTAAACAACATAGCTTTTGGTAGGGAAAAAAAAGAAGAGAAGTGATATTAAATCAAGAAGCAGCGGATGCGGATCCATAGTTGTTCCCAAAAACGAGTAACTGCAACTTATCATAGCCCGCGAGCACACCAGCCCCGGCGACGGCGCGTAGAATGTTGGCGCCGCCCCCCTTAAACAAAGATTTGGCACCCTCATTCTTCACTATTTGAGTAAACGCATCCAACGAGCTTTTATATTTTACCGCTTCACCCGAAGTCATCATCATCCTTCTCCGTACAGTGTCGATTGGATACGCCGCAAGCCCAGCGCCGTTCGTCACAACCCAACCCAGCCCGAAGCTAGCCAAGAATGAATCCTATATATATATATATATATGGAGTATATGTTTTGTCATTATCATTACTCATTAATTACCATGCATGCAAGATGTTGAACTTAATTATATTACCTGCAGATCTGCGGTTAGCACGAGGGGCTTCAAAGAATCGTACATTCCGAAATAGAGGCCGCGGTAGACGATGATGCCGAGGAGCGATATGTTGAATCCTCGATACAGCCCGGGGACGCCGTCAGATGCTAAGGTCTTGCGGTAGACGTCGAACAATCCGTTGAATTGCCTTTGGCCTCCTTTGGTGACGGATTTGGCATCGTTGGAGAGGCGAGTACGAGCATAGTCAAGAGAGTAAACAATCACCTGAGATGAAGCGCCGGCTGCGCCACCGGAGGCCAGGTTCCCGCCAAACCATTTCCAGTACCCGTCTCTCTCTTTCTTGAAATTGAAAAGGCTCTTGAAGTAATCCTTGAATGCGAAATTGAAAGCCTGCATAAAAGCATTAATTAATTAATTAATTGTTTTTGAGTATAGCTACAAAAGACAACTAAAATCACTCTATATCATACCTGAGTGGGGAAGTAACGAAGCACGTTAGTGCCGTTTCCTCTCCAAAAGGAAGCAAATCCTTCCTCGTTGATTGTTCTCTTGAAACAGTCACCGATCCCTTTGTACGGCCGAGACAGCCTACCACTCTTGATAAGTTCATCTTGGTTTTGTATCATGAGCTTCACGCGCTCGATTGGCGCTGCGGCAGACTTCGACACTGCTGCCGACACTCCGCCCATCGCGAAATCCACCACGAAACCGGAAAATCCCTTCTCCGGCGGTGCTTGCGCCGTGGCGGTTTTCTGGGCAGTGCCCGGGCAGTTTGGCTTTGGCTGCTCCATGTATACTTGTTGTAATTAAGAGAGAATTTTTAGAATAATTATGCTGTTTTGATTGATAATGAGAACAGATATTTAATGTGTTGGATAGCAGTTTTGAAATCAAACACGACATTGACTACTGTTTTTGACGTTCGTTGGTATTAATGTTGCTTCCTACTACTTCCTAGCCGTAGCCGCCACTGAATTTTCACTGTAAAACTTTTCAACAACCTACAAATAAAAAAAGGATAAAGAAAACTACGTTTCTCAACTTAGGTCAATTGATCTCAACTTAGGTCAATTGATTAACAATCTTGCGTACTTTGAATTTTCTTTTCGCACTCCAATTTTGACCTTTTTAATGGGGTAATTCTTTTTTGATTCTAGACTATATTTAACATTCCATAAGTATACTGGACTTTTTTTTTATTCCAGCTTTGAGAGAGACGCATGACCCTCATGTGTCTCCCGTTAATAAAACGCATGACGGAGATGCGTTTTTGGCTAAGACGCATGAGAGACATGCGTCGTCAAATTTTTCTTTTTTTAAGAAGACGCATGAGCGTCATGCGTCTTTTGGTAAAACGCATGAGCGTCATGCGTTGCTATTTTTTATTTTTTTAGACGACTCATGACTGTCATGCGTCTTAATGAGAGACGCATGAGGGTCATGCGTCTCTAATTTGCATAAAACAGACGGACAGAGGCAGTAGCTTCATTATCTGCGCGAGTGAAAGAGAGAAAGGGCGCAACTCATGCGATTTCGGCGATTTCTTGGCGATTCCGGCGATTTTCCGTCATATTCCGGTAAGTTTTGTTCAATATTTCAACATTCCTCCCTTATTTGTTGTTTATTTACATATTATTAGGGTTTCTAATAAATTTATCTTAAACTTACTAAATTAGGGTTTATAGAAAAAAATTGTCTATAATTGATGTTGGTTTGTATATATATTATTGCAGAAATCATGCAAGTATTTGTGAGTTTATATTGGGGTGGTAGAATAGTTCAACTTTCTCAAGTGGGTATTGGTTATGATCCACCTCGTGCGAGAGCCTCCATCGTATTGAATTCGTGTGTTTCATTCTCTGAATTAGTTGCAATGATATGTGCTAAGATAAGAATAGACTCATTTCAACACTCCATCGAAATATCATGGAGGCATTGTCTCTTTGGTACCCGTACGAGTTATATATGTACTGGGGTTGACAGTGATGACAGTGTGATGTTTATGTTCAATGAGGCTCTAAATTATATTCGTCTGTTGGAAATTTAGAAATCCCACCAGTTGTTAATTATGGTGTTGGATCATCTACAAGGGTTGAACATATGAGCTTTGATTGTGGTATGAATGAGCAAGTAGATGCTGCAGATGCTGCTGATGTTGGAATGAATAATCAAGTGAATGTTCAAGAGCATATTGATGTTGACGTTGTACGAAGAGACATTGATCCACCATTGTCGTCATCATCATCTGATGCTATTTTAAGTGATGATTCTCTAGGTGATGTTTCTAGTGATGAGGAAATAGTGTGTAAACCCGTCGTGCAAGGTGAACAACCACTTCCAGAATACGTTCACTGTGGGTTGAAATATTTTTGCAGACTACCGAGTGGTCCTTCTGGGGTACCTGAAGTTGGTAATGAACACAGTACTATGTACTGGGATGAAGCACACCCGTATAGATTAATTTGGAAACAAAATTTGATAGCAAGCTGCATGTAAAGACTACTATTACTATGTGGAGTCTGAGGCAACACCGATAATTTAAGGTGGTTGAGAGCAAATTAAGAAGGTGGCATGTCGTATGCAAATATCCAGCAGGGAGGACAGAAGATGGGGTAACTATTATCAGCAAGACCGAATGTTCGTGGGAAGTTTCTGTTACACAAAGAGCCCATGATGGTATATGGGAAATTAGAAAGTGGGTGGGATGCCATAGTTATGAAGGTCATCGTAATGATAGAAGACATGCTAACTTTTCATCATCAATGATTGCTTTGTGTATTCGCCATCAGTTGCTAAAAATGTCGAGTACAAAGCCGCAGCCGTAAGAAATTTTATTCATGACAGATTTATGTGGTAATCAGTTATAAGAAGGCATGGTATGCACGGAGAAGGGCTATAGAGATTGTATTTGGTGGATGTGAGGAGTCATTTAGGGATTTGCCAAACTACATGCTTGAACTGCAGTTAAGGAATCCATGCACAATTGTTGAGTGGAGGCACAATGAGTTGTTGAGCCAGGGACGTAATAAAGTCTTCTATTACGTGTTCTAGGCACTTAGGCCTGCTATACATGCTTTCCAAGAGTGCCAACCAGTTTTAACAATAGACGGGACTCACCTTCGAGGACGATTTAAAGGTAAGTTGCTTGTTGCTTGTGGTGTTGATGCTAACAAAAAATGTCTGCCAATTGCATATGCTGTTGTTGATGAAGAAACTGGCGACAGTTTGGAGTGGTTTTTGGATCATGTAAGAATTCATGTGGTGAAATACCAAAGGGAGGTGTGCATCATGGATGTTCTGAACAACCTCTTCTTCCTCATTTTATTTATTCTTCCTGGTTGACAATCTCATGTACACTTTGCTCATGATCTTCCGAACCCCGCCGCGTGATGAACCTTCCGCAACTGGTCGAGGTTGGACATGGATGTTCTGAACAACCTCTTCTTCCTCATTTTCCTCTTCTCTTCCATCATTTTCTTCTTCTCCTTCATCATCATCATCATCTTCTTCTTCAACTTGTACATGAGGCACAAACTGATAATTTTGGAAGAATGAATCGACTGATGCTCAGGCTCCACTCCATTGCGGCACATCTTGGCTTTGTGAATAGGGGCGACGATTCCAATCAGGCTCATGTTGGCTTGGAGAATACATGGGACAGTCCCACTGTGATTGAGACTCATGCATCGGATATAAAAGACCACTGAGGTGGGTCATGCTCTGGATTCATCGGCTCTGGTACTACATAATCAGGATGCGGCTGCGACATCCTAAACTATTTTGTGAAACCGTGTCCACCAGTCCGAACACCAGTCACTCCACGACGTGGTGGAATTACTTGTGGTTGATAAGGCATGACCACATCTTGGTGTTAGGAAGCCGGGTACTCCATGACATCGGCGTGGTTCGTAGACTGAAGGACATGCCTAGCAATTTCTCAAATCTGCCGCATTCTTGGGTCCATTTCTTCTTCAGTAGTTAAATGCCAAACCTGTTGAAAACCCTCAACCTAGATAAAAAAATAATACAAATATCAATACGAAACAATCTATAACACATGAAAGCATATAGTTTAATATAACAAACTTACAAGTAATCTCGTCGAAGAAGCCGACTCATTCATCCCAGCAGTTGACCGTACCCCAGGTTGAGTCAGGTACGTCACTGTAATCTTGTTATACCACGCCATATACCCCGGACTCATAGGAATGTTCATGGACATCGTCGCGGCGTCTTCGGTTGCCTGGAACCTTTCATACCTCATGTCCCACTCCCCAATGTAGAACTGATGCGTGTTTTCCCAATTATTACCCTTCTTACCACGCCGATCATTTTTGCCCAAATGATCAGCATTTTTTAGCATCCTATCTACAAATTGAGGAATATCCTGGTACCGATTAAACTGTCGGCGCACTCGTCCAGCCTAATGTGCCTCGACATAAGCTCAACACACCAAGTAAGTGTCGCACAAGGAGCATCCATTCACATCACTACAGTAGTCAGGCAGTATGCAATGTGCATATGGCGTCCACAGAAACTACAAACCAACAATGCAAACGCTAAATTAACTTCATGATAAATTCATAAATTAAGTCAACATTAAATAAAATTCACCTGGTCAGGTCTGACCAGGGATATTTGATCACGGTAATGCTCAACCGAATATCTAGGAGCATTTCCTATTTGCGTAGTTCCTTTCCACCTATAAATAAAATTGATGTAAAAAAAATAACCCAAGATGCATAAACAAATAAATATTTAACTATATACCTGGCGCCGCATGGCGTATATGGTTCGTGCACGAGCGCTCCTATGAGCGACGGGCTTAATGTGGGCATTCTTTCCCACGCCCATAGCTGCAGAAGCATCATAGGCCCACCCAACTCTTTCCTCTTATCCATGGAAGCCTCGCACAGATAATGATACAGGTACGACAAAGCCGCACTTCCCCAACTAATATTCTGTACCTCGTCCGGATCCTCAAATGCATTCAACCACATAAAAGGAACCTTACACCCCGTGGTGTCCGGTAGAATGAATCCTCCTAACAAAATTAGGACATGGATAAGTGCCCTTTGGATGTATACATATGTAGGTAGGTCATCACCCAAAGGTATCCTCGTTTGGTTGATCAGAGCGGTCATCAGCAAACCGTCTTTCTTTGTCTCTGTGTTTGTATCTGGTATCCATCCCAACAAATCTCAGCACTTGCTAGGCCAATCGGAATATCCGACATGATGGTCACGACCTGTGAAAACGCGACCGTCTGCTCTCAAGGCCCAAATGGCTTGCATATCTTCTAAGGTCACCGTCGCCTCTCCAATCGATAGATGGAAAGTGTGTGTCTCCGGCCTCCAACGCTCAATCAAAGCCGTGATAAGCTCATTGTCGACCTTCATCGACTTCCCACAATCCATCACGCCTTTGAAACCAAATATGTCAAGGCAATACCTCACATTGTCATGAATGTCCACCTCCCATGTCTTACTTTCCGTCCGTCGAACTTTGAAAAGTTGTGTTGTGCCATCTTTCAGTAGTTTATTTGAAATGTGTTTTTTCTAAAGATATAGCACTTACGGATCCTCAGGTCCATATAATAACTGTCCGCTAGAACTTGAAGTTTCCATCTAATCTAATAACATATTCACAAAACAAGAATTACAAACTCACATTTAAAATACAAATAACATATAAATTCAAATTCATCATCAAAACAACAAAACATTATAAACCAAATGATTAACTCCTAATCCATTGAATACTATATATTAGAAACTCCAATTCATCACAATTCATGATTTATAAGGCCTAATTTACATATAACTACTAAATTAGAAGGTTAAATTACAATATACATTTCAACCCCTACTCTCTTCTCCAATAACAACCAAAATCACAACACCAAGCAACTCAAACATATCAAAAACTATACAATATAATGAATTTCACCAATAACATCCATTACAATTAACAAAACAACAAAACATCGGCCAAAATTCAACAATTTGTTATAAACCCAAATTTACAAAATTGAGAGAAACCTACACAAAATATGCAAATAAACAACAAATAAGGGAGGAACATTGAAAGATTGAAGAAAACTTACTGGAGTATAACGGGAAATCGCCGGAATCGCCAAAGAAATCGCCCTTTTCGCGTCTGCCTCGCGTCTGCCTATGCCTATGTCACGTCTGGTCTCGTCTGTTTTATGCAAATTAGAGACGCATGACCCTCATGCGTCTCTCCCTACGACGCATGACGGTCATGCGTCGTCTAATAAAATTTTAAAAAAAAGCGACGCATGTGAAGGATGTGTCTCTCTCCCTATGACGCATGACGCTTATGCGTCGTTAAAAAAATAAAAATTGAAAGACGCATGTCACTCATGCGTCTTACTCAAAAACGCATCTTCCGTCATGCGTTTCATTAATGGGAGACGCATGAGGGTCATGCGTCTCTCCCAAAGCAGAAAAAGAAAGTTCGGTACACTTATGGAATGTTAAATATGGCCTAGAACTACAAAAGAAATACCCCTTTTTAATACAATCAGACGTTTAAAGGTAAATATTTGAATGCTGCAAGTTAAAACTGTTGAAAGTTGATTCAATTAATTCTATAAATATAGGATAAGTTAGGTGTTGGTTATTATTAGGATAATAATGTCACTTTACGGAAGTTATGGTTGTCAGTTATGAATAGAAGTTAGGTAAAGTAGTTATTCTCAGCATTATAAAAGTGTTGTATTACGTTTGTACAGATGTTATTATCAATAACAGAAACAAAGTTTCCAGCCTAATTCTTTACTTTGATATGATTTTACCACAATAAAAACTTGCCATTTTGGATACAAACAAATCCCAAAAAAGAAAATCAAAGTCACTTTCGTTATCCTTCTCAATATTTAAACAGAATATTCTCCCATAAGATAAACGTTAAATATTCTCAAAAAATGATGCAGCTCTCTTAAAACAGAAGAACTAAATGTGATGTAATATTATTTGGAAACAAACTCATAAGAAACACTCAGTAAATAGGGAGTAACTGAGTAATGTACCTGCCAACAGGTCTACATTAAACTTCACTAGACCAAGTATTAAATCCGAAAATCAGGCCCTCAGCTGCTTTGTCAGCCTACAATCCAATATTAAATGAAAAGCAACACAGTTTTGGGGATAAACATATGCCCCATCAACATATTATTCAAAATTGTATAAACCGTTTGTTATCGGTGAAAAACCCAAGCCCTCATCATCATTGATTATCATCATCATCAGAGCATTTTTAAGCGCCACCGGATCCGTATTTCTTTCCGAGGACGAGTAACTGCAGCTTATCGTAGCCAGCGAGCACACCAGCACCAGCAATGGCCCTCAGAATGTTAGCTCCAGCACCTTTGAACAGAGATTTGGCACCCTCGTTCTTCAAGATCTGAGAGAAAGCATCCAATGAGCTTTTGTATTTTACAGCTTCACCAGATGTCATCATCATACGTCTGCGAACGGTATCAATTGGGTACGATGCAAGACCAGCACCGTTTGTGATCAGCCAACCCAGGGCAAAGCTAGCAAAGAAACTATCCTAAAACCAGAAAATTATTTCATAGACAGTTATGTCAGTACAATCGAAAATATTCAAATGAAGATGAAGATTCATATATTTAGAGTTAAAGATACCTGTAGCGTGCCAGTGAGAAGAACTGGCTTCAAAGAATCGTACATTCCAAAGTAGAGACCACGGTAAACAATGATTCCGACACATGATATGTTGAATCCACGATACAGTCCGGCAATGCCATCAGACGCCAAAGTCTTCCTGTAGACATCAATCAAGCCATTGAACTGCCTCTCTCCACCCTTCTTTGCTGCCTTGGCGTCATTTGCTAATCTAGTACGAGCATAGTCCAGAGAGTAAACAAAGAGGAGAGAAGAAGCACCAGCTGCACCACCTGAAGCCAGGTTCCCAGCAAACCATTTCCAGTAACCATCTCTATCTTTCTTAAAGTTGAAAAGCCTCTTGAAGTAATCCTTGAATGCAAAATTCAAGGCCTGCAATCAATTCAAAAGATTTTATTGAGCATTTATACTCTAGGGGGAAAGGAAACATAGTGAAAAAGCGTGTCCAGAAAATAAAATTCATATAACTTGCCTGTGTTGGGAAGTAACGGATCACATTAGCAGTGTTCCCTCTCCACAAAGAACCAAATCCTTCTTCTTTGATTGTTCTCGAGAAACATTCACCGATGCCTCCATATGGTTTAGACAATCTACCAGTCTTAAGCATCTCATCCTGGTTTTGTATCAAAAGTTTCACACGCTCAATAGGAGCAGCAGCTGTTTTAGACACCGCAGCAGAGACTCCACCCATGAGAAAATCAATAGCGAAGCCCGCAAATCCTTTCTCTGCAGGGGCTTGAGCAAAAACCGGGGAGACAGCAGACTTGACCACAGAAAGGTCGTAATTCATTTGAGAAGGATATGTCAATGCAGCATTTGTGTAGTTCCCATATTTATATTGTGATTGATATAAAGATGGCCGAGGCTGACAACCTTCAAATGCCCCGAAACGCTGAGTAGGGGTGGATTTGAAAAGCTGCCCAGCCACCTTCTGAACAGTGGAAGGGTAGTGTGGCTGATCCATAGTCATTGCTACCTTTTCAAATTAAGAATTTACACATTAGAAAACAAAGCGCTGTGCATTAAATATATGTAGGAAAGGTCAAAATCAAAATGCAAGCAACATAGATATCACCTTTGTCCTTTAGGTTTTAACAACAACAGAAACTGATTTTTGAGCAAAACAAAAGCAATATCAGCCTATCAGATAAGCATCCACCTATGCATTCATGGCAAAAAATATTGCAGAAAGAAAACATCAACCGATACAAGATTAACGGTATTTGACATTTGGAGTAGGATTCACTTCAGGTTGTTGTAAGATGGAGTTGTGCCAAAACAATATCTCATGCCCTAAGATTACACTCAGGCTTTAGTTAAGTAAAACAAAATACAGAAAATGGATGAGTAATGGTATTACCAACAATACAATAAATAAATCAGCATGTGTGTGCAGACATGCACAAAAAGAGGATGGACAGGTTGGACTTGGAGGCGAATTTCAAAAATTACATAGTTATGCAGTCACACATATATAACCCAGCTAAATAATCATCCAAAATTATTTATGATAGCAACTATAATTACAAACAATGTGATGGATTTGCAATGCTGATTTTAAAATTATGTTGAAAATGCCATGATTATAAAAATTACAAGTCACAGCTGTGATTCAAGTAACTAAAATAAATTTGTTATTAGTAATTTTAAATTCTTGATCCAAAAGTCAACAAGTGTGACAAGGTCTGCAAAATACTAGTCACCCAAAAAAAATGAGGAAAATGAACAAAAAGTAGGTGAACATACTGCCACTAATCGATAAAACACGAACAACAATCACTAGTAAGATCACACATTAAATCCTGCAACACTCAAGATGTGAAATTTTAGAAACTCTGCATCAAAAAGGAAATAAACAAAAAAGTAGGTGAAAGATGCTGTCACAAAGAGAGCTACTAAATCTTAAAATAACTGCATTAGTGCGTCCACATCGTTCAGATCTAGAATTTGAGTACAATATATGAGAGGAAATCATAAATCAAGCCGAGAATTACAGAAGTGAACAGCTGAAACAGAACAATTTTATACAAACTGAAGAAAACAAGAGCAACGGTAGACGATAGAGGGAAATTACAAAATAAATCGAGCTTAGTGATTGAATCGATGAATTTGGGAGAAATGAAGAGTGCGGTTACCTCTGCTTACAAGATGAGAGATGGAGAGCTATCCGCTTTGAGCTTACACAATTGGAACACACTGAAAACGGCTGTGTGAGCAAAATCGAGGGATACATTTATAGAGCGAAAGTATGTACTATTTATTTAATATTGGGAGTAGTAAAAAAAGTCCTAAAGCATGCTTGCAAATTCGAAATTAGTGGAGTCTTCATTTTCTCTTTATTTGTTTATTGAATTATAAACGAAAATGGACGTTTAGCGAGATGAAAAGGTGTCCCCAAAGCCCAACTAGCTGTCGGCCCCTTTGACTATTGAGTTGCCGACCCAAGAATGAATTCATACCAAATTAATAATACTCTTCAACAATCCTTTTAGAGAAAATAAATAAATAAATCACTACCTTTATAAATGTTAAATGATTAGTTAAGTTGTCAACCTAACCCAAAAGCTCGATCAACCGAGCTGGTGCTGGTCACAACAACTATTAGGAACCGTAATCAAAACCATTTGTCAATTGATTAGCTTACTAAACAGATCGGTTAGTTGATTAATAGATTACTCCCTCCGTCCCGCTTTAGCAGTCTCGGTCACTTTTGAGCACTCGTTTTGTAAAAATGATAATAAATAGTTAAAGTAGAGAAATGGTTAAGTAAAAGAGAGAATAATAAAATGAAGATAACCGAAATGGAATGTTAAAAGTCATATTTAGGTTCATCTTAGACTTGACAATACAAACGAAATAAACATTTATTTAAACTACTGAATTAAGAACCTTGTACGTGAAAAATTCTTGAATATCTCAACTGTAACCGATTTAAAAGATATCATCTCTGCTAATCTTGCAAAACATGTCTGCGAATAGGAGTCCTATTTTTCCATTTTAGTCCGTCCGCGAATAAGAGTCCCAATTAATTTTTACCATAAATGGTAATAGGATCTCACCTTCCACTAACTCATTTCTCTCACATTTCATTTAAAACTAATATATACAAGTGGGACTCATAATCCACTACCTTTTTTCCACTCACTTTCTTAACATTTTTTAAAACTCGTGCCGCCATGAAATGGGACTCCTAATGGCGAACGGAGGGAGTACTATAGTTGCTATAATGAATACTTCATTCGTCCTAAAAGAATATGCAATTTGGGTTCGGCACGGACTTTAATGCAAAATTGATAAAGTAAGAGAGGTGTAGAGAGAAAATGAAACCAAAGTATTGTTAGTGGAAAATGAGTCTTACCTCATTAAAAAGAAAAAAGATTTCAAAATTAGAAAGTGCATATTCTCGTGGAACAAACTAAATAAAAAATAGTGCATATTTTTGTGGGACGAAAGGAATATCAATTATGAACGAAAGTTGTCATCTTGCTGCTCTTTGTGGTGATGAAAATCTATTGAATACAAATTTTTTTTTTTGTGAAACTTATGGTGAAATTTCTTATGGATTATATAAAACACCATATACTTAAATCGAAATATCAAGACATAGTATAGTTCACTTGATTAAATTGAGTGGCTCTTGATTCTAACCGAGAATTGTATCTATCATAATGTGATAACCGGGAACCTAACACGTAACCAACATAGACAATTATCGATTAACTAATAATCAATAATAATCAGTTCAATTGGCATTCGGTTGTCATAACTAATATCATGAGACTATCCATCTAGGATTAAGTTGTGTGATTATTTTAGTTGGAGGGGGAGGCTATGACTAATTATCATGAGACTATCAATCTAGGATTAAGTTAAATGGTTCAATCTTATGAACCAAACATGATATATATTTAATCATGAGATTTAATCTTGCCAACCGAACACCCCCATTATGAATAACTTATTACTAATTATTTAAGCAGTCTAAACGCACATATCTTCAATTATTCTTAAATTTTAACTAGTTAGCAATTTTTTTTAGAATTAATGTATTAGTTGTAAATGTACTTGGAACTTTGATGGCATCAGACAGTAATTTATTCAAATTTGTGTATATGCGCAATTTCTCACTATTTATGTCCTGGAAAGAAATTACGTCTTAGATTTGGGACCTTCATGCGATAAACATGAAGCTTGAGGATCATAATGGAAACCAGTTCACCAACATCCCAACCGCCAAAATCCCTAAATTCACTCCGGCATGCCCGTATTTTTCTGCACCGAGTAAAAGCTCTCATCGTTATCATCGAAAAATTTCGCGGATTTCTCACGGATTTGCAGCTACAACATGTCTAAACGGTGAGCAGATATTGAAACCATAATACATCATCTGGAATTGTTTGTTAGCTTTTCCGATTTTCTAATGATTTTGTATTCGATTAGTTTTGATTTGATAACTTTTATGAATTATTTATACGCCGATTGCAGAGAAAATATTAGGATATTTTATGTTGATTTCTCGAACTTGGAATCCGTTTATACCAATTTGGTTAGCTCGAAGGTAGCGATTTTTTTAGAAAAGGAGGTATCGAAATTTGAAGATAAGGAAAACGTTTATTTAATCATCAGAATAACAATCATTTGACTTCGTCAACCGAAGATATCTCTCTTCGTATGTAATTCCAATGTACATCTATCATGAGCTTATTTATCCTAAAATATGTTTTAAAGAACACGTTGATTTGCTTTTGAGTTTTAGCAATCATAGTTATGGGCAGTTTCTTAAGGTTTGATCAGTCTATGACTGTAGTTGTATAACATGTTTTGAAAACTTATTAGTTGCTAATAGAAAGTCGAGTTGTTCACTTAGATGGAATATGAGTTTCCTATCGAGCAGTTTTTAAGGAGGTCATTAGCATGACACTTCCCACATTAATTCTTTCCATTTTAGTGCATAGTGTACGGCCCAAGTCTTTGTTGAAGATAGACCCACAAAAGTAATCTCTGTGAGGCTGAATGTTTGAATGCTAAGCTAGCGATAAACTTACTCTTGGGGGTATTGATCTCCAACACAATAGTTCTATTTGAATCAACTAGAAGAACACCTTGCTGAAGTCGCTGACTGTCTGCATTGCACTGTTCTCCCTTGTTAAAAATAACATATACTAGACTGTTTTAAGAGGATGGAAAATGACAATTTGGAAGCCTTCAACCCAGTTGCAATCACTGGTCTTGGGAGTTGTTGCATCACTTGAGAGGACATTTCTTTAAACTGACTTTTAATGATTTCTTGTTCCTTCCGGGCTCTGTGTGCTTATAAAGGGTTCTAGTTTTGTTGTGGAGATCATAGACTTCAGCCATTTTTTTATTGAAAAACAAGATAGGTCCATTACTGGGATTTCTGATGATTATTATTGCTTCAGGGTTCTCTGCAAATTCTTTGCTCATGGTGCATGTCTAAAAGGGGAACACTGTGAGTATTCACATGATTGGAAGGCCCCACCTAATAATGTGAGTTTCTGCTAACCTGCTAGAACTAGTAGCCAATGTTATCAATCTCGTATGGCGGCTCGCCTAAAAACCGCCACGGGGATATGGCGTATTAGTATGGCAGATATGGCGGTCAATAATTAAATTAATAAAATAATACTTATATATTTATATATAATTCAAAAATTAGAAAATAAAAAAAAAATATCATCTAAAACTCTTAAAACAATTTATAAAGCATAAAATACAAAACATCCATGTTTCTTGCATAATGCCCCATTCCTAAATGCAGTACACACGCAATGTTGTCAAATGGCGGATATGGCGGTGCTATGGCAGTGCCATGGTCCTATGGCGTTTCCACCACCGAACGCCATGCCATAGCGCCATGGCGCCGCCATATCCGCTATTTGATAACATTGCTAGTAGCCACTTTTAATGTTTTAATATAACCTCATTCTTTGGCATATGCATATTACTGCAGATATGTACGTTTTACCAGAAAGGAGCTTGTGCTTATGGCACTCGTTGTAGATATGATCACGTCAAAGTTTCTCAGTTACAGTCGCCAGCTTCATCATCATCAGCAGATCTTTCTTCCACCACAGCTGCGACATTAGTCTCCGGTGCTACCACTGGTGTTAGTTTTGAACATTCAGCTTCTAACTTACCAGTTCATCCTCCTTTTACACCAGCATGGGGAGAGAATTCTGGGAATTCTGATACTCTACAAGGTGATGATGATTTGGCAGACTTTAGGGATGTAGATCCTGCTGACCAACCAATATGCTCTTTTGCTGCTGCCGGGGAATGTCCACATGGTGTGAGTTGCCATCGAGTTCATGGGGATGTTTGTCCTACCTGCAGGAAGCATTGCTTGCATCCTTTTAGGCCTCAAGAGAGAGAAGAACACATGAAAACATGTGAAAAGAGACAAAAACACTTAGAAGCATTGACACATAGTCAAGAAATAGAATGCAGTGTTTGTCTTGAGAAGATCCTCTCAAAACCTACGGCAGCTGAACGTAAATTTGGGATATTGTCAGAGTGCGATCATCCATTTTGTGTATCATGCATCAGGAATTGGCGTAGTACTTCACGGTCATCTGGCATGGATGCTAATCCTGCATTAAGATCATGCCCTATATGTAGGAAACTTTCATATTTTGTGATTCCAAGTGTAATTTGGTATTCCTCTAAAGACGATAAGCAAGAAATTGTTGACAGTTACAAGTCCAAGCTGAGGTAAAGTTGAGCTCCCTTATCGCTTTACTGCTTCTATTCCTCCTATTCCTCACACTGATAGGAAAGCATCTTTCAGATCTATTGATTGCAGGCACTTTGACTACGGGAATGGGACCTGCCCATTTGGCACGAGTTGTTTTTATAAGGTAAGTGCATTTTCTTCTATTCCATTAATAGAAAAGGTATACAGAAACTCTGCTGCATTGAGTTTCTTACAAATTAGAATTGTGCACTATTTTATTCATGGACTGCCTGCCACATAATTGGATTTGTTCACCTGCCTTGACTTCTACTCATAAATGGTGTGTCATTAGCCTTCTAGCTTAACTTTCGAATTTAAAGTTTCATGAGAGAGAGAGAGAGAGATGGATTGAATTTTGTTAGTACTACAGTCTACACTACTACTATAGTTATTTTAGTGGTTAAGACAAGTTTGCTACAGAAAATTTGTTTGATGGTGCCGAAATTTTTTAAGAGGAAAAAATGAAGTTCCTTGATTTTCTTTTGAAAGTACCGAGAATTAATTTTAGCTTTGCTACTGAAGATGTCAATCAATTTTCTTTTAACTTAGTGCTTACAGAAATGGCAACATCTTATTTTCTCATTGTAGCCGAATTGTTTTTTCATCTTCAGAATCATTGTATACTTGTTTCAGATTGGGTCATAAACTATAGTTTAGTTGTTTCTCTCACTTTCATCGTTGATATAAGGCAATGTTATCAAATAGCGGATATGGCGGCGCTATGGCATGGCGTTCGGTGGTGGAAACGCCATAGGACCATGGCACTGCCATAGCACCGCCATATCCTCCATTTGACAACATTGCGTGTGTACTGCATTTAGGAATGGGGCATTATGCAAGAAACATGGATGTTAGAGTTGTATTTTATGCTTTATGAATTGTTTTAAGAGTTTTAGATGATATTTTTTTTTATTTTCTAATTTTTGAATTATATATAAATATATAAGTATTATTTTATTAATTTAATTATTGACCGCCATATCTGCCATACTAATAAGCCATATCCCCGTGGCGGTTTTTAGGCGAACCGCCATAAGCCGCCATACGAGATTGATAACATTGATATAAGGTGCAACCTTATTTGCGGTCTTTTAATCTTGTCGATGTCATTTAGCTGGTAGATGTCCCTCTTTCCTCTATCCCCATCTTCAGTTTCTGGTATGCTCGACCCATATCTTGAACTAACCATTTGTAGGCCCAACCTGCAGTTCTCTGTATCATCCTTGCAGTTGTTTTCTTTATTTTACATGCTAGGCCTCTTTGTGCAGCCATTAAACACAACAAAGAGCCTTTAATCTGGTCCAGTAGTTGCAAAGCTGTATGTAACCGCTATTCAAGTTGAATAGGAAAGAAAATGAGTTTGTTTTAACTGAGTAATGGAAAAGAGTGCTTCATTGTTTACATGATTTTAGATGAGAATGTTTTTCCTCTCAGTAATTTAGAAAATTCGACTGGGTGTGAGGAGGCACTGCTTTGAAAAAAACATGAGTGTGGAATTCAGCAGGATGAATTTGACATTAAAATGCTATTTACCCTCCACTGGTACTTTTGAGTTCACACAATGAACGGATTTGTTCATATCTAATAAGTCATAAGTACTCTGCTTTACAGCATGCATATCGTGATGGTCGTCTTGAGGAAGTTGTCCTCCGCCATCTTGGAGCTGAAGATGGAAATACCGTAATTGCCAAAGATATTAGGTAAACCTTTTCATGCCCTGATTTATTTTCTCCCTTTTGCCTATTTCCTGATGTGTGCTTATCATCTTATGGAAAGATAGATGGCGTAGGAATGGGATGACTTTTCCTACGTCATTTCTGATTTCATGCATGGTTTAATTGGACATTCGGAATTGCGACCTTATGAAAGAATATTCATTCCCAAAAGTGTGGGATCAGATATTTCTTCCTTCCATATGTAAGACGAATGAGCATAAAGTTTTGTTATCTGCATGGCTATAAATATTAGCACCAATATTTTTCGAGGAGATGATCTATACCTATTTTTAATTATACTTATTACTTTTTTTGTGGGAAAACGGGAACATGATTATTACAAAGATGATATGTAATTATACAGTAGTATTATATTATCCTTAGATATATCCTTGTAATGTGTCAAATTATTGAATACTTACAATTACAAACCAATAAAAAAATAATATGATCAAATACCAATTTTATCAAACTCGCACTAAAAATAGTTTAATTTTGAGTTTATGAACTTGAGTGTATTTTTAACTATCAAAATTGAGACAAAAATCATTACTCTGGAACTCAAACATTATAGATCATGTTTTAATGATTCTTTTAAATTCCTAACTTTTTTCCAATACTATGCCTTCCTTTCATACCAAATTTCTCAATCTTATTCTCTATTTATCTATCTACTCATTAACAATTGTGCTGCATATACTTTTAGGCTCTCCGATTTTCTTAGTAATATGTGGATAAGATGACCAACGCATTAAGAGATCTAGAGACTGCTCTCAGGCTGGTATCTTTATTTCCTTGACCCCTATATGTTGTTTGTACTTGGACTTGTGTGTTATTTGTGTTTCTTGATGGTTTTAGTAAATTATATTACGGCCGTGTTCTGTATTTTCTTCTGTTTTAATATTAAAAAATATAACTTAAACTGTCCAATTTTATGTTAAACAGAGACTTGTAATTTTGCCCTTCCATTTTTAAAATCCTTGGTCCGTCCTTGTCAGGTCTCCAATATCAATGATTGCTCGGTCATTGCACTCACAACTTGTAATATTTTCCTGTGCTACGGCTTGAAATCATCAAGTAAATGACTTATATATAAACTGTACATCTCAGGCTTTTTGTATCATTCTGGCATGTGTCCAGCTAAAAACTACGAAGTTGATGGATCAAGAGTGCTTTTGCTAAGGTTGGTAGATCAAAACTCTTATTTGATGTGGATGTTTGATCTGCCTTCTTTTCGGTTAAGAATTCTACTTATCATAAATTCGTAATGAAATGATAACGGGGGAGGGAAGAGGGGTCTGAGTAATCAACGTTGTAAATTAGAAGTAACCAACATTTGGTTGGAAGTTCTTCCCTTTTGTGATGCTAATGACAAACTACTTATCCTTGTTTGCAATTTCAGATAAAAATAGTCTTCCCCTCGAATGCAGCATGCGGTTCCAGGTTCCAACTTCCAAGATTCGTTGCAGTCTTGGCATATACCGAATTTTGAATGTATCAAAGACTGAAATAATATGTGGAATCTACATCGATGTGTGGGGTAGTAGTAACTGTGTGGATAAAATAGTACTCTAGATAAAATATTACTACTAAGATATAATCTAGGATTAAGTTGTATGATTATTTTAGGCGAAGGGGTTGACTATAACCAATTATCGCATGAAGTGAAGAAAGTAGTAGTGTATATTATTATTCAACATAGGTAACATGTATATAGTACAAAAGATAAAGCTAGGCTATGTTACATTACCGATGTGGAACAGAATACATATAAGATCTTAACACTCCCCCTCAAGCTGGATCGTATATATTGATCATGTCCAGCTTGGTACAAAGTTCTGAAAAACATTTCACCGGCAACGGTTTTGTGAAGATATCAGCAATCTGGTTGGCCGATGAAGTGAAAGGAGTAGTAATTGTCTGATTCAAAACACACTCTCGAATGAAATGACAATCAACTTTAATATGTTTAGTCCTCTCATGAAAAACCGGATTATTAGCAATATAGATTGCAGCTTGGTTATCATAATGCATAGGTAAAGGTTCTTTGAAAGTGAACCCCACTTCTCCAAGTAGATTCTTGACTCCGGTCATCTCAGTAGCAGTATGAGCCATAGCTCTATACTCGGCCTCAGCAGACGATCTCGCAACACGATCTCGCAACAGTATGTTGTTTCTTACTTCGCCAAGTTACCAGGTTTCCTCCCAAGTAGGTGCAATATCCAGAAGTAGACTTTCTATCAGACTTAGAATCGGCATAATCAGCATCATAATATCCTTCAATGTTTAGATGACCATTCTTTTTAAATAACAATCCTTTACCAGGAGATTTCTTGATATATTGAAGAATTCGAATAGCTGTATCCCAATGAACTTGCTTAGGCTTATCTAGAAACTGACTGACCAAGCCAACAACAAAGGAAATATCAGGTCTTGTTACTGTCAAGTAGATAAGCTTTCCAACAAGACGTTTATACTTAGCTTTATCCTCCAAGAGTTCTCCACTGTCATCCCAAACACTTGGATCAACTTCCATAGGAGTATCAACAGGCTTTGTCCAAGTAATCCAATTTCTTTCAGTAAATCTGTAGCATACATTTGCTGAGACAGAGACACTCCAAAATTTCCGTGTGCAATTTCAATTTCCAAGAATTACTTAGTACGCCCCAGATCCTTGATAACAAAATGTTGCTGCAAATATTTCTTAGTTTCCTCAATTCCACGAACATCACTTCCAGACATGAGTATATCATCAACATACACAATGAGAATGACAATGCCCGATGCTTGATGTCGCACAAAGACTGAACGATCAGACTTGCATTGCTTGAAACCAATAGTTCCAAGAATACCGCTAAACTTATCAAACCACACCTTGGGACTTTGTTTAAGGCCATAAATTGTCTTTTTGAGACAACAAAGCTTAGTAGCATCCTCCCCCTGAGCAACATAACCCGGAGGTTGCTCCATAAAGACCGTCGGAGTCTAATCACCATACAAGAAAGCATTCTTCACATCAAGCTGATACATGAGCCACAAAAGATTAACAGCCAAAGAGAACATAATTCGGATTGAGTTCATACGAACAGTGGGCGAGAATGTCTCAAAGTAGTCAATACCATAAGTATGTGTGTACCCTTTGGCCACAAGTCGAGTTTTGTATCGATCAATACTACCATCAGCAAGAAATTTTATGGTAAACACCCAACGACAAGATACAATATCTATCGAATTAGGGGCATGTGCCAATATCCAAGTACCACGACTCAAGAGAGCTCGCATCTTCTCATCCATAGCGGCTCGCCATAAAGGGTGTTTGAGTGCCTCTTAGTAAGAAGTTGGAATCACTGTAGACAAAAGACAAAGAGCAAAGGCACGAAAAGGAGCACTCAAGCGAGTAAAGGAAACGTGATTAGACACAGGGTGTTTGGTGGTACAAGTACGTTTACCTTTGCGAATAGCTATGGGTAACTCATCAGGAGGAGTTAGATTATGAGGAGTTGGATCTTCAGAAACTGGAGGCAAAGATGACTGTGGCAGTGGACATGAGACTGTATTTGGTACTGTTTCAGAGGTTGTTGCAGGTCGATGACGTCGTGTATAAACCTGTAAAGGGGGAGCATAAGACATAGGAGAAACAAAAGTTTGGGCAGGCAAAGGAGTATGATTTAATTGGCTGGTTGGTTTAGTTTGAGGATGAGTAAAATAAGGCTGAAACTCAAAGAAGGTGACATCCGCAGAGATATAATGATGTTTGGTAAGAGGGTCAAAATAGCGGTATCCCTTTTTGGTTCTAGAGTAACCAAGAAAAATACACTTAATAGAGCGAGGGGACAGCTTCTCCAACCCGAGAGTAAGATCATGAACAAAACAAGTACACCAAAAAATGCGAGGAGGAATATGATAAAGAGGTTTATCAGGATGAAGACACGAAAAAAAAATTTCCCCATGCAACACACTAGATGGCATCCTGTTAATAAGGAAGCATGCAGTAAGAACAACATCAGACCATAAATACCTAGGTACATGCATGTGAGACATAAGAGTACGCGCAACATCTAAAACATGACGATGCTTGCGCTCGGCTACCCCATTTTGTTGAGAAGTGTGAGAGCAAGAGGTTTGATGAATTATACTATGAGATTCACAAAAAGATGACATAGATTGTTGTGTGAACTCAAGAGCATTATCAGTACGGAGAATATGCAAATCAACAGAATACTCTGTCTTTATTTCATGATAAAAGGATTTGAGAACAGTAGGGACTTCACTTCTTTGTTTAAACAAATACAACAATGTCATACGAGAATAATCATCAACAAGGATTAGAAAATACTTGAAACCCCCTCTAGACTCAATCCTACTTGGACCTCAAACATCACAATGAACTAGATCAAAAACAGAAGAGCTACGAGTATCGACTCGATAAGGAAAGGAAGTGCGATGGTGCTTGCCCAACTCACATGACTCGCAATTAAAATCAGCAGACGCAACTGGAACTAAACTACGAAGACTGGAAGAAGATGGATGACCAAGACGACAATGTCATTGATATGGAGACACAGCAACAGAGAGAGCACTAGGAGAGACAGGTGAACCAGAATCCAAATAGTACAGACCGCCACGCTCATGTCATCCACCAATCGTCCTCTTCGTCTGCAGGTCCTGAAAGATACAATATGAAGGATAAACAATTGTGAGTTTTTGCTAGCTGGCCAATAGATATTAAGCTGACTGGAAAATTTGGGGTAAACAAAACATTATCAAGAGTGATATGAGTAGTGGGTTTGACAACACCAGTAGGGATGTCAATGTAGTCTGTAACCCGTGGGCTGACCTGAATAGTCTGCCAAATTTATTGGGTTAGGGCTGGAAATTTCTATCCCGATAAAATCAAAACCCGATTAGCTCACACCTGATTAACCCGCAACCCGTTAGGGCCAGACCCGAAAACCCGATAAAATTTCTATTATTCTATTTTTTTACTCCTAATTCGACACTTCATTGATTAATTATAACTAAAAAATAACTTTCAATTTTATATTAAATATATAAATTATATATTGAATTTTTATTAATATAATAATTGATATAAAAAATTAAAAACTTCAAAAAAATATTTAAATTTCTAAAACATGCATTAAAATTTCACGAAATATCTCAATTATTAGTATTTGATCATGTTTATGATTGAGTTTAAGCATATATCTCAAACATATCATAATTAAATGTTTTACATTGTATGAATATTAGTAAGTTTAATCATTATTTATTGGATTGATCGCATGTTAATATTATCGGTAACAACACGATCAACCCGTTGGGCTAGCCCGAAACCCAAGCTTTTAGGGTTAGGGTTGAACTTTTATAACCCAAAAGAAATCACAACCCGATTAAGCCTGCACCCTATTGACCCGTAACCCTAGTAGGGTTGGCCCGAAACCAGACGGGCCCTAAACCCTAACTAAACCCTACAGTATGGCTCCTCCTCTTCTGGAGGTGTCGATTCAGAGCTTGCTGGCGTTTGGGCTGCCATTTTCGGTAGCATTCATGCTGAGGCGCTCGTTGAAGCCAATGTACTTCTTCAAGAAGATGGAGGAGCAAGGTAGGCTGCAGATTCTGACCCTCACTCTTCAGGTTGCCAAGGGTTTGAAAACCTTTTTCGTGCTCGTTCGTGGCGTTACTTATCTGTGCATTGCTGGTGCGTTGATTAGTTTGATATACGCTGTGCTATCTAGATGAAATTTCTGCGATTGTATGTGCGCAGTTTGATTGGTTTCACTTTCACTCCTTTCATAGAATTTGTGTTTGAATTCCACTTGTATGAGTGCAATTATTTTAGCTGTTTCATAGAGTAGTAGTAGTATGTTTCAACTTCACTCCTTCCATAGATATTTTGCTTAGTTTAACCTTGGCTTCATCTTTGTATTCTTCTTAACAAATGTGGAAGGAGAGTGATGATTATCATCTGTATCCTTTGATGTGAATCAAATTTACATTGTTATTCTCATAACTTTACATGATTTATATAGTTTGATGCTTGCAAAAGTGTGTTTTATGGTGTAGGAAGAGGAGTAAATGGTGAGACAAAGAAGGAAGCTCGGAGGGTGAAAATCTGTGCAGAAAGCTCTCAAAAGTGGCCACCCGGCCGGGTCAATTTAATGCCCAATAATTCAACCCGGCCGGGTGATTTTCGCGAGGCATGAGAAATCCAGGAGGGGTCGAATTTATGTCACCCGGCCGGGTTAATTTTATGCCCAAAAATTCAACCCGGCCGGGCTGATGAGCGAACTGCAAATTAGCAGTTTATACTGCAGTTTTTTCTTTTCCCAAAAAAAAAGGCTGCAGAAGGAAAGGGACAGAGGGGAGAGAGGAAAAGGAGACGGATCTGGAGAGGATTTGTCTTGGAAATTGAGATTGAGTTGGGGAGAAACAAATTGGTGAGAATTGGAGTGGACGTGACGTGTTTAGCTAGGAAAAAAGAATTATCAAGAGCCAAGCCATCATCTTCAAGCTCCATGGTTTCAAGGATTTTCATCTCCATTATCTTTGTTCTTAGTTTGATTATGTTAGGCTAAGAATATTGTGTTGCTCCAAACATATAATCGGATAATTTGTTCGAGTGATTTATTCTATGTTCTTCTTTATCTTATGATCGTCATTATCGCAATTTCATTGTTTAAATCTATTACTTTTGGTGCATCATTTATAGTAGATACTTTTTCTTATTCAAATGTCTCTTTAACTTTGAATAAGATGGATCATTGTGGTAATGAATTATCAATTAGATTTGTTCAAATGATAATTTGATAATGGATTTCTAGAGCTTATAGTAGTTGATCTTTGAGTCTCGCGCTTCCGTAGGATCCTTAGATTAATGAAAATTAGTTTATAGAATATGTGTTCAACTATTCTTAAACTATTGTTTGACAAGCATGTTCAGTGCTAGCATCGAGAATTGATTTCATAGTCCCATGATTCATAAGATAGAGTTTGATATTAGAATAAATCACCGTTTTATCCATGAGTGTTTGGAGTAACATGTCCTTCTCTTCATTCGTCTTACTTGTTTTAGTTTGCCTATTTGTTTTTGCATAATCTAGAAATCAAAAATCTTCAAATCAAAATATCTCTTAGTATGAGTTTTCCAAGTTTTAGAATTAAATAATCTTTCCTTCCCTGTGGATCGACACCTTAATTTACTACACACGACCCTGTAATCTTGCAGCGAAGTAGTAATTTTTGGGTTAATTAATTGAACTTGAGTGATAAATTATATTGTTGTGAAGGACCTAAAATTACACATCAAGTTTTGGCGCCGTTGCCGGGGAAGGCAATAGATTGTTTAACTTCTTTTTGTTTGTTTGTTTTTGTTTTGTTTTATTTGATCTTTCTTTGTTTTGTGAAGGTACTCATTTCGTTTTTTTGAGAGGTGTTAGCCATCTACCACGTCTGAACTTGAAGACGAAGGAGTATATTTTTCAAGGTGACATCTTTCTAACTTTTAGTTTAGGTTAGATAGTTAGTTTCACTAAAGCACACACGTTTTATAGTACTTACCCCGAAGTTGTCGAGAGGTCTCGCTTTCGGTAATAGGAATATTTTGTGCTTGTGCTTGGTGTATTTTCTGTTGTGTAGGTAAAAAAAAAAAAAAAAAAAAAAAAAAAGAAAGAAAAGTGAATGCACACGCGATCACAGGGTACACCACCGTTTGGACTACTCTGTTATCAAAGAAGAAGGGTTAGAGGTTCAGAGTTTGAGATCTTCCCGGACTATTCGAGTCCATTAAGAAATAACCGAGAAGAAAGGGATCAGGATTCAGACGGTGAATCAATGGCTGAGAACAATGAGATTCCACCACCCGTGGTGAGGTTTGGCGACACTCTTAGGTCGGGAATTGAGCACCCGGGGGAGTTTGCCTACGCAAATGACAATGTCAACATTCCACCTCACTACATTAGTTTGGTGAATGGAGGAAATCTTTTCCATGGACGAGATGAGGAAGATCCGGTGAGCCATCTCAATGCCTTTTATGAGCTGACAAATTCTCATAGACCTCCAAATGTGGAGCATCATCGAATCAAGAGGGCCCTATTTCCGTTCTCGTTGAGGGAGAACGCAAGAGCGTGGTATGACTCACTCCCGGGCTACAACATAGCAACGTTCCAAGAGTTGAAGACGTTGTTCCTCTTGGAATACAATTCTCCTATGAAGATTGAGAAGTTGAGAGAGGAGATCACCTCTTTCCGACAAAAGTATGACGAGTCCTTCGCGGAAGCATGGAAGAGATTCACGGAATTGATAAGGAAATGCCCAAGTCACGGACTAGCTCCGGGGCATGACCTTTTGAAATTCTACAAGGGACTCAACAGTGAAGGCACGGGATTGGTGACTGCAGGTTCGAATGGGAACCTAGATGATCTAACTCACGATGAGGTGAGGGCTTTGTTTCAAAGGCTGGCCAACAATCAACGGAATTGGCACAATCCAAGGCGAGGGGCTGATAGAGCAGGAGATACATTTGGTGCTACAAAGGATGCGGAAAGAGTGACCGCAATTGAGGCTCAACTGGCGGACATTAGCACTCAAATGTCGTCGATGACAAAGGCAGTTAAATCTCTTCAACTGACTCCTCAACCCCAAGCTGTGACGGTGATGAGATGCGGGTTGTGTCAAGGCGGGCATCATACTGATCAGTGCCCAAGTCTTCAAGGACCTCCCGTGGAGGATGTGAACTATATTGGCAACAATCGCCAAGGGTTCAATCAAGGCAACCAATATAACAATCAGCAAAATTGGAGACCTCAACAAACGGGATGGAATCAGGCTGGTCCTAGCAACAACTCGGGAAATCAATGGAGGAACAACACTCAACCGCCGGGTTATGAGAAGAAGCCAACCGTCGAGGATCAGTTGGGGCAGATTCTCTCTTTCATGACTAAGAGTCAAAAGGAGAACGAAAATTTCAAGGAAAGGACGGTGGAAAAGTTTGGGCAGATGGATGCGACAATGAGGAATCTTGAGACGCAGATAGGGCAGCTTGCCACGGCATCACACACGAGGATTCCTAACACCATCCCGAGCAATACCGTACCTAATCCGAGAGGCAATGAACAGTGTAAGGCAGTGGTCTTGAGAAGTGGTCGTGAGTTGGATTCGACACCATCAATGGACGGCCAAGGTACTTCCGGCATCTCACACGCAGGGGCGGATGAGATGTTAGGCTTGCATTCCTCGCACGCAGGGGCGGACGAGGCATGTAAGGGAAGTCCCGCGTTGGTGCAGGGTGCCCAACATGGTCAAGAACAGGCTGCATCCGGCAGCAAGGAAAATGGTGTAGAATCCGAGTTAAGTGAGAAGTTTTTGGCAGAAAAGAAGGGAAAGCAGAAAGTAGAGATAGGATCAAATGGACAGCTGATGACAAGTCCGGCATTAGACCCGAAAAGCAAGTTCAACTTCCCTGATCACATTCCTCCTCCACCATATCCACCGAAGAGGAAGAAGAGAGCTCCAAAGGAGAAAAGCTTCGAGTGGATGATGAACGTGATTCGAAAAGTGAATGTGGATGTATCGTTGGTGGACCTCTTCACTAATTTCCCCAAGTTCTCCAAGTTCTTTAAGGACATGATGGCAAACAAGGAGAAACTTCAAGACGAGGGAATAGTGGCATTGAGCATGAATTGCTCACAATTGATTTCGGGAATGATGCCCATGAAGAAGAGGGATCCGGGAAGTTGTGTGATTCCTTGTGAGATAGGCAACACAATTTTCACCAAATGTCTATTGGATCAAGGATCGGGGATCTCACTGATGGCATTGAAAACAGCACGTGCCATTGGACTGGAGAACAGAATGGAGCCCATCGACATTGCTCTACAACTGGCTGATCATTCCATTGTGAAGCCCACTGGAGGATGTCTTGGTCAAGGTAGACAAGTTCGTCATCCCCGTTGATTTCATAGTATTGGATATGCCCGAGGACAAAGAGGTGCCAATTCTGTTTGGCAGACCGTTTCTTGCCACAGGGGACGTGTTGCTAGGAGCAAAGGACAACTCGGTCACGTTTAGAATTAATGGTGAGCAAGTGACCATTAATGTGGAGAAAGCGATGAAGCATCCTAGTGATGCAAAAGCGTGCTTTAGAGTTGATGTCCTCGACAAGTGTATCTTTGACAAGATGCGTTACTCGGCAAGTATAGAAGGAAGCGTTTATGATAAGGGGAGCTTGGAAAGAGACTTTGGTTCGACAATTAAAGTTGATTTTGATTTTGATGAAAGTGAGGATGCTCAAATTGATCAACCAAGTCTAGAGAATGAATGTGTGGTGGATACTTTCGTGGCGGATGTGCAGCCCTCAATTGAAGTACCACCAAAGCTAGAATTGAAGCCACTCCCGACAAATCTGAAATATGCATTCCTTGGTGAGGATGAATCTTTACCGGTTGTGATATCGGCGATGTTGAATGATGAAGAGGAATTGAAGTTGATAGAGCTACTGAAGTCACACAAGAAAGCTCTAGGTTGGTCCATTGCCGACATCAAAGGAATTAGCCCCGCAATATGCATGCATAAAATCTTGATGGAAGATGGAGCTAAGCCGGTAAGAGAGAGACAAAGGAGGTTGAACCCACTTATGCAGGAAGTGGTTGAAAAAGAAGTGAAGAAATTGCTGAAATATGGGATGATCTATCCCATTTCCGATAGTGAGTGGGTTAGCCCGGTACAATGTGTACCAAAGAAAGGGGGAATAACCGTGACCGTCAATGAGAAGAATGAGGTTTTGGCAACTCGATTGGTGAACTCATGGAGAGTTTGCATGGATTATAGAAAGTTGAATACGGCGACGAGAAAAGATCACTTCCCGTTGCCATTTCTAGATCAGTTGCTCGATAGGATTGCAGGTTATTCCCATTATTGCTTTCTAGATGGATATTCGGGGTACAATCAGATTGCAATTGCCCCGGAAGATCAAGAAAAGACGACATTCACATGTCCTATTGGTACGTATGCCTTCCGCCGGATGCCTTTTGGGTTGTGCAATGCACCGGCTACATTCCAACGTTGCATGATGGCAATTTTTTCCGATATGAATGAAGACATTATGGAGATCTTCATGGATGATTTCTCCGTCTTTGGATCCTCATTTGATCTTTGCTTAGAAAATTTGAGACGGGTCTTACAAAGATGTGAAGAATCGAATCTCGTGCTCAATTGGGAAAAATGTCAATTCATGGTCAAAGAGGGCATAGTGTTGGGACACAAGGTGTCGGAGTTGGGATTAGAGATGGATAAGGCTAAGATTGATGTGATCTCGAAGTTACCTCCCCCAACGAATGTGAAGGGCATCCGTAGTTTCCTTGGACATGCGGGATTCTACCGACGTTTTATAAGAGATTTTTCAAAGATTGCAAAGCCACTTTGCAACTTACTTGAGAAGGATGCCAAGTTCGTCTTTGATGGGAAATGCCTTGAGGCATTTGAATTGCTGAAGAAAAAGCTAGTCGAAGCTCCTATTATTATCACACCCGATTGGTCAAAGCCGTTTGAGCTGATGTGTGATGCTTCGGACTATGCCGTGGGGGCCGTTTTAGGCCAAAGGAGAGACAAGGTCCTACACGCCGTCTACTATGCTAGCAAAGTACTCAATGAAGCTCAATTGAATTACACCACGACGGAAAAGGAAATGCTAGCAGTAGTGTATGCCTTTGAGAAGTTTCGTGCATATTTACTTGGCACGAAGGTGGTAGTGTTCACGGACCATTCAGCTATCAAATATTTGATGAATAAGAAAGATGCTAAGCCTCGGTTGGTGAGGTGGATCCTCTTACTACAAGAGTTTGATGTGGAAATAAAGGACAAAAAGGGGACCGAGAATTTGGTAGCTGATCATTTGTCTAGGCTAGAGGGCTTGGAAGAGACGGAAGATGAAAGAAAGAAAAGGATAAATGAGAAATTTTCCGACGAGCAAGTGTTGCAAGTGGAGGCTCGAGAAACATATGTGCCGTGGTTTGCCAATTTGGCGAACTACCTTGTCACGTGTATTATACCAGAAGGGTTGTCTTCTAACCAAAAGAAGAAATTTTTGAGTGACACCCGCACGTATGTTTGGGAAGATCCGTTTCTCTTCCGCATTTGTAGTGATGGAGTTATTCGAAGGTGTGTTGGAGAGCATGAGCACCTTCAGATTTTGTCTGCTTGTCATGATTCTGTATATGGCGGTCACTTTGGAGCACGTCGAACCGCATTTAAGGTGCTTCAGTCCGGATTCTATTGGCCATCGATCTTCAAGGATGCAAAGGCCTATGTAGAGAGATGTGACAGTTGCCAAAGAACCGGCAATATCTCGTGGAGAAATGAAATGCCTATGAATAACATTCACGAGGTAGAACTTTTTGATGTTTGGGGTATAGACTTCATGGGACCGTTTCCCAAGTCTAATGGGCAGCAATACATTCTCGTAGCTGTCGATTATGTCTCCAAGTGGGTGGAGGCAGTGGCCTCGGCAACCAATGATGCCAAAGTGGTGTTGAAGTTCATCAAGAATCACATCTTTAACCGCTTTGGGACACCTCGAGCTATTATCAGTGATGGAGGAACTCATTTTTGCAACAAGTTGTTTGAAAACCTCCTTGGAAAATATGGTGTCCAACACAAGGTTGCTACCCCTTATCATCCCCAAACGAGTGGTCAAGTTGAAGTCTCCAATCGTGAGATTAAGCGGGTGCTTGAGAAAGTGGTAAGACCGTCTCGGAAGGATTGGGCTCAAAAGCTAGATGATGCTTTGTGGGCATATCGAACGGCGTATAAGACCCCGATTGGAACTTCGCCATACAAGTTGGTCTTTGGAAAAGCTTGTCATTTGCCGGTAGAACTGGAGCATAAAGCTTTTTGGGCTTTGCAAAAGCTTAATTTGGATTATGATGCGGCAGCTGAGAAGAGAATGTGTGACATGAACGAAATGGATGAGTTTAGGCTTCATGCATATGAGAGCGTTGATCTCTACAAAGAGCGTGCTAAGAAGATACATGATGCAGCCATCAAGCCTCGTCATTTCCATGAAGGACAACTGGTCCTTCTATACAATTCTCGGCTCAAACTGTTTCCGGGCAAGCTCAAGTCAAGATGGTGGGGTCCTTATGTGGTGCACAAGGTGTACCCCTATGGTGCTGTGGACATTCGAGATCAGAAGAGTGATTCTATTTGGAAGGTGAATGGCCAACGCTTGAAGGCTTATGTTGGAGTTGAAAGTGGCATGGAGGCAAGAGAAGTGGCTTCTCTGGTGGAGCCAAAAGTGTAGATCAAGGATGAAGAAAGTCGAGCCAACGACTATAAACAAAGGCGCTGATTGGGAGGCAACCCAAGTTTTTTTTTTCTTTTATTTTTGTTTTCTTATGTTGGAGGTTTTGTTTACTCAATTCTTTCCTCTAACATTTATTTTGAATTGAGTGTTTCTTTTTGTAGGTTTTGTTTCTTTTTGTAGGAGCAACATGGAGATGTGACATTTGTTGGAGCTTAAGAGGAAGCACACCCACAAAGAGATATACACCCACCCTCCCACCCGAATGCACTATGGACTTCATGCCAAGTTTGGGGGAGTTATCTTTCCCTTTACTTTATAATTGTTCTTCTATGCATGCATTGAGGACAATGACGCATTCAAGTTTTGGGGGGGTTGTCAATGATTTTTATGCTTGATGCATGTTTATTGGGTGTATTATTTGATAAAGGTGTTTTGAATCAATGTATTTGACGGGTGCATGCTTTATCTTCGGCTTTCTGGTTGGGAATTCGTGCTTGATTTTACTTGATCTTTGAAGCCGAGGATGAATGGAATGGGTGCATGAATCTATTTGAAAAAGCATGTCGTGATTACATCCGATTTCTTGAGTTGAGGAGAGTGTGAAAATCGCATGACTTGTGGAAATTATGTTGGATTGATTTGCTTTATCGAGTGAAGTGCTTGCGTTCGTTTGTGTTAACGATTTGGGAGGATAAGGCACTAGGATAAACTCTATGGCCAAATGATCACATGCCTAGTCCATCTAATGATCCCCTAGAAGCCACTTTGAGCTTAATTCCCTATTCTTTGTGTAAACACTTAGCTAAACACTTAGCCACTAAAATAAGCCTAATTTTAGCCTCATCGATTGACCTTGCTACTACTTGGGTGCTAAATACAAGTTGAGCTTTGTGGTTTGAGTTTGAGTGTGGGGTGGTGAATTGTAAAGTATAGATATCTCTAGACTCGATGTAATGTGAAAAGAATGAAGTTCTTAGAAAAAGAAAAGGAAAAAAAAAGAAAAAGACGACCTCTAAATTTGCAAAAGTCGAGGTCTTTACAAAAAAAAAAGAATAAGCTTGATGGAATAAAGATAGAGCTTCTACATTTGTTTGATGTAATCTTGTCTAGAATAGATCTCAAGTTTGGGGGAGTGTGAGTTTGGTTGTAAAATTTATCTTGTCTAATCTTTGGAAGGATGGTGTAGGAGGGAAGATTTTGGCACTCAAATGTGTAGCCATTGAGCTCATCATCCATATTTATCCTACCTTGTCCCTAGCCCCATTACAACCTTGAACGAAGACCTTGGACCTAATCGTTGATGCTTGTGGATGTACGTAAATAGCTTGGTAGAGTTAAAGAAGTTTGGTTTGAAATCCGCGAGTCTATGTGGTAAGTAATGCTTGATGAGTCAATGATGACGGTTTGAGTTGTATGATCCTATGCTTGGACTTACTTTGATGTGTACCTTGACTTGAAGTTCTAAGTTGATAAGTGATGGTTCATGAGAGTGGGAAATCTTGATTGAAATTGTTGGGGGTTTAGACTTTGTCATTCATGTCTCTACGTGATTCATTCTTTTGAAAACTTTTGAAAAAAAAAAAAAACACACTTTTGTGAGTTGAGCTTCAAAGTGTTGTGTTTTATATGATCTTGCCCGAGGACGAGCAACTAAATAAGTTTGGGGGTATTTGATGTGAATCAAATTTACATTGTTATTCTCATAACTTTACATGATTTATATAGTTTGATGCTTGCAAAAGTGTGTTTTATGGTGTAGGAAGAGGAGTAAATGGTGAGACAAAGAAGGAAGCTCGGAGGGTGAAAATCTGTGCAGAAAGCTCTCAAAAGTGGCCACCCGGCCGGGTCAATTTAATGCCCAATAATTCAACCCGGCCGGGTGATTTTCGCGAGGCATGAGAAATCCAGGAGGGGTCGAATTTATGTCACCCGGCCGGGTTAATTTTATGCCCAAAAATTCAACCCGGCCGGGCTGATGAGCGAACTGCAAATTAGCAGTTTATACTGCAGTTTTTTCTTTTCCCAAAAAAAAAGGCTGCAGAAGGAAAGGGACAGAGGGGAGAGAGGAAAAGGAGACGGATCTGGAGAGGATTTGTCTTGGAAATTGAGATTGAGTTGGGGAGAAACAAATTGGTGAGAATTGGAGTGGACGTGACGTGTTTAGCTAGGAAAAAAGAATTATCAAGAGCCAAGCCATCATCTTCAAGCTCCATGGTTTCAAGGATTTTCATCTCCATTATCTTTGTTCTTAGTTTGATTATGTTAGGCTAAGAATATTGTGTTGCTCCAAACATATAATCGGATAATTTGTTCGAGTGATTTATTCTATGTTCTTCTTTATCTTATGATCGTCATTATCGCAATTTCATTGTTTAAATCTATTACTTTTGGTGCATCATTTATAGTAGATACTTTTTCTTATTCAAATGTCTCTTTAACTTTGAATAAGATGGATCATTGTGGTAATGAATTATCAATTAGATTTGTTCAAATGATAATTTGATAATGGATTTCTAGAGCTTATAGTAGTTGATCTTTGAGTCTCGCGCTTCCGTAGGATCCTTAGATTAATGAAAATTAGTTTATAGAATATGTGTTCAACTATTCTTAAACTATTGTTTGACAAGCATGTTCAGTGCTAGCATCGAGAATTGATTTCATAGTCCCATGATTCATAAGATAGAGTTTGATATTAGAATAAATCACCGTTTTATCCATGAGTGTTTGGAGTAACATGTCCTTCTCTTCATTCGTCTTACTTGTTTTAGTTTGCCTATTTGTTTTTGCATAATCTAGAAATCAAAAATCTTCAAATCAAAATATCTCTTAGTATGAGTTTTCCAAGTTTTAGAATTAAATAATCTTTCCTTCCCTGTGGATCGACACCTTAATTTACTACACACGACCCTGTAATCTTGCAGCGAAGTAGTAATTTTTGGGTTAATTAATTGAACTTGAGTGATAAATTATATTGTTGTGAAGGACCTAAAATTACACATCATCCTTCGAAACCAAAATTAGTAAAACATGAGTTGCACCGAATAGGATTTCACTTGCCATAGCATTCAATTCATAGAGCTGTGGGGTGGTCGGTGGTTTAAAAGGATATGGTTGTTGGAGAATTTGGTGTTGAGCAAATTCGCTACTTTTCTCTGGTCTTATGTCTCGTATATCTGTATATTTATTTAATCTGTTTACGAAACATTATTCATCTCTTCCAACTTATAAAAAGTGATTGAGCATTTGCTAACTGTTGATTTTGATTATATTCAGATAACAACTGTTTGTAGTAGTACGAGGTCTAGGAGTATTAATTAACCCTTTCTTGTTTATGCTGTATTCAGAAGCCAACTGATTTCAACTAAAAAACCTGAAACCGCGTCACTTCTCACAGCTTGACATAAAGTGTGCTCATTTACTAATCAAAAGAAAGATAAGCATCTATTATTAACAATATAAGATTAAATATTGTGAAATAATAGAACACAGTTGCAGAAGAGTGAAAAGAGACATTCGGCAAACTTCCATTTTTTTATTTTCCATTTCCTATTCAAACGATCATGATCAATGCAAAACAAAAAAACATTCTCAGAGCATAATGTCTAGGCCGCACTCAGTCCATAATATTCACAATAGACTCCTTCTGTTCCCCTGTAACACCCTGAATTGCCCCATCTTCACTATACTAAAGTAAAGCAAAACGAGGATATTATTCCTTAACTCATTCACTTCCTGGATCATGTCAGCCAAGCAAAAACAATGCCGATATTCAAAATTTCCCTGCATGGCGCTGAGCCACCTGATGTTGGATAATTTAACCAACCTAGGCAGATCCTGAACTCCCATTTGCCTTGGCTTCTGCTCTCACATATGTGAGATTACGCGTACTTGGTGATGAAATTATGTTGTTGGAGGCCTGACCTGAAGTCTCGGTGGTCAAAGTTGAGTCAGCCCCTCGCTTCCACTGGAAACTCCGTGCACCAGGCTTCATAGGTACACGACCACCACCCCTGTATAAACTGGCCATACCTCTAGCAAAAGGAGCTCTGCCATATCTTGGAACAACAAAAGGAGATGCCCAGGCAACACGGGGCCATGTCATAACAGATGCAGTATCCGGTTGAGCAGAGCTTTTCTTTACAATCTAAACATAAGCTGAAGTGTTAAAGATGCTCCACACACCAGATCATAATCTAAACATAAGCTGAAGTATTAATGGGTGCTTAATAAACATCTTTTCCACAACATTGAGTATTTAATGCAATAAACATTTTTAAAAGACTTAATTAATTTAGATTTACTTGGGTTATGCACAGAGAAACAACACAATAATGTTAAATTGGAATTTTAGTTTCAGTTGACAATCCAACACAATAAATATCAGAAAGGAAATTTAGTTCAAGAACACAGCACAATTATTTATAATAGCAAAACTTAAAATATTTCAACTTCACTCAGAACCCAGTAACCATGCTTCTTCATATGTACTATAATGTTGCTGATATTAGAATACATGTTTAGTAACATAGTCTTTAAATACCATAGAGATCGGAGAATGATAAAATGTTTAGTGTTTAAACAAAACAGTGTAATGAATGACGAAAAATGCAAATACAAACTCATATTTATGTTATTGAACACATTTTTCAAGCAAATTAGCGACTACTTAGGACCATCTACATACCCATCACACCACTGGCGGATCCAGCATATGATTAAGGGGTAAAGCTTAAGTGGTCTAGTAGGAGACCAGGGATCGATACCTGACTGTGATTTAAAATTGCGTTTTTGACAATTGAGCATCTCATATCATATACTCCCTCCGTCCAAAAAAATAGACTAGTTATACCATTTTGGGCCATCAACAAAAATTAGACCAATTTCTAAATATGGAAAGTTAAACAATTAAATACTACTCCCTCCGTCTCAATTAAGATGACACACTATCCTTTTTAGTTTGTCTCAACCAAGATGACACATTTCTATTTTTGGTAACTTTCTCTCTCCAATTAATACACCCAACCACTTTTTTCTCTTTTCAATGAAATATTCTAACTCTCTCTATTTAATACTTACACCTACCATTTCTCCCTCCAATTAACCACATTACCCAACAACTCCTAAAATCCCGTGCCGGCTAAGATGATAATGTAGAACCCAACAATCCACTAGCACTACTTCCACCACATTTTCCCTCTTTCTCTCTTACTTTACCAATTGTGCAATAAAACCGGGACATTTACAACTTAGTCTATTTTTCGTGGATGGAGAGAATATTTTTATTTTAGGTCACTATAATTATTTTTTGCATCCCCAATTCCAAAACCCTGGATCCGCCACTGCATCACACTCTTTTTGGTCCCAAGCAAACAACTTAAGTGTGCAAGAAACAAATTATCTAAGCATTTAGTGGAATACCACACAATCAAAAATCAATTCAAGAAGCGGATACCATCTTCAGTAAACCATTATGCAACTCATCCATCTATAACCAATATTATTCATTTAATTACATACCTTCAAAATGCGTGACAAAAAAGACGTGCCATCCAAAGACAAAGCAAGCTCAGCTGCTTCTTTTCTCATAAATTCTATATATGTTGATCTGAATTAAAGAGAATTCTTTAGAAAATACAATAAAATAGATAAAGCCATAAAGGAAACCAAGCATCTGAAACACCTTACCCTTTTGGTTGCCCAGTAGCTGGATCAGTTAAGATAATAACTTTCAGGACTTCTCCAAACTTGTTGAAATGTCGCAAAAGGCTATCCTTCGTGGCAGCAAAATGTACCTATCGTCACAAAATGGAGGAAATTAGAAAAAATGCAATCTCAGAATCCACCAAAAAAAGAAAACCTGAGGACTAATAAGTGGTTACATTGCTAACAAAGATGGTACGAGAATCAGCATCATCAGTTGGTGGTGGAACAGTATTGCATAAACCTGCATCCATTAAGCGATAAGAATCAGCATACCAGCGATACATTTCTTTTCAAGATGGTAATGCATCATCTGATGTGAGATATATCCTTCAATGGCCAAGAAAACCACTGAACTAGAGGATAAAATAAAAGTATTTGAGAGAAAAATATAACAAAAGGGATTATATAAGGCTCACCACTTTCTGCCTGACTCCTTTCAGACTCAAGCAGAGTAGCATCAGGCTTTGCCGATTAGAAAGCAGGTCAGAAGAAACAGGTTAATAACAATAACATGATTGTGACACATAAAAGAAAGTAGCTACTAATATAAAATGGAGAAAAGATGAAAATTAGAAATAAAATGCATGGACTTAGTTAAATTTCTCACATTTCCATTAAAAGGCACAATATGATTGCTGTTCTCTTTCATCAACCACGCTTCAGATTTTGTTGACACGGTATAAGCACCTCGCATTCCTTCACGACTATCCATCTCAGATGCCTCTATTTCTTCCTGTAACAGAGGTTTCGTCATTTTCATGGTTACAGAGGAAGAATTCATGAGGATTCCACTATGCACTGTCGCAGGTTGAATAATATCTCTGGGTGGTCTGTTGGGTGTTCCATCAACATGATCAGCAGCACCATATTGAAACTTCAAGGACCTCTCAACCCAGTTTTCACCAGATGAGTCTGATGGATAAATATTTGTACCTTCCCGGCCCCTTTGATCACAATTTTCTCTGTCATATCCCCAACCAGTAACCATGACTTCTTCATGAAAAGATGACATATTCCCTTCTTGCAGCATGCTGATATCATCTCTTGGGTAATAAGAAGAGTGAAGACTCTTCATCTCAACATTAAGGTCTTCATCAACAGCATCTTCAGCAACACATCCATGTTCTCGATGACTGCTAGTTTTTGGGCCATTCATAGCATTACCAAGCCTATCAAACACATTACGGGAAGGCCTAACTTTTGTTACGTCCTTCACCGCTTCTGCCATAGCTTTAATAGCCACAGACATAGAAGCACGGCGAATCCTCTGAGGGTGTGCTTCTGCATATGACTCTGTTGTTGAAACCACGGAGCGCAGACGTTTGAGTGAAGGCTCTGCTGTGGCATTTGACGGCCTAGAAGTAGAAACAGCATCACGTACAGCAAATTGCAGTAGCCTTTTTGGGGCACTAACAGTTGACTGGGACACTTCTCTCTGCCAATATGAAGCAACAAATAAGAGTAGCAAAAAAGCACATGGGTGTGACATGTTTCCAAGATAAAGATCAAGGAGCATTAAGAAGACCAGTTTCCACATTACAGCAAGAGCAAAATGTTCTCCAAATATATTTTCAATCTTTTTTCTGAAAGAGAATGCTACATGATTATGATTTCAAGAGAGTTGTCGGCTATAAAATAGATTTTCTAAAGATGGGAAGAGTACTTCTGTCAGAGTCAATGAAATTCTTATTTATTATGTCTACGATTATAGTCAAATTCAAGTTATTCAACCAAGCAGGTCAGTAAACAAATGACAAAGTAAAGGACTCCAGAGAAGCATGTTCACTACAAATAATATCAATGGCAGGTTATGGTTGATGAATGGCAGAATTAATTATAAGTATTTTAAAAATAACAAATGAGATGCTAAAAGCCTAAAACTGCTGAAATTGATATCTTAAGCTTTACGTTTAACACAATACTGAACTACAAAATCATAAACCAAGACATATAGCCACCATAACAACCATCACAGTGACGGCCTCAACGAAAGGATTCCTTGAATTAATTATATTTGAATATTAGTATTTAAATATACATTCTCAAATGCTTGCAAACAGCTGTAATGATCCTTTACTTCATAAAATATACGAAAACACTCCTTGATTGGATTTGATCCATCCCTATTATTATTTGTATAGTAGATTAGTAGTATCTGAAAATACATAATGCTGATTGTATTTCACTCTTCATATGATTGTAGTGTATCATTGTAAAAGAGATACAATGTCTCCTGGGTTGTACAAACAGTCTCAAACAATATAACACAGAATAACAGACACATCTATGGCGAAGGTTATACTAAGTACTGTACTTTATTTTCCTTCAAGGGGTTTTGCTCTACTGGTGAATATCCAGGTGGCAAAATACATAAATAATCCCTTTGTTCCATAGTAGTGGAGTCATTTTGTCATTATGGTACGTTCCATAATAGTGGAGGCATTTCCTTTTTAGTAAAAGTTAATACATTTCTTCTCACTTACTTTACTCTCTCTTCATCTCTCTACATTTTCCATTTCCTACTTTATTCTTCATTTACTTAACTCACTTAACACAATTTTTTAAAACCGCGTGCTGAAAATAAACGCCTCCACTACTATGGAACGGAGGGAGTACCAGATAAGATAGGTTCGAAAAATAGCAGAGCTCCGTAAATGAAAAATTGAGAAATACTATAATACGTCTAAGGGGCACAAAACAAACTTGGAAACTGACCTCAAGAGCAATGAAGAGGAAGACAATAAAAAATCAATGATCTAAGCCCCTTCGAATCTCGGATAGAACATAGCATTGTACAGAATCTAGCTAATATTGTTCAAAAGGCATGAAAATATCACCTTTCTTTGCTGTTTCTTATCATCATCATCTCGCCTTCTTTTTTTATGAATTGCTGACTGAGGAAAACGATGTGACTTGGATTGAGAATCATTAATCTGATTTTCATCTCTGATATTTGCATTGTTGGCCAAAGACTTCCGAGGAAGGGGGACTCTATCATTACCACCCCTTACAGACCCTTTATTTTCCCGATTTTTATGGTGCCCATATGTTTCAACAGAGTTTCCTTTATCAGCTTCAGATTCAATCTGATCAGATCCAGTTTTCCTCTGATCCCCTGAAGCAGGGTCTTCTTTGAGGGCTCCTACTGGTTGAAGTTCTTGTGCTTGGGCGTATAAACCTAAATTAGACCCCAGATGATCCCATAGCCTGTTCAAAAAGTTCACAACAGTCAGAAAGCATGATCAATCGTGAGAACAGATGCATCTCATATTAAACTGCAGATTCTAGTAACCTCACCATGATATGAAAGAGTCGCTGTCATCTCCTAAAAAGACATCTAGTTCATTCTTCGCTTCATCCTTACTCCTACCATTTTTTAGCAAGACTATCACATATTCCTGGATTATAAATTATAGAAGATCAGCAATATGTAGGACACAAAAAAAAACGGGGAGAGAGGTCTACGTCGACACAAACAGAATCAAATCGAATAAAAAGACACACAACAGTACAAATTCATAATAGTATACAAGTTGTCATATCCAAGGTACAGATCAAAACATAGAAAACGCACGTACATACACAGGAAAAATGAATATATTCAATAAGTTGAAAAGGAAGTCAAAGTTTGAAAAAAGGAGACAAGTCTATGGCCAATGTATTAAACAACATTGTACCATAAAACATGAGGGTTGCCAGGTGACAAACTGACAGGGGAGACACCAGCTAAATGACATTCACAACCACATATTATCCCCAAGCAATGTTTAGGCTTGCACGCAATAAATGCATATAGTATACGGGAAAGAAGTCCTAAATGGATACTAAGGGCAGCTAGATGGCAATGATAATCAAGCCAAAGGTGAAAGAAAGAATAACCACCATAAATGACTAAACACATAACTAAAATTATAACACAATTCCAGCTCAGCACCAGATTGACCACGAGATTAGGTAATTCTATATCTTTCCATGCAATGCATGATGCACCACATTTCGGCTTACTGATATGCAGCTCATTCAAATAGCCATTGTTTACATGATCAAAATAGTGGCCCATGATTCACTTTATATAAACAACCACAAGCAATCCTGATACAGTAATGAAACAAGCCTACATAGTTGAATCTATAATCCCCAAACACACAGTTGTGATAACAACTGTAAATTAAATTCTCGATGAAACTCAATTCCTACCACCAAAGTGTCATCGGTGTAGTCACCCATGAACTCCTTGAGCTTCTCCTCGACAACACCGCGAAGCCTTGAAACTCCTTTACTTGTGAAATTAGCCCCAAATGTTCGATCATCTCCCCCCATCACTGCACTCCGCAATTTCCTAAAACTTCGCCCCTAAACCCTATCACAAATTCGGTGATAATCTCGAACAGGAGCTAAGATGCTCAACCGGGCATTCCAATGAGCAGAGAATTGGAAGGAAAACAGTGATTGGCCTATTTTCGGTAGATCAGGAAGTTATTTGGAATGTGAACCAAATACAAATAGAATGACTATTATATACGAGTGCTTATTTAGAAGAGAGTATATAAATATATTCAATGAATTGATATGGGGATATTTTCAGGAAATAGAGACAAAAACTAATAGAATAGGTAAATCGATTGAATGTTGAATTATAGAGAGAACTAAATAGGAGTGGTTGCGGCAGGGCAGCGGAGATACACCGTCGGATGCTTTCCGGCGAAGGAAGAGCATCTGTGGGTAGTGAGGAAAAGGACTTCGAACCCTACGCAATTGCGCATTGCCACAGGGCGAAATAGGTAAATCACGAACTTTATTTTAGTACTACTAACACTCTTCCCTTATTTATCTATCCAATATTATGTCAACAAAAGATAAATATATTCCCAAAATATGATGCAAACAATATTTGATAAAATGGGCTTGGGCTGATTGGATAGCCCACCCCAACAATCGAAAAACTGGGTTGGGTTTAGCATATAATTTTCGTCTCTCTTTAATAAGAACATTTTTAAAACAAAAAATAAAATCAATAATAATTTCTCATTTATTTTGATCATGACTTAAATTTTTAATTTGTTGAATAGAATGAAAGTGTCCTACCGAAGGTATTGACAATTTTATTGTGTGCAAATAATTCGTTTGAATGGTTGTCAAACATTAGTTTTATACTAATACTTAGTTTTATAAATCATAAATTTCCTACGATTTAATAAAAAAAAAAAAAAACTTAATGGTGGGTATGTGAATATTCGGATTCAGCTTGGATTCATGCACAACTCAGTCCAAACTGTCTGAATATCCAAAATTTTATGAAAAATGAATCAGATTCAGGCCGAACTGTCTGAAATCTGAACTATGAAATCTGATATGAAAAATCTTAAATTGCATAAAATATAAAATTTCAAAATTTTCAATAGCAAAAAACCAAAAAATTGGAAATCTAATATCAAAACCCGAAAATCTAATACTACCAAAAACCATTGGAATGTTTCTACACAAATGTTTTATACTCCCCTCGTCTCACAAAAATATGGATATTTGGAATGACACGAGAATTAATGCACAATTGATAAGTAAGAAATAAAAAAAATTATAGTATTGTTAGTGAAAAATGTAACACACATTATAGAGAAAACAACCCACTCATGCCCACCCGTTGTAGTCTCCTATTCCACCGCCATATATGAAACGTGTGACCGTAATCACAACCAATAGAACAAAAACCATGAAACTCATCCTCATATCTAGATTTAGTAATTGCATCGTATGTGCAATTGGGTCACAACGGGCATGGAGTGACATCTACAATAGAGTGAAAGTCCTCGAATGAAATTGGAAAGCAAGAGGGAAAAAGTATTCTAGTGAAATTGAAATGGAAACCACAAATCACTATTGTTGGACACCACCACTACCATAGAATCAACGGGGCTAGACGGGGAAAGAAAAAAAAGGTTGAAAAACATATTACTATAGAGTCAAGGTTAAAAGAATCCAGATAAAAGGACAATCTATCTATACATATATAAAAGGGGAGTTTTGGGGATATTTACAAGACTACCATTTTTATTTAAAATTTATAATTTAATTAAAATTAGTTGTTGTTAAAGATTTTTTACAATTAAACTTGCGTGTTACTTTAGTTACTAGCACATCTCAATCACTTTTAATGCCATTATTAATAATAAAATCAAATAAAAATAACTAGATAATAATAGAAGAAATATAGTTTGGTCTTCATTCTAACGCTAATTGCATTAACATATTAACTTTCTCTGTACTCTACAATCAATATTTATAGAACTACAATCAATATTCATAGAAATATGAAGGATGAAAGTCTTCATTCTAACGCTGATGGCATTAACATATCAAATTTCTCTTTACTCTTTACTCTTTACTCTTTACTCTACAGTCAATATTCATTAACATAGAAATAAGGAGGATGAAAAGTCAGTTACATCAAAAAGACTCTTGGGATGAAATAATGTAAAATCTCTATAAATACTCTTCCAAAAAAATTATTTCAATCAAAATTCCTCGACGAAGCAATGGTAGGAAATGTCAGGTACACCTAAATCAGTGGTGAAAGCCGGAGATGATGATCTCGATTTTGCATTTGATGTCGGTCAAGATAATTGAGAAACGGCGTCTCCCGCCGCGTAGGAGCTCTTCGACGGCGGTGTAATCGCTGCAGATCCTAAACGCGGTGAGGAAGCAGCGGTGGCCGCCGAGCCAAAGCGACGTGCGTCCTCTTTCTCCGATGAGAGATGGTACTCAGCAATATCTATGGGAAGAAGAGAGATGATGCAAATTGGAGAGATGGATTCTGTTACAGAGACTACATTATCTTCATGGAGCCTTCCAGGTCACATTTTATTACATAGTATGAAACAAGGAAGAAAAAAAAAGCTAGGTTAGAGAATGGGATTGGAATTTCATAATTTCAATTTTATTAATGTAGTAATTGGGATTTTAATAGATGGGTATTGATAAATGTACATAAATTGTAGTACATACATTATCGATTGTTGATTTTTAAAGATGCTTTACTTATGTTTTTTGAGATTGCATATTTAAATTGTGCTTGGTTGATTTCTAAAGTTGCTTTATTTATGTTTTTAGAATTGTACATTCATATTATTTTACATATTTGTGAATTTTAATTTTTAAATAATGTAATTGTATCTGATTTTAAGTAAATTTTTCAAAATGTGAATTCATTGTGATAAAATTAAATCGCACCATGCATCGCACAGGTGTGGTACTAGTATACATAAACAATGAGTTTGTTGTAGTTATATAGTGTATTGAGTTTAAAATAATACGTTGAAGTGGGCTTCAACTTCAACAAATGGAGTGAAATTTGCTATCAAACAAGGGGTATAGATTATTTACACTTTAATCCCGTAAACTATCGAATTGTTGGTAAATATTATTGGACGAACTAACAAGCTCATAATCATATAAAAAAAAATTCCAGTACTATATGTCTATATTATATTAACATTTGGAAGATTCAACACATTTGAAAGAGTGAAATAAAATTTCCGAAACTATAAATTCAAAGCCCATCGTGACAGGTGAATTATTCAATATAAACGGCTATCATTTGTTGGAGTAATGAATCAATACGCAAATTTATTTATATCTCCAACAATACCCACCAACTAATAATTAGCACTATAAATTAAATAAAGCAAAGAGCCCTCCTAACCCAACTCTACGAATTACGATCTACAAGTTGGCAAATGGCAATAATTTATTTGGGTGGAGTAGGTACGAGAAATAAATAAAAATTTATTTATAAATTAAAAAAAGATGATGATTATGAGGCCATCCGCAATGGCGCCTAGCGCACCACCTAGCCGAGCGCCGGCGCTAGGCGGTCCCCTAGGCGGTCCATTGCAACCGCCCAGCAGATTTCGGAATTAAAAACCGCCGAGCGCTCGGCGGTTTCGCGGCGCTGGGCGATCCGCTCGGCGCTATTGCAGCGCCCGGATCGTCTAGCGCACCGCCGAGCGGATTTTTTTATTTATTTTTATTTTTTATTTTCGAAACACTATATATACGCGGTTTGCACGTCATTTTCATTCGCACCACTTGTTTTAACGAGTACTCTCTCTATCTTAATTTCTGTACAAGATCAACACCGAGAAATGAGTAACGCCGGTGGTAGTAGTGGTGGTAGTGGTGGGGATGCTGAGAAGTACGATCGTATAATGAACGAAGCGCTAGAGGCCTATACGAACCGTGAGATTGATCGATGGATGCAGAGGGCCTTGCAGCCGGCGGTACCTGACCTCGCCCAGTGGTCCACCGCCGAGAAGTGATTGATCGTGATCACGTAGCTGCACATCAGCGCCTATACGAAGACTACTTCGCACAGGAGCCGCGGCTCAACGCCAACCATTTCAGGCGTCGTTTTAGGATGAGCAGGGCCCTGTTTATGCGTATTGTTAACGCTTTGGAGCATCGATATCTGTATTTCCGCTTCAGGCACGATGCGGCTGGCAGACCCGGCCACACACCTATTCAAAAGTGCACTGCGGCAATCCGGCAATTGGCCTACGGCGGCGCGGCAGACATGTGGGACGAGTACCTCCACATCGATGAGTCGACTGCCCTTGAATGTATTAAGTATTTTTGTCTGGGCGTGATTGAAATATTCAGTGATCAGTACCTTCGAAGCCCTACCGGCTACCCCCGAAGACTGCCAGGATCTTTTACGGATGCACGGGGAACAGCATGGGTTCCCGGGGATGTTAGGCAGCATAGATTGTATGCATTGGGAGTGGAAGAACTGTCCCGCTTCCTGGAAGGGGTTCTACACGACCGGCTACAAGGGAAAGAATCCCACGATGATCCTCGACGCCGTAGCTGATTACCGGCTGCGGATTTGGCATGCGTATTTTAGGATAGCCGGTTCGAACAACGACCTCGACGTCCTCAACTCGTCGCCACTTTTCAACGAGTACCTCCACATCGATGAGTCGACTGCCCTTGAATGTATTAAGTATTTTTGTATGGGCGTGATTGAAATATTCAGTGATCAGTACCTTCGAAGCCCTACCGGCTACCCCCGAAGACTGCCAGGATCTTTTACGGATGCACGGGGAACAGCATGGGTTCCCGGGGATGTTAGGCAGCATAGATTGTATGCATTGGGAGTGGAAGAATTGTCCCGCTTCCTGGAAGGGGTTCTACACGACCGGCTACAAGGGAAAGAATCCCACGATGATCCTCGAGGCCGGAGCTGATTACCGGCTGCGGATTTGGCATGCGTATTTTGGGATAGCCGGTTCGAACAACGACCTCGACGTCCTCAACTCGTCGCCACTTTTCAACGAGCAGTGCCAGGGTGTCGGTCCGGCCATCAGTTTTGTCGCCAACGGCAACCGGCATGATATGGGCTACTACTTGGCGGATGGGATATACCCTAGGTGGCCCGTTTTTGTGAAGACGATCCGATGCGCATCAGATGAGAGGAAGGTCTACTTTGCGGCACGACAGGAGTCGGCGCGCAAGGACGTGGAGCGCGCATTTGGTGTGCTCCAGTCTCGATGGGCGGCAGTTAGGGGTCCAATGCGTTTGTGGCATGTCGACTGCATTGCTGATATAATGTACGCATGTATTATCATGCACAACATGATTGTCGAAGATGAAGGTGTACAACTGACTAGTTGGACCAACGACGATAATGAAGCTGGTCCAAGCCACGGCGTGGCCGCCCCCAACGTACGGAGTGGAGTACCTCACGATGAAGCCGACCCCTCCAAGCACATACCGACATGCGCCAAACAGAGGCTCATATTCGACTCCAAAATGATTTAATTGAAGAGTTATGGACGCGGAGGACTCATAGCGTTAGTTTTTTTTTTTAAATTATGCATTTTTTTTAATTAATGTACTTTTTTAATTAATATACTTTTTTTTAATTATGTAATTTTTTTAATTAATGTACTTTTTAAATTTGTAATAATATTATTGAATTTTCTCGTATTTGTGTCGTAAATTTAATTCCGTATTTTGTGTGATTGTTAGTTATTTGTTTTATATAATCTTGAGTGATGTGGCTAGGCTATGGCTAGGCTATTCCATGGTGGATGGCCTGAATATATAATGCCACGTCAGATTGATGTAGAACGCAATTCAGGGAAACCAAGAGGGGTATATCCGTCAGCAACTTGGCCGATACGCGTCCCTATGAAGTCAGTATGAACCAATTATTCTTACATGTCGACCGACTTTACGCCCTTCAAATTGCAGCCCCCCTATCTCTCTCTCTCTAAAAACGCCCCCACATTTCCAAATACCCTCTCCCTCTCCCTCTCCCTCTCCCTCTCCCTCTCTAAAATAACGGCGGAATTACGAAAAATTTGACGTCAATGGCGCAGAAGACAGGGCAGGAGGAGACGGAGTTCAAGGTCGTACCTGAGAACATCGCGCTCTGCGTCAAATGCGGCGTGGCGGGGAATTCTGCCGCGAATAATTTATGCCAGAAATGCTTCAGCACGCCTGCAGAGGCTTCCATCTCCGCAGCCGCGGTCCCTGCGCCGGCGTCGGGCGTGGCGAAGCCGAAAATCCGTGTTTTCGGAGAGAGATCCATCAGATCCAGCTCGACCGCGAGGTCATCTCCGCATAGGATACTGAAGCTCCTCGAGACGAGCGCAGATCTGAAGGAGGATCGGGCGGGGGCGAAGACAGGAGTGAACCGGTGCTCCGGCTGCAGCCGGAGAGTCGGTTTGACCGGGTTCAGGTGCCGGTGCGGCGAGCTTTTCTGCGCCGATCATCGGTACTCCGATCGCCACGACTGCAGCTATGACTACAAAACCGCCGGACGTGAGGCGATCGCGAGGGAGAATCCGTTGGTCAGAGCCGCGAAGATAGTCAAAATTTGAAGCTGAAAAGCATGGAATAGGAGACATATATGCGCAATGAACAATCAGGGAAGGGTTCTTCGTCTCATGAAGAAATCGAGTGTGGAAATACTAGGAGATCGTTGCTCGATCTTTGTGTTATTTCTGCATTTCACTTCTCGCTGAGACGACGGCTCTCGTTGCCCCGGGATGGAACTGTGGATGAGAGGATGCAGAGGCTTAAGCGACGTTGATTTTATTTTATTTTATTTTATTTTATTTTATTTTATTTTATTTTTTTCCTTTTTATTTCATTTGTTAGTAGTAGTACAATATAAAAGAGAGTTTATATTATTGTGGCAAAATTGCTAGATATGGAGTATTTAAATATTTAATAGTCGTGTATTTTTTTAGAATTATGAGATAGACTTTTTAGTTATAATCTGATATTAGTGATTGGAAGAATTTTCTCGAGAAGAGGGTGCAAAGGTCATTTTGATAGCGAGTTAGGTGCGCAAGTGCATGTGTCCTTTTGGGCCGTCGATAGGCATGCACAAACTGAACTGTACCGCCGGTTAACCGACGGTTTGAACCGGATGGTGGTTTGGCGGTTTGAGCGGGCTGGTTTAGGTTCAAAAAAAGCGTGAATCGTAACCGGCGGTTCGCCGGTTTGAACCGATGGTTCAGCAGTTCCAACGGTAGGATTCCGGCTAGAGGGTAGGTTTTCAGGCTAGGTGTGCAGAAAAATCGACGGTTTACGTCAGAAACCGTCGGTTTTTGCCAAAAATCGGCAGTTTCTGACGTAAACCGCCGTTTCTGACAGTTCAACACCTTTTTCAGGTGGCAGCGTATAGGTGGCAGTGTATAGGCCTGAAAACCGGTCAGAAATCGCCGGTTTCCGTCAGAAACTGTGGAATGAACCGCCGATTCAAGCGGTAAACCGGTCGAAATTTGAAATTTGAATTTTTTTTTATTTCTTCCAATTTCACTCCTATAAATACCTCACTTCCCCCATCATTTTTACTCACCTCATTCTTGTGTTAACAAGGATTTCCTTCTCAATCTCAATTTCTCTATTCTCTATCCTCATTCTCTCTAATTGCTCAAGTTGTTTACTACTATATTTGTTGTTGTGTTCGTAATTTACCATTTATTCAATACTCCATATTACATACTACTTTCATTTTGCATTATGTCTTCTTCTCGTGGTGGACCGGGACGTGGTGATCGGGGCAAAGGAATTGCCCAAGATCAAAGTAATCGTCCCCAAATATCAAAGCGACCTAGTCGTCGAGAAGTTATGGAAGAGGTTTCCCGAGTGACGACTGAACGCATGCAAGTAAATTCTAAAAAATAAAATAATTTTTACAATTCATAATTTCATAAGATTGAGTTTTTTAATTTTTTTTGTTTTCCTTATTAAAACTTCAACTTATATAATATTTATAGATAGAAGAAGATCATAGGATGACCATGCTACTCGCTGAAATGCATCAAGGTGAGGGGAGGGTGGTGGTAGTTCCCAACAACAAGATGACGAGTACGACGTTTCTATATCGTCGGACTCGGACAACAATGATGATAGATCTCATTCTCATATTCCGTCTAGCACCGGCGGAAATGAGGACATGCCTCCCCCTCCACCCACTAAAAAAAGCATTGAAATCTGATATTTTTGTTAAACACTACTTGAAGGTCCCGGTGGTAATTCCAAGTCCTAATGATCCGCTCTCTCAAGAAGAGACATCGGCGTTTCATGTATATTGTAACTATTGTGATAAAGTCTACAAATTTGCGAGTGGTGGGGGATATGACACCCTCCGTCGTCATTTGGTGACAAAGCATCCGGTAGAATGTGGCACTGTGTCTACCCAAACCAACTAAACTTACAACCCGATGGCTCAGGTTCGTCAGGTACGCCTCTTTTTAAATATGATCCTAAAAATTTTGCTGACGTTATGACTAGATGGGCTGCAATGAAACATTTTCCTTTTAATGTTTATGATGACAACAAATTTGAGGTTACTATGCAAAGTGGTTTGAACGTAGCTGTCAAAAGAGTAGGTCGAATGACAGTTCAACGATCTACCGTTTGACAATGTTTGGAGGAAAAAAGTTGAATTATCACGTTATTTACTCAACTTGGGACACAAAGTGAACATTTGCTCAGATGTATGGACTGATTGTTTTAATAGACATTCATACATGGCATTACGGTTCACTTTATGGACAATAGTTGGACTTTGAACAAACGTTTGATTGGTTTTAGAGAATTTGAGACACCACACACTGCACCCGAAATTGCTTCTTTAATTATTCAAGTTTTGAATGAATTTCAATTATGCAATGAGATATTTTTTCTGTTGGTTTTGATAATGCAACTACTAACATTGCAAGTATTAATAACTTGATTGCGGCTTGTGCTCCTGTTATTGGTGGTAAGTATTTTCATCAAAGATGCATATGTCATATTTTAAATTTATCTGTACAAGATGCGCTTGAATTATGGCAAAAGCATGTTAGTCTTATTAGACCTGCAGTTAGATTAATCCATCAAAAGCCAGCTATTGGCAAAGCTTGGAAGAAATATTGTCATCAAAAGAAGGTAAGATATACGAATTTTACCATGGATGTATCTCATAGATGAAATTTTGTTTGAATTCTACTTTGACGCATAAAGAATCTCTGTGTGATTTTTTTAGATCATATCCCGTTTCTAATTTATATATGTCGCATAGTTGTTGGGATCATAACGTGGCTTTATTTAAATAGTTCAAATATTTTAAAAATGCGACTGTTGAATTATCGGGTGTTTAATATTGCACTAATGTTCGTGTTTTAGAGCATTGCATGTATATATCAGTTGGTTTTAAAACTGCTATGAAAAATGCTTCCTCTTCTCCTGAATTGATGTGTGTTTTATATTATATGATTGAAAATTGACTTAAGTATATCAGTGAGATTCTAACGGTGTTTTTGATTGCAAAGGTCTTGGATCCAAAATGGAAATTAGTCGGTTCCTCCAAGATTTTAGATTTTTATTATAACAATTTGAGTTCTATTGATCGTGTTCCACTTCAAGCATTGCAAGCGGATACCAATGACCAATGGGGAGTAAACCTAACCGAAACATTTCAAATAAACCTTCCGAACCGGTCAATTATCCAACAAACCTTCGAGTTTAACTTGCGTGCTCTGTACACCGAATATGAAACCAAGTATAATAGTACCTACCAAGTCAGAAGACCTACCCCTCCTCAACAACATAACTTTGGCTTCGCATTTCAAATCGATTATGATGACCCCGACGCGCAATCCCAATTAGTCGACCTATACAGCTACAGCACCGGCGGAAGGTCGTCCTTAGGTATGGTAAGTGAGTTAGATTTATATTTCGATTCACTCTTTTCTTTTGGTGATAAAGGTCCTACTACTCCCGCCCAAATCGACGTCCTCGATTGGTGGGGAACACACGAGAAAGATTTTCACATACTTGCATCAATGACCAAGGAGGTTTTTTCAGTTTCGGCTTCCACTGTCGTCGTCGAGTCCCCTTTCAGTGTTGGATGAATCAAGAAGTAAGCTCTTCGCGAAAAATATGGAAGTCGTGATATTACTTGATGATTGGGCCAAAGCTGACGTCAGATAACAAGAAAATGATTGGGATGATCGTAAGGAGGAATCACAAGAAGAATTCACTGGGGATGAATCGTAGGCCAACCGTCAACCGCCGGCCAACCCAAATAGGTAAGTAAGGTAAGAGAACTACGTGAGCTTTGATTCCCTAATGCAAATGAGCATTGGGGATACGTAGGCACCTCAACTTTAATTTTAAATTTAAGTTGAGCTCAAGTCTTTTTTCCTTTATTTTTTTTATTTGTTTCTACTTTAAAAATATGCAAATACAATTAAATAATTTTATTTATATATACTCTAGTCGGTGAAATAGATTTCTCTATAAGGCTAAATCCGAGAAACTTTTAACAATTCTACTATAATTATTGATTGTTAGACTAAACTCAACATTTAAGGTTGAATTGCTAAAGGTGTCATCAATTTAGTTATGTAGAAAGATCTCCTTCGCCGACTAAGAGTATATATATACTTATAAATTTATTGTTCAAAACTTCAAGTCTTTTTTGTAATTTGTAATTAGCTTCGTTGTAGACTAGTAGTCTCGTTGTATTTTAATTTTTTGTTTAAGACTTCAAGACTTCAAGTTTTTTGTGATTTGTAAATGTTGTAACTTGTAATCTCAATAAAATTACAATTTTCATCGTGATTTATTGAATTTTATTTACGCACATTTCATAGATAAATAAATAAAAAAATGTAAAATAAATTACGAATCGTCGAACAGGCAGTTTTGATCCGCCGTCGGAACCGCCAGTTTTTTTGAACCAGAACCGGAACCGTCGGGGATCTTGGCGGGCCGGTTCAGGTTCAAGGAAATCTTGAACCATGAACCATGAACCGCCAGTTCCGAACCGGAACCGACGATTTTCGAACCGTGTACATGCCTAGTTGTCGAGATGGGCAAGTGCATGTGTAGTGAGGTCTTTATGGGCTGTCGAGATCAGACATATTCCACTCCATAAAGAAGGGCGAAGTATTATAATTGCTATCGAGGATTGTACACTATTATTAATATAGACATACAATATTTTCATAAAAAACTGCTAGTGGATGAACACCTCCTAAGGATAAGAGATATAAGGTCAAAGAGAGCCGAAAAAGAATCTTTCGAGTATAATCTTACATACATAATCTCGAATGTTACTAGTTACTACTCCCTCCGTTCCAACTAAGTTGAGTCGTATTCCTCTTTGAGATGTCTCAACTAAGTTGAGTCATTTCCTTTTTAACAAAAAACAAGACATCCGGTCACTCTTACATTATTCTATTATCTACTTTACTCTCTCTTTATCTTTCCTAGTTTATTCTTTTCTTCTACTTTTCAATACAATTTGTTAATCTCCGTGCCCAAAAGTTATGTCTCAACTTAGTTGGGACGAAGGGAGTACTACTTTGGTAAGCAAACCAAATAATCTCAAAAGCTCCTAGATTCATGGAGATATAGAACATTATACAACTATAAGTTATCATGAGTCTCCAACAATTATTCCAATAATTATTTATTCAATTTGACCTATGGATGAATATGTAAGCATACATTTCTTGCTTGTTTAGGTAATAGCAATGATATTTCTAACTATCATGCTAAGAATAGCTAGGCTTTTCAAAAGAATATGTCATTCATTTTATAAGAAATAAAAAGGAATATCAAAAATTCGAATGGTTGTATAAAATAGTAGATCGTTTGAACCCAAGTGTAACAAATGTTGGAATATAATTGTAACTTACATGCATTGAGTGACCAGAAAAGTTCACCAAGAAGTGGCAAGGCAGCTACGAGGAAAAAAGAAAATGGTATAGTACATAAAAATGGACCTTGCGATTCTTGAAAAGTCAATAGGAGATATAGAATTGAAAAAAGTATGATACGGGAATATAAAAGGCAAAATATGTGACATGTCAAATAGGAAAGCGATGCGATATTTAAGCGTTAGAAAAAAATTGAAAGTAGAATGGGGAACTAATCTCTAATCGACTAATGCCACGTTTGGATAGAAACAACGTCATTATCATGCCCAACATTTTCTATCTGCACGTTAAGGTATGGGTATCAAATTTCATCACTCCCCACATAATGTATGGAAAATGAACCTTAGACCATCTTATCTTCACATGGATTTATATCCAAGAATAAATTTATAATTATCAACTTTAATAAATTACATAAAAACCCCAGACACTCTCTAGATCGTGCCTTTGCATAAAACTCTCTTCTATCTTTTGTTTCTCTACTCCACCATCGGTAACATTATCCTACCCAGTTCTTCCTCCATCATAGCCTTCCACCACACCACACCAACCCGTTTATCTTTTTTACTCCCTTATGTTCGGTATCTCTTCTGCTACCTTTGCCCACGCAGCCATGTACTACATTTGGTGCGTCACCATGTGCAACACATCCCCTCCGATTGCAAGACGATTCCCCATCTCCTTTCTCTCAAACTCGTCTATCTAATCCTCATCTCTATCAAATTCGGGCATTTTGGGGTATCTAGATACCCTATTGGGGTACCATGAGTCGGGCATTAGAATATATTATATAACTCGGGTCAGGATAAGTTACTATAATTTGGTTAAAGTCGGACCGGCATGAAAAATTACCCTATGCACCAAACGTTTTTTTTTAACCAGAAAAAGGTCCATTTCTAGCCTATTCACCCTCGTAAACATGCCCTAATAATTCGGGACTGTAGAGACTTTCACTTGAATTACATATACAGAACCCAAATAGCTCCAATGCCCAAAAAGGCAAACAAACAAACCCAAGGGACAAAAAAACAAAAGAAATTTGACGAAAAGACGCAGTTTCCAGATCATGCCATCCAGTTAAGGCTGAGAAATGGAATTAACACAATTAATTATATTTCTCATCACTGCCACAACACAACTATTTCATAGGGTGCAAAAGCGGCTACAGCCTAAAGAAACTATCCATCCATGTAACCAATGATAGCAGAGAAACTGAGAAAGTAAAGGAAACTTATTTCAGAAGTTGTGAAGTAATGACCATTTCTTAAAAGTCTCACATAAAAGTATGATCTCACTCACATAGAGAGGAAGCATCTATGCCCCATCAGGCTGAACGAATGGATTGGAAATCTCATCTGTTCCATCTATTGGAGAAACAAGCATAACAGCAGTCCCTCGGCAAACCTGAAGTTGCACAAACAGAACATTACATGTACAACAACAATAAGCTTAGCTTCGAGTCGGACTTGAAAAGGTTTTCCATGGCTCAAGGAGTAAAAAACAACATGGGGTAGGATAAAAGTCAAGTACATCAATGGTGCACATCACTATTCTGCATTCTCTAAGTTCATGAGTCGGACAGCAACAGCCACAACACTTGGTAATGGCTATTTTGAATTCTCTGAGAATTGTGCAAGTTTATCAATAAACATGAATGATATTTGTGTACATGGGATATCAAAAATAAATTATTTTAAACTCATTTCAGCTTTTCATGGCATGTATTCATTTTCAGGCAGCAGCATATAACAGGGCATGTTTCCTTTTTAAACAAGTTTATAATAATAATATATACATATATATTCACGGCACTACATTGCTCCGCTTTTAAACTCCCCAAAATACCTGTGCTCAAAAGAAATGTGTTGTAAATGATGCCACAGAGGGGATAATAGTGTAGGGCTTTAGTGAAAGTATGAAACACAATAAAAAGAGTAGGGGCCTCGTGACTCTTGAGATGAAATACAGTAGCAAGGGGATCTAGTAAACAAAAAAAAAGTATGAGAACATCGTAACACAAATATTAAAAGTACAGGTATTTAGTATTTTGTCTACAATTCTTTCAAAGAGAAAATCCAACTCCCATGAGGAGGCATTAGGCAAGCATCTTCCAATAGGCTCAAGTAGTTTTAGCTAATGTACTTATAGCTAAACTGTGAATGAAGGTGAATGCAAATCTAACAGTTGGACATACAACAAAGTTAAAAATTATTCATGCACATAGAAGAGACATACTATTAAGCCAAGAAGACGGGTCTGATCAGTTGTCTTCAGGGGATCTTCTGGATCTGCGGAGAGTAAATAAATGTGTAAGTGACTAACTATTAGTTAAATAAAATCAATAGCAATTAATAGCTGCTTCATTGGAATGACAATGGTTGTCATAAAGGAATATCAGATGAGTTTCATTTGGTGACTTCACTGATGCAAAGTTCCATAAGGTCCTCGCATATCATCAAATTATAAGCTCATAATAAAGTAATACATGAAATCATCAGGTATTGGTACCAAGTGCCTAAAGGAATATATGTAGGGATGTAATAAAGTAGTACTATAAAACACCATGGTTGTGGAGTTAATTACACTAGCATCAAGCCAAGATTATATCAGTGAAGAATTGGATGCTAATCCAAACGAGCAATTGATATAAATCTCACAGGTCAAATGCATTGAGGTCTTGATGACCTTTGGCCTCATCTTATGTTATCAAACTGGTAACATCATTGATACACACAAGCTATATTTGCATAAGTATAGCATGTATGTCTGTAGAAACTGCCACCATTGATGACTTACCCCTAAGAAATTCTACTGCTTCATCCAAAACAAGATTGAGCAATTGGTCATAGCCTTTAAGAGTTTCGGTCACTGAAAGGAAGAACTGGAGTGGAGCTTATACGGATTTTAGCATTGAGTTTTGCCAAAATAAACCACTGAAAATGAGAAAAACATTATAATTCCACTATTGAGCATAACTCTGAAACAAAGGCTGCACAAGCTTATGCTTATGATTCACTGACATATATTCCACTGAGACAAAGTATAACGAAATTAAACTGTAAGTTTCATGTAAGGTTTTTCCCAAGGACTTGAGAATTTCAGCTTTATTTCAAGATCGGTAAAAGAGCAGAAACAGTTGCCAAAGATAATAAAAGAAAAACAAAACAATGAGGGAATGAAAATGCATAGAGATACACATCCATTTAGACCAGGTAACTTCAGGATATATTTAATCCTGACAAGGAATCAAGGGAAAGTTTCCAATCCATAATATGCCAAGCAGAAAATCAGGACCCCACATATCAAGTCCTTAAAACATTGTAAGTTTCACTTATTGTAAGTAATAAAATCATAACCATAGGTAGAGAAGGATGGTTATAAGCCTCTGAGATCCCAAACCAATGGTAGTTATAGGTATAATGAGAGAGAGTAAGAGAAATGACAGTGAACTGTCTTCACAGTGAAAATCATAGGATGCAAAAGTATTAAAAACTCAATAATCAGCACACCTATATAGATTATACTCTCAAATATTTATCAGGCACCTGAATCAGAGCAAACATAATAAATGATCACAACCAATTAGTCAAACCAATAATGAATTTGACCAGAGTAAGCCAACATTTATCCCTCATTGTTTCCCATGGTCCTACGATTCTCGAGATACACACAAAATGTGATTACAAAATTTTAATCCAGAATTCAGGAATCACATACCTAGTCTTGCACCAGTTAGTTTTACTTGGACACCCTTGTCGACAAACTTAGCCAGGTCCAGAACGGTTTCCTTTCTGCCAGACTGAAACGAAGAAAATACTGAATAATGCAAAACATATTTTCGGAGTCCCCACCGATCAAACTTGTTGCAACCGATTGGCAGCGATTTAGTTGAGCTTACGTAAAAAAAATACATAACACATACCATTTTGAGCTTCAATCGACTGCATAAGTAACTGAGCGAGTTGCGGTTTAGTTCTGCAAATAAATTGACGTCAAATTATCGGAATAAAAACAGAAAATGTAATATATTGCTTGCCTGATAAAGTGAAGATATACGATTTTCAGTGGGAGTCCGATTGGGGGAAACGAAGAACAATGCCCTAATTCCGCTGTATTTCGTCTTTCCCGCCTTTTGATTTAATGGCTATAAAAAAATCTTTTTGGGTTTGTTTTTGTAGTGTTGCCAAACTAAATTTAATTAAATTGTAAATATAAAATTGAAGACAATTATATTATATTATTATTGTTTTGAGTAAGGTAAAAATTAAGATTATACTGTACTAAATTAAATTGTAAAATTATTTTTTGTCCTAATAAAAAATTGATAAAGTTAAAAGATATGCAAATGAAAGTGGTTGAAAAAAATAGTAAAATATGCATTTCACTTTTATATATATTATATTTTTATAATAAATTGTGAGTGAAATAAGTTAATTGAATATAGTATCAACTTAACATTTGTGGTAAAAAAAAATTAAAAATTGACTCTTAATAAAGGACGGACAAAAATGGACACTTAGCTTAATATAGAAAAAAAAATTAGCGCGTCCCAAAAAAATTAAGGAGTCCCAAAAGAAAATAAAAAAATAAAACAAACTTAATATAGAAAACTTGATGAATAAAAATCATTCAAACTCATTTAACTATTGTGCCCACCACGGCGGGTGGTGCCCTACTTCCCCCATCATTTTTACTCACATCATTCTTGTGTTAACAAGGATTTCTTCTCTCAATATCAATTTCTCTATTCTCACCTCATTCACTCTAATTGTTCCAGTTGTTTACTAGTAACTACTTACTACTATATTTGTTGTTGTGTTCGTAACTTACCATTTATTCAATACTTCATATTCCATACTACTTTCATTTTGCACTATGTCTTCTTCTCGTGGTGGACCGGGACGTGGTGATCGGGGCAAAGGAATTGCCCAAGATCAAAGTAATCATCCCTCAAAATCAAGGCGACCTAGTCGTCGAGAAGTTATGGAAGATGTTTCCCGAGTGGCGGCTGAACGCATGAAAGTAAGTTCTAAAAAATAAAATAATTTTTACAATTCATAATTTCATAAAATTGAGTTTTTGATTTTTTTGTGTTCCTAATTAAACTTCAACTTATATAATATTTATAGATAGAAGAAGATCATAGGACCGCCATGCTACTCGCTGAAATGCATCAAGGTGGGGGCAGGGGCGGTGGTTCCCAACAAGATGACGAGTACGACGTGTCTATATCGCCGGACTCGGACAACAATGATGATAAATCACCTTCTCGTATTCCATCTAGCACCGGCGGAAATGAGGACATGCCTCCTCCCCCTCCACCCACTAACACTACAAAAGCTTTGAAATCTGATATTTTTGTTAAACACTACAAGAAGGTCCCGGTGGTGATTCCAAGTCCTCATGATCCGCACTCTCAAGAAGAGACATCGGTGTTTCATGCATATTGTAACTATTGTGATAAAGTCTACAAATTTGCGAGTGGTGGGGGTATGGTACCCTCCGTCGTCATTTGGTGACAAAGCATCCGGTAGAATGTGGCACTACCTCTACCCAAACCCAACTAAACTTCCAACCCGATGGCTCAGGTTCGTCAGGTACGCCTCTTTTTAAATATGATCAAAAAAATTTGTTGACGTTATGACTAGATGAGCTGCAATGAGACATTTTCCTTTTAATGTTTATGATGACAAAAAATTTGAGGTTACTATGCAAAATGGTTTTAACGTAGCTATCAAAATAGTAGGTCGAATGACCGTTCAACGATCTACCGTTAGACAATATTTGGAGAAAAAAAGTTGAATTATAACGTTATTTACTAAACTTGGGACACAAAGTGAACATTTGCTCAGATGTATGTACTGATTGTGTTAACCGACATTCATACATGGCATTACGATTCACTTTATGGACAATACTTGGACTTTAAACAAACGTTTAATTGGGTTCAGAGAATTTGAGACACCACACATTGCACCTGAAATTGCTTCTTTAATTATTCAAGTTTTGAATGAATTTCAATTATGCAATAAGATATTTTCTGTTGGTTTTGATAATGCAACTGCTAACACTGCAAGTATTAATGAATTGATTGCGGCTTGTGCTCCGATTATTGGAGGTAAGTATTGTCATCAAATATGCATATGTCATATTTTGAATTTATGTGTACAAGATGCGCTTGAATTATGGCAAAAGCATGTTAATCCTATTAGAAATGCAGTTAGATTAATCCATCAAAAGCCACCTATTGCCAAAGCTTGGAAGAAGTATTGTCATCAAAGGAATATAAGATATACGAATTTTACCATGGATGTGTCTCATAGATGGAATTCGACATATGATTGTCTGAGTTCTACTTTGACGCATAAAGATTCTTTGTGTGATTTTTTAGAACCTATCCCGTTTCTGATTTATATCTTTCGCATAGTTGTTGGGATCATAGCGTGTCTTTATTTAAATTGTTCAAATATTTCAAAAATGCAACTGTTGAATTATCGTGTGTTTATTACTGTACTACTGTTCATGTTTTAGAGCATTGCATGTATATATCAATTGGTTTTAAAACTGTGATGAAAAATGTTTACTCTTCACCTAAATTGATGTGTGTTTTATATTATATGACTGAGAAGTGGCTTAAGTATTTAAGTGAGATTCCAACGGTGTTTTTGATTGCAAAGGTCTTGGATCCAAAATGAAAATTAGCCGGTACCTCCAGGATTTTAGATTTTTATTATAACAATTTGAGTTCTATTGATCTTGGTCCACTTAAAGCATTGCAATCGGATATCAGTGACGAATTCGGAGTAGACCTCTCATAAACATTTCAAATAAACTTCCCGGACCGGTCAATATTCCAACAAACATTCGAGTTTAACTTGCGTGCTCTCTACACCGAATATGAAATCAAGTATAACAATCCCCACCAAGTCAGAAGACCCCCCTCCTCAAAAACATAAATTTGGCATCGCATTTCAAGCCGATTATGATGACCCCGACGCGCAATCCTAATTAGCCGACCTATACAGCTACACTATCGGCGGAAGGTCGACCTCAGGTATGGTAAGTGAGTTAGATTTATATTTCGATTCACTCTTTTCCTTGGGTGATGAAGGTCCTACTCCTCCCGCCTAAATCGACGTCCTCGATTGGTGGGGAACACATGAGAAAGATTTTCCCATACTTGCGTCAATGGCCAAGGAGATTTTTTCTGTTCCGGCTTCCACTGTCGCCGCCGAGTCCGCTTTTAGTGTTGGCTCACGTGTGTTGGATGAATCAAGAAGTAAGCTTTCTGCGAAAAATATGGAAGCCGTGATGTTACTTGATGATTGGGCCAAAGCTGACGTCAGAGAACAAGAAAATGATTGGGATGATCGTCAGGAGGGATCACAAGAAGAATTCACCGAGGATGAATCGTAGGCCAACCGTCAACCGCCGGCCAAGCCCAAATAGGTAAGTAATGTAAGAGAACTACATGGGCTTTGATTCCCTAATGCAGATGAGCATTGGGGATACGTAGGCACCTCAACATAAATTTTAAATTTAAGTTGAGCTCACGTCCTTTTTCCTTTATATCTTTTTTTTTCCCATTTGTTTATAGTTTAAAAAATGCAAATACAATTAAATAATTGTATTTGTATATTGAAGGTGTAGGTTCTCGAATCCCACAGAGATGGACGCGCTTGGGTAATTGTGGTGATAATCTGAAGGGGTTTGGTTAGCTACCACGCTTGGGTTGAGATTCTACCTAGACAGAAATTAAAGGTGATACTCTACTGACTGGGTTTTGTGAAAGTGATTGACATGTAGCTGTGTATGTGAGAGTGGGGGACACGGTGTTTCAGGGATATGTGGAAAGTAGATAGTTACTATAAAAGTCTAAACGGAATATCAGAGAATAGGTGGTGGTTTGGTGGCTGCACTGTCAGGTCTGTAGGGTACCAGCAAGAAAAGTAAAGGAAAAAAGCAAAAAGTAATTAAAAAAATAAAAGTGCTCCCAAACTTGGATGTGGATGTTGTCTTCTTCAACAAGTATGCACAAAATCAAACAAACTCAGATTCCATGGATGACACTTACAGATTAACAACTTCACAATTCAGATCCACAAATTAACACTCTAAAATTCAAAGATTAATCGAGTGAAATCAATAATTACACTTAGTGGGCGACATGCAAGGTGACAGAATTCACGTAAACTCGGATTTCGCACTTAATCACTTCGGAAACTAAATCTAAACAACAAACTTAACTAACAATCTCAGATCGAGCAACTCCAAATGAAATCATGCTTTCAACACTTAGAAATTACCGCGGCAAGTAGATCTAAGCTACCTAGGCAGAGTGGAACAAATTCAAACCGAAAGAGATGCATAAAAACAACTTCATTGCATAAAACGTTTGGATCCCAACAAAACACTTCAAAAGATAACAAGTACTAAATATGCAACAGATCCAACAAAAGGAAAACAAGTAAAGATTAACTAGGAAAGCGAATAAAGATTGTTTTGCCACTCCGGGCGATGAAACTGCTACGACTACGAAATGAACTGGCTGGAACGATGGAAGGCGATTCTCCGGTGGACTTATGGAACTTCAGGTGACCATGGCTGTGGTGAGGGAAGAGAAGATTTTGGACGATGCTGAAAGAATTTATCTACCGAGAGAGAGGACTCTAACTAAGTGTGAATGTCCATCCTCATTCTCTCTCCAAGTGGCTTCCTTTTATAGGGAGGCTTGCCCTTGCTTTTTAGGGTAGACACTTTCATGAAATGACTCTTTTGCCCTTGTTTGTGGTTGATCCTTCTCAGCAATCCCTCTTCTCTATCTCGAGCCTTTTTGGCAGGCATCCTGGTCAGTATTGCACCTTTCTGGCGCTCTTTTCACCTGAGTTATCCGAACCGTTTCGTACTGACTGGTACCATTTTCCTGCACACTCTAGCAACTATTTTGCAGATATAATCCAATTAAGCACGTTATACTGACCAGTAACCAAGGCCTAGAATGCGACTTATCAAACTGCTCACACTTACCACATGCTTGTCCTCAAGCGTGAAGAACAAACAAAAAGAAATAAGTCGAATTCTAGCCTGGTTATACCATTGACCGACCCTATCCTAAACTAGACTCTAAACTTTGACGCAAAGAAAAACACATAAACGACGAACAAATACATATAAATAGGCACACAAGTACTTAGACACATTGATCGGGCTATATTTTCAACCATCCCTCCCCTTGGATTAGGTGCAATCCGGCCTTAGACAGCCTTGAACTTCTACCGCCCCCCTTTTCCTTCCCAATCAGCATATCTGCTAGTCAAGATCACCCAAACTCTCGGCCAAACACCAGATTCGCTCAGTCACTCATTCTTCACCGGGGATGTTAGGATTGTTTTCTCTCAAAATGTTGAACCACAGATGCTTCGGACTCAGATCTCATGTGCGGCTCCTGAAGGGCTTTAAGGTTTGTAATGGGGCTATTGGTTTGTAGTATTTGGGGTGGATGTTCCTAAGGCTCTAAGGTTCAAAAACTACTACTTTATTTTAATGTAGGGGAACTGTGTGCATTTGGGCTCTTGGTTGTTGCTTCTCTTCGGCTGGGCGTTTCCTGATATTGACCTCCATCTGGTCAGTAGCTTCCTTGTGGCTTCGCCACCATTATTTCTTCTTTTTGTGGTCAAGTGTTTTCGACATTTTTCTTCAACTTTTTTTTTGGAACTGGAATTTTTCCTGGTCGATTTTCTCCTTGCCTCTCGACTTCTTTCTCCAGTTGGTTTTTTTTCCTGTATGTCCTCCTGACCAGTCGTCTTCTTGCCTTATGCCTCGCACACACACAGTCCCAGTGGCTAGTGGGTTATATCTGGGTATAGATTTGGCTAGAAAGAGGGGTTCTAAGGGATGTTTTTTTTCGGATGGGGGTTTCCTACTGCCTTCTGGACTTGCTACACGCGGTCACCTTACCCTAGGCATCATGTGGCAGCCACTCTTTTCTTTTCTAAATTGGTGGAAAGTGGTTCCACTTAGGCTTATAACTCACCATTTAAGAGGGCTTTTATATCTGGCTCTACGGATGGGTTTTTCTCTCATACTTGCATCATTTATACTGACTAGGAGATACTAGGGTGGGGTGGTTTCCATTGTCTAGCATGCCTTATCTCCTTCAATTCCCCTCACCGTCAGTTCGAGGCAGTTGAGTTTTAAGCCCATTCATAAACACATACATACAAATCCTAGACCTAAACAAACACTAGCACATACAGTTTACACAGACCACACATATATACATGTCATACTGGCCATTGTCTCCCCCTCCCACTTCACAGGTGTCTGCCCTCAGATATGGCTGTGAAATGAAAAATGGGAATGGCTAGTATGACCGACATACAGACGCATTAACAAAACATGAACAAAACATACTTAGTCTAAAAACTTCTCACACTTAGATTATGCAATAGGCTAAGTGGGAGAGTTGAAGACTTAAACAGAACTCAACAAACACAAACATATATATACATAAACTTCTCACACTTAAACTATGCAATAAGTGTGAGTTAACATGCATACGATAAGAACACAGATATATACACATGCACCAAAGTAGCAAACCATGTAATTCTCACACTTAGACTATTGAATAGGCTAAGTGCTGTGAATGGGGTTTGCACACACATACTACACATAATTACTCTACCTAAAACAAACAGAACAATAAATAAAAAAAACTAAAACTGAAAAAGATAAAAAAAAAAACTAACTGGTCATTAGGGTGAGTGGTCACATTTCCTCCTACTCCTCCGCGGGGTAGGGCTGGGTGTAGGTGATTCCTCGGGTTCCTCCTCCTCCGACTCAAACTGGTTCTCCTCAAACTCTTCCGGTACATCAGTACCTTCTTCCTTCTCTGCTACCGGTGGTTCACCATTTTGGCCTCCATGGCCACTAGTTCCAGCTCCATCAGCCGTCCTTCCTCTTGTTAACTCCTTTAGTATGCCCTCTGTAATAATGGAGTGCTCATTTCAGTTGGAAGAAGAAGGCAGAAGTCGGTAAGCTCGGCTAGAAAGGAGTTCGGTAAGCTCAGCTAGAAGGGAGCTCGGTAAGGAAGCTCGGTAAGGAAGCTCGGTAAGGAAGCTCGGCTTTGAGCTGGAATGAGCCGAGAAGAGAGTTCGGTCTTGAGCCGAGAAGGGAGTTCGGTATTGAGCCGAGAAGGAAGAAGCAACCAGTTCGGTCTGAGCCGAGAAGGAAGAAGCAGTTAGTTAGCCGAGGTGTAGCGGTTATTCTTCTTGTTTTCTTGATCCTTGTTGTAGTTAGTTAGTAGCAGTTGCTACTTGTTTGTAGAGCTTTAAATAGCTCAAATCCGTGTATGTAGTTTAGAGTAGTTTAATCAATAAAGAGTTTTCCAGTTTCTCTCCAAGATTATCATCTTCAATACTCAAAGTGTGAGTGTGTATGTTTCTGCATTGTGTGATCTCATACAACAGTGAGTGTGTGTGTGATCTTCTTGAGTGTGTGAAAGCCTTGTGTGCGTAAATCCCAACAAGTGGCGCCGTCTGTGGGAAGGGATATTGAAGCTGATTTGCAGAGGATCAAACGGTTTCAGAGATGGCAGCAAGGCTTGATGCAGAAAAGTTCACAGGCAAGAATGATTATAGCCTGTGGAAGATGAAGATGAAGGCGGTTTTGATTCAACAAGGCTTGGCCGCAGTTCTTGCAAAACCAGAGGAGAAAGGAAAGGCTCCAGTGCTTGATGATAAAGCTCAGGCAAAGATGGAGGAGATGCAGCTCAAGGCACATTCTGCAGTGATTCTGTGCCTTGGAGATAAGGTCTTGAGGGAAGTTCAAGAAGCCAAGACTGCGGTGGAGATCTTGGACAAGTTAGATGAAGTTTACTTGGCCAAATCCTTGGCTAACCGGCTGTATCTCAAGAAGAGGCTGTATGCCTATAGTTTTTCTGGAGATAGGTCCATCATTGAGCAGCTAGAGGAGTTCAACAAGATCATTGATGACCTGGGATCTGTTGATGTCAAGATTTCAGATGAGGATAAGGCCATTCTCACATTGAATGCCTTGCCTAGCTCGTATGACCAGCTAAGTGATGCAATTATCTATGGAAGAGATAAACCTATCACCTATGCAGAAGTCTATTCAGCCTTGATGGCCAAAGAACTCCAGAAGACAGCCAACAGAGGCTCTGCAAGCTCCAATGTTCAAGCTGCAGAGGCCTTGAATGTGAAGAAGTTCAAGAAGCAGAACTTCAAGAAGAAGTTTGAGGGCTCTAAACCCTCAAGTTCTGATGCTCAGAAGGAAACCAGAGCTTGCTATTGGTGCAAGAAACCTGGACATTTGAAGAAAGATTGTCATGCATGGAAGAGAAAGATAGCCTCTGAGGGACACAACCAATCTGATTGTGTGGAGAGTGCTGATCCCCCGGCTCAACTCATGAATATTAGTGACAGTGGGGTCAGTCATAGGTGGATTATGGACTCAGGGTGCAGCTTCCATATGTGCCCAAATAGGAGCTGGTTTCATGACCTTCAAGAAGCAGCCGGCACTGTGGTGCTGGGTAATAATCACATTTGTCAGATCAGAGGAATAGGGAAGGTAAAGCTAAGCCTACAAGATGGCTCTATAAAGATCCTAACTGGGGTGAGGTATATTCCAGAAGTGAAGAGGAATCTCATCTCATTGGGAATGCTGGAGCAGAAAGGGTTCACCATATTGATGAGTCAAGGAAAATTGTTTGTTAAATCTGGAGATGCAGTGATGATGGAGGCTGACAGAGAGCATATTCTCTATTATCTGAAGGCTAAGGCTGTTGATGGAGAAAGCAATGCAGTGTCAGATGATTCCATAATGCTATGGCACAAGAGATTGGGCCACCCAGCTGAAGGAAGCTTGAAAGAACTCATCAAGAAGGGTCTGATCTCTGGAGATTTCAACAAGATGAACCCCTGTGAGCAGTGTATACTTGGAAAGGCTAAGAAGGCACCCTATCCTACAGGTATTCACTCTTCTACAGCCCCTTTAGACTACATACATAGTGATCTTTGGGGGCCTTCACCGGTGTGTTCAATTGGTGGAGGAAAGTATTATCTAGCTATCATTGATGACTATACAAGGAAGTTGTGGGTATATATTCTTAAAGAAAAATCTGAAACACTCACAAAGTTCAAGATATGGTGTAAGGAGGTTGAGCTAGAGAAGGGTAGAAGTGTTAAATGCTTAAGAACAGACAATGGCCTAGAGTTCTTGTCTGCTGAGTTTGATCTGTTTTGTAAAGAGAAGGGTATGAAGAGGCATAGGACTGTTCCTGGTAATCCTCAGCAAAATGGTGTTGTGGAGAGGATGAATAGGACAATCCTAGAGAGGGTGAGGTGCCTACTTCTTGGTTCTGGTTTGAGCAGCAGGTTCTGGGGTGAGGCTGTGTATACAGCAGCCTATCTCATCAATAAATGCCCATCTACTGCCCTGAAATCTGAAACTCCTGATTATCAGAGGGGTGTTAAGGGGTATAGGCTCTGGTGTATTGAGCCCGGTAAGCAGAAGGTCTTGGTGAGTAGGGATGTGGTGTTCTTGGAGGATCAGATGCCATACCTGAAAGATAAGCTGGACTCCAGTGAAGATGAGGGTGATTTCTTCAAGGTGGAGCCTGTGGGGGTTGGCCTAGGAGCAGGTGGAGTTATTGACTCAGGGAGTGAGTCTGATTCAGATAAAGAAGAGGCTCCAACTCAGGGCAACCAGGCTGGTGAGTCTATATCAGACTCTATCAGAGACTATCAGCTTGCAAGGGACAGAGTTAGAAGAGAAACAAGGCCACCAACAAAGTTCTCTGATGTTGTGTATTATGCTCTGTGTGCAGCTGAAAGTATTGATGGCGCAGATCCACTCACATATAAAGAAGCTATGCAGAGTAAAGATAGAGAAAGATGGATTGAAGCCATGAATGAGGAAATAGAGTCTTTACTCAAGAACAAAACATGGATTTTGGTGGACAAATCCAAGCTGAGTACAGATGGTAAGGAAAGGAGGCTGGTAAGCTGTAAGTGGTTGTTTAAAAGAAAGATTGAGACCACTGATAAGGATAGAGTCAGGTTCAAGGCAAGGCTGGTGGCTAGAGGCTTTACACAGCAGGAGGGAATCGATTTCAATGAAGTGTTTGCACCTGTTGTGAAGCACACTTCAATTAGGATCCTATTGGCTGTGGTGAATCAGCTTGACTGGGAGCTACAACAGCTTGATGTGAAGACAGCCTTCCTAAATGGAGATCTAGAGGAAACTATCTTCATGGAACAGCCAGAGGGCTATGTGAAGATTGGAGAAGAAGGCAAGGTGTGCCTGTTACAGAAAAGTCTTTATGGACTTAAGCAAAGTCCTAGACAGTGGAATAAGAAGTTTGATGCACAGATGAAGAAGATTGGCTTCTCCAAGTCAGAATATGATGATTGCATTTACATCAAGAAGGCAGGCAAGACTCCCATTGCCTACCTATTACTCTATGTGGATGATATGCTACTTGCAGGGCCTTCTATGACAGAAATTCAGAAAGTTAAACAAGATCTGAAGTCAAGCTTTGAAATGAAGGATCTAGGAGAGTCAAGGAAGATCCTAGGCATACATATTCAGAGAGATAGAGGCTGCAAGAAGCTGTGGATGCTGCAAACTGACTATATTGAGAAAGTTTTGCAGAGATTCAAAATGGAAAATGCAAAAGCTGCATCAACTCCTCTGTCCCAGAGTTTTAAGCTTTCAAAGGAGCAGGCCCCTAAAACTAAGCAAGAGGCTGATGAGATGGAGGCTATCCCTTATGCTAGTGTGGTTGGAAGTGTTATGTATACTATGATTTGTACAAGACCAGATCTTGCTCATGCTATCTCAGTGACTAGCAGATACATGGCAGACCCGGGGAAGGAGCATTGGAATGCTCTTAAGTGGATATTGAGGTACATGAAGTCAACTAAGGACTGGGGGATTGTCTTCAATGGCTGGGAAGGTGAATCTGAGGAGGTTGTGCAGGGCTATTGTGATGCAGACTATGCTGCAAACCTGGACAACAGAAAGTCCCAAACAGGTTATCTTTTCACCATGTTTGGAACTGTAATCAGCTGGAAATCAGGGTTGCAAAGTGTTGTTGCTCTCTCAACAACAGAATCAGAGTATATAGCTCTCACTGCAGCTGTACAGGAGAGCTTTTGGATTCAGGGAGTGATTTCTGACTTTGGTTTTGACCAAAAGACAATGGTGATTCATTGTGACAGCAGCTCAGCTATGTGCTTGGCTAAACATCCGGGTTTTCATGAAAGGAGCAAGCACATAGACATAAAGTTGCATTTTATTCGAGATGAGATCGAAAAGGGGAGAGTGAAGGTGATTAAGATTAACACCTTGCACAATCCGGCTGACATGCTAACAAAGTCTCTAGGTAGAGACAAGTTTGATCATTGCAAGAAGTTGATCAATGTTTGTGTAAGAACTGAGATGAGCCCTCAGGTGGAGAATTGTAATAATGGAGTGCTCATTTCAGTTGGAAGAAGAAGGCAGAAGTCGGTAAGCTCGGCTAGAAAGGAGTTCGGTAAGCTCAGCTAGAAGGGAGCTCGGTAAGGAAGCTCGGTAAGGAAGCTCGGCTTTGAGCTGGAATGAGCCGAGAAGAGAGTTCGGTCTTGAGCCGAGAAGGGAGTTCGGTATTGAGCCGAGAAGGAAGAAGCAACCAGTTCGGTCTGAGCCGAGAAGGAAGAAGCAGTTAGTTAGCCGAGGTGTAGCGGTTATTCTTCTTGTTTTCTTGATCCTTGTTGTAGTTAGTTAGTAGCAGTTGCTACTTGTTTGTAGAGCTTTAAATAGCTCAAATCCGTGTATGTAGTTTAGAGTAGTTTAATCAATAAAGAGTTTTCCAGTTTCTCTCCAAGATTATCATCTTCAATACTCAAAGTGTGAGTGTGTGTGTTTCTGCATTGTGTGATCTCATACAACAGTGAGTGTGTGTGTGATCTTCTTGAGTGTGTGAAAGCCTTGTGTGCGTAAATCCCAACACCCTCCATCACCTTCGTCAGACGGGCCAACTCTGCCATTGCTTGCCTGTTCTCCCATGCTAATTCAGCCACCACCCTCTCCAGGTTCGCTTGCCTCTGAGCTTGAACCTGTGCGCCTTGGCCTGCTGCTACTCGCCCAGCAGGGATAGCCTCTTCACCCATGGCGTAAAAACGTGGGGCTCCTTCCCTAATGTAGACGGTGTTTGTGCGGACGAAGAAAGACGTATCAAATGGGCCAGGAGGGTCCACCATGTACAAGGGAGACAAATCTCCGGCCTCCACAATGGTTATGTTGTTCCTCACGAAGGCTCCCAATATGTGGCAGAGGGATAGATTCCTTGCAGGGTGTGTGGCAATAAGGTGTCATTGATAAGCGGTCTAGAACCCAAGATGCACTCTCATCCCGCGTTTAGCGCACCGGAGTAGGTAGAGTTCGGTCATGGATGTCCGGACGGCAGAGTTTGATTGCCCTAGTAAATTGAAATCCAGGTAGAGTTGGATGAGGCGCAAGATGGAGTTGTTGAAATTAATAGAGCGGGATATGGTAGACGTAAACTGCCCAGCAGCTGGGTGAGTCAGTCCCTCCCACGCTTCCTGGGGGTCAAATTCAACATGTCTCCGGGGAATCCCCCTCTCCTTACTCCTCCATTCTGGCCCTATTGCCTCTTCTAGGCTGCACATGCCCAACCTAACCGTCCACTCTATTAGGCTTATCCTCACTTCTCTCCCGAATACCCGAAAGGTTATCGACTCCTCATCCAGGTCAGTAGTAACCCTGAATCTAAAGGTGGTGAAAATTTCTTTTGCCAGTCTAATGGGTATACTCGGGTCCCTATTTTCCAACAACTAGTCGAACCCCAACGCACGCATATGTGACAGGAAGGGCTCGCGGGCATTCAGTTCATCAAGAGAGGGGAAATAGAGTACCTTCCCGCTCTTAATCTGTTTGCTGCCATCGTCTTTATCATCGAATGCATCCTGAAGCTTTTTGGTACTGAAATGCTTCATGTCTTCTATCAGCTCGTCCGTGAGCTCCACTCTCCAACGCATGTACTTCAGTCTTTCCACCGGAGGATGTATCAACTCACGGTGTTTGTGTGGGAGCTGCTGTTCGCCATATTCCTCGTCTTCTAAGAAGACGTCGCTGTCTGACTCTGATTCCTCACTGGCGATGTACTCACTGTCACTTGGCTCCCGTCGGCGTGGTGGGACTCTATGTTATGGCTCTTTGACTACGACGCCGACGTTGCCCGTATGTTGTTTCTTGCTACTCTGCTTCTTCATGACAAGGGTCTTTCCCTTCCTTTTCCTCTCCTGGAGGTATCTATCTTCATCTTCGTCCTCCTCCAGTCTCTCATTTGTTGGTGCCGAAGGCTCCTTTTGGGCAGTAGGCTTGGTCACCACGCAGATAATGGTGTTGTCATCTACTGGCTCTTCATGACCTACTGACTTCGATGCGAGGTCCAGACCCTCAGCCATCTCGTCAGTTTCTTCTTTCCGGTCACTCGCGTGGGTGAGACCATCTCTGTTGCTGTTGAGGTGTCTTCCAGGTTGGTAGCTGACAATGATTTCTCCCCAGGTTTTGTAGGAGTAGTAATTTCTTCTTCACTAGAGATCTACACTGCCTCTGCTGCCGTGTTTGCTCCTGCCTTACTGAATGTCCATCTCCCCAGGCACCTTCGCGACACTCTCTTTGGCTCCGACCTTTTTGCCTTAGGATCATTCTTCATCACCAATCTCCTTTTTACTGCCTTTGGTTTCGACACTGGTGGCACCACTGGCTCTGGTTCTTTGGGTTGTACTTCGGTCTCCTTCTCTTCGATGTGTTTATTACCCTCCTCTGCTCCCGACTGGGGGGTCACTGACTTCGGCCTTTCTTCTTCGGTCTGCTTCTCCTCAACATCGGCTACTGGTTGGTGTACTAGGTCGTCTGACTCGTTTACTGTGCCAGATTCTTCACCTCCTCCTATTGCCTTAGATTCGAGGTCCAGACCCTCAGCCACCTCGGCAGTGTCTACTTCCATCTTGTTCACCCCGTCTAAAAGCGATTGGAATTCGTTATCAATCAAAATGCCTTGCTTCCTGGCCGTCTCGTTCAGATCTATCTCATCTCTTTCATTCTCTTGGGAAACGGGCTCCGCGACCGGTGTGTTCTCTGATTTATCCCCTTGTAAAGAGGATGTGATTGGTTGATTGTTGAGAAAGTGGGGAGATTGTTTTGACTGGCCAGTCTATTAATTGTTTTGTGATACTCGTTGATATTTCTTTTCTAAATGTAAAACTCGAGTTCACTACGGTATGGATGACATAACTTTTATCAACTATTTTTGGCGTGTGTCCACTGAGTATATTAAGTACTCAGCCCTGCATGTGTTTTCCCTATGTGCAGGTTGAGTGATGATGTTGCGGCGGATGTTGAGTCGAGCCTTAAGGATTTCCGGATTCGTCGTGTCTTCATGGGCGTCATCTTATGACTCTATCTATATACCTTATTTCTGCTGCCTTGTTTGGAATTGTTTTTCTAAAAGTCTTCCGTTTTACTCCATACTGTTTTTATGACATTAAATACCTTGAGACATTAATCTGCTGCTTAACTAATTAATAGATTAAAATATTTCTTTTGAAGTTTAGTTGAGTATCGTGTTAAACGTTGCCTTTTATTGTTTCCCCATTTCTTCCCCGCTTCTTAGTTCCTCCCCTAGTTATGAGTTCCCCTTCTTTACTATCCTTAGTAAGGGCGGTCGTGAAAACTCAACGTGATTTATGTGCAAGAAATAAGTATAGTTTCAACCTCTTGGATTTTTAAAAATTAATTCATAATTTCTGGTACAGACGTGGATGTGAGTGGACTAAAATGCCCTCAGGGCGGCGCACACCATCACGATCCGGCTAAGCTATCGAACAACACTAAACCAGAAGCTCCAACTCATCAGGGTCGACCTCTGCCCTCCATATCCCTTGCCGCAAATGCACCAGCAACGCGTTCAACTGCCTGAACACCCTCGTCAACTCAATCTGAAGATCAAAATTCAAACCCCAACAATCTGCTCGAAAAGCATACACTTTCACATCCTCCTCCTCCTACCCCAACTCTCCTCAACACCCTACATGCGCTAGCAACATAAATAAGGCCATCGAAAAGCTTAGCATCAACCATGCTCGTCTCATCAATAACCAATGCCTTCACCTTCCTCCAACCTCGGCCCGCCCCTTTATACGACAAAACCCTCTCCAACAGCCCCTCCCTATCCACTCTCCGAACGTCGGCAAATGAATGCAGTGTATGCCCGTGGAGGCCGCAAGCGGCCACCCGGTTGAACCAACTACATAAACCTTAGACCAGCAACGGATACACGAAACAAAAACGACCTACTCGACCGCCATGGGTATAAAGACAGAAGAACAGGTCCAATCCAGATCGTGAAATGGCCACCGTACTTACTTCGTAAACGATTGTTGTCATTGGTCGAATAACCGAATAACAAGTCACACCTCCAGCCCGCCACCTCCAGCGCGCCACGTGGGATACGTTCGTGTCAGAAATCTATCGGGTTGAGTCGGATGAGAAATTTACACAGTCCCGTAAAGTTCATGACTTTTCATGCAACATTTAAAGTTAATGAAAAAAAAAACAAAATATTTTAAAAGTTCATGACTTTACAAGCAATTTGCTCTATAATAAAACACTCCATGATATTGTAGTAAAGGGTATTATTGTCAATTCACTTTGTATTTAAATAATAAACTAGTATTATACTTTGTTATCAAGCAAACACTAATATAAACACACTAACTTGACACTATCTTACTTTCGGCCCGAAAATACTATCTTAACTTAATTATCTAGCATATCCTATCAGTACAATCAAACGAGGCCTTATGTGTAATTACTATGTAGTACTATATTAGTAAAAAAAATCAAATTTATTGTATTCATTATAGTATGCTCAAAATTAATTATTAATAGGAATAACGAAAATTAAATAACGAATGACCAATAATATCTTATTATATGTAAAAGAAAAAACAATTTAAAGGGTTAGGCCAAAGAACCCGGTTAATCAAATCTATGAATACAAGGAGTATTATATTTAGAGCATCCGCAATGGCGGACTTCCGCCCGAAAGTCCCACGGACGTCCCGGAGTTCCATTAGGCGTGCCCGCCACGAATACGGAATTGGGCTGAGGACGTCACAGGTCCGCGGCGTTAAACGGAATTCCGCGCACAGGGACGTCCGCCATTGCGCCGACTCCCGCGGAATTCCGGTTTATTTCGTTTTCTTGTAATGTCTATATATACCGCTCATTGAACTTCGTTTCATTTCGCACCACTTGTTTTAACAAATTTCTCTCTCTCTAAATTTCTTTTATATAATAGTAATGGCTGGTAGTGGTAGTGGTAGTGGCCATCATGAAGACGTAATGACTCCGATTTGGGCACGTGTGCGGGAGGCCGCGGCGAGGGATGAACAAGAGGCCTTGGCGCCGGCGGTGCCTCGACCATCCACCGTCGCACTATAGTACCCCGCGACCACCTCGCTGCCCACCGCCGGTTGTACGAGGACTACTTTGTGCCGGAGCCACGGTTTGGGGAGACCCTATTCCGGCGACGGTTTAGGATGCACGGCCGCTGTTTATGCATATCGTTGGCGCTTTGGAGCGTCGATACGGGTATTTCAGTGTGCGGAAGGATGCAGCGGGTAAACCCGGCCACACACCGATTCAGAAGTGCACTGCCGCACTCAGGCAGTTGGCGTACGGAGGTGCGGCGGACATGTTCGACGAGTACTTCCACATCGGCGAGTCTACAGCCCGCGACTGCCTGAAGTACTTTTGTCAGGGCGTTAGGGAGATATTCGGGGATAAGTATCTTCAGAAGCATACCCCGAAGATTGTCAGGCTCTGCTGGATATGCACGAGGCTCAGCACGGCTTCCCTGGGATGCTGGGCAGCATAAATTGTATGCACTGGGAATGGAAGAACTGCCCCGCTGCAGGGAAAGGGATGTACACTACCGGTTTCAAGGCCAAGAATCCCACGATGATCCTTGAAGCGGTAGCTGACTACCGGTTGTGGATATGACATGCCTATTTTGGAGTAGCCGGGTCGAACAACGACATCAACGTCCTCCAGTCGTCGCCCCTTTTCAACGACCAGTGCATGGGCGTCGGTCCGCCCGTCAACTTCGTCGCCAACGGCAACCAGCACAACATGAGCTATTATTTGGCGGATGTGATATACCTGATGTGGCCCGTCTTTGTGAAGACTATCAGATGCCCAACGGATGCGAAGAAGGTATACTTTGCGCAACGTCAGGAGGCAGCGCGCAAGGATGTGGAGCGGGCATTTGGTGTGCTCCAGGCTCGATGGGCGGCAGTGAAGGGTCCATCACGACTGTGGTACGTTGACAGCGTCGCCGACATCATGTACGCATGTATTATCATGCACAACATGATCGTCGAAGATGAAGGTCCAGCATTGACCGATTGGGCCAATGATGATGCTGATGCTGCGGGTCCAAGCCACGGCGTGGCCACTAGCAATGTACGCATGGGGATTCCCCATGACGACGTCGATCGAGTCCGTGCATTTGCCGACATGCGCCAAAAACAAGCCAACGTTCGACTCCAGAACGATATTATTGAAGAAGTGTGGCAGCGTAGGGGTCGTCGTTGATGTAGTTTTTAATTATTGAAATGTATTTTTTTTATTTGGTGAAATGTACTTTTCTTATTTTAATGGATTTTTCTTTATTTTCGTCGAAATTTTAATTATGTAAATTGTTTACTTCCGGAAATTGTTTAATTTGTGAATTTGTGATTTTTTTAATGTGAGAATTCCGCAGAGGAATTCCGCCACTGTGCAGTGGGAAGTCCGTATGACGTGGTAGTGTAGTGGGAAGTCCTTATGACGTGGCAGGAAGTGTTTTTAGAAATTTCGCGGGGAATTCTGCCGGGACATCCGCACCACTGAGGATGCCCTTATAGCATGATCATTTGCTACAGACTGGAAGTATTAATCTATGCATATAGGAAAATGCTCTGGAAGTAAGAGTATTAATTAAAAAACAGAAAATAAAAAAATACAGTAGTACTCCCTCCGTCCCGGACTACTCGCACATTTTCTTTTCGGCATGAAGATTAAGGAATGAGTGTGTAGCAAAGTCAACAATTGCGGCTGTAGGTGATAATTTTTACTAAAAATGGGAATAGTGCAAATAACTTGGGACGCCCAGAAAAGAAATAAGTGCAAGTAGTCTGGGACGGAGGGAGTATAAATTTGTCTGAAGAAATTAACAATCCGCCGTCCTAGTTCTCTCTCTCAAAAACTCCAGCTACCTCACTCTCCCCTAATTTTACAAAACCTCAGCCACCAACCAAAACCCCACTTCACTACTTTGCAACTTCTGATTCTGTCAACCAATTCGATTCTCGCCTCCGGTCGGTAATTTTCAGATTTCTCCGATTCCTATCTGCAAATTCTTTTATGCATATACAATTATTAATGCGTTACATTTTGGGTGTTTGGGTTTAGACTGAAGTCTGTGCTCCGTGTTTTGCTAGCTTTTTAGCTTGAAGTTACACAGCCTTTTTACTTTTTTTTTTGTCAGTGTTATTATCTTGATTTCGTCTATATGACTCAGTACTCATCTCAAAATGGTGCCGTTGCCCATGACCACCATTGAGAACTTAAATAATTTTCTCTGTGCTTTGACTGCGACCCCTTTGTAAAGTGAGAATGTGTCAAGGTTTGGTACTGTTGTATGCATGGATGAGAAAAACCCTACAAGAGTGGCCACGAATAATTATACCCAGCTGTAGAAGAAATACCCCATTTTTTTTGTCTTCTATGAGCTTGTTACATGTTTCTGTCTTTTGGGGATATGATAAATCGTTGTCGGTTTTCCTTTACTAATTACTAGTGTTTATTTCCTTTTGTAAGGATCAAAGATGGCGGGAAAGTCGAATAAGGGAAAGAACCGTAAAGGGTCGCAGCAAAGTGTTGTGAATCCAACAGAACTGCCTGTCTCTTCCGATGCTCCCTTAGGTAATAGCTCCACTGCTTTAGAGGCTAATGGAGGTAAAAGCTTGAGTGAAACAATTGAAGCAAATCCGGAGGTGAAGGAAGTAGATGGTGCATCTGAGCAGCCTCAAGGGAAGCAAGGTGGGACCTTTATTCTGGTTTTTAAGTCAGCAGTTGCAGACTGTAGTTTCACTTATTCCTTTCAACAATAATCTCATACTAGATTATTTCTTGGTGGACTGTTAGTGAGTTTTGTAAAGCTTGGAAGTCTCATTTTGATTAGGAGATAAACATAGTATTCCGAAAAGTAGCACCATGTTTAAAAGGTGCAAGTTCTTCTGCCTAACTCAAAAAATAAACATTGCTGAGGAAAGACTAGCAGTTTTTGTCATGATGAACATAACATCTTCAAGAAGCTTCTTTTTCCTTTGTCTGTTTTCTTGTAGTATATAATCGACTGTTATTTGAGATTCTGAGGTCTTATCTTGTACTATCTGACCTTTCTTTATTCGTGTTCGTTGCATTTTTTTTATGTATTTTCTGTCAACTGTTGGACATAATACTTATACCTCTAGACTCTAGTTGGCTTGGTAGAATGGTCTGTTTGATATTTGTTGTTTCCTTTTGATTTTCTTGTCTAGATGAGAACGCTCCTTGCAGTTAATTTTGATTATGCAAATTTACAAGTACACACATAAAGAATATACATAGATTAACATTTTATGCATCTACTACATGTCAGCTTATACTAAATGACTATTTATCCATCCATGGCAGCTGAGGTTCATTTATATCCTGTTCCTGTGAGAACACAAGGAGGAGAGAAGCTCGAGTTGCAAGTAAGTTGAATTCATAGCTGATTCAAAAGGTTGTACTAAGTCCAAATGATTTTCCTACTATGCTGCACCACTGGAATATTACTACTCATCAATCTACTTTGTTCTTTATTTGAATTCCTGTTTCTGTGTTTCATTGATTCAATCATTTGGCTTTTATAGTTAAGTCCAGGAGATTCTGTAATGGATGTTAGGCAGTTTCTTCTTGATGCCCCAGAGACATGTTTTATGACTTGCTATGACTTGTTACTGCACACAAAAGAAGGTTCCGCTCATCATCTTGAAGATTACAATGAGATCTCTGAGGTTGCAGACATTACTTCTGGTAGCTGCTTCTTGGAAATGGTTGCTGGTATGTTTAACACACTTTAGTCAGTTGTTGCGAGTAAATACTCAAATAGTGATTTGTTTTGGAAACATGTCATGATTATAGAGTTTCTTGCTTGGTGCTGCATCATGAAGTCATGTCATAAAAATGTTATTTAGAGGGACTAACTCTTGAAATACATGTGTTTTTGTGCCTTTCCCTTTGTAGCATTATATGATGATAGATCCATCAGAGCTCATGTTCATCGAACAAGGGAGCTACTTTCTCTTTTGACCTTGCATTCTTCATTATCGACAACACTTGCACTACAACATGAAACTGGCCAAAATGCAGCTAATAATAAAGCAGGTTTGTTATTTGTTTCAAGATATCTGCTCTTGCAGTACCTTTTTTCTTTCATATACTTAATATTTCAAAGTATCTAAAGTATATGATATGTAAATGCGAATTCTGCTTTGGAGCAGGTATGTAACTTGTTTCACCTATTTTTACATATAGATGCTGTGAAAGCTGAAGTGCCAGAACTCGAAAACTTGGGTTTTATGGAGAATGTTACCAGTTCACTCAATAGTTTGCTGTCATCTCCTTCCAAAGAGATCAAATGTGTTGAAAGCATTGTATTCTCTTCGTTTAATCCACCTCCAAGCTACAGAAGGTTGTACTCACTCCAAATAATTTTCATATATTTATGACTCAATTTTCTGTATTACATAGCCTTCCCTTCACGTTCTGTACCTTGATTATATTGATTTATATGTTGGTTGATTACTTCTAACTTTCTACACTGATTATGCCAGGCTTTCGGGCGACTTGATTTATTTGGATGTGGCAACACTGGAAGGAAATAAATATTGCGTTACAGGAACAACAAAAACTTTCTATGTTAACTCCAGCGCTGGGAATATTCTCGACCCAAGGCCAAACAAAGCTGCAACAGAAGCAACAACGCTTGTTGGTCTTCTGCAAAAGATTAGTCCTAAGTTCAAAAAAGGTAAAACGATTATATGGTATCTAACTAGATTATTATATTTGCTTGCAAATGTCATAATTTTCTTGGTTATTATAAATCACTCATGCTGCTGTTTGTTCCGAAGCTTTCCGGGAAATTTTGGAGAGAAAGGCCTCAGCACATCCCTTTGAAAATGTTCAATCTCTGTTGCCTCCAAATACGTGGCTTGGTCTGTATCCTCTCCCAGGTTAGTACAAATGATACCCTACCACAATCTATGAAAGTTATGGCTCATGAGTAGCAGATTAGATGCCGTCATATGCTTGAGTTTGTGAGGTGCTGCATTTTCTGCAATTTTTTTATTCAATTTATATATGTTATCGGTTTTCAAATCTTTTGTATCCCTTAACAAATGATCATTCTTCTCCTTATTTCCTTGCATCCTTATTTATCTTGTATTGATAACTGTGTCATGGATGCTTTTAATTTCAGAACACAAACGTGATGCAGCTAGAGCGGAAAACTCTCTGACGCTTTCTTTTGGAAGTGAATTGATTGGCATGCAAAGAGATTGGAATGAAGAGTTACAGGCTTGCTGGGAATTCCCACATGCTACCCATCAGGAAAGGTCTACCTTTTTATATAGTTATACATCATTTGCCAGTCATGAGTGTCGTCTGTCAGTCTGTGTAAACCCACTAACCCATCGTAAAGTATTATCTTACTTGTTATCCTTATATTGCAGAATACTAAGAGATAGAGCTCTTTACAAAGTTATTACTGATTTTGTCGATGCTGCAACTAGCGGTGCTATTGGAGTGATTAGCAGATGCATCCCACCCATTAATCCAACAGATCCAGAATGCTTTCACATGTCAGTTAGCCAATATATGGAGTACAATTTTCAATTTTATAATTTGATTGTACTTCCAATTTATTCGCTATTATGAAGTCATGCAGCCTGTTCTTCCCGCTTTACCTTTTGATATGCGATTCTAGTTCTCTAGGCTTTGTGGCTAATCATTGACATTTGCTACTATTTTGAAATTTTGATTGATAATGTAACCAAATGAATCAAAAGTTTGAGTATCAACAGGGATCTTTTGTTACGACTCAGCTGACCTTTATGTTTGCATGCTGTTTTGTTTCCTTTACCTATACTTGGTGGATCCCCTTTATGTTTGCCTTCTTCAGAACACTATGTTTTTGAAATTATCTTTTGTAACTTTCACCTTTCCACATTTCATTTTTTCTGCCCTCTCAGCTACCTACATGTTTGTAATACCTTAGCGTATAGTGTACTAATCTAATGTTTGTTTGTTATTTGTTTTCAGGTATGTCCATAACAACATATTCTTCAGTTTTGCTGTTGATGCGGACCTTGAGCAGTTGGCCCAAAGGCGGGCAAATGAGGAAATTTTGTCACAGGCAGGTTTGAGTGGATCTTCTGTTCCACTTGCAGGAACTGTAAATGGCACTCAGACTTCCCCCGATGTGCCTGCAGAGGCACAGTTGCCTGAAAGTGAGCAAGCCACATATGCAAGTGCTAATAATGATTTAAAAGGCACAAAGGCCTTCCAGGAAGCTGATGTTCCTGGATTATACAATCTTGCTATGGCCATAATTGATTACAGAGGTCACAGGGTGGTAGCACAGGTGCGGTGCTAAGACCTATGTGGCTATGTTTTAACAGAATGGTTAATGTTTCTTCATCTTATGTGCTATTTGTTAAACACACCAGTTGAACCTTATGAGGAATCAGCCGCTTCATACTTCTGTGTCAGTATTGTCCGTGAACTGTGATTTTACTTTTTGCTTATAATTTCACTCATCTTGCCAGAGTGTGTTGCCTGGAATCCTCCAAGGTGATAAATCAGACTCCCTTCTATATGGTTCTGTTGACAATGGCAAGAAAATTTGCTGGAGCGAAGATTTTCATACCAAGGTAGACATGCGCTGCATTTTTACTTTGTCTATTGAGATTGGTTTATTAATCTGAATGTGCTAAACCTAAAAGTTATATCATCTCCTTCTCCAAAAATACCCCTGCAAAAGAAATCATTAGAAAATATGACTTTCGAACACTCCAAAAAGCACTCAACCCTGGAATATTTATATATATTCCATAGACGTTATTATATGCATGTGTAGCTTTCTCAGCTTTGTTAATTATTGACAGGATATTTTTTTAAAATTATTATTATTATTATTATTATTATTATTATTATTATTATTATTATTATCCATATTTGAAACTTCTCAGGGTTACACATGTGTGCTTTATCTGTTTTACCTTCTTTCTAATGTGAGGTGGTCTAACTTCACTGTTTTCCCCTTATTCAGGGGACTTGAGAAGTTCCGTATCAGTAGCCAATGAATTTCAACTGGCTTCTACTTATGGCATATTTCTAGTTGATAGTTTGATGTCTCTACCTTGTTATCAAGGGGCCTTTTCACTGTTAAGGGTCTCAATTTCCTAATACTACCAACAGATGTGGGGAAAATTCACAAGGTCCTGAGGTAGTACTTTATTTGAAATTATCTTTCAGGTACTGGAAGCTTCTAAACGCCTTCATCTAAAGGAGCACACTGTGCTTGACGGATCTGGTAATGCTGTCAAGCTAGCTGCTCCGGTTGAGTGTAAGGGCATTGTTGGCAGCGATGACAGGTAACACTAAATTCAGATTGGTTAGTGAATTCTCTTATTAGCCCTCACTATTAATGAAAGTTCCCTCGAGCAGACATTCTTTAAATACACCATCCTACTTTCTTGTTTGAATTAGTAGATATGTTGGTTAGAGGCAAAAAGTGTTCCACCAGTCCTCAGTTTCTGGCCCTCATTAAGTATCACGTGTCTGTAGAATTTGTGAAACAAATCTTATTTGCATTTTAATTCTTTGTTTTGAGCTGTTTGTGTTTTCATGCTGTTACGCCGTACTATGGCAGGCACTATCTTCTAGATTTGATGAGGGTCACTCCTCGTGATGCAAACTTCAGCGGCCCTGATTCCAGATTTTGTATTTTGAGGCAAGAACTTATAACTGCCTTTTGCCATGTAAGTCTTGTATTTCCACTCTAGTATCAGTGTCAAAATTGTTTTGAATATTTTGTATTCTCATAGTATTCCTTGTTCCTTTTTTGCATGAAAAGGCTGAGGCAGGTGATAAATTAAGCTCTGGATGTGAATCACATGAAGAGAATACTGTCACTTCAGATTCTTTGGGTGCCAACAATGAAGAAGAATCTTTGAAATCTGAGGAAAATGCATTATCAGCGACAAGTGATGCACAGTTACAGGTGATCATTGTGAAAAATTATCTTCTAGATGCTTTGACTGAAATATAGCTTTTACAAATGGGACTTGTCCCCTCTTGGCTCTTCATACAATAATTCCTTATGAACTTAAGCATTTTACATGCTATTACACCACCAGTATTCTTTGTTGAGGATATGTTAATTATCACTAAATTGGCATTGCTTGCCTCTATTTTGGATGTGTATAGTTTAGCATCTATACCACAGATAAGCAGCCTGTATTGTGGGTGTGTTGTTACTCCAGTAATTTAGCTTTTCTTAAAGTATTACTTTTTCCTTTAGATTATGTTGACTAAGATGGTCCTGATATTACCCACCACAACAATGATTGGGATAATCTTTTCTTCATGAACTAGTGGATCATACTACCACTTGTTGCTTTCACATGTCTGCTTAATGAGTTACTTCGAGCTTAACCAGCTTCCTGGTTTGCATACTTATTTGGGTCTAAACCTTGAAACTTATGACAATTTTTTCACAGGATACCGGAGATGGTGTAAAGCAGAATATTCAAGAATGTGGTTGCCACTCCAATAAAAAAGATGCAACCAAGGACATACTGTTCAATCCTAATGTCTTTACTGAATTTAAGCTAGCTGGGAATCCTGAGGTAACTTATTGATCCTTCAAACCTGCCACTCTGCACATTTTGAACTTTGTTAATATGTGCACCATTCCAGGAGATAGCTGCAGATGAGGAAAATGTGCGGAAAGCAAGTTTATATCTTAAAGAGGTTGCCTTGCCTAAATTCATACATGATCTTTGCACCCTTGAAGTTTCACCTATGGATGGACAAACTTTGACTGAAGCACTTCATGCACATGGCATTAATGTTCGGTATATCGGAAAGGTATGGCCAAACTTGTAATAATTTGTAATCCCCATGTATCCTTAATGTCTGTAGCTGAAACTGGATCTCATGCTTTTACCTACCAACTTAAAAGGCTTTTATAATCAAACTTGTAATGAGCCTATGCTTTAATTGGTGTTACAGGTAGCTGAAGGGACTAGACACATGCCTCATATGTGGGATCTTTGTTCCAATGAGATTGTCATCAGATCTGCTAAGCATGTTATCAAGGTGACTAACAGTTTGTGAGATAATTCATGTTTTTTAGATGGCATAAAATTTGGCTGTTACTCGTCGATTATCCAATTGCTGAAAGTAAACTTTAAAATGTTTGAACACTAGCTTTTGTGAGTAACTGTTATTGATAATACGAAAATCAGTTTTGGATAAATCCTAAAAAATATTTGAATGCTAGATGTTGGTCCGTAGAATTGTTGGCTCAACTATGAAAATGACACATACATTGGTTGATTTGTGCCTTTATATCTTCTGATGCTGTAATATTGATATTCTTGAGAGAGATGATCATATGAGTTATTAATGAGCTATAAATGCAACGGAACTTGCTAGACTAATACTTCTGGTGTTTTGTGGAGATCCTGCATTCTGTGCCGATAACATGCATACATGGTAGTATGCCATTCTTTTTTCTAGTTGAAGATGCTACTCCCAGTTAGTTTTGCTAGTTCTTGGTCTTTCTACTTGAATACATTGCAGTGTGCCACTCTTTTTTGTGTGTTTCAAGTTATAACTTATAAGATTGTCAGATAAAACTATCTTCCATATTATTTACAATTTTTTTAAGTATTACACTAAGTTGCTTTCCGCTTTTGTATTCAGGATGCCTTAAGAGACACAGAAGATCACGATATTGCGCATGCAATCTCACATTTTCTCAACTGTTTTGCTGGAATGGTTCAGGTCGTTTCTGCCAAAGGTGTTGCAAACAGTCTGCACACTAAAAGCCACAAAAAGGTACGAATGTGGTTTATTGATTCATATTGTATATCTTGCTGAAGATTACAATCTTTCTTCTTCTTTGGCCTTTTGCTTTAGTTACAATTTTACAGTTTCATGTTAGTTTCAATTGAATTGCAAACACAAAAACGATGTTTCATCGGATTGAGAATGTTTTTTTGTAAACAAGATGAACTGAGGCAGGAGAAGGCCTTTCTCATCATGCCGATGTTTCATTCTGATGTTGAATAAAATGAATCTTTACTATACTTATTAAATTTGGTGCCGGGTTGCTTTTAGTTTCCACCATCTACTGACCAACATCTGTACTATATCTTTTACAGGGTCAATCAGGTCATCATGCTTCAGGAAAGTCTTCAAAAGCACAAGCTAAGTCAAAAAGTGGAAGCTATGTGAAAAAGAAGCAGTCCTTGTTTTTGAGCTTTACCACAGAAAGTTTGTGGGCTGATATTCAGGAATTTGCAAAACTCAAATACCAGGTTTCTTGTTATTTAATTTGACTCCATTTATATTCTTTATCGGTCCATTTATATTCTTTATCGGTAAATAATTATAGAGGTGTGATCAATTGCTAACTCATCCCTTAATTGCTAATTACAACTAATTTAAGACCATACGATTCTAGAGATCTAATGGTCTATAAATGGTCATGTATAATTTCATTTTTCATTTTTTATATTAAAAAGATAATAACAATTATCAAATTTAGGACTTTGGTATTCAATGTCAATAGTGTATTAAATATATCAACACGAAGACATTACAATGTCAACACAATTTCGTATTGACATTCTACAAGCATTATATTGACATATTATATTAGTTGTATTGATATTATCTGCATCTTGAAGAACATGAAAATTCATGATTTTTTTTTCAAATTTTGACATCGAAACATATGCATGTAGGATATCGTTGGAATCCTTATTAAATTATCTTTAATTTGATATATGTTGTGTGAAAAAACAATTGAAATTGAGATAGTTAAATGTATTTAAAGTTTGAGATAATTTTTTGAAAGTTAGTTATAACTAATTTGTTGTTAAATCACATTAATACCCTAATTGACATTTTTTGTTCACTGTATTGATATTCGTGGCTGAATGATCTTGGACCTTGATTTGAATATCTAATGCCTATAAATTTAGTTGTAGTTAGCAATTTAAGGGTGAGTTAGCATTATAACGCACCCCTATGTATATGTGTGTATTTTATTGTACTATATCTTCTGCAGTTTGAGTTGCCGGAGGATGCAAGGAACCAGGTGAAGAAAATTTCAGTAATACGAAATCTTTGCCAAAAGGTAATCTTTTGTCGAATAAACTCTGAAATCTATTACTACTATCTTGGACATCCTTTGTAAAAGTTAAATTAGTTTCCTTAGATTTAATTTTAGCTTACTATTGTAATATGTGGTTGAAAAAATGATCAAGCACTCTGGTTTATTGGTTTTCACAAATTGCTATTGGTATTGTGGGCATATAGATGGCTGAGTATTTGGGTGGTTTCTTGTTTTTTCCTTGTTAGCCTGTCTAAGATGAGGAAACAACCAGGATAAACAGGCTATTCTATGTATTGGGAGGAATTTTATTTTCATAATGTATACCTCTCTGTTGAGTTGCTATTTCTATGTCATTTCTTAATGCCAGAATTTGGCATTCAACTGACAAAAGAACTGTTGCTGGCTTCCTTATGTGTTTTGGTGTTTGCATCATTACATATTTTACCTCTGTGATCAGGTTGGAATGACCATTGCTGCTCGCAAGTATGATTTCAGTGCTGCCACACCTTTCCAAGTTTCAGATATACTGAATGTGCAACCAGTGGTAAAACATTCTATTCCAATCTGTTCAGAAGCTAAAGATCTCGTTGAAACTGGCAAAGTTCAACTAGGAGAGGTATGCTACATTTCTACTAAGCTTTCTTATTTTGACAACTGAATTGTATGCTCAATACAATTATCTCAAATTCATATGGATGTGCTTATAAGATGCATTCATCTTTGCTGTTGAGGTCCCTATGAAATAGTGTGGTTACTCAGAATAATCTATAATTCATATTTATGGGCTTATCTTTATATGGATTGGGAAGTATACTAGTACAATGTTTCTCCTTTTTTATCTGATTGAAATGCTATTATGGATGTTTATTTTTGATTAAGAACTTTTGTTCATTATATTTTGATAAAATAATATAATGATGCTTCATTGCTTTCTCAGGGAATGCTTAGTGAGGCATATGTAATATTTTCAGAAGCTTTCACAATTCTTCAGCAGGTGTGATATATTCTATATTACTCTTTCCATGTTCTTTCTTAGAATGTATGACCAATTTAAAATGACAAACAAATTGCAGGTTACTGGTCCGATGCATCGAGAGGTTGCAAACTGTTGCAGGTAGTTAACTTAAAACTTGTTTCTGTTGATTTCATGATTAATGTTGTGCCTGTCACGAGTATTCTGCATGGTACTGTGATAGCTGACTTCAAGGCTTATAAGTTAATTAATCTACTGCACACCTCTGTCTTCAGGTACTTGGCTATGGTCTTGTATCACGCTGGAGACATGGCTGGAGCGATAATGCAACAGCACAAGGAACTTATAATAAATGAACGCTGCCTCGGATTGGACCACCCTGATACTGCTCACAGGCACAAATCATTCTCCCTGTTCCATTCATATTTTTTTGTCCTCTAGTTTTATTGTCGGTGCCTAATATCTTGGCTTGATTTCATTCATAGTAATGTCATATATTGATTTACACTATTATGACGAGTGACAAGAAAAAAGTTCCACATTGGGGGCTGTTTTTTTCATGTGGGTCTATTGACTATTTTGCTGCAATGGCATCTTTGAAAGGCTCTCTAGTATTGGGTTGATCTTATGTATGCTAAAGCATTGTGTTTTCTGCAGTTATGGGAACATGGCTCTCTTCTACCATGGTCTTAACCAGACAGAACTTGCATTGCGTCATATGTCACGGGCATTACTTCTTTTAGGTTTATCTTCTGGTCCAGATCACCCTGATGTTGCTGCTACTTTCATAAATGTCGCCATGATGTACCAAGATATCGGGAAGATGGATACGGCCCTCAGGTACTTGCAAGAGGCACTGAAAAAGAATGAAAGACTGCTAGGAGAGGAACATATTCAAACTGCAGTGTGTTATCACGCTTTGGCAATTGCATTCAACTGTATGGGAGCCTTTAAGCTTTCTCACCAGGTAAACGCCAACTGCCAGAGATTTATATCTGTAGGAACTTATGATGTATGGAACAACCCTTAATATTCTTGATCCTTTGATATGCAGCACGAAAAGAAAACATATGATATTCTTCTCAAACAACTTGGTGAGGACGATTCTCGTACGAAGGATTCTCAGAACTGGATGAAAACTTTCAAGATGCGTGAACTGCAAGTAATACTCTAATCTATTTATTCAAGAAGTCATTTGCTTTTATTTGTTTCTATTAGTCGAATAGATATCCTTACCTTTTTAAGATAACATAAAATATTGTTTCAATTAAAGGTGAATGCACAAAAGCAGAAAGGACAGGCTTTGAATCCAACTTCGGCTCAGAAGGCTATTGATATAATTAAGGTACACATCATCCTTTCTCAGTGTTCATGTCACTTTCTACAAAGTTTAAGATGAAACAGGTATTCATTTTCATTTTGTCAAAAGAGAAAATCTACTTTTAACTTCCTACTAAAAAAAATCAACTGGATAGATATTTTTTTGCTTTGAGTTTTTTTTGGATAAGAAAGATAAGATCCTATTATAGTACTTGTAAGCAAATCTATGTAAAGATCGGTGTATCTTGTAAATCTAAACATTCTCTACTAGAATTCTAGGAAGCAAAAGATAATGCACAACTTGTATATAACGCCTGATGTGCTTTTATAAAAAAAAACTCAACATAAAATGTAGGAGAATTTTCTTGGGTACATATTCATCAATCATCATGGTTTCTGCCAGTTATTGAGATCACACGAGCATTTATTATGATTATGCTGAAACTTTATGTGTGCCAGGCCCATCCAGACCTGCTACAAGCATTTCAAGCTGCTGCAGTTGCTGGGAGTTCTAGTAATGCTAATGTTGCTGGAAAGAAAGCTTTCAATGGTGTTGGGGTTGGTGAAAGCTTTCCTCGGGCGAGGGGTTTGGATGAAAGAGCAAAGAAGAAAGCAGCAGCAAAGGCTCTTTTAGTGCGCAGGCATGGTAGTCCTGCACAGGCTTCACCATCCGGACCGCCACCACCACCACCACCATCTGATGGTGCTGTAAACGAGGCCGCAAATGGTGGGAAGAAAGAAACCAACCAAACCTCAAACGGAGTTTTAAGTTCAGAAGGTCATGATACCAAGTCTGGTCAGCAAGATCAGGGTCCGGTTGGATTAGGCACGGGCTTGGCTGCTTTGGATGCCAAGAAGCTGAAAACGAAATCCAAAGCGAAAGCGGCATCAGCAGCTGCCGAGTCATCTAACTGAGCCTGGCTACATTTCGATTATTTTTGTTAGGTGTAGTTTTTGGTCAGCCTGAATTTTCACACCAGCAATTGAGTTATACATTCTGCTTTGAAGCATGACCAGTTTACGGGTACATTTGAAACTCTTCCAAAGTTTAATAAATATGCTATGAAAGTTTTGCATCTAGAGAGGATTGATTTCTCAGCAGTTGTTTGAGAAATGTAAGTATTTATCTGTAATGAAATTATTTATGGAATTCTTCGATAATCTTGGAAGTCCATATCTTCTATTTACTATTAGAATGAAGAGATTGAATGAAATACGTATTTTTGGAGATCATATTCGTTTGAGTCTAATTTCTTTGCTGACATCGGAAACATCAGATACACAGAGACTACTCCATGAACTTTTAAAATCATTTTAGGGTGGGTTGATTTTAGATTATGTCTGGGCTTCGGCCCAGTTTTGTTCCGTGCATTGATGTCCCGAAAGCTTGGGCTTCAATTAGCAAAACCTTGTCTACTCTTCAGAGAAGCTACATTTCATTTCCACCACCATGTTTGGCATAATATCCTTTTTGCTCTAATCAAATTCATTTTGGCACATGATTTATATTTATTAAATTAAGTGGGGAGAAAATAAAGTAAAATAGTAAAGAGAGATAGAAAACAAAGTAAAAGTGTTGTTTTTGGCACATGATTTATTATATTCATTTTGGCACATGATTTATATTTATTAAATTTAAGAAAAAAATTCAAAAGCTTAAAAGGACCAAACTTCAATGTAGTTTTGGCTATTCCGTATGTTACTATATGTTAATACATGCAGTCGTTTTTATAGATTATAATTTTAAAAATTGTTTAACAATAAAATAATTGGATGTGAATGACTATAACTATTACGTTAATGATAACACTAAGAAATTAAGTATATACCTTTGCATAACTTAGAATTTTAATATTACTTAATATTAAATAATTGGATGTGAATGACTATGATTATTTTGTTGGATGATAACACTAAGTATATATACACGTAGTCGTTTTTATAACATAGAATTTTAAAGATTATTTAATAAAAATAATTGAATTAGAATGACTATGATTATTTCATTTGATAATAACAATAAAAATTAAATATATAGACATGTCATTTTTATAACTTGGGATTTTAAAAATTATTTAACAATAAAATAATTGGATGTGAAAGACTATTATTATTTCATCTTTATAATTTTAGAATTTTAAAAATTATTTATAATAAATAATTAAATGGCTATGACTAAAATGATTTTATTGGATACACTATGAAATTTTAATATATATACATGCAATTGTATTGTAACTTAGGTGATAACACTAAGAAATTAAATATATATACATATATTCGTTTTTATAATTTAGAATTTTAAAAATTATTTAATAACAATATAATTGGATGTGAATGATTATTATATTTTTGTTATATGATAATATTAAAATATCAATTATATATATATATATATATATATATTCATTTTTATAATTTAAAATTTTAAAATTATTTCATAGTAAATAATTTGACGTCAATGACTATCAGATGAGTGAATTAAAAAATTATTAGTTTTTTAATCAATTTTTAAGGAAACTTTAATCTACATAATTAATGTAGTAAATCATTCCCTAATTAAAAGTATAAATATTGATTATGAAAAACTTAATCTTTCTTAAATAATCAATAAAAAGATAAATACATAATACATTATATTAGTTAATAATTATTGTAATTTTTTAATATAAAATATCTAAAATGTCCAATTTTGTACATACTACAATTTTTGTTAATTTATTTTGCCTAATTGAAAAAAGCCCTAAGAGCATCCGCAGCGGCAGACGTCGGACTAGCGTGCCGGATGTTCGCACGGGACGTCCGCCATTAGGCGTGGGAGGGACGGATGCGGACGTCCGTTGCGGACACCGCAGATCCGCGGCTTTCCGACGACGTCCGTCGGGATGTCCATCGTGACGTCCGCCATTGCGGGTTCCCGGCGGACGTCCCGATTTTTAATTTAAAAAAAACTCATTAGATACGGCTTGTTGAACTTCATTTCGTTTGCACCACTTGTTTTAACGAGTTTCTCCCTCTCTACGTTTCTTTTATATATCCAAAATGGCTAGTGGTAGTGGTAGTGGTGCGGGTGGTAGTGGTGGGGGTGCGTGCTGATGACGTACGCAGGCGAATTAAAGAACAATTGCAGGCCGTTACGTCCAGGGAGATAAATCGCGCAATACAAGCTGCCTTGCAGCCGTAGCAGCAGCCGGCGGTACCTCGACCCATCCATCGTCGAACTATAGTACCCCGGGACCACATCGCTGCATATCGTCGGTTGTATGAGGACTACTTCGCTCCGGAGCCGCGGTTTGGGGAGAACATGTTCCGACGATGTTTAAGGAAGCAATGTCCGCTATTTCTACGTATCGTGGGCGCTTTAGAGCGTCAATACGAGTATTTCAGGATGAGGGAGGATGCGGTTGGTAAACCTGGCCACACGCCCATACAGAAGTGCACTGCCGCAATTAGACAGCTGGCATACGGAGGTGCGACCGACATGTTCGATGAGTACCTCCACATCGGCGAGACGACTGTCCGCGAATGTCTGAAGTATTTTTGTGAGGGCGTTAGGGAGATATTCGGGGATAGGTATCTTCGGAAGCCTACCCCCGAAAATTTCCAGGCTCTGACTGATATGCACAGAAGTCAGCACGAGTTTCCGGGAATGTTGGGTAGCATAGATAATATGCATTGGGAGTGGAAGAAATGCCCCGCCGCCTAGAAATTGGTGTTCACTATCGATTTCAAGGGCAAGAATCCCACGAAGATCCTTGAAGCGGTAGCTGACTACCGACTGAGGATTTGACATGCGTATTTTGGAGTAGCCGGGTCGAACAACGACATCAACGTCCTCCAGTCGTCGCCCCTTTTCAACGACTAGTGCATGGGCGTTGGTCCGGCCGTCAGTTTCGTCGCCAACGACAACCAGTACAATATGAGCTATTATTTGGCGGATGAGATATACCCTATGTGGCCCGTCTTTGTGAAGACGATCAGATGCGTAACAGACGAAAATAAGATCTATTTTGCGGGTCGTCGGGAGGCAGCGCACAAGGGATGTGGAGTGGGCATTTGGTGTGCTCCAGGCTCGATGGGCGGCAGTGAAGGGTCCATTACGACTGTGGTATATTGACAGCATCGCTGATATCATGTACGCATATATTATCATGCACAACATGATTGTCGAAGATGAAGGTCCAACACTGATGATTGGACCAATGATGATGTTGATGCTGCCGGTTCAAGCCACGGCGTGGCCACCGCCAATGTACGTATGGGGATACCCCATGAAGAGGCCGATCAAGTCCGTGCATATGCCGACATGCGCCAACGACAATCCCATATTCGACTCCAGAACTATATAATTGAAGAGCTATGGACGCGGAAGGGTCGTCGTTGATATTTATAATGTAATTTGTTTAGATTTTTTTGTTGAAATGTATTTTTTATTTAATGAAATTATCATTGCACTTTCTCCGTCCGTATTCGTGTCAAAATTTTAATTCTGTAAACTTGTAAATTTTTATTATTGTGGATGTCCGCCCTTGTGCAGGTACAGTTGATGTCCTTATGACGTGACATGAGGCGTTTTTGAAAGTCCGTCGGGATATCCTTCGGGACATCCATCCCACCACGAATGCTCTAATAATGTTTTGAAGAGAGGCAAAAACACTTTCGAAAAAGGACACAACAGAATCAAAAGAGGCGGAACTCAAACCTTTATTTCCTTAGCTAATTTAATAAACACATTTCACGTCCGCATACCCCAAAACACACACACAGCTCGCGTACGCCGGCAGAAATCAACGAAATTGAATCCTAGCTTGCTATTTATTAGCTCGAAAAAGTCAAATTTTATAGTTTTCCTGACTCCGTGTGATTGATTCTAGGTTTTGAGCTGCGAGAATTTGTGAATCTTTGGTCTGCAAAAAGCTGGCTATGGACTGCGAGCCGTACGACAGTAGTGGTTAGTGATTCCCTTCATAATCCTAAAAGTTTAGGTTTTGCTGGTTATTTATGTGACTTATTTGGGTTCGGAATGTCAGTATAATTGGATTAGGGTTTTTAAGTTAAATGTATTGTTGGAGTATAATTTGCATTAGTACATTGTGATGCCCGGAGTTATAGTCACAATCCTAATTACTTTTAGATTTTCAGTTATTAATGTTTTCCTCAAAGTGCTGATTCTACTTGCTCACTTCATTAATTTCTGTCAAGTGTTTGAATTTTGAAGTCATCTGTTTGGCCAGGAGCTCAAAAAACATTCCTTTGTCTGTTATCTTCCTTCTGGTCCACTCTGTTAGTTCTAAATTCATGTCAACTTCGGTTGTTTTGAGTTACCTTGTTTGCTGTTCCCAGCTCCTTATTTGTATGATACTAGTATATTTAGTTACTTTGACAATGTGTTTGAAATTTGTAGCTCTCTTCAAAATCTCTTAAGATTAGTAACATTTGGATGGAACTGTTGAATTAGTGGTTTGGAATAGTGAAAGTGTAGAGGAAAAATAATCATACTGTTTCATTTATGTCTGCTTTCTCTGCATGGACTGAGTTCTAGATTATCAAACCACATTCCCCTGATAGAATCTTGTGTATGGATCACTGGTTTTGCTGCTGGTGGTTGATTATAATTTTGTATCTAGATGGTTTTGTGTAGGAATAAAGAGGGACTTCGTGGGGTTGAGATCTTATTCCTCATTAAAGTATTTTTTTCTTCTTTTTCTCATTCTTTTCTGGAAACGGACGTAGGGAGGCACATAACTAGTAGGAAATTATCTGGCCAATGGGTTTTCAATAAATCACTATGTGAGTTACTTCTTATTGCTTCGGGACACATTCCTTTCGCTTAACATAGCTGGTATCTGTAACACTACCATCCTATTTCAAACAAATGCATATTGTTGATGAACATGTAATCACGTGCAACTTTTTCTTTAGTAAGTTTGTTTTCTTCTTCACATGTCTTATACAATAAGCACGAACTAGCTGGATAACTCGTCTCAGTGTTTCATTAGTTACTCAATTTGGCCAACAACTTGGATTCTGGCATATCTGTCATGGGTTATTATGATCCCCTTATCTATGTTTTATTAACTTAGATGATATCTTCTATAGTGCCAGACTACGTTTTTGCTTGTTATGTTTTATAGGCATCGTCTGTGACAAATATCCTTCTCCTCTCTTTCCCATTGATTCTGTTTCAGGAACTGATGATGATTTTCCTCCACCACATCAAAATACAAATAGAATGTCAAGAGGTGGCCGCATTTCTGGTAATGGAAGGCCTGCTGCCTTGAGTTCTCACCCATTTCCCCGGATCTATGAGGAGACTGATATGGAAGCTAAAATTCACCAGCTTGAGCAAGAAGCATACAGTTCAGTTCTAAGAGCCTTTAAAGCTCAAGATGATGCCATAACCTGGGTACAATTTGTACTGTGACGTGAATCTAATGTGGCTTATTTCTTTAATCAGATCTAAAGGTTTATGCGTCTGCTCAATAAATTGTATTTTTTTCCAGGAGAAGGAAAGTTTAATTACAGAGCTCAGGAAAGAGTTAAGATTATCAAATGAGGAACACAGAGATCTTCTCAGTAGGGTTAATGCTGATGATACAATCAGAAGAATAAGGTATTTTACATAAAATAAGAGCTGTTAAAAAGTCACTCTCAAGTTTAATTTTGCAAATGATCATTTTATTGGTTATGAGAATTTGGGAATACTGTCAGAGAGTGGAGGCAATCAGGGGGGCTGCAACAAAGCATTCATGGTGCCAATCAACCAGTACATGATGCAGTGCTGAGTCCGTCCATTTCAGCTTCTCGTAAAAAGCAAAAGATAGCCCCACAGTATCCTTCTGTATCTTATGGTGGGCCATCTCCTTCTTTCCACCCACAGGCAATTGCTACAACAAACCAGCCGTCCTCCTCAGCTGCTAAGCGTGGACCTATAGCAGGGACAAAAGGAAAAAAGCACAAATCTGTGAGTTGGAAATTTAATATCTAATTTTTGTCTGCTATACCTTGACTGATGCCATTTTTCAATAATTTGCTTTATTTGTCAGATACCACCTGGTTCATTAACGAAAATTCGGCATCCCTCTGGGCCGGCTGGAAGAGGTCAATTTGGTAACCGCGTCGGGGGCCTTCCAAATGAGCTGCCGCTTGGTTCTTTTGATCCATTAATTGGACGGAAAGTCAGAACCAGATGGCCCGATGATAATAATTTTTATGAAGCTGTTATAACTGATTACAATGCAGTTGAGGTATACCTCTCTTATAACTGTGGACCATTCGTTTCTCTTCATCAATTTCTGAAGTTAGCTCTATGTTATTTTCAGGGTCGACATGCTCTTGTTTATGACATAGGCACTAATTTTGAAACATGGGAATGGGTCAACCTAGCTGAGGTAGATAGCTTTTTTTTCTACATTACAGAATCTCACAGTTCCATGCTTGCTTGTATTAGTTCCCATGTTTTCTTATGTGTGTGATCTAATGTAATTGAACTGATTTCTTAAACTTTGTTTTTAAGTACCTTCCTTCTTATGAGTTGGGCACTATACATTTCAGTGTTGTCCATTGCCACTGCAATGATCTACTTGCTACATTTCTAAAGTTGCATGGTGCCAGTCCACCAACTGAGCAAACTCCATTGGTTCCTGACACTTAATATGTGTCATTATTTACTAATGGTGCAATTTTGCATTATTGGTTTTAGTTTTACTGCTTTATTGACCTTCACACCATGTTCTTCCCTTCGATAACATTATTACAGTGATCAAGTCATGTATTTCCAATCAAAGTTTGTATTTTTTTTAATAGAGTATCAATAATCAAATTTTGAGCATTTTTTTGAGGATAATAAGTTCCACTCACAGATAGTTGTCTAAATTTTTAGATTTTAATTTTGCTTATAACTACTGGTTGGGATATACATCCTGATTAAGGACATGTTTATAGTATCTACTCTGTTCCTTATGTAAGTGTGTAACACATGTTGCATAACAGATATGTAAAAGCTTGCATTACTGGATTTAATAAAGCAACACAAACTTTTGGCTTTTGTGGTTCTATCTCATGTGATTATCATTATATGGAACTTTCCCCTTAAAGGATGTCAACTATTAGATAGAGGCTTTCTTATGTTCTATCTAAACCACATAGCAAAAGCTAGGAACAATAAAAATTCTCTGGAATGAGAAGAAGAAACAGAAGCCTAGTTGACTAGTTAAATGTGGCATTATTGAGGCATGATTATCAATTCAGTGGGAACGTTTGACATGGATTGTTTTGCCGAGTTCTTTCTGCCAAGGTACTATTTGTCCTTGGGACTATTAATAGGAGAAAAAACTAGCAAGCAGAAGAATTAAAGATTGATTGATATTAAACTGTTTCTTGGGGATAGCCTCAACCTGATACTTTTGCATTTCAACTGTAGATATCTCCATCTGATATTAAGTGGGACGGTGAAGACCCTGGGATTTCTCGTCATGGCAGTTATGGTGGAGCTGCCTGTGGGATCGGCCGACCTCTTGGACAAGATAATGCTCCAGGTTTGGGAAGAGGAAGGGGTTTACCCAAAGGCCAGTCCAGGAACGACCTTCCACCCCAAAATGGCATTGGAAAGAAAAGACTGGATGACATTCAGTTGCTTCATACTGAGACTTTGATAAAAGAGGTATGCAGTGGAGGTCTAGTGCCCACTTATTTGATTAGCTAAATGTTTTAATGATAGTTGTAGAAGGTTTTTAATGCTAGTATTCAGACCCTGTTGGAATTGGCAGAGCAAGGATCTAGTGTCCACTTCTTTTATTAGCTAATTGTTCATTAAGTTTGAATGTTGGTAGGTGGAGAAGGTTTTTAATGCTAGTGATCCAGATCCTGTTGAAATTGACAAGGCAAGGAAAGTTCTAAAGGTTAGAAAATACATCATTCTTTGCAAATTTATTTCATGTGTATTTTGTCTTTCCGATGGGTTCTAATGTTTAGTTCTTATGATACAGGAACATGAGCTCGCTCTCAGCGATGCCATTGCAAGGTTTGCGGATTTATCTGATGGTGAAAGTGGTATGCTTTGCACTATCTTTTTAAGTTGCCTACTTTTTAGTCACTGGCAGTTTGATAGTATTTTAAGTACTTACAATTTTACTTTGCATCTCCATTCCTTGAGCATTCTGTGATATTGACTTAAATTTCAGTTAATATGAACCCTGCCATCTTTTTAAGTTAGTCTTGATTGGAAAAATGCTAGGTGAAAGACATAGCCATCAGTATTTATAAACTTAGTTTCTAGTCTTCCCAACGGAAAAATGCTAGGTGAAAGACATAGCCATCAGTATTTACACATGCTGCTTGGTTCCAAACTCTTAATTTCGCAAGGTTAATATTGGTTTTGTTTAGGAAGATTTTATGTTCTTGTTGTGCATTGTGTTCCACTAAATAATTTCCTTTATTTCTCTTTTGATGGTTGTGCGTGACAGACGAAGGTGGTGGCTTCGTACATGGCCAGGCACTGGAGCGGGCATAAGAGAACCCCACACCAGTGATGATAATTTAGGATGAAGGAGGGATGGAAATGGGAGGTAAATTGGCATTTATGGGTAGAATCAACGTCTGTGACTAATACCGACATGGTAGAATACTGATCGATTTAGGGCTGTTGTATAATTCTGGTAACATTCCTTAACATTATGATTGTTTTTGAGTCCGGTAAGCCAAGTCTGTAGGTGCGTTGTTCTTAGATTATAGTAGTAGTTTGTAAAATATAAACACGTGGTATGTAAAATTTTTGTTCATGTCCTCTTGTAGAAAATCAATTAATTATTCCCCAAATTAGAAGCTTCGTTAAGAAGAAAATCTTCCTCCCCGAATCGTGTTATATATATATATACACACACGTAGAGGCGGAAATTAGATTCTCAAGGAGGGAAAATAAATTAATGGATGCAGGGATGCAGATGAAAGGGAAAGAATGTTAATTCCTTTGATCTACATCTTCTGCCCCTGTGTGGTGGTCGGCGTCCTTCTCCTTGTCTTCTCATCCGATCTTCCTCAGCTGTGGCATCCCTTCGCTGCTTTAGCCCTGGCTCTTTTGGCTCTTCGCCTACATTTATTTCTACATCGACCATTGCCCCCACTGCCGCCACCAAGCCGTATGATCATGATCATCATTAAATAATATATGGTCTCAACAATGGCAAAGTATCAATCACTTTTTTTTTCTCCATTTCTTAATCATATATATGTATGATGTTGATCGGAGAAACTCGAATACTACCTAGCATTTCTTTCAAACACAAATTAAAGGAAAAAAGGAAGTTTAACTGAAAATCAGGATATTCATCTTTACAACCTTCCTAGTTGCAATCTGTAGGTTTAAAGGATACTATCTTATTTTGTAAGTCATATCCTATCAAGAAATCCATTTGTGCCAAATTACCAAATATTGGCTCATCATTTGTGGGTGCAAAAGCTAGGCACAAATTATTTTTCCTAGTCTTGATAAAAGTGTTTAGAGGCTTCAATTTCACATCAGCCCCTATGAAATGAAATACGATTTCTGGAACTTTTGTCACACTTGTTGAATAATAACATAAATCCAACAGCCCCTTTGGATCATCCACTTCTTTCATGTTCATATGCCTCCTCACTTGTGCTGTAACTTTATTGTATAATTCCTGTGGAAGAAAAGTCAATGTTGTACCTGAGTCAATGATGATATTGCCATCCTCAATTCCCTTAGAACTATTTGAAAATGAATGGCTGTCAAATTCAACTCTATTATTCCCAACACTAATCCCTTCTAATGTCAAGAAGTAGAAAGTCTTAGGGAACCTGGCCACTAAGACAGTTGTCTCCACGTGATCACCTGACACGTCAGCATCATCGCCAAAACTCATTTTACTAGAAGACAAGGCTCCGCCTATGTATGATCCGAGGCAGTACGAGAATCTGCCTCGGGTCAAAGATCCCATTTGGGTGATCAGTGACAATTCACCGCCACCTAAGCCCACAATCCCGGTCACATGAGGACCAAATGTGCCACGGTTGTTATGTCCACATCCAATAACAACATTGGGAATTGCCACGGAACCTAATCTTAGAGTTTCCGTGGCAAGGTAACCAATACTAAACGACTTGTCGCCATATCCAATGGTGTAACGACAAGTGTCCTGGAGACAAGAAGTCCTCCCATGAAGGGCATTGCATGGAGCAGAAGTACAAGCAGCAGGTTTGTGGGTTGAAGAAAGCTTAGGTTGAAAAAGTGGGGCTTTTTGGAGAAAGCATTCTGTACAAGGCTTGCATTGGATCCAAACAAGGTCGCTGCCGGTGTCGACAACGGCTAAAGTTTCGACTGGTGGTGTGCCAATGGACAACTTCATCAAATATTCTCCTTTGTCGGAAAAAATATCAACTAGCGGCGTTTGAGATATGCGTGTGTTGGCATGGTGGTTGAAAGAAGGTCGCAAAATGGTCATAAATGGGTGCGACCAAGAAATAAGGGAAGGAGATTGTAAGAATTCCCTGCGAATTAGGTCTATGGTAAGGCCTTGTGTTGTGATCATAGACATCATGTTGATAGCAATGAATAATGTTGTGAAAGAAGTGGCAGTTTTCATTGTGCTTCTTTGAATTTGTGTAGTGAGATGAGATGCATTTATATTGAATTTGAGAGTTATTAAACTTGATTGGATTTTTTTTGCTATAATTGCCTGACTTTTCTTTGGTAATGCTTTAATTTTGTGCCATCATTATTGTCTATATCCATCAATTGAGAATTTAGTCTTGTATATCTGTATTCAATAAAATTAAGTAGTTGGTGTCTTTCTTATTTAGAAAAAGGCCAAAAGGCATAATATTTACCAAGTAAACTATCTAGTCGTTCAACTCCAGCAACAAATATAGCATATAATGAATTATTATCCTCTCGAGTGGCTTATATTCAAATTTTATTGCATCTAATTGTATGTAAGTTTTATATATATATATATATATATATATAAAACTGCCTCAATTGGCAGACTGTGCATTTAATTTGGAGAAATTTCAAATTTGGGGACTTTGAAATTCTAAGATTGTCGAGTGGTTTAGGGGCATACATTGTTGAAAATGGAGTAGTGTTTATTTATTCAGAAAAAATCGAAAGGACATCAAATTAGGAAAGGTAGTTATCAACATTACTAGGCTGAATAGCACCGGTCCATAATCCTTCCACTGCAGAGAGCGGAAAGTTTAACGCTGCTCTGTGAAGCCAGTCTGGCGCGGTGCTCTCCGCTTTAAGAGGCATGTGGTCTACTTCTTTGAATGGGCCACATGGCTCAGCTCCAATATTATTTAATTTGTTACTCTTGAAGGGTGCATTCTCATTCGTAGAAATGGTTGTAATGTCTCTAAAGTCACCAATATTACTCAACTTGTAACTCCTTATGGGTGTATTCTAATTGGTAGAAAATGGTTATTGCTATGTAAACCGAAGATTGACAGCAAGAAATAACGATCAAAATAAGAAAGAACTCGAGGGATTTTACGTGGTTCGATCGTAAGATCTACATCCATGGACCAAGGGAAAACGATTTAATATATTTGAGATACTTTGCAGAGCTTTACAATTGCTCAAGAATTCACTCCAACTCTCACCACTTCTAATCTCATTCTAAACCAAGAACTAATCAAGTGAATGATTTTGGAGACTCTCTTCTTGAACTACAAAAGCTGAAAAACTGAATGAGGAATGCAGGCTTCGATCTGCTATATAACGTTCCTCTCTTCTTCCAACGGCCCTCGGATCAGTTTGCATTAGTTAGTTAAAACCATTGCATGATCCAGCTGTTGCCACCGAACCAATCTTGGCTCTTGATTCATCTCCTTTGTATCCAACGGCTGCAGATTATTGAGATTACTTTCCAACAAACTCCACCTTAATCTCATAATCAACAATGAATAAAAAAAAACCCTTGTCATAACCACAAACTCATCACTCCACAAGTCCGATGCAGTATTTGAACTTCATGGCCGGTAGAGGCTTTGTTAACATATCAACTGCATTGTGCTCAGTCGATATCTTTACAACCTTCACTTCTCCACTCTGGATCTCATCTCTTATAAAATGCATCCGCACATCTATGTGCTTGCTCCTCTCATGAAACACTTGGTGTTTTGCAAGACACAATGCACTACTGTTGTCACAATTTATATACACAGTTTCTTGTTTTTCTCCAAAATCTTCAAGGATTCCTTTGAGCTATATTGCCTCCTTCACAGCCTCAGTCATTGCAATATACTCAGCCTCTATCGTTGATAAAGCAACCACATGTTGTAAACCAGATTTCCAGCTTATAGCAGTGTCATAGAGATTGAACACATATCTAGTTTGAGATCTCCTATTATTTCCGTTTGAAGCATAATCAGAATCACAAAATCCCACAAGTGCTCCACCTTGATTCTCAGCACCTGCCTTATACACTAAGCCATAGTCCGAAGCACCTTTTAAGTATCTGAGCAACCACTTTAGTGCTATCCAATGTTCTCTGCCATGATCTGACATAAAATGGCTAGTGACACTTATGGCTTGTGCCAAATCTGGCCTCGTGCACAACATTGTGTACATTATGCTGCCTATGATGTTGGCATAATGTATCTTGCTCAACTCTCTCCTTTCTGACTCATCTTTCGGTTTCTGATCCATGCTCAGCTTAAAATGAGCAGCCAATGGTGTAGAAACATGCTTGAAACCATCAGCTTGAAATTTCTTTAGAACTCTCTGGATGTAATCTTTCTGCATCAACCTGAGCTCCCTCCTTGACCTATCCTTCACTATATCCATGCCAAGGATTCTCCTTGCATTACCTAGGTCCTTCATTTCAAACTTAGATTCCAGTTCAGCTTTAATTCCTCGAATCACTTTCAGATCTGCTCCTGCCACAAGCATATCATCAACATACAAAAGTAGAAAGGCAATTGGTACACCATTTCTTTCTCTGATGTACACACAACTATCATACTGTGACTTTCTGAATCCAATAGTCATCATATGCTCATAAAATTTCAGATAGCATTGCCTACTGCTCTGTTTCAATCCATACAAACTTCTTTTGAGCAGGCAAACTCTATCTTCATTCTCAGCCTCTATAAACACTTCTGGCTGATGCATATAAATGGTTTCTTCAAGTTCACCATGTAACAAAGCTATTCTAACATCGAGCTTGTGTAATTCCCAATCATATCTGGCAATAAGGGCAAGCAATATCCTGATAGAGTTGTGTTTGACAACCGGAGAGAATACATCATTATAATCAATTCCCTCTTCTTGAGTGAATCCTCTAGCAACAAGTCTTGCTTTGAACCTAATACTTTCAATCTCACCAACTTTAATCTTCTTTTTGAAGATCCACTTTCAACTGATGAGCTTTTGTGTTCCTGGATTTTTTTAGCAAAATCCAAGTATAGTTCTTTAGCAGGGACTCTGTCACGCCCGCATTTTCTAAGGATAGAAAACACGGTTGATCGCGACTAGGGGGATTAAAGAAGCGGGGAAGAAAGGGGAAAAAAATACACATTTGACCAAACTTTAAGAACTGAATTAACCTTGAAAACGTCATAATATTATCCTAACAATAATACCAACTCTAAGTAAATAAAGAATGGAAAATAAACAATTTTCAAACGAGTTAGACTCTCTACGAATAAACAATTCTAAAGAAAAGGACTCTTAGCGGAAGCGTTCAAGACACGGAAAATACCGAGTATGAAGACACGACAAAACCAACAATTATTAATCATGACAAAACAATCCATGAACTCTACTCAACATCCTCCTCGTCCATCGCCGCTCAATCTGCACATTAAGAAAAACAATATGCATGGCTGAGTACTTAATGCACTCAGTGGACACATGCCAAAACATAGTTTGTCAAGCCATAATCAAGTGACCTTGGGGGTTTTAATTAAAAGAAACCCAAGTACACCAAAACATATATTTCACAAGTTCGGTCGGCGAACCATTTTCCATCCACATTCACCATCACCATATCTGAACATACATGACAAGGAACGTGGCCACGAACCAAGTCACTAGACCGGCCAACTCCAAAGAGATAGCACACGATCTACGGGGTGTACACTAGTCCGAGCAGGGTTTGCGGCCCTACTGAGACCCGAATTCGATTTAACATACATGGCATATCCACTTCAGATAGGTTCATTCAAATACAAAACATGGCAAGACAAACACTTTCCACCTCCTTTCACATAAACAGTATTTAGGACATAGTCCTTATTTAAAAAGAAATTTTTGTAGGAGCAACGTGGAGATAGGATTCACATTGGAGCTTATGAGAGAGCACACCTACAATTGAAGATACACCCGCCCTCCCACCCATATGCTATGGATTTCATGCCAAGTTTGGGGGAATCTTCTATCCCTTTACCTTTTATGTTCTTCTTTGCTTGCATTGAGGACAATGAAGCATTCAAGTTTGGGGGGGGTTGTTTGAGTTTGAATGATTTTTATGCATGTTTCTTGGGTGTATTGCATGATAAAGGTGTTTTGAATCATGTAGCTGACGGGTGCATGCTAGATCTTCGGCTTTCTGGTTGGGAAATCTCGCTTGATTTTACTTAATCTTTGAAGCTTAGGATGAATGGAATTTGTGCATGAATCTATTTGAAAAAAGCATGTTGTGATTACATCCGATTTCTTGAGTTGAGGAGAGTATGAAAATTGCATGTCTTGTGGAGATTATCTTGGATTGAATTGCTTTACCGAGTTGCGTGCTTTGCATTCATTTGTGTGATATGGGAGGATAAGACACTAGGATGAACTCCATGGCCAAATGATTACATGCCTAGTCCTATACATGATCCCCTAGAAGCCACTTTGAGCTTAATTCTCTATTATTTGTGTAAACACTTAGCCAATAACTTAGCCACTTAAATAAGCCTCATTTTAGCCTCATCAATGGACCTTGCTACTATTTGGGTACTAAAAACAAGTTTGAGCTTTGGTGATTTGAGTTTTGAGTGTTGGGTGATGAATTGTAAAGTGTAGACATTTTTAGACGTGATGTAATGTATAGGTGAAAAGAATGAAGTTCTTAGAGGAAAAAAAAGAAACAAAAAGAAAGAAAAAGACGACCTCCAAATTTGCAAAAGTCGAGGTCTTTATCAAAAAAGAAAAAAAAAGAATAAAAAGTTCAAGAAATAAAGTTAGAACTTCTTTTTGTTTTAAGATGTGATCTTGTCTAAAATGATCTCAAGTTTGGGGGAGTGAGAGTTTGGTTGTAATATTTATTGTTGTTTGATCTTTGGAGGAAGTTGTAGGAAGAAAGAATTTGACACTCAAATGTGTAGCCTTTGAGCTCACTATCCATATTTATCCTACCTCATCCCTAGCCCCATTACAACCTTTAATTAAGACCTTGGACTTTATTGTTGACACATTGTGGATGTTTTGTATATAACTTGGTAGAGTCAAAGAAGTTTGATGTGAAATCCGCGAGTCTATGTGGTAAGTAATGCTTGACGAGTCAATGATGACGGTTTGAGTTGTATGATCACATGTTTGGACTTACTTTGAAATGCACCATGACTTGAAGTTCTAGGTTGATAAGTGATGGTTCATGAGAGTGGGAAATCTTGATTGGAATTGTTGGGGGTTTAGATTTTGTCATTCATGTCTCTATGTGATTCACTCTTATGAAAACTTTTGTGAGCTGAGCTTTAAAGTTTTGTGTTTATTGTGATCTTGCTCGAGGACGAGCAAGCAAATAAGTTTGGGGGTATTTGATGTGAATCAAATTGCACATTCTTATTCTCCTAACTTTACATGATTTATATAGTTTGATGCTTGCAAAAGTGTGTTCTATGGTGTAGGAAGAGGAGTAAATGGTAAAACAAAGAAGGAAGCTCGGAGGGTGAAAAGCTGTGCAGAAAGGTCTCAGAAGGGGCCACCCGGCCGGGCGATTTTCACGCCTAACAATCCACCCGACCGGGTGATTTTCGGAAGGCAGCATGAGGACAGATTTATCGCCCGGTCGGGTGATTTTCATGACCCGGAACGCCCGGTCGGGAGTTTCACCGCGATAGCTTAGTAGCAGTTCGCCCGGTCGGGCGAATGTCTTTATTAATTCCGCCCGGTCGGGCGTTTCGGAGCTTTAACCGTCAATTTGCAGTTGACCCAGCAGTTGAAGGATTAAAAGATGGGAAAAAGAATCAGAAAAGGGCGAATTGAGAGAGGAAAAACAGAGAAGAAATGAGAGGAAGAGAGGAGGAAGAAGAGAAGGAAGAAATTCCGACCAACATTCCGACGATCCATCTCCATATCTCATTTCCACTCAACAAGAGCAAGCTTCCTACGGTTTTAATTGTTATTATTACCATGTGCTTAGGCTAAGCTCTTTATGTTGCACCAAGTTATGATTTAGACTTGTATGAACGTATCTGCACCTTTGAATTCACGTTTTGACATCGTTGATGTGTTTAATGTTAGACTCTATCACTTTAGAGGCCTCTATCGTTATAGATTTTTAATCCTTGTTTATCGTCTCTTTAACATGAACTTGGATGGACTAATCAACTGATGTGTTGTTGAATTTGAATTGTTCAGAGAATAATTTGACAATGGATTAGGTAAGTTCTTATAGTAGATGATATTTTATTCCTGCACTTTCGCAGGAATTTAATATCGTTGGAAGTTAATTCATGGAACAAGTGTTCAGCTAACTGTGAATTATATGTGGCAAACATGTTCAGTGCACGCGATTAGGTTGATTAATTAATCCCAAATATGTGCTTTTGATATAGGTGTAGAATGATTTAAGTCTAATGAGCAACTTGGAGTGACATGTTTCTCCCATCTGATTAGTCTTTTCTTAGTTAACTTGCAGCTTAATTTTATCATTAGCTTATAGATATCAAAACCTTCAAAACAAAGTCCTTTTAAATTTGTCTTTTGTTTGTTTTCGAATTAAATAATCTACGCCTCCCTGTGGTTCGACACTCGAAGTACTACAGCCGACTCTGTACTCTTGCAGATAGATTGTAATATTAGAGCTATTTTATTAAACTTGTGTGTTATTAATCCATTAATATAAAAGCTAGAAAATTACACATCACCTTGTCCACTTGAATTCCTCTCTTAGAGATAACATGGCCTAGGACAATGCCTTCAGGGACCATGAAGTGGCCTTTCTCAAAGTTGAGAACGAGGCCATTCTCCTGACACCTTCTTAACACGACATCCAAGTGTCCTAAGAACGACTCAAATGAATCACCATAGACAGTGAAATCGTCCATGAAGATCTCTATGCACTCCTCTAATAGGTCTGAAAAAGTGCTCATCATGCACCTCTGGAAGGTTCCAGGTGCGTTACAGAGCCCAAAAGGCATTCGCCGATAGGCATACGTGCCGAACGGACACCTGAAGGTGGTCTTGTCCTAGTCATCTGGATTCACACGTATTTGAAAATAGCCACTGTAACCATCGAGAAAACAGAAGTATTGTTTCCCAGCCAACCTCTCCAGCATTCGGTCGATGAAGGGCATGGGGAAATGATCTTTCTGCGTGGCTGTATTCAACTTTCTGTAATCGATACACATTCTCCATCCAGTGACTAATCTCGTGGGCACTAGTTCGTTTTTCTCATTTTTCACCACTTGTATCCCAGATTTCTTCGGTACCATGTGTACCAGACTTACCCACTCACTTTCTGGGATGGAGTAAATGATTCCCAAAGACAGTAGTTTCAACACTTCTTTCAAAACTTCTTCCCTCATATTCGGGTCAACTTCCTTTGCGGATCCCGACACGCCTTCGCGCCTTCTTCTAAACGGATGTGATGCATGCATAGATCGGGGCTGATACCTACCAGGTCTGATAGAGTCCGCCATATGGATTTCTTGTTCCTTCTGAGCACTTCCAATAATCTACCTTCTTGCTCCTGGGTTAAGTTGCTATTGATGATAATGGGGAATGTTTCATGCTCCTCCAACTAAGCATACTTCAGACTCAGTGGAAGTGTTTTCAGCTCTTTCTTCGATGTACTATCTTCCTGGGGCTGGTGATTCTTTTCCATTTCCTTTTCAGTCAAATCCTCCCGATCTGGCAGTTTCTCCACATTGGCTAGATGGGCAGATCCCTTTGACCTGGCAGACTTTGGATTCTTATAGAACTCCAGAATTGCCTCCACTAACTCCTCATCTGTTAACTCTTGAGTATTCATTGCCTCACACCATCCTGCCACCTCTTTATCAATTGAGTGACTCAACTCTGAATTATCAATATGTTCCTGCATGAGTTCAGTCTCAAGATATTCTTGGACCAAGGGGTTAATAATATCCACATCATGAAGATTTTCCACATCTAAAGGTTTCTTCATAGCCTCATCAATGTTAAAAGTGAATTTCTCCCCATGATAGTCCAAACAAATTGTTCCATCAAAAAAATCAAATATAGTATTAGCTGTGCGTAGGAATGGACTTCCTAAAAGCACTCCGCTAGACTCAGCAGATTCATTTTCACTCATCTTAATCACATGGAAATCAGCTAGATACATGAAGTTATGCACCTTAACTATCACATTTTCTAACACACCTTCTGGGCTTATGCATGATCTATCAGCCAATTGAATCACTACCTTCTTATCAACTAACCTTACTCCTACCAATTTCTTGTAAAACGAGAGAGGCAACACATTGATTGACGCACCCAAGTCAAACATTGCATGCTCAACTCTTACATTACCAATTGAAATAGGTAAAGTGAACATACCGGGTCGGTTCTCTTTGATGGCAGTCTCCTCTTTTGTAGCACTACTGAAATGTTCTCCTCGGTCACAATTTTCCCGTCTGGCTTGGTTTTTCCCGCAATAAACTCCTTGATAAACTTACTGAAGAGAGGTAATTTCAGAGCCTGTAAAAATGGTAGGTTGATTTCCAGTTTACCGAAAATTTCCATGAAATCCACTAGATCATTCTTCCTTTTTCTGGCTTCCCCACGATAGGGAAATGGCTTAACTGTCTTGCTGGAGTCTCCCTTGAAAAACTCTTCAGTTTATTTCCTCACTTCTTCATTTTCCACTTCAGTTCCTGGGTTCAAGAAGGTCGGATCATCCTCTGTTCTGGTTTCCCCTATTTCGGTGTTTCCCTTCTGATGAACCGTGTCATCTGTCTCCTTACTCATCACAATCGTTCCTTGCTCATCAGTGTTCATCGTTGGCCCTTTATACTCCCTTCTTGATCTCAAGGTGATTTGACTGATGTTTGCTCTGTCCGGTGGTTTCACTGAGGCATGGATTCTTCCTTCGTTTCCACGAATCTCATTCAACGAGGTGGCAATTTGAGACATATGTTTGGCTAGCATATCCATTGTGGCTTTCTATTCTTGCTGAGCGTCTTGCAACTTGTGGACTAAGTCATTACTGGCCTGCATGTTGTTATGAAAATGCTGTTGTGAATTGAGTAGGTCTCCCATTATATCATCTGTACTCCTTGGCTGCTTGGGATATGGCTGACTTGAATTTGATCCCTGGTTCGAGTTGAAATTCCCTTGTTGCCCCTAGTTTGAATTGTAATTGACATGCGGTCCCTGGTTTCCTTGGTAATTGCCTGGAGGGTTTGAATTATTGCCCTGGTAGTTCCACTGATGGGATGGAACATAGTTGCTTGAGGGTTGGTTCTGATTCCTGTTGACCCAGTTGGGTTGGTTCCCCTGATTCCTATTTCCCCAATTGTTCTGCCCCCCCTTTGTTCCTGTTGGCCCAGTTCTGTTGGTAGTTCTGGCCTTCTTGATTTCTAGCAGACTAGTTAGACTGGTGATTCGGTCCCTCCTGATTTCTGTTAGGCCAGTTAGCTTGCCCTTCAGGTGGATTAGTGTTCTGTGGTTGAGGAGTCGGATTTTGGCTTCCATCCGACCATCCGAAACAAGGATTATCTCTCCACATGGCATCTTTGATATTCTAAGGGTTCCAGTTAGTGTTCTGGTTATTCTGGTTCCGGTTTTCCACTGCATTTACTTGAGCCTGACATTCCATCTCCCATTGAGTCCCATAGCATTGGTATCCTTCCTCCGGGCCGGGCATTTGCTTGGCCTTCTCTACTGGGACTGATGGATTATTTTTTCCTAAAGCGGTCAGAATCGTCTCCTCCAGCTTATCCATCCTAGCGTCCATCCTATCCTTAGTTTGCACGTTTACTGCATCCACATTTCCCCTTCTAAGGATAGTACGAGGGGAATCATATGCCTTCTTTGCATCAATCAATCTTCTCAAGATCTCTCTGGCCTCGCTTACCCGTTTCTTGGTGAAATTTCCCCCGCTTGAGGAGTTCAACAAATCCTTGGACTCTGGATTTGCTCCTTCGTAGAACATGTTGTAGACCTCTGCTTCGCTCATTCGGTTGTTCGGACAAGCATCGAGCAATCCCTTGAAGCGTGACCAATATTGGCTCAAAGCCTCATCATAATCCTGTCTGCATGCAAGAATTTCCTTCTTGAGAGAATTAGCCTTGTTCGCGGGGAAGAAGTAGTCCAAGAAAAACAATATGAAGTCTGCCCATGTGCGGACAGAGTTGGCTGGTAACCTTAGTAACCATGTGTTGACCTCACCCTTTAACGCAAATGGAAGTGCGTGCAACCTATAATCCTCTTTAGTCGCATTAGGGGGTCTCTTCTGGATACTGTAAAGTTTGCAGAACTCGTGGAGAAATTCATTTGGACACTCGATCTTCCGCCCATAGAAGTGTGGCATCACGGCCAACCTAAACCCTGATAACAAACTGGAACTTAGTGATGCTTGCATATTCGAGGTGATGGAGCCAAACACAGGGAGTTTTAGGCTCAAAGTCATCATCCTCAGGAATATCGAGTATTTGCTGCCTGAACTGGAGGCAAATGTACCTGATACTCAAGGCGATGGTATGACACCGGAGTCGGCCATAGAGATTGACTAGATTCAAGCGTATTGGCATTTCATGTTTTTATTTAGATTTTTGTTGTTGTGATTATCGGTTGATAAAATCTTTTGAAATCTTACTGTATCATTTAAATATCTTTGGAAGAGACTTAACTTGTAAATCAGTAGTAGTACTAGTTAATCATCCAATGCTACAACAAAATAAAAGAGATGCAAAGTACTTAATATGTAGTAGTACTAATAATGATTAAAATGACTGAATATAAATTAATACCGTACTAGTACCATGTGCTAGTCCAACATCTAAACACGGTCTTAGAGCATTCACAATGGCGCCCGTCCCGGCGGACGTCCGGCCGACGTGCCGGAGTTTCGCGTGGGACGCTCGCCATTGCGCAGCGTTGACGCGGATACGGACTTCCGCTGCGGACACAGGAGTTCCGCGGCATTCCCGTGACGTCCGTAGCGACGTCCGCCATTGCGTTGACTCCACGGACGTCCGTGCGGACGTCCCGATTATTTTATTATTTTTTTTTGAAAATTCTATGCTCGTTGAATTTCATTTCATTTGCACCACTTGTATTAATGAGTATCTCTCTCTAAATACTTTTCCGTAAATTGTTTAATTCTGTAAATTGTTAAATTTGGTGAATTTGTGAATTTTTATTATTGTGGAAAGTCCGACGTGATGTCCTTGGGATGTCCTTATAACGTGGTAGTGCAGTGGGAAGTCCTTATGACGTGACAGAAGATGCTTTTGGAATGTCCGCGGGGATGTCCGCCTAGACATCCGCACCGTGGATGCTCTTAACCATCTTGATTTCTCAAATTCTGAAAAATTGAATTTCAAGGGGTGACTAAGGCAAGTTTCTCTCCCAGTGTAAAACCCCCCAAGAATCCGCAGCGCCGAATTATATACTGACTTTCTCTCACATACATATACTTACTCTTACATCTAGAGAGAGAGACCGAGAGAGAGAGAGACGGAGATGGAGGTAGAGTTGGAGCCAAGGGTGAAGCCATTGGTTTACAAAGTGAAGGCGATGTCTAGAGAATCACCTGCACAGAAGGCTGCTCACCTGCTCGATACAGACCTCCGCAACCATTGGTCGACCGCCACTAACACCAAAGAGTGGATCTTGCTTGAGCTCGACGTATGTTTTGCTCATGCGAATTTTTTCTTCCTCCCCCCCTTTGAATTCTAGTGTTGTATTCTTGTTTTGAATTCAGTTGATTGTGCTTAGTTTATTGATTCAAGTGGTTGGTGTGAGAGAATCTTGAGCCTGTGCTTAATTTGGGATGCTGCCACATATTTTATATCTTGTATTTGCAAAAAGGGTGTTAAAATTTTGAATTTTAATTGGTTATTTACTTCAGTCACTGCTTAATTCAGCTAACAACCTGGAAATTTTAATGCTAATATGTTACACTTGCAATTGTTGTCTAATGCTTTCGTGTTTCTCCTTCATAGGAACCATGTCTGCTCTCGCACATACGGATATATAATAAGTCAGTTCTGGAATGGGAAATTTCAGCTGGGTTACGTTATAAGGTTTGTTTAACACGAGTTTTGAGAATTTATGTATGCCTAGTATCTGTATATAATCTTCTAATTTGATCGTGTACAAAATCTGATCTTTTCACCGTCACATCTTTTCCTCGTCGCATCTTTTCTCTTTTGTTAAAACTTATTAGGCACGAAGAAGAATGATGAGGACTTTACTTCATGTAAATTATTATGCCAAAGTTAGTCGGTTTCATGGATCACATTATATCCTTACCCCCTCCTCCCACCTCACCACCTGTAGAGAGAAGACTAGACATGTTAATGATTATTTTTGTAATTTTTCTTTCTTTTGTCTGTGATTTTGTATTTGGAACCATATCTAGGACGAATTATTTAATTCTCTTTCAATATAAATGGAAGATTATATTTTGTGCTATATTTTATTTGGTCACACTTACTATTGGGAAAAGGCAATTTCATGGGCTTTTTAGGATTGAATTTCCTGTTACAGACATCTCATCTTCTCTTCTGTTTTAATCAGAGCACAAGTTATTTCTGGTTTAGTTGCCATGAACTTTGCATGGTAGTGGCCCATTGGCGGAATGGCATTGACTGACTAATTTACCTATTTTGATTGTTTGAACATATTAGATACTGTTTTACACATTGGCTCTTTTATCCTTTGTTTTTTACTTGTCATCTTCGATTCTTTTGCCTGGCATCTGAAGTTTTGTCAATCCTCATATCTTATGCCCTTGGACTCACAGTTTACTTTTCTCATGTGATTCTTAGAATGATATATTTTCTTAGTGACTTTGAAGTGGATAATTTTTTCACCCAATTTACATGTTCACTCGACAGCCAGAGACCTTTGTTAAGGTTCGTCCCCGCTGTGAAGCTCCTCGGCGTGACATGATGTACCCAATGAATTACACACCTTGCCGCTTTGTGCGGATATCTTGTATGCGTGGAAACCCAATTGCTTTGTTTTTTGTTCAGGTAATCATTGAATTTGTACTCCTTGTTCTTGCTTCTAGGTGATCATGATTGAGCCGTAACATGTAACTGTCTAAGCATTTAACGCAGATATGTTCAGTTAATTTTCTGTTCTGTGTGCAATTCGATTTTTTTTTTCACATTATTAGCCATATTTGGCAATGCACTTTTTTCCATTACAGTACAAATCAATGTTAATTATGACAGAAGATTTGAAACCTATGCTGCTAAAATTTTATGTTTATAACAACCCGAGTGCCCTTTCAATTGCAGCTAATTGGGATTTCGGTTCCTGGTTTAGAGCCAGAGTTCCAACCTGTTGTTAACTACTTGTTACCATACATTATATCACACAAACAAGATGCTGTGGATATGCATCTCCAGGTGAATTAGCTAACATTGACTTACATGGCTAATGCATTATTCATAATCCTGTTATTGTTCTCTTTTCTAACTGTTCGTTTGTAGTTGCTTCAAGACGTTACAAGCCGGTTGGCAAGGTTTCTTCCTCACCTTGAGGTATAGATTCAGACCAGTTTATCTAGTGAAAAGTATGTGTTGTAGTCTACATGTAACTGAAGTTTTATTGCACACATGGATTAATATTTGCAGGCTGATCTTAATAGCTTTGCAGAAGCTGCAGAACCTACTATGCGTTTTCTGGCTATGCTTGCCGGTCCATTTTATCCTATCCTTCGGATTGCAAGCGAAAGGTACATGAACCTAGCATATAGGTGCGAAGTTCCGCACAGAGCTTCCCTTAACATGCTGATGCTTTTCTCACTAAAGGTTTTAACCAGCATCATTTATATATCATGAGGGTTCTCTGTGAATCAATTCTGCCACAAGTGCGTACTGCTTGAGAAGTAGGTTGAAAATTGGTATTTGGTAGTTCACGTCCTTTACTGTTTCATCTGGTCATTATCCCTTACATTTTAATCTGATCTTCAATTTGCAATGTGTTGCTGAATGAGTAGAATGCCTTGTTCAAGAAGCATAGTGACGTTTCTGACACTAGGATCATGGTCTATGCTGGGTGGGTTGCTAAAGGAGCAGGATAGGGTCCTAGGTTGAGAACATACTTGATTTACATTGAGCACGAAATTTCAATTATTGCTATAGGTTTCAGTGGTTTTAATTTCTTAAATTTGTATCCTGCAAGTTTGAGTTGGTGCTTAACAGTGTACATGCTTAAAGCTACTTACAATGTATAGCCATTAATTGCAAATAGGGAAATACCTATGCATCCACATCTACTTAAGTAGTTACTTACTGGGGAAGCCGATGTTGTGAACTGGTTGGGTTAGAATCTTTCTGTTTGTGTTGAGTGAAGTTAAGAGAGGTGCACATAGCGAGATATCCTTAATAGGAGGAATATGAGATTGGCTATATGAAAAGAAGTCATCTTATCCTATGTTTTGCTAAAAGGTATGGTTTGCAAGGCTTCTTGCTAATTTACTGAAAAGAAATCCCTCGTGGTCATTATAACATTTGTTGTGAATTCAAAGTACCAATTAGTCACTCATCTGAGTTTCCATCCTGTGCCATAGCATATTGAAAGGTATACTTGAGGCTGCTAAAAGTGCTAATTGCCGACTGATCTATCCTTTCTATGTAAAAGTATATGATTTCGATTTCTAAGAGGTTGTCCGACTCCCTCCGGATTTCTATGTTAGGATCTTTTTGTTCAGTCTTTCTTAAGGGTATTTGTTTTCATGTTTTCTTGGCCGTAACATACCATGCTGAATCAACTTACTTAATGACTTGCCAGCATTAAGTGTCTCGAACCTCAAATGATACCACTCTTTACATCAAATTATTACCAGAAAAGTTTATAAGCTGTTCAGCATTAAACATTAAACCTAAAGAGTGTTTGTCGTAACATGACAGAGAGAATGCAAGGCTGGCTCCTAATTTTTCTGACCATGAAGCTTCTAAGACCAATATGTCGTCTACTGCCCTGACGGTTTCCTCAAACTTTGAGGTACTGCAATAGTAATCCTATATTATATGTTTGTGATGCTGTCAGCTCTTTGAGACTATGTGTGATTCCTGTTACTAATGTTGTTATTGGTAATTGTGTTTCCTTGTTTTTTTTCTTTCTGTGTCTGGTACTCATTTTGAAATTTGCTTCGCATGAAATGGAGATTCTTTTCAGTTCAATTACTTCGGATACATCACAATAATGTAAAAAGATGAGCATCTTGTTCATAGTTGTAGTTGAGCTATACAAGTTCTATGATTTTTTCCTGATCAGCAATCCATTTCTTTTTGTGATTCAGTTCTGGTTTAAGTTCTTTATGTGTGTCTTGTGAGATTGTGAAATTACTCCCCATAGACAGATTGATGCTGAAATTCTTTGCATAATCCATTTTATATATTACAAGGGGTAAAACAATTCAGATAATTTTACTTCTTTTACTTTGCAAAACGGTTAGTTTTAAGCTGACGATGACAGTGATATTCTTAAGCGTCTGCTCTGACTCTGTTAGCTTTTTAATTTTATTTTCAACATTGCAGATATTAAAGACTGTAACAAGAGTGTTGGCATGTTTGTCATTGATTGGATTTTGGAAGCATCGAGACTTTTGTATTGTGATGACCACACTGCCACAGTATAATCCCCCACCCCCACCCCCCAAACAAAAAAGAAAATAAAAAAAGAAGATAAGAATTATGGCTTGTGTATACTATTAATTATTAAAGCATTAAAGGTTTCCTGAAATCAAGTCATGATTTAGTGGAAAAAAAGGATGAGAATATGTTCTTCTGAAATTCGTAGTATAAATGCTCCTACCAATTTGTGCTTGAAATGTTCCATATTGGCACCTTATTACATTTGATTCAATGTTTATGGCTAATTGCAATTTTCTGTTCTTCCATGCTCAGCCAAGGAGATCAAGGACTACATTGTCTGCTTCCCTACCTATATCTATGCACTTGGTTTTCCGTGCTGATGCAGTCCTTTTACTACTCAGAAAGGCTTATAAAGATTTGGACCTGGGGAATGTCTGCAGGACGGTGAGAAATGCGTGCTACTTCCTTATTTATATCCTGGTTTTTGTATAGGTTTGCTTCTGAGGCCTATGATGTTAACAGGTATCAAGAATTCTTTTGAAGTTTATGGAGCCTATGCTGATGCACGAATTATCTGCTTCTGGTCTAGCTTCGGAGATTACATCTTCTGTACATGATGAGACTCCTAAATCTGATCATCGTGATCCTATTTCATTACCTGATTACTCGAAATTGTTGGGGGAGGAATTTCAAATTCCATTTGATTCTTGGGACCTCACATGCCTAAACGTGTTAGATTCTGCAGCTGTTGAAGAAGGACTAGTGCATGTTCTTTATGCTTCCACTTCCCAGGTTTGCTACATGAAGCCTGATCTGGTCTGTTTGGCATTGAACCTGAAGTAGTGAATTTTTATCAAAGTGTAATTAGCAAATGGTTTGTTCTTGTTTCAGCCATCACATTGTAGTAAGCTTGCTGAAAATACTTCAGATCTTTGGCTGGCATTACCACTAATTCAAGCCTTGCTTCCAGGTCCTACTGCTACTACCACTCTTCTATCTAGAATTAATGAGCCTTGAGTTAACGCAGCCCTTTTTGTAAAATGTTAAGTTCTGACATCAAAACTATAATATTGTTCTCCTGTAATATTCTGTTTTTCCAAATAAGATATAGATTGTTTCACTCTTAAATAAAAATATCAAAAAAGTTCTATAGATTTTGTCAGGGTGAAGGCTGACAGAAAATTCTTGATATGGTACTATCCCATTTCGGGAATCTAGCTCTTAAATAGTACCATTTCAAGAATTTTGCCAGTCTATGACTACTTTTTCAATCATCCTTATCTCTTTGCACTGATGCTTAGCTAGTTCTTTTAGCTACTACTGCATCCATTTACAGGTCCTTGTTATTTAACCATACTATTTCCTCCTGTAACATGTAATTAGATCTACTTACATTGTAGACTTCTGAATGCTTTATGATTTGGGTTTTAAAGAATGGTAACAGATTATCACAGAAATTCTAGGCCTTTGGCTGATTGATGTTTATGTAGATGTGTATGGCGATATAAATCACTGTGGTTGTAGTGGGAAAGTGGCCCTATTTAGTTAAAACTCGATTGTAAAGTATGACTTGTCTGTTTGTATCAGAATATTAATATGAGTAAGTTTGATTCAGTTGAAATTAGATAGCCAGTTCTTTGGTTTTGATTTTATGTCGAATTCAAATATAATACTACCAGTTTGATACGAATCCCACATCGGTTCCACATGAAAGTGTGGAATGACGTATAAGTGGGAGTCAATCCTTCACCTTTCACCATGGCTTTGGGTTAAGTTGGGGCTCCCTAGTTTATATGCTTATCAGAGTTGCATTAACTTTTATACAAAGTACAAACCCACATAAATAACTGAAAGAAGACTGAAATAAAGGTCTCTTTCTCAAGTCTATTCTCATCTAAATTGGTACAATTCAACCATTTGCAAATAAAGATGAACTTATTCACGTTTGGATTTTGGAGATACATGTTGATGCTATGTTTTGGACTTATGATATACATGTTGATGCTATGTTTTATACTTACTCCAACTCAGGTTTCAGAATTACACTTCAAGTCTTAAATGGATATTATTATCGAATGTATACAATATTAAACTGTAATTGCTTAAAACTTTAATAAATCTGTTATTTGGAAGGATGTTTTAATTCTCAATGGCATTTCTCAATTCTTCTGCCCCTTCTGATTTGCTACAGCACTTCGACCTAATTCAAGCAGTCCTTATCAGATTGATGACAAGTTCTCTCTTTGGAAACAACCATTTGTACAAAATGCACTTTCTCAGGTATCATGCGTTCTATGTGCAATGTTCTGCTGAAACATTTTTCGAAGTGCACTCAGTTTTTAATCTATATAATTGTAATGGCAGATTGTGGCAACTTCATCTTCAGCGATCTACTGTCCTTTACTTCGGGCTTGTGCTGGCTATTTAGCATCTTTCTCACCATCACATGTTGGTTATGCTACTTCTTATGATTTGAATAAAATTGATGATAATTTCTGTTAAAAAGGAACAGTTACTAAGCATATTCTTTGCTGTGATCACCTTCTTCCCCACCCAGTTGTATGAAATACTCATTTCCATAGCTTGTGCACTCATTAAGACTTTCATAATTTAGGCTAGGTTGTGTTTGATATATTTGCAGGTGGTCCAAGCATAGAAGTTGTACTTGCTGCCTGTTCAGGAGTTGGTTAACTCTTGAAACTTAACAATTTAACAGCAATCATATTCATATTATTATTCTTCCTTCTCAAGTCTGATGATAAGATCACGTTTACTACGTATTTATGCCAATTAGTTTCATATGTGTGATAGGTTGGTCAACTAAACACATCGATGTAGCATAACATAATTAACATTATATGTTTTTATGTAGCAGAGAGGATTGTAGGAGTAAAAAATTCATTATCCCATAGCAACTCCATTTGCTTCTGCGTTTAGTTCATAATATTAAACCAACTTTCATCTCCAATTGCAGGCTAAAGCAGCGTGTGTTCTTATTGATCTGTGCTGTGGTGTGTTGGCACCATGGACTGCTCAAGTGATTGCAAAGGTTATGCGTATTGTCATAATAGAATGGACCACATATATTTTGTCTGGGTTACCATTTTTTAATTTGTTGTAATGTGCTTGATTGAAGGTGGACTTGACCATTGAGCTCTTGGAGGACCTTCTGTGTGTGATCCAGGTATTCCATTCTTCTTGGATGACTATAGTTTATTTTCTTGTTTTTTCAGTGGAGTAGTCCTGTTTCTCTGAGGAAATAGTATAAAAGAACATGATCTATTATGCTATTATTGTTGCAGATGATATTAAATATTTTCCTTTCAATTCTGTGTACTTAATATCTTTGTTTTATTGGAAATTGGAGCTACCAGAGAGGGTTCAAGCTAAAGACAGACTTTTGTTTCTCCTTTCGTATTTCTGATTGCTTATTCTGACCTGGGACTGGGAAAGAAACGTGAACTGGAATATATAAATCTATCATCTGTTTTCTGGTGTCTTATTACATAATAGCATATATCTATAGTAAGCTGTTTTATTGGTGTCATCAGCGTACCTTTTCTTGGCCTGTTCCATATTGCTAGAGATGAGTACTAGGTCTGGCCATTAGAGCAGTTCAAACGGTGAATTGGTGTAACTTATCTGTTCCCATTTGGATGGTCCATTTAATACAACCATCTCTCTTGATGTAGACCTGCAATGCTTAGGCTAACTAAGGCCTGACTGTTATCATTTACAGGGCACTCATGTTTCATTCTCCCGTGCACGTGCTGCCCTCAAGTATATTGTCCTGATGCTATCTGGAAACATGGATGATATTATGGCAAAATATAAGGTAGTGCTTTTAGCAACATGTTAATGTACAAAGTGTTGAAATTGCTTTAAGTTTGTCCGGCTCCGATTCTGTTCCCAAAGAAAAAAATTCTCACTAAATGATTCTTTCACTGGTTTCTTAATAATGACATGTTTCAGGAGGCTAAGTACCAGTTACTTTTCTTGGTGGAGATGCTCGAACCTTATCTGGATCCTTCCTTAACCCCCTTGAAGGGCATGATAGCCTTTGGAAATGTATCTTCCATTTTTAGTGAAAATCAAGAAAAGAATTGTGCTACTGCAATAAATGTCATTCGCACAGCGGTAAGGAAGTCTGCGGTACTTCCGTCTCTTGAGGCTGAATGGAGACGTGTATCTGTTGCTCCTAGGTAATAGCATATAAGAATTAATATACATTTGGTACGCAGGGCTTTCATTTTTGTGAAAATTGGCACCTTTATTAATTAGTTATTTAATGATTATGAGTTTTTGCTTAGAGATCTCTTCTATCTGCTTTCTTTTTTAGAGGTTGTGACCATTTTGTGATCTAGTTGACTGTTACATGGTGACACATCTCAAGTAATCATAAATATTCCAAACTGTTTCCAGTTATAGAAGGAACTCATGGGGGGTTATCTTCTCCCTGGTTTCAGTATGGCCCCTGCATACCAATTTGATAGGCACTCTTTATTTTGTGATTAGGTTGACTGTTTCGTGTTGACACATCTCAAGTAATCATAAATATTCCATACTGTTTCCAGTTATAGAAGGAACTCATGGGGGGTTATCTTCTCCCTGGTTTCAGTATGGCCCCTGCATACTAATTTGATAGGCACTCTTTATTTTGTGATTAGGTTGACTGTTTCGTGTTGACACATCTCAAGTAATCATAAATATTCCATGCTGTTTCCAGTTATAGAAGGAACTCATGGGGGGTTATCTTCTCCCTGGTTTCAGTATGGCCCCTGCATACTAATTTGATAGGCACCCTTTATTTTGTGATCTAGTTGACTGTTTCGTGTTGACACATCTCAATTAATCATAAATATTCCAAACTGTTTCCAGTTATAGAAGGAACTCATGGGGGGTTATCTTCTCCCTGGTTTCAGTATGCCCCTGCATAATTTGATAGGCACCCTTTATTTGAACATGCCATATGTTCAGCAGGAAGTTGGTTTGAATAAGAGAAATATATAGCAGGAATACAGTTTTTTTGTAACTTAATAATGCCAAGGACTCAAGGGACTATAAGTTTTCCTTGCTTGTGATGTTCACTGAAATAAGCTCATTAGTGTTGCTCGTAATTCACATGAGGATTATAGCATTTCTGCTATTATATTGCTGTAGTTTATTAAGTCATAAGTATATTTTATGCTAAGCCTTTGTTTTGTGAAACTTGGATGTTCTATGGTATTCCTCATGCTCCGCCTTTCTGCTACTGATCTCTTTCTGCAATTTAACATTGATAACACCTTGAAGTGCTCTGTGTGCAGTGTACTTCTATCAGTTTTGGATTCTCAGATGCAGTTACCTCCTGATATTGACAATCGCAAGTTCCCTTCTCCTGGGAAGGTGGAACCACAGTCATTAGCTTCTCTACCTCTTTCTTCTCATCATGGGGTAATCTCTTCTCGGTCAAATAGCCAAGAGACTACTGATACAAAGGTTGATATTACTGACATTACCGGGAAAGTGGATGTATTGGAGGATGTCAACCTTCTCTTTGCTCCACCAGAACTGAATAGAATGTCTCTCATTCATATTCCATCCAGCACAGACAAAAATATTTCATATTCTAACCATCTGAATGTAAGTTTAGAGGTCAACAACGCCAGTCTTAAAAATTCAGTCAACCAGTTTCGAAATGATGCTGACCAGGGTATTGAATTCAGTAATTTGCTGGCTGATTATTCACAACTCACAAATTATAGAGGTTGTGAGCTAAGGGCCTCTGAGTTTAGGCGTTTAGCTCTGAACTTGATCTCCCAGAAAAAGTTTACTCAGGAGAGTCATGACGTTGCCATAGATGCTTTGCTTCTTGCTGCAGAATGTTATATAAATCCCTACTTTATGGTCTATCTCAAGGACAATTTATCCAGTGTGAGCAATATCTACCATGGAAATTCTAATAATCACGGAGCAGCAGATATGGAGAAATTTTTTGGACAAAAAGATAATGATTTGAAGCTTGTTGCAGATATTGAAAGGAGAAGGGACCGAGTTGTTCTTGAAATCCTGATTGAGGCAGCTGACTTAGACAGGAAGTACCGCAAAGTGGCATCAGAGGGCGAAACTTTGGGATTGTCTGTTGAAGGGGGCGAGGATGCTGTTAATTTGTTCCAGCAGGATAATCTCTCAGCAGATGCGATTACCTTGGTTAGGCAGAATCAAGCACTACTCTGCGATTTCTTGATACACCATTTGCAGATAGACTCACATCAGGAGCAGCATCCAAGGCAGGAGATTCTAATGTGGTGCCTTCTTTTTCTGTTGCATTCTGCAACTAGATTATTCTGTGCGCCTGAGTTTGTGGTTGATGTGATATTAAAGTTTGCTAAATCCTTCAACATGCATTTGACATCCTTTTGTTACCAATCATTGGAAGGCGACCCACAGTTACCCAATTTAAAGCTGCATGAGGTGCAACGCTGCTGGATTCTTCTTCAAAACTTGGTCATTGGTTCAAGTGGCAATGATGAAAGATCTGTACTACCAGTTAATGTCAGAAATGGTTTTCGGTTCTCGAATCTTGTTCCTAGTTTGGTCTGGCTGCAGAAAGTACCGGCCTTTTCTTCTTCTCCTTTCCCGATTGTTAGGTATTTTGGATGGATGGCAGTTGCGCGCAATTCCAAGCAATATCTTGATGACCGTCTCTTCCTAGTTTCTGATTTTCCAGAGTTAACATATCTTTTATCCATATTCTCGGATGACCTCTCTGTAGTTGATAACATCGCTGATCAGAAAAATATGGGCAAGCAGATTGAGAAATTGAGTATTCACCCAGATATAAATTGTGAGGATGGAAGCAAGGGTCTAGGATGTGAAGATAGATGGCAATCTTTTCATGTCTTGTATCCTGTTATCAGCAAATATTTTCCTAATTTGAAGGAAGACTTTATAGGTTTTGGTGAAACTATTTTGGAGGCAGTTGGCCTGCAAATGAAATTTCTTTCTACCTATATGGTGCCAGATCTAATGTGTTGGTTTTCTGATTTATGCTTAAGTCCCTTTGTGCAGAGTAAGAATACCCAGGCCTTATCCAAAGACAAGCCTGATTATTACAAAGGTTTTGTTGCCAAGAATGCAAAAGCTGTCGTCCTTTACATTCTTGAAACCATTGTAGTTGAGCATATGGAAGCAATGGTTCCAGAGATACCGAGAGTGGTGCAAGTGTTTGTATCCCTTTGTCAGACATCATACTGCGACGTATCGTTTCTTGAATCGATATTGCATTTGTTAAAGCCCATTATAGCATACTCCCTTAATAAGGTGCCTACCGGGGAAGATTCATTAGTAGATGAATCATGTCAGAATTTTGAATCTTTATGCTTCAGTGAGCTCTTTAAATTTATAAACTCTACTGGCGAGAATCTAGGCGCTTCTGTGGAAAAAGGAAAATGCCAGGCACTAACAATATATGTTCTAGCTTCTGTTTTTGGTAATTTGTCCTTCCAGAGGAAAACAGAACTCTTACAGTCCGCCCTGTTATGGGCCGATTTTGCCTCATCTGATGGAACAAATTCTTTGCTTGATTATATTTGCGCATATCAGGTTCTCATGGAGAACTGCAGAGACCTACTAATTGCTACTTCTAAAGTCTGGGGTATTATTCCACTTCAAGTTTCTCCAGATTCCGATGCTAGCATTAGCTTTGTTAATGGTTGTCCTGAGTTCTCCTCCTGGTTTCTCAATGATATATGCTATTCCCCCTCTCCTACTGATGTATCTGGAGAGCATCAAGATAAACCAGTTGCTGATGTCAGTCAAAAGGTTTGTCAATTGACTTTGGAAGAAGTAAAGACATTACCAAAAGAAATAGAGGCCATTATTTCGAAACTCAGTCCGACCTTGGAACAGTGCTGGAGACTACATAATAAACTGTCCAAGAAACTGACCTCCACATGTGCTGAGTGTTTGATATACTCAAGGTGCTTATGGTTGATTGCTGATAGAGTTTCTGTCTCTTCAGGAGTAGAGGATCTCCATCCAAGCAAACTTTTTGATGATGTGCAAGATATTTGGAGGACAAGTCTTGAAGGACTATCTAAAAAGATCTTACTGCTTCAGGATAAGCATTGTTGGGAGGTTGCATCTCTGTTACTCGACTCTCTCCTGGGAGTGCCCCAGCACTTTTGTTTGGATAATGTGATAAGTGACGTATGCTTAGCGGTTAAGAATTTTTCTAATAGTGCTCCAAACATCTCTTGGAGAATATTAACTGACAAGCTGATACAATTGTTGTTAGCAAGAGGTATCTATAAGGTCTGTCAGAATGAAGTTCCACTGGTTGATCTTTTCTGTGCCATGCTTGTGCATCCTGAGCCGGAACAACGATATATTGCACTAAAACACTTGGGCAGACTTGTGGGCAAGGATATTGACGGTGGAAAGTTAATTCTATCGTCAACGATCGAGTCTGTTATAGCTACACCTGTTTCGCCCATTTCTGCTAATGAGCAGATTTTATCTTCTTTAGTTGCAGCCACATGGGACAACGTAGCCTTGATGGCATCTTCTGATACATCACTGCTCCTGAGAACAAATGCAACTGCGCTTCTTATCAACTTCATACCATTTTCTGCGAGGTCTAAACTGCAATCGTTTCTTGCATCTGCTGACAACATTCTTCAGTGTTTGACAGCTCTTTCACAACCAACACGTTATGGCCCACTTACACAATTCTCTTTGGCGCTCATAGCCAGTGTTTTTCTTTATTGTCCATCTGAAGATATTTCACTGATTCCAGAAAGTATTTGGAGAAGTATTGAAGCTCTTGGAATGTCTAAAATTGGTAATCCTCACACACCTTATCAACAAAAATAGCTAATCTAAAGCTGTCAGACATATATCTAAAAGTATTCCATTTTTCTTATTAATTGTAGATAGGTATTGCACCAGCCTAGAGAAAAAGGCTTGTGAAGCACTATGCAGTCTTAAAAGCGACGGGGAACAGGCTAAACAGGTATTGCAGTCTGATACACTATAATATCCAACAGGGCTTATAATTTGAGATGGTAAAATACGGTCCAAATGCAATAACCTTCAATTGAATTATCAGTATCTGAATCTTCATTCTTTATTCTATGTTTCTTCTTCAATTCTGTTTCCGTTAGAACTTACCAATGTACTTAATATTTTTTTTTTCATTCCCTTCATTTTTCTACTTGGACGTAGGTCTTGAGGGAAGTGCTTTCTTCAACTCCTCCAAAGCAGCAACTTCCTGATTTTTTAACAACCCGCGATTCCATTCTTATGGTATTCATCAATGATTCACTACTTTATTTGCAACTTTATGTGTCATTTTGCTAATTGCTCTTAATTGATACTACAGAATTTATTATTTTCTCCCTAAAATTAATTTCAATAATCTATTTGTAGCTTTTTCAAACATATTAAGAAACTTGTGCAGCTTTCAAATAAATGACAATGAATATTGAAATTTTAAAATGAAACTTAAGTTGACTTGTTGTTTACGTTTGTACTACACTTCACTATGGTTTGGCGTCCACTTATCTTTCATTAATTCCAGGTTATTGGCAATTTAACCTCTACCAAATCATACTTGGACTTCTTCTCAAAGGATGCTGAACAGAGGCTCATGGTCAGCCTTTGAACCCTAACCATTGCTTATTTTAGTAAATTATACCACGTAGTAATTTCTTATTATTCTTGTAGGAGCTGGAAGAAGCTCAAATGGAAATGGAATTTCTGCAAAAGGAGCACCCACTACCTGATTCAACCTTCAAACTCAAAGATTGGCGCCAATTACCATTTATGTCCAGTAATATTAGCTGCCTCTGATGTAGTTTTCTCTTACTGTAATATTACTACTAATACTAGCTATTTAGGAGCAGATCTGCGGAAAGAGATTTATCTTGTCATTAATATATGAGGCAAATAGTAGTTTTTCCACTTGATAGTGTACTACCAACTAATTCTGTGAGATGTTATTTGTGCAACTTTAGATTAATTAATTTTTATACTCATTTCTGTTCCTTGCAGCCTATTCAAAGGATGATCTTCGATTGCAACAAATTAAAGAAGGAATTAAATCTATGTAAGTGCTGTTAATGCTTGTTCATATCTAGTCTTCTAACATTAGTGTTTAATGAGATATATATTAATATGCATACGTTTCCATTTGAATATGTGGAATTATATGAAATTAATAAATAATGTATTTTTGTCAACACATTTTATACTTTATTTTGTTAATATTTTTTTCATGTTAAGTACTTATTTTTTCCAATGAATAGAATACAACCAGGAGTATAGCCACATCAATATTTTGAATAATCAAGTACTTATTACTGTCCTTTCTGGACTCTTTCACCAGAGAAAAGGCAAAACTCAGGGAAGAAATAGTCGCTCGCAGGCAACAAAAGCTTCTTTTGAGGCGTGCCCGTCAACAATTTTTAGAAGAGGCAACTTTACGAGAAGCAGAACTCATTCAGAAGCTTGATAGGTTTCACCTTTTTTCTGGTTTATTATCATATATATATATATATATATATATAGGGATGTATTCATATCAAAACCCTATCTTTTGTCAAAACGTCAAACCATGTAGAGTACATTTTATGCCGTTTAATGTTCCTTAATGACGTTTTACATGTAAGATTGGTTTTGATGTTAACACACCCCTATATTTATATGAGTGTGTTATAATGTTAACTTTTCTTAAATTGCTAACTCATCAACGCAATGTATTAAAAATGTCAACACGATCACATTAAAATGTCAATAAAAATTTGTGTTGACATTTTAATATACTGTGTTGACATTTTAAATATCAATGTCAACACAATGTATTAAAATATGAACTAAATTTATGTTGACATTTCAATATTATCTTGTTGACATTTCAATATTATCTTGTTGACATTTTTAATACACTGCATTGATGAGTTAACAGAGTTAGCAACGGATCACACCTCTTTCTTATATATAGGGATGTACTTAAATGACAACTAATATTAAAGTGACAACGTACTTCCAAGTTCCATCCTCATGGTGCCATGTGGCACTTAACATGCAAAATTATAAACGCTACAAATGCAATATACATTAATGGACATTGAACATGGATTTCCGCATATTGCATTATAGATATAGACAAATTGCATTGTAGATAATTTAGTTTTGCATTGTAGACATACTGTTTAATTTGCATTATAAATATAGACATATTGATTATTTTGCCTTATAGACAACACAATTTATTTTGCATTATAGACAATTTATGTCTAATACAAAACTAAACTATCTGTTAATGCAATCCGACTAGATTTATTATGCAATCTGCAGAAATCCATCTACAATTACATGGTAGTTTTTACAATTTTGCATGTTACATGCCACGTGGCAGCACGAGGTTGGAAGTACGTTGCCATTTTAAGAAAGGATGCACCTAATGCACCCCTATATATATATATATATATATATATATATGTAGTATGTGAATATTATTTGTAGTGACAAATCTGCAATATGGATTATCAGAGAGAGAGCAGAAGAGGTAGAAAAGGAGCTCGAGCGACAGCAGTTGCTTGAACTTGAACGAGCAAAAACTAGAGAATTACGGAACAATCTTGAAATGGAGAAAGAAAAGCAGGCTCAGGCAAGGATTACTATAGTAACTGGTTGCAAGATGATCGTGCTTTCATTTCTACTTAATGAATAAGAAGTTTATGATTCAGGAGTCATATTTACATGCCTCATCCCAGTTGCCAACTTTTCTGCAAATCATCCTTGGATCATGAGTCGTCTGCCTTTGGGTCATGTTGAAATTTCCCTATAGAAAATATAATAGTAACTGATAACTTAATAGAATGCCTTATCATACTGCACCATGATTACTAGAATATATAATCATAAGCTAATTTGTACTCCCTCCTTCCTAAGGTAGATGTCTTACTTTCCTTTTTTTTGTTGTCCCACAAAAGATGTTACATTTCCTCTTTTGGACAAAAGTAAGTAACTATTAATATATCCAATCACACTTTCTCTTCATTATTACTCCACTAAACAATTGTGACATCTACCTAAAATCATGTGTCATTCCCAAATGTGACATCTACCTTTGGACGGAGGTAGTAGATTTTATGAAATTCATGAGAACTGCTTGCTTATGAATCTTCATTCGTGCATTGCTAGGCACACATTCTGATTGTTGGAGCGTTCTGCTTTATCTGCCTTTCAATCCTGACCTAGAATGTATTATGCTTTTCTATGTTATCTAACTTGTTTTTTTTCCCTTTTATTCTCTCTTTGAGATTTTCTTTGCTTTTATATTTCAATAATGAGTTTGAATCCTGACAAACTTTTGGTCTGTATCCCTGCTCCTGAGTTATATATGCTTGATAAATGGGAGAGTTCAACTTGAGCTCCTCTCCATACTTGATATCCGTGTTTCTCAAATTTCATTTATCTAATCATGTCGCTCTTTAACTAACAGAGATGAATTTTTTTTTGTAGAGAGATCTCCAGCGGGAACTTGAGCAAGTTGAATCTGGAGTCCGACCTTCTAGACGAGAATTTTCATCTTCCAGTCAAACTAGGTGAGTTTTATTCTATTGAAAAGATTTATAAGTCTTGTTTCTTACTCCCTCCATCCACGAAAAATAGTCTCATTTTGCCATTTTGGGATGACCACAAAAAATAGTCCCATTTCAAAAATGGAAACTTTCTTTCACACTTTAACCACTTTTTCTCCTCTCTCACATACTTAATTCATTTTTTCTCCCCCTCTCTCCTACTTTACCAATTTATCATTAAAGCCCATGTCTTCCACAAATGAGACTATTTTTTGTAGACGGAGAGAGTAGCATACTTATTTTTGCTACGATTTAAGGTTGCCGTCTTTATTGCAAATGTGAAATTAACTATCATGGTGTCTCTCATATTGTTATCCCTAAAATGTAGCCATGGTTCTGCAGAGAGATTGATAGTATGGTAGAAAAACCCCAAACATAATTTTTGAGGCTCATGAAAGGGAAATGGAAAAAAAGTGATCCCTCTGAGCGTTGGTAACTCATGAATGAACAGTAATCTTGAAAAGATAAAAATTCTATCGAGCATTTTTAGCCACGTAAGATTCATGATAATTGTAGGACTTTTTTCTCGTGAAGTGACCTTTATTGCTTTTAACCAGTAGAACACGGGATAGGTACCGTGAAAGAGAAGCAAGCAGGGATGGGGGCGAAGGTAGCTTAAGAGCAAGTAGTCGTGGTGCTGATGCTACCACAACAGCTCTACCTGGCAGGGGCTCATTCTCGGGACAACTTCCCATCAATCTGCAATCGCGTGAAAGAACAGATGAATGTGGCAGCAGTTATGAAGAAAATTTTGATGGAAGCAAGGATTCAGGTGATACAGGTAGTGTTGGGGATCCAGACATGGAGGGGCAGCCCATTAGTTTTGGATCTAGTCAGAGGCATGGATCCAGGGGCAGCAAATCGCGCCAGATAATTGACAGGAAAGAACGCGATGGTAGACGTGAAGGAAAATGGGAGCGAAAACACTAGTGAATGTATGAAGTGTACAAGTTAATGTATTCTAGTCGTATGCTTGTTTGTTGTAACATTTTTACATGGTGGTACACCGGCTGATAGAACGAGGCTCGTAGAGAGTTATACATCGTTGGATTAGTGTCCGGTGGCTATCACCGTGTACATTAATGCATTTTCAAGTTTAGTAGTAATATTTGCTATTTTTTGTGTTAGTTTGAACTGTTATATTTGTTCGTGATTAAGGACAAATAAAAAAATGATTTAAGGACATATAAAAAGATATGAATATTATGAATTCTTCAATTTATATCACTTCATCAATGAAAAGAGAAAGTGCTTTATAGTCAACATCAAACTTTCTAAAGGGAGTATATTAATATTAGTAAAGAAAATGAATGATATTTTCACAAAGAGAATGTAAATAGAGATTGATGTGGAGGGTTAGAGGAGGAACAACAAAATCCTGACACGGGGAAATTCTGAAACGGCGAAAGGAGACGGTTGCACCAGGCCGTGTTTCCAATCCTTGACAAACCAACCACTTCTTCCAACTCCAAGCAGAAATGAGTGCAGGTCTCATGTTCTGAGGTCTGGTTAGCGCAAAGATTCCTCAGCTGGTTACCATTGTTTCTGATACATTCTTCTGTAAATACTTGCGCCTTCGAGTTCTGCATGGATCTCTCTCTCTGTCCTTATTCCCATTGGATTGCTCAACAACCACCCATCATTGTCGCAAAGAATATTAGGATCAACATGGTTAATATGCACAAGCTTGTCAAATTCAGCATCAAAATATTTCCTCATGTCAACTGCTACTTCCTGGACTTCTGATTGTATGAATATCTGCTCAACAGAAAAAACGAAGACGACACTTAATAGTTAATGTACGCACGCTGGAATGCCGCAGGTTCTAAATGTCTCGTCATTTTAAAGACATTTCAAAAGTGGGTTGTGTAAGACTGTCCAGTTGGAAACGGATTTTACACTCGGTTATCTTACAATTGGGGTTGTACTGAGGAAAAAAAGGAACAGGAAATGGTGTCGAGTATGGCATATATTGAAGAAGACCTGTCCTCCAGGAACTAAGCCTTTTACAATGGAATCGACTAGAGGATTCTGCACAACCCTTCTTTTATGATGCTTTTTCTTAAAGTGAGGATCTGGACACTGCATACATGAGCAAATAACTCTCCGGCATAAGAAAATACAGCTAGCTACAATCATAAAATGGGGGTAATATAGATACTAAAACCGAGGGACCTGGATACGAAAAACACTCACCAATATAGAAACTAAAACCAAGGGACCTGGATAAGTAGATATAAATTGTTTGAAGGAGACCGTTGCATTGGCATGCATAAAGTGGCTGCATTCACAAACATGTCAACCACTATTCTAATTCTAAGGACTTCCCAAAGCAAGATAAAGTAAAGTTATCCTTACATATTGTTCAGCCCTAGTTCATGTACCCAATGCTCAGCACGTTTGGCCAACTGCAGAAAAATAAGTAGTCAGGTAGGAATAGATTTCTAAAGTTGTTTGGGTTCCGCGAAGTAATAAAGTGCAATTAGATATATGCTCAAAGGAATGTATAGCATACTTTAGGACGAATTTCCAATCCTAGATAATTCTTCAATCCGCAGTTTCTTTTGGCAAGCCATAGGAGAAATCTCCCACTACCTGAAAATTTTACCTAATCTGTGAGATTAGGTTCTTAGTGACAAGATAGCACTATAAGAGTTTAGAAATGCAAATTTCGCATAATTTCATCTGCACATCCTGTATCATATTATCCAATCATGTTCATGATCAGAAACACAAAAATGTTAAACAAGAAAATCAAGATAAAGTGTAAATACTTAGTTGTAAACACTACCAGTGAACTGCATGCTTCTATCCCTAAGCATAAGATAAACAAAATAACAATTTGGATATCATGAAATAAATAAGCTCTTACCGCTACCAATATCCACCATCAATGGAAGCTTAGCATCTTTATAAACAGCATTCCAATCTGGGAATTCCACCGGTACCTACGCAAAACACAAATATGGATCTCACACACACACACAAAGTGTAAAATTATAAAAATGCACCAACATAATTTACCATTTTGAAAAAACTGAGAGGATTAACATGCTTCCGGACCCTAACATGGCCAACCTCCTGCAAAACCCAATCGAACATATGTTAGCATTTCATTCAAATTTTGATTTTTCCACTAATTTTCATATAGATAGAACCCTAAACTCCAGTTGAGCAACCTGGCAATCGTTGTTGGAGAGATTTAGGTCAGCGTATTCCCGTGTGACGAGTTGGGTGCTATATTCTAGTTTTTCCGGTGAGTATATAGCAGCCGCCGAAACTCCGTGGTGGCATAAAATAGTAAGTGATGAATTCGGCAGTGATGATACGGCGGTGATGGGGCGGATAAATCTGGGTAAGGAGCACCACATCGGCGCTCCGGGTTGTCGATGAGCAGCGCACTAGCAACCGGAGGAGGACGGGAAACTTTATAAGTACTTAACAGATTGTGTAGCAAAGGAGTATTTATGAAGTGAATTGATTAATCTTAAAAAAAAAAAACTCTTTCTTCATCCCCAATTTTTTTTTTTTATCTTTTTGAAGACTAAAAATTGATTTATTAGCAGTAACTTTACTAGAAAATACTAGGAATCATATTGAGATTGGGGAAAAATAAATAAATTTCCCCATTGGGATAAAGTGGATTGAGTAATGAAGGGCTCAAATATCGAAAATGGGCTTGTGAAACCCTCAGCACCTAAGCACCGAAGTGGACTCTAGAGAGAGAAATTCGCTCTGTTGCGAGAGAGAAAGATGAAAGGAGGGAAAAGGAGAAATACCAATTCTGATCCCGTTCAGTCGTCACCACCAGCACCTCCATCCTCCGAGTTCCCAACCGCCGCGCCCTCCCTCAACGACGCCGGCGATGAGGACCGCCAAAAAAGTTCAGAGGACAGCGGGAGGCGCGAAGATGCGGGGGATGCTGTTGAAGAGGACGAGAGAGACGAAGAGGATTCCGAAGCTGAGAGAGAGTACGAACAGGACGAAAACGCTCAAATTGAGGAGGCGGAGGGCGTGCGGACGAAGCTCGCCGATGGATTCTACGAGATGGAAGCCGTACGCAGGAAACGAGTTCGGAAGGTGAATTACTGCTGCTGTGTATTTTCAATTTAGAATGCATTTTGAAGTGGATTTGAGTGATTAATTGGAATGCGGCAAAATTGCAGGGTCAATTGCAGTATCTAATTAAATGGTGAGTGATTTGGAACTTTAAATGGCATTCAATTTTATATAAATCGGTTAATTGGGTGTTTTTGAATAGGCGAGGCTGGTCGGAGGCGGCGAATACGTGGGAGCCGGTGGAGAATTTATTGCAGTGTTCGGATATTATTGATGCATTTGAAGAAAGGTTGTATTTTCTATAGTTTTTCCTAAATTCTTTTATCTTCGATTCTATTGCAGTATGTTTTATCTTTTTAGTTCTGGCTAGTTTGTTTGTTAATCAGTAGTACTATGTTTTATCTTCTGTTCAACGAATATTCAGTAATTTGTGAGTTCCTGACTAGTGCTTTTCTTTGCCCCTTCCTCTTTCTGGCTTTGAATCATTGTCTTGTAATATCTGCTGTAGTCTGAAATCTGGGAAAAGTAGGTGGACACGCAAGAGAAAGCGCAAGGCTGGTGTATCAAATGTTCAAACCAAGAAAAAACTGAATCATCATAATCATCAACAACAACATCAGCAGCAGCAGAATTCTCCTGCAGCAGCTGCTACTTATAATATGCCCTCTCATGTAATCAGGATTCCACAGGAGCCAATCTCCTTTCCCATGCTAAATGACTTGAGTTGTACAAATGGGGTTGATGAGAATAATGTCAGTGTCACAAAAAGTGTAAAAACCTCCAACAGAGTGAATGAGAATGGTGTGAAAATGGGTTCTGCTACAAGAGATGAAGATAATGAGCTAAATGAGTTGGATTTGAAACTGTGTGAACTGAAAGGAGCGATGGTGGTAAGTTCAGAAGACACTGACAGAGTTGCTAAAACATCCCAGGAAGTCCAACTAGCAGGAAGAGATACCTTGGCGAATGGATTGAGTAAGATCGATGCAGTCCATTTAGGTCGTTTCACTGGAGCTAAAAAGAGGAAATCTGGTTTTGTCAAGAGGTTCAAGAAAGATCCAGAATTCTGCTCCGTGGATAATGCATCAAATGGTATCTTGGCATGTGCTTCACTTGTACCGATAGGTATTCAACAGCCAGAGTTTCTTGGAAACAATATGAGTTGCAAGAGTAAACATGAAGATTCCAAAAGCATGTGCTCCATCACTGAAATTGTCAAGCCCATAAGCTATAAGGCTTCCATATCTAACAATGCCCAAGAAGTCCTGGTAGCCTTCGAGGCCATAAGGTTTGTGATTCAATGCCGATTGCCACTTCATTTCTTTTTATAAATTGCATAATTTTGTTTTTTTATCTTATTCAAGTATATCATATACACTAAAGATGATAGTATTATAATTTAAAAAGGGAAATAGCTATGATGTCATGGCCTTCACCACTATTTTTCACAAGTGTTCATTTTAGTTTTATGCAATTGTTATTCTCTTGACCATACAATTCTATGTGTCGTTCCTTCCCATGTTATAATCTATAGAAGTACCAATGCCCTAAACATAATTTGATTATTTATGTCTTCTAATGTAATTTTAGTCTGAGAGGCACACAACCTCAAGACACCCATATCTTGACTTACATGGACTTGTATGACCATATAAAGTTTTCTTAAATTATTTCCTCAGTGGAGCCGTTGCTATTGGTTTTTTTACATTCATAATTGTTCTAAATCCTTTCAATAACCTAAAGATATGGCCCAAATGATGATAAATGGGGGTTGCAAGCGCAAAGTTAGTCTGCAATGTTTTGGATTAAATTTTGTACTACCATTTGTTCTTCCCATATGTAGGCAAACTTTGTGAACGTTTCTTCTGCTACAATGATTTCATTCTGGTGCAGGTCTGATGGAACCAAAGTTATAGTGGATAACAAATTTTTGAAAGCTAACAATCCACTTTTGGTAAGTTTTCCTGTATATTTTCTTTCAGAAATCATGCACTTGATCATCTATGAACCTTATATCTCTGAAAGCATAACCAATCTCTGTTATTCTTTCTCCAAATATGATGCAGCTGATAGACTTTTATGAGAAACATTTACGTTATAGCCCGACATGACGAAACTAAGTAAACCGAGTTCATGCAATCAGAAGCAACATCGTTTCACATTCCTTGTTGTATAGTATTGTAGTTCAAGTTTGTTGTAGCAGAAGGCCAGTTGTAGGCCATGTAGCAGAGTTCCTGTCTATAGAAGGGGGTAAATAGTTGCTGGATTTATATAACAGCTGAACTGTTCTTATTGCGGGTTCTGTTTATCAATTCATGTAATATGGTTGACTTGTCAACTTCTCCTGGTAATGAATCATTTTATTATTTCATAGTTGCTTCTTGTATTTATGTCGTCGTTTTACTTTACCTTTAAGAGTCTTTAGACTGTGATACTGTAATGATGTAATTTAATCATATCGTATCGATAGCAGTCTTCATTTGTTTTTTTTATTTGAACGACCATATATTATGTGTATAATGTTAATTTTATTTAAATTCTGTTTGATTATGGAGTACTACTATTTAAAGAAATCTACAAAAATCATGAGGGTTTCTTCGTTTTACATATACTTTGAATTTCTTGTATTTTTATACTCCTACTATAAATCAACTTATATATTCCAAGTTATAACTATCTTAAAATTAATAACCATCCAAGAAGTCAGGATTCGTGTTTGTGGAGTACATGTAAAGAAAGACAAATATAGAGTTAAAATTATGTTTTGGGAACAATAATGTAATGGGCAACGAACCAGCGACGAAATAGAACAATCACAACCAAACTTCAACCTAATTAAACAAATATACAATTACATACTTAATTTAATTAAAATAATGGATCTGCATATCTGCTCTAATAATGGCCGATCACCTTCTCCTATTCCTTAATTTTTTTTTCTTCTTTTTTCTGCAGAGGCAGCTGTTATTATGTTACTATCACCCATTCTCATTATATATTACTAATAAACTAAATTTCAATTTCCAACCAAACCAAACACTGCATGGATTCAAAATTGTGGTTATGGTAGATGGTATGTTCACAATTATGGTCGACCCCACAACTACATACTATATACTAGTAAACAAACAATAACCTATATTATTTCATAATTTTCATTTCATATGGTGTAAATTAAAGTAGTGAAATATGAGATGCAGCAAGAAATATAACCTCTTGTATGCATGCTTAATGTCGCTTTTTCCAATTTAGGATCAGCTTCGCTTGATGAAATAGACCAAATCAACAAAACAAATGTCAGAATTAATATTTTCCATGTGTATGTAAATGAAATGTAGATATATACAATTGAACCGATCTATTTGACCCGTACAACATCAGACCATAAATATTCCTTGCCCCATAGTATAATATACTAGATATATAAGAGAGGTATTTTGTATCATTCACCACTATATATATATGAATTCCTCACAGCTGAAACGGCACGCACGTATCTGGCCTTTTTTTGGTAATATCTTAGCATCATCAGAATATCCTAGGTAACTCAAACAACGACTTTCTCTTTTTCACTTGCATAAATGAATTCATTCCTTTTACTCATATTTGTGTGTTTTAGGGAAGAGAAAGACAGCAGACTGAAAGAAGTTGAATTCGCTTTTTTTTCTTAATGTATGATCAACCATCAAATTTTGACCCCAAAAGAAAGTCTTTAGCTTCAAGAAAAGGATCAGCAGCTGTAAGTTTTTATGTTTATACAGGAGTATATTAGAAAACTAGCGCTATTAGTTTAAGTAATTGCAGGTGATTGGTTGTGAGAATATTTTGAGTTTTAAGTTCATTCGGTTTGGAAATTTTGCCCAGATGGAATATACGGATTTTCACAATGGACGAATAGTCAGAAGGTATGAGATTTTCCATCTCTATCACTATCATATTTTCCATATATCTCATTTATTTTTAGCTTACATTTCGTCCTAAAATGTTTGATAAACATGTTTATAGCTATGCATATACAGTAGAATTGAGTATTTGATAAAATAAGATGATCGAATAAGTTGAAAATTATTAGGAGAATAATGGAGGCAAAAGGTGGTGCACAAGTGAGGCGACTTCAAATACTATACTTTCTAAGTCGAAACGGTCGCCACGAACATCCTCATCTTATTCGAATCCATCATCTCTCCAATAATGGTGTTCGACTCAGAGGTACGAATGTATTTATTTTTCTCTCACTATATAAATAATTAAATGAAATTATATGAACTAGACATCAAGAGATGGTTGGGAGAATTGCGAGGAAAAAACATGCCAGAATCATTTGCTTGGTCTTACAAGAGGTAGGCAAACATTTACTTACATTCAAAACAATACTACTCCATGTGACAACTTAAATCTCTCTGATTTTGTTGCAGGACATACAAGGCAGGCTACGTATGGCAAGACATACTAGATGACGACCTAGTTACTCCCATCTCAGACAATGAATATGTCATCAAAGGCTCTGAGATTCTCTTCACTAATCACAACATAGGTAAAACAAAATCTAATACTATAAATGTTTATTTTCTAGGAATCGTTGATCTTGACTCTTGGCTGTTTGATAGAAATCTCAACACATAGGCAAAAAGAGGGAACACCACTTCAAGATTCATCAAAAGATATGCAAATAGCATCACCCACTGACATCATCCATTCATCAGACAGCTCTAACTATGCCTCATCAAAAACACCAAGCTTTGGATCACAAACATCCACCTCAGCTGATGATTCAGTGAACCACATACTAGAAGAAAGCTCTCACAGATCCAACCGGGAATCTGTATCGAACCAAAAGAAGAGGAAGACTAACAAACTCGAGATCATCAGCATCAAGGGCATTCGTAAAAAAGCTGCCACATCCGATAAACCCCATCACAGAAAGAGCCGTTCTGGTGGTCTATTCCGGAATTTCATCAGCTGTGGTGGCGTAGATACAAATGACTCAGTCGTGGTCATGGCCAGCCAGTGGTATAAGCCACTCTTGAAGACGTGCTCAGGTAACTCAGCAGACGGGGTGAGGGATCCTGCCAAGGAGAAGCCTCATGTTGCTTGGCCACTCTACGGGCCTAACTGCTCGTACGTTTCCTCCTGCTGAAATATTTGCATGCTTTGATCATATAGAGATTTATGTTTTGATGGCAGGCAATGTGGGAAGACATTTAAACCGGAGAAACTGCAATCACATATGAACTCCTGCAAGGGGATGAAAGCCTTGGCCAAGGCTTCTACTCAGAATATATCAAAGAAATCAACATCATCCAGAAACGAAGACTCAGTGTCTGCATATCTACCTACTCACAAAAGTTAGAACTCTTCTACTACAGAGTCCATTCTTCTAGTTCTAGGAGTCAATTGTGCTGAACAATATACTTTGTTACCACTTTCTCTGCAGCAGTATAATGTAATTACAGTATAATAACAGAGAAAGAGAGACAGGTTTAATACTTTCACAAAAAGACTAAATTTAGTATTTTTACTCTTGTTGGAGAAAGAACAACAATCTATACAATTCTTTTCTCTACTCTCAAGCTAAGTTAAGATTATAAACAATCAGCAGAGTTAAAAGTAGATCATTGGAGTCCAGAAAGTAAAACCTGGACAAATAGCTGATCTAAACTAAATGCGAACCAGTGCAGCAACAGATGCAGCCGTAACTTGGTTAGGTCAGCTGTATATTAAGCAGTGAGCTTCTTGTCAGTGAATGCAGAATCAACATTGTCAAGAAGAAACAGATATAACTCTTTTCTCAGCATCTCTATCCTCTCATCACCTTTATCTCTTTTTCAATGCACCATCAAACCACTGGTTTACTCGTTTGAGTTTCCCAAGAAGGACTGCCATCTGAGATGTCCCTTCCCTCCTCAATCCAAAACCACAATTTAGGGAAACTTCCAAGTAATCTAAGAACCAGGAACGTGAAAATGAGAGCAGATTTTCTGCTAACTTAGCCACATGTTTTAACCCGGTGGCCCAGTATCGCGTTCAGCGTCCGCTCCTTTGGTGGTGGAGGCGCACCTTTTGTAATGAGACATATGAGAAGTTTAATTTTTTACTTTTGATACTGGTTTAGTTGAGCTGCGAGGGCTTTGCTTGGTTTTGATAGAACAGTTCACCGTGTCAGTTTTCTCACAATTGTTTTCTATCACAACATAACTGCATTTCTCACCATTTGTGATGCCTTTTTTGCCTCGTTTTGCGTATAAAGAGAATTTGGAAATATCTGTCTCAACTGCAGCTTGAAGAAAATTTCTGATTCAGAACCTTAAAACTGAATCAGTACTATCATTTGCATCAGAAGACCTGATATTTATAAGGGTTCTAATAACCTCAAAGGCCTTTTTGATGCTCTCATGAACGCTCAAAAATTGTTCTACTAATGGACCAGATGTATCTTTATCTGATAACTCACACAGCTCTATGAACATCCTGCAAAATATGTTAGAAATGTCAGCAGACTAGAAAACATAAAACATTACATTTAGATGAAACTATGTAAAGCTAGAATTTCATTCCGTGGCACCCAATAGGAGTTCAGGTGATGATTGCACAAAATAGACCTTTTGCACGCTCAATATCAAAATGGCTTTTCATAGGAGTAAATATTCAGCATATAAAAATGAAGGGGATTAAAAAACATTACACTTGACATGAACGATAGGAGAAATTCTGCCCCATCCTTTGCATTTTAGCTGCATGTCCTAAAAAACAAGGTAGCATGCACGAATTTTAAATATGATATCACACAGGTGCTGAATCATGAAGACAAAGAGAATATATAAGCCTTCGAATGTGAACTTCTAATGCACGGACTGCAGAGCGTCACACAAGATTCTTAGGGTTTAGGGTTTAGGGTTCAGGGTTTTTTTTTTTTTTTAAAATTAACTTCATATATTTATATCATATATATGAAGGAGGAAATTACAAATCAACTCCTATAACAAGGAGGAAAGACAAATTATGCCAAGATTCTTAGGGTTTAGGGTTTAGGGTTTAGGGTTTTTTTTTTTTTTAAAAATTAACTTCATATATTTATATCATATATATGAAGGAGGAAATTACAAATCAACTCCTATAACAAGGAGGAAAGACAAATTACGCCACTCAGGGTTCGAACTCGAGACCTCCAGGATGGACGCGGTATCCAGCACCCTTTACCGCTAGGCCAAGGGGCTTGGATGGTTTAGGGTTCAGGGTTTAGGGTTTTTTTTTTTCTCAAAACACCATCACGGCGGAGGGTTTAGGCGGACCCCCAACCTATATATATCAAAAATCACCATAAGAACATACATCAACCAAGCCCAAAAGTGACTCGGTCCGCACGAGAGATACAAATCACAAGAGCTAAAAAAGCTACTATGGTATCCCCACAGACCGGGTACTAACCATCTAACTAACGAGAAAACAAACATAACAAAGCTATACATCAAAATAATAACAAGGATGATAGCAAAAAATTGGCCAAATCCAAAGGAAAACAAGAAAACATAAGTCAAAGCCATGAACCATGTGAAGTAGTCATACATCTCGATATCTGAATCTGAAGTTCGGATAGCCCAACTGGTCCATCCTGACGAGCGACTTCAAATACCAAGGCGCTGAATCCGCATCAAAGAAAGTGATGGCAGGGGTCTGGACCCCCCTACCTGCCAAAAAGTCTGCTGGCCGGTTGCCCTCTCGATAGATGTGAGAAAACATAAATTGTATCTATGCGAGCAAAGTACGAATGCGAGCCATGTGATGTCTCACATCCGCTGCTCCTCCGCATCCTGAAGTGAACACCGCGACCACTGCTGCCGCATCCATCTCGACCCAAACCTGCGAGGAGAACTGCATAGCCAGTGTCAACCCGTGAAGAAGAGCTAAAAGCTCCGCCTCGAAGGCCGACCCAGCTACGAGAGGCGTACAAAAGGCCCCCAAGAGAGAACCGTCTGAGCCCCGAACCACTCCCCCACCGCCTGCCTGTCCCGTCGAGCTAGTAAAGGCCCCGTCGGTGTTCAGCTTCACCCAAGGATCGTCGGGTGGATGCCAAAGCACTTGCAGGGACCTCAGAACTCGCCGGCGAGGAGGAGCCAAAGGCATGAAATCAACGGCCGGGGTGCAACCGCGCCAATGAAGGGGAACTAGCACACCCGCCGCCACCAAGATCCGCAGGTGCCGAACAACCTGCCAAATAACATGTGAAGAACGAAAAGAAATGCCGCGATGCTTGCAGCTATTCCTCTCCGTCCAGATAAACCAGTATACCAAACAGGGAATGATGAAACTAATGTGCAAGGCGGTGGCCCTATGAGAGGACCTCCACCAAAAACCTAATCTAAGTGCAATGTCAGTGCACGTGTGAATGTGTGTGCTGATGTAAGGGAACCAGCCATCAAAGTAATCCCAAACCGATCTCGCCAGAGGACTCGACACAAACAAATGCTGAAACGACTCGACTGAAATAGAAGAGACACAACAGAGACATTTGGATGCAAGAGAGATACCACGGGCCTGAACATAACACTCAACAGGGAGCCTCTGGAGGAGGAGGCGCCAGATGAAGACAGAGATGGTAGGGGTCAGCCCAGTATTCCAAACCATGCGAAGTCCGAAATGTCTAGGGGACCATGTCCGGATGAGCTCCCAAGCTGAGGCCGTCGAGAACTCGCCATCGCTAGTGAGGCTCCATCGCATCACATCCCGCCTGCCCACCTCAATCGGAACAGCCCTGATAAGATCCAACACATGCAAAGGCACACCATACAAAGCCAGATAATCATGCAGTTTTTCAACATGCCAAGTAGGCATGCACAAACCGACCCGGCCCGGCGGTTAACCGCCGGTTCGGGCCCGCCGGTTCATGAACCGGAACCGGGCCCGGAACCGGCGGGTTGAACCGGCAGAAGGGTTGAAGGGTCAGAAGGGCCGGTTCAGGTTCGGCAATATATTGAACCTGAACCGGCGGTTCGGCGGTTCGAACCGCCGGTTCAAAGGGTTAAATAGTGTTTCGTAGGTTAGGGGTTCGTAGGGTTCGCGTAGGGGTTTAGTATAGCTGTTGGAACCGGCGGTTCGCGGGGTAAACCGCCGGTTTGAGGGGTAAACCGCCGGTTCGGGAGCCGGTTTCTGACGGTTCCGGCAACTTTTCAGAGGCTAGGCCGTAGGGTCAGTGTGTAGGCCTGCAAAACCGGTCAGAAACCGCCGGTTTTCGGTCAGAAACCGGCGGTTTTCTGACGGAAACCGTGGACAACCCGCCGGTTTAGGGTTGAACCGCCATATGTTTTTGTATATGCAAAAACAATCACATAATTATATTTGTATATACTCTAGTCGATGAAGTATATTTCTCTATACGGCTAAATGAGGGAAACTTTTGACAATTCTACTATATTTGTTGATTGTTAGACGAAACTCAACATTTAAAGTTGAATTGCTAAAGGTGTCCTTAATTTAGTTATGTAGAAAGATCTTCTTCGCCGGTTAAGAGTATATATATAATACACTTATACGTTTAAGAACTTCAACATCGTTTCTTGTCATTTGTAATTAGTTCTTCACTAGTAGTCTCATTTGTATTTAAATTTTGTTTAAGACTTCAAGACCGCCATATGTTTTCAATTTGTAATTGTTGTAACTTGTAACGTGTAATTTGTAAACATGCAATTTCAATAAAATTGCAACTTTATCCGTATTTTTTTCAATTTTATTTACTCACATTTCATAAAAAAACAAACTTGAAAAGTGTAATGTAAGTTGATTAAAATTGAAAAGTTGAAAAATGCAAAAAAAAAAAAAAAAAATTCGTCGAACCGTCGAACCGGCCTGGAACCGGCGGTTCAAGCCAAAAACCGGCGGTTTTGAACCGCCCCGTAACCCGCCGGTTTTTTGAACCGGAACCGGAACCGCCGGGAGCTAGGCGGGCCGGTTCAGGTTCATACATTCCCCGACCCTTGAACCGCCGGTTCATGACCCTGAATCGGCGGTTTTCGATCCTTGTGCATGCCTAATGCCAAGTATGATCATGCCAAAATCTAGAGACCTCAGCGGCAGGAAGATCAGTCCCGGGCGGACAATAGGTCCTAAGGGGGCGATCCCCGACCCAAACGTCGTCCCAGAAACTAATCCGCCCTTCACCGAGGGACCACCTAATAAGACCATGAACCTGACCCCTAATATCCGTGAGACGATGCCAAATAGGACTATCATGCACAGAGTAAGGAGAAATGAAAGCACGACCTGCATGGAAGCAATACTTGCGCATGGTGAACTGCGCCCAAAGTGAATCCTGCGCGAGAAATCTCCACCAGAGCTTGATGCTGAAAGCTTTGACGACCTCGCGGAAACGACGGACGCCGAGGCCTCCCTCATCCAACGACAGACAAATCTTCTTCTTCCAGCTAACCCAGTGAATCTTCCTCTGCTCCCCAACCGTGCCCCAAAAGAACCGGGCCAAGATCTGTTCCAATTCCCTCATCCAATACTGATACGGCTTCAAGACCTGGAAGATATGAAGAGGGATGGTGACAAGGGTGCTCTTGATCAGAGCGAGGCGCCCTCCAAGGGAAAGATGTCTGTGAGACCAGCTGTGAATCCGGTCCACCATCTTCTGTCGGATATCTAAAAGGTAGCCGGCCTTCAGCCCCCCCTTATAGATAGGGACACCAAGGTAAGTGAAAGGGATGAATCCCTGCTGGAATCCACTCGCCTCTGCCACCTCAGCCGCCCAAGCGTCGAACTTCTCAAAGAGGTAGAAATGACTCTTTCCCCTGTTCACCATCTGACCCGACACGACAGAATAGTGCTCGAGACAATGAACCAGCCTCTCCACGGACTGTCTGTGCGCCCTGACAAAAATGATAACGTCATCGGCATAAGACAAATGGGATATGGCCGGCGCGCGCCTTGCACATCTATACTCCCTATCGGGATATGTGTCAACAAGCCTGTTCAAGCTCCTCGAAAGATAATCTGCAGCAAGCACGAACAGCGACGGCGATAACGGATCTCCCTGGCGAAGTCCCCTGGTAGACTGGAAGAAACCTGCCGGAGCCCCGTTCACGAGCACTGAGAACCAGCATGAAGAGATGCATCGATCGACCATACTCACCCACCCCGGCGGGAATCCCATCCTCTGAAGCACCAGGAGGAGGAAAGGCCACTGCACTCGATCATAGGCCTTAGCCATGTCTAGCTTGAGGGCCAGATTAGGCGAGTTTGCCTTCTGAATGAGCGACCTTCCGATATAGTGAATCAGTTCCTGAGCCAAGAGCACATTGTCACTAAGCAAGCGACCCTTTACAAAACCGCTCTGGTTCAGCGCCACAACCTGAGGAAGCAGCGGCGCCAAACGTGATGTCAAGATCTTGGAGATGATCTTGTTGGTCACGTTGCAAAGGCTGATCGGCCTGTACTCTGCCCAGGTCGCCGGGCTTGCCTTCTTCGGCAAGAGAATGATGGTCGTGGCCGTGAAGCTGCGGGGCATGGGAGCTCCAAAGAAGAAGTCCGCCACTGCTGCCACCACCTCTGCTCCTACGATGTCCCAACAGTGCTGGAAGAAAAGAGACGAGAAGCCATCCGGTCCCGAGGCGCTGTCCCCACTGATGCCAAAGACCGCCGCCCTCACCTCAACATAGTCAGGAACTGCACAGAGGCCCTCACGGTCCACGGACTCTGGGAGACCGTGTAAGAGATCAAGGTCCGGCTGCTCCAAGTGTTCAACGTCTGACGTGAGGAGCCGCTGGAAGTAGTCAACCGCCGACTGTCTGATGTCCTCCTCCGACGTGAGAGTCTGTCCTCCTGCCTGAATGGCGTGAATCCTGGACTTCACCCGCTTCTGTCGCACCCACCCATGGAAGAATTTGGAATTCCTTTCGCCTTCTGTCGCCCACCGAATGGCAGCCTTTTGCTTCCAGAAATCCTCCTCCATCCTAGTGCGAAGTACGTAGAGGGCGGTGCAACGGCTAAGCTCACTCCTGTGGGCTCCTGTCGGGTCCCCGTCGTAAGCCGCCTGCGCAGCGGCAACTGCCTCCTCTGCCTCCCTCAACTTTTCAAAGATGTTCCCAAAGACCTCCCTGTTCCATCCCTTGAGAAAACCCTTAACTCTGCTGAGTTTGAACTGAAGATTAAGCATGCCGAAGAAGCCCGTCTCCGCCGTCCACACTCTGGCAATCTCATCCCTGAAAGTGTGATGCCGAACCCACATGTTCTGAAACCTAAACGAAGGCCTCGGAATCTGAGCCGTGAGCTGGCACCGCACTAGCAAAGGGGCATGATCTGAGGAGATCCTAGGCAAATGAGTCACCCTAGTAGCCGCAAAGGCGGTCGTCCAGTGCTCCCCAAGAAGAACTCTGTCCAATCTCTCCCAGAGCCCACTCCTCGTCCATGTGAACGGTGGGCCATCAAAGCCTGGGTCCAGTAGCTGGCAGTCTGCTACGGCGTCGGCGAAGTCCATCATTTCTCTGTGCCTGTCTGTCGAGCTGCCCTGTCTCTCTTCCTCAAACAAGAAGATGTTGAAGTCACCACCAACAAGCCAGGGGGCCCCGTCAGTGGCTAGAGAGATGTCCCTGAGCTTATTCCACAGATCGTATCTCCCCTCCCTCGAGCACTTAGCGTACACTACGGAGAGATAGATTGAAAAAGGGAATATCGCAGCAGAAACTCGGACGTGAAGGACCTGCTCAGAGTCATCAATGACCTCAACCTGCCAGTCCATGTGAGAGAAGATCCAAATCTTGCCGTTTGTGTTCGAACACCTAAACTGCAACCCAAATCGCCTACTAAAGAAAGAAGGCCGGGGATCCGTCTGGGGCTCAAGCACCGCGGCAAACAAAACACTATACATATCGATCTTATTTTTGAAAGTGCCCTGGGTAGTAGCGTTCGCTATCCCCTGGGCATTCCAGATCATGAAGTGAGAAGACATGGGAAACTCAGTAGGCTCCCGAGGCCGAAAGCCTCGCCTTCTTCGTGAACCCTCTGCTGGAGGGAAAGTGGGTCCAATGTACTGCAGCACCGGATCGTCGGGTTCAAGCCTCGTGTTCGGTACCTCACAAATCATATGATCCTGGTGGTCATCGCTGTCTACCTCAACCTCGGCATCATCCGAGGGAAAATCCTCCAAGGCCCCGAACATGTTATCACCATGCACAACCATTGCTAGGGGCCCATAACCGAATCCACGTGTAATAGAAGGCGAACGGGATCTAGAGCCCCGCTCATTCCCTGACGAGGACTCATCCGCCTCCATGCCCTGATGACCCTCTCCCTCTGACACTGTCCTCGCCGAGGTCTTGTTCGCCTGTTTCTTCTTGCCCTTATTCTTCTTCTTGGCCTTATTCTTCTTCTTAGGCACGACGAAGCCGTCGTCCCATGCAACCTGAGAGCCCTCTGCGGCTGCTGAAGAAGGCCCGGGGTGTAAGACTGGCCCAGGGGCCGGTTCTCTGATCATGAAGCCGTGTTTGCGCCTCTCCTGACGCAATGGCTGTCCAACCTCCGGGGGAAGCCTCTCTGTCGGTTGGTACCTCGGGCCCTGAGGCTGTCTACTAGGGCCTCCCTGATGCGACTCTCCCTCTCCACTGGGAGGAGGCTGGTTCTGTGGGGTCGGCCTTTGGAAGTAGTCCCTCTTGGGAGGCATAGGCCGTCTCCCGAATGCATAGCACGTCGACGCCGAGTGACCAACGTGCTTGCATTTAGAGCAATATAGAGGGATCTTGTCCCATTTCACCTTCAACTTGACATGTTTCCCCGCAATATCGATATCAATCTCATCAACAATAGGGTGCGACAAATCAACCTCGACACAAATGCGAGCAAATGAAACGCGGGATCTAGTGATAGTGGCCCTATCTACTTGTACAGTTTTGCCTAGCATCTCACCAATCGCAATAAGAGACGACTCTTCAAATAAGTGAACAGGCAAAGCAAGTATGTTACATCAAATTGCGACAATAGGGATTTCAAAAAAAGGGTCAAAATCAGGAGTCCATTTAAAAACACGCATCGGGTGATGGTCAACATACCAAACAAGTGAGTTGTTAGGCCCATTCAATAATTTCACATAATCACTCATATCAGATAATTGAATAAAAATATGCTTCGCATTCAAGAAATTCCAAGACATAGCACCAACAAATTTTATATTACCTAGTGCCTTTTGGATTTGGTGGGCAGGGGGGATGGAGTGTGAAAATTTGCCGACGATGGCGGGACCTAAACGGCCTGCAAGAAGAGAAGTTTCATTAGCCGAAAAAAATAAACAAGGTTTACCTTCGACAATGCGGACTTCGCCTCTTTTATCCGCCTTTTCTCGGTCCAACAAAATCGGACCCTCTGCCGGCTGCCCCTTCTTTAATACATCAGCCATGGACCTCCAAAAATAAATGTTGGATCGATCCCCATTAGTTTCTGTCGAAGAAGACATATGTGCCTTTGAATTGTTCCCATGAACTTCTTTCTCCCTTTTATCTTCTTCGCTCATCAAAGCAGCCCAAGAAAGAGGAGATGAATTAACCTTGTTGGCAGCAGAAGATGTCGTGTGTGAGAGCTGGATCGCCGGGAGAGGAGCAGCCGCTGGGGAGGCTGTCCGATCAGTAGGAGTCGGAGCTGCTGGAGTGAAATTGCAGCCGTTGAACGGAGGGAAATCCTCCATGTTTGAGGTCGCAAAGCCGTTAGGGGGTTGGGGTTGAATGGGTGGAATGGAATTAGCTTGGCTGGGCTGTTTTTTGCCGGAGAAAATCGCGACGGCAAGGTCTTTGCCGGCGTCGGAGGCTGACTGGAAGTGACGAGGCAGAGGGGGGGAATTGTTTTTAAAATTGGCAGCTTGTTTGGATTTGAAATGGTTTTTTTTGGGCTGAGGGGAGGTGGCATTGGGTTGGTTAATTGAACTGGGCCTAAGGGGCTTTGGATTAATAAAATCCGAATTGGGCTTCGCCAAGATGGAAGGGGATTGATTGGTGGGGTGTTTATTGGGCTGGGAGTAATTTGGGTGAGAATTGGGCTGGGGCAAGGCTGGAGAAATTGCTGGAACTCGCGGCCCGCGAGCAGGGCCCGAATCTACCTGGTGAGCGACCAGGGATCGAACCTCCATGAGATCAAAAAGCTGGCTTTCTTCTGCAAAGGCAGCTGGTAGGCGGTCCTGGGATCGATTCTCGGTGGGAGCAAGGAGCTCATGATCCTCTCCATTAACCACTCCAATCACATGCCCATGCCTAGCTGTCAGCCGCATATCAGTTTCCGAAAAAATAGGCATAGGGCTTTGATTCTCGGTGCTACCTAAAGAAGAGGAATAAGGATTTGCATTTAATGTGTACCCACTCTCCATGCAAGCATGCATGCTAGAAACCGTAGCCATGCCTTTCTCAACAACAGGCTGTTCCATCATCTCTGAAACCAAATCATCTCTTTCATGAATTGACGATGCAGCGCCTCCCTTTCCGAGATTTCCGTGAACTTGCACCTGCTCCAGACATGGGTCCTCACCCAATTGCTTTTCCTGTTCACTCACGACTGAAGCGGCGCCGGAGCATCCACCCATCAACAATGCACATCCACCCATCAACAAAGCACCACCTCCCGTTCCCGGATTCACGTGGGAATGCTCCTTCCCCACGCGAGAACACTCTCTTTCAGTCATAATCATGTTCTCTCCCTGACACAGTGGAAATGCAGCGAGAGAGAGAGCTAAGTACTCGGCCGCCTCTTCTGCCGTCACCGACGTTCCGACCGGCGATAGCTCCTCTTCGAAGTGGCCGTTTTTTGAGTCGAGGATTCTCTGATCTTCCATTTCCTTTTGAAACTTTTCTTCATCATCAAGCAAATCATCTTCATCAATCTCTTCCGCCGACATAGAGTGTTCGGAGACGTTCGAACCAATCTCGTCGGCGATCTCCGAATCTGGCTGCAAATCAACCTTTCTCGCTCCATTTCTTCCCATTATAGTTCAATATCTCTGACACGCTCTAAAACACCGCCATGCCGCTGGAGAGAAGAAGGCAGACGACGTTGCGATCGGTCCACCATTGACGGCCGAACTTCAAGCTTTTCCGACCAGCTCCAAACTTGAAACTGAGACGAAGGAAAGACTCCACGACCACCACTAACACCTAGACCAGACCAGACACGACGAGAAGGCGGCCAGACCCGCCGGAAAAGAGGGAAGAAGTTGACGGAAATCTAGAGAGAGAAAGTGATGAAAAATAAAAATGGCCGGAATACGGCCAAAAACACAACGACGACAAAAACTAAATCGGTAGAACAACATCTAAGACTCAAACGAACAAGAAGAACGAAAAAACAAGAACAACAAACGTGAAAAAAAGGCGAAATCGGATTTTGAAAATACAAAGGGCTAGAGAGCATTGTGTGTTTTTAGTGTGTGTGATTTGCATGCAAGGGCATGAATTCATCCAGGTTTGGTACAGTGTTCAGGGTTTTTTTTTTAAAATTAACTTCATATATTTATATCATATATATGAAGGAGGAAATTACAAATCAACTCCTATAACAAGGAGGAAAGACAAATTACGCCACCCAGGGTTCGAACTCGAGACCTCCAGGATGGACGCGGTATCCAGCACCCTTTACCGCTAGGCCAAGGGGCTTGGATGGTTCAGGGTTCAGGGTTTTTTTTTTCCTCAAACACCATCACGGCGGGGGGTTAGGCGGACCCCCAACCTATCCATATCAAATCAAACGATAAAGTGTCGTACATTGACCAAGCCCAAAAATGACTTGGTCCACAAAAGAGATACATATCAAATATTCTATCTAAGCTACTAGGATATCCCCACAAGCCGGGTACTATCCATCTAGCAAACGAACTAATAGAATACATAATAACTTGGGCGATGGCCAAGGAGTGGCCATGCCCAAAGGAAATACAAGAAATACATATCAAAATCCAAAACAAAAATAAGAACTCATCCATCTCGATATCTGCATCTGAAGTTTGGATAGCCCAGCTGGTCCATCCTCACAAGCGACTTCAAGTACCGAGGCGCTGTATCTGTATCATAGTAAGTGATGGCAGGGGTCTGGACCCCCTACCTGCAAGAAAATCTGCTGCCCGGTTACCCTCTCGGTGGATGTGAGAGAACCGAACGTGCATCTGTGAAAGCAAAATACGAATGCGAGCCATGTGATGTCTCACGTCCGCCACTCCCATGCGTCCTGAAGTGAACACTGCGACCACTGCTACTGCGTCCATCTCGACCCAAACCTGTGATGAGAACTCCATAGCCATCGTCAACCCATGAAGAAGAGCTAGAAGCTCCGCCTCGAAGGCCGACGCAGCTACAAGGGGCGTGCTAAAGGCCCTCAAAAGAGAACCGTCTGAGCCACGAACCACTCCCCCACCACCAGCCTGTCCCGTCGAGGTAGAGAAGGCCCCATCTGTGTTCAGCTTCACCCAAGGATCGTCGGGTGGATACCAAAGCACACTCAAGGACCTCAGAACTCGCCGGCGAGGAGGAACTGAAGGCATGAAGTCGACAGTCGGGGTGCAACCGCGCCAATGAAGGGGGACTAGCACACCCGCCGCCACAAGAATCCGCAAATGCCGAATCACCTGCCAAATAACATGGGAAGAACGAAAAGAAACGCCGCGGTGCTTGCAGCTATTCCTCTCCGTCCAAATAAACCAATATACCAAACAGGGAATGATGAAGCTGATGTGCAAGGCAGTGGCCCTGTGAGAGGACCTCCACCAGAATCTTAATCTAAGTGCAATATCAGTGCACGTGTGAATGTGTGTGCTAATATAGGGGAACCAGCCATCGAAGTATTTCCAAACAGATCTCGCCAACGGACTCGACACAAACAAATGCTGAAAAGACTCGACTGAAAAAGAAGAGACACAACACAGACACTTGGATGCGAGAGAGATACCGTGGGTTTGAACATAGCACTCAACAGGGACCCTCTGGAGGAGGAGGCGCCAGATGAAGATAGAAATGGTCGGGGTCAGCCCAGCATTCCAAACCATGCGAAGTCCGAAATGTCTAGGGGACCGTGTCCGGATGAGCTCCCAAGCTGAGGCCGTCGAGAACTCGCCATCGCCAGTGAGGCTCCATCGCATCACATCCCGCCTGCCCACCTCAATCGGAACAGCCCTGATAAGATCCAACACATGCAAAGGCACACCATACAAAGCCAAATAATCATGCAGTTTATCAACATGCCAAGTATGATCACGCCAAAACCTAGAGACCTCAGCGGCAGGAAGATCAGTCCCAGGCAGACAATAGGTCCTAAGGGGAAGATCCCCGACCCACACGTCATCCCAGAAACTAATCCGCCCTTCGCCGAGGGACCACCTAATGAGACCATGAACCTGACCCCTAATGTCCGTGAGACGATGCCATATAGGACTATCATGCACAGAGTAAGGAGAAATGAAGGCACGACCAGCATGGAAACAATACTTGCGCATGGTGAACTGCGCCCATAGTTAATCCTGCGCGAGAAATCTCCACCAAAGCTTGATGCTGAAAGCTCTGACGAGCTCACGAAAACGACGGATGCCAAGGCCTCCCTCATCCAACGGCAAGCAAATCTTCTTCTTCCAGCTAACCCAGTGAATCTTCCTCTGCTCCCCAACCGTGCCCCAAAAGAACCTGGCCAAGATCTGCTCCAAGTCCCTCATCCAGTACTCAAACGGCTTCAGAACCTGGAAGATGAGAAGATGGATAGTGACAAGGGTGCTCTTGATCAGAGCAAGGCGACCTCCAAGAGAGAGATGTCTGTGGGACCAGCTGTGAATCCGGTCCACCATCTTCTGTCGGATATCTAAAAGGTAGTCGGCCTTCAGCCCCCCCTTATAGATAGGCACTCCCAGGTAAGTGAAATGGAGGAATCCCTGCTGGAATCCACTCACCTCTGCCACCTCGGCCGCCCAAGAGTCGAACTTCTGAAAGAGATAGAAGTGACTCTTTCCCTTGTTCACCATATGGCCCGACACGGCAGAATAGTGGTCAAGACAATGTACCAGCCTCTCCACGGACTGTCTGTGCGCCCTGACAAAAATGACAATGTCGTCGGCATAAGACAGATGGGATATGGCCGGCGCGCGTCGAGCACATCTATACTCCATATAAGGATGTGTGGCCACAAGCCTGTCCAAGCTCCTCGACAGATAATCTGCAGCAAGCACGAACAAAGACGGCGATAACGGATCTCCCTGGCGAAGTCCCCTCGTAGAGTGGAAGAAACCTGCCGAAGCCCCGTTCACAAGCACAGAGAACCAGCACGAAGAGATACATCTCCTGACCATACTCACCCACCCCGGCGGGAATCCCATCCTCTCAAGCACCATGAGGAGGAAAGGCCACTGCACTCGATCATAGGCCTTCGCCATATCTAGCTTGAGGGCCAGATTAGGGGAGTTAGCCTTCTGAATGAGCGACCTGCTGATATCATGAATCAATTCCTGAGCCAGGAGCACATTATCACTAAGCAAGCGACCCTTGACAAAATCGCTCTGGTTCGGCGCCAATACTAGAGGAAGCAGTGGAGCCAAACGCGATGTCAAGATCTTGGTGATGATCTTGTTGGTCACATTGCAAAGGCTAATCGGCCTGTACTCCGCCCAGGTCGCCGGGCTTGCCTTCTTCGGCAAGAGTATGATGGTCGTGGCTGTGAAGCTGCGGGGCATAGTGGTCCCCAAGAAGAAGTCCTCCACTGCTGCCACCACCTCTGCTCCTACGATGTCCCAACAGTGCTGGAAGAACAGGGACGAGAAACCATCCGGTCCAGAGGCGCTGTCTCCACTGATGCCAAAGACCGCCGTTCTCACCTCATCTGAGTCCGGGACTGCACAGAGGCCCTCGCGGTCCACTGAGACTGGAAGGCTGCTCAAGAGATCAAGGTCCGGCTGTTCCAACTGCTCAACGTCTGTCGTGAGCAGCTGCTGAAAGAAACCTACCGCCGACTGTCTGATATCGTCCTCTGACGTGAGAGTCTGTCCTCCTGCCTGAATGGCGTGAATCCGTGACTTCACCCGCTTCTGTCGCACCCACCCATGGAAGAATTTGGAATTCCTTTCGCCTTCTGCCGCCCACCGAATGGCAGCCTTCTGCTTCCAGAAATCCTCCTCCATCCTAGTGCAGAGTACATAGAGAGCGGTGCATCGGCTGAGCTCACTCCTATGGGCTCCCGTGGGGTCCCCGTCGTAAGCAGCCTGCGCAACGGTAACTGCCTCCTCAGCCTCCCTCAGCCTCTCGAAGATGTTCCCAAAGACCTCTCTGTTCCATCCTTTGAGAAAATTCTTCACTCTGCTGAGTTTGAACTGAAGATTGAGCATGCCGAAGAAGCCCGTCTCTGCCGCCCACACTCTGGCGATCTCATTCCTGAAAGTATGATGCCGTACCCACATGTTCTGAAACCTAAAGGATGACCTCGGAATCTCGGTAGTGAGCTGGCATCGCACGAGCAAAGGGGCATGATCTGAAGAGATCCTAGGCAAGTGAGTCACCCTAGTAGCTGCAAAGACTGTCGTCCAATGCTCCCCTAGAAGGACTCTGTCCAACCTCTCCCAGAGCCCACTCATCGTCCAAGTGAAAGGTGGGCCATCAAAGCCTGGGTCCAGGAGCTGGCAGTCTGCAACGGCGTCAGCAAAGTCCATCATCTCTCCGTGCCTATCTGTCGTACTGCCCTGTCTCTCTTCCTCCAACAAGAAGATGTTGAAGTCGCCTCCAACAAGCCAGGGTGCCCCGTCAGTCGCTAAGGAGATGTCTCTGAGCTTATTCCACAAATCGTAACTCCCCTCCCTCGAGCACTTAGCGTACACTACGGAGAGAAAGATTGGAGTAGGGAATATAGCAGCAGTAACTCGGACATGAAGAACCTGCTTGGAGTCGTCGATCACATCAACCTGCCAATCCCTGTGAGAGAAGATCCAAATCTTGCCGTTTGTGTTCGAGCACCTAAATTGCAACCAAAAGCGCCTACTAAAGAAAGAAGGCTGGGGTTCTGTCTGAGGCTCAAGCACTGCGGCAAACAACACACTATACATATCGATCATATTCTTGAAACTGCCTTGGGTAGTAGCGTTCGCTATCCCCTGGGCATTCCAGATCATGAAATGGCTAGACATTGGAAACTCAGCGAGCTCCCGAGGCCGACAGCCTCGCCCTCTTCTGTGAACCCTCTGCGGGAGGGAAGTGTGGCCGACGTACTGCAGCACTGGCTCCGTGAAGTGAATCTTCCTGGGGAAGATGTCAGTCATCATCGAGTCCTGGGGCTCAACAACATCGGGCGCGTCCTCATCTGAAGAGGGATCCTGTAGGGCCCCAAACATGTTGTTCTCATGCACCACCATGGCTAGTGGGCCGAACCCGAGGCCAAGTCGAAGTGTAGGTGAGAGCGATCTAGAGCCCCGCCCACTCTCTGACGAGGACTCAATCGCCTCAATCCCCTGCTCTCCCTCGCCGTCTGACACTGTCCTCATTGCAATAGAGGCTGCTCGTCTCTCCGCCCGACGCTTCTCTAGCCACCTCTGTTTACTAGCAGCGCTCTTCGCATTCTTCTTCTTCTTAGGAGCGACAAAACCGTCGTCCTCAGCAAACCAGTGCACCCTCTGCGGCTGCAAAAGAAGACTCAGGGTGTGAGACAGAGGCCATCTCTCTGACCGCCAGCTCCTGGGTGCGTCTCGCTTGACGCAGAGGCTGGCTAACCTCTGGGGGAGCCCTCTCTGTAGCCTTTCCCGCACTAGGCTGCTGCCGCTGGACCTGTTGCTGTTTACCAGCCGCAGAGCTCGCGGCAAGAGGCTTTTCTGCACGATGCGACTCACTCTCTCTGTTGGGAGTCGGTCTGTTCTGGTTGGGCGGTCCGTGAGTGTAATCCCTCTTGGTAGGCATGGGGCGCTTCCCAGAAGCATAGCAGGTCATCGCCGAGTGACCTACGTGCTTGCACTCGGAACAATACAAAGGGATCTTATCCCATTTCACCTTCAAAGTCACTTGTTTCCCTGCAATGTTAATATCTATCTCCTCTGGAATAGGCCTCGACAAATCAACCTCAACACAAATACGTGCAAAGGAAACGCGCGATCTAGAAATAGTGGCACGATCCACCTGTACGGGCTTACCTAACATCTCACCAAGAGCAATCAAAGAGGACTCCTCAAATAAGTGGACAGTCAAAGCAAGAATGTTACACCAAATAGCCACAATTGGAATCTAAAAAAAAGGATCAAAATCAGGTGTCCATTTAAAAACACGAATGGGATGATGTTCAATATACCACACAGGAGAGTTGTTAGGACCATTTAACAGTTTCACATAATCACGCATATCAGACAATTGGATAAAAATATGTTTGGCATTCAAGAAATTCCAAGACATTGCACCCACAAGTTTAAGGTTACCTAAGGCCTTTTGAATTTGGTGGGCAGGAGGGATGGAGTGTGAAAATTTGCCGACGATGGCAGGTCCTAAACGGCCTGCAAGAATAGAAGTTTCATTAGCCGAAAAATATAAACACGGTTTACCGTCAACAATGCGGACCTCGCCACGCTTATCGGCTCTTTCACGATCTAGAAAGATAGGACCCTCCGCCGGCTGCCCCGACCGAAGCACATCAGCCATGGAGCGGCCAAAATGAACGTTAGGCTGCCCTCCATTGGATGTTTCAGCTTGTTCCTTTTGGACGGAGGTGGTAGCCCCCTCACGGTTTGATTCATTCGCTATAGAATCAACCCTGGATTTGTTAGCATATGTTGGGTTGGGGAGGGTTGAAACTGTTTGTTTTTCAGGCAGGGATGGTGGAATCATGGCTGTTTGTTTTCCAGGCTGGGGGTTAGCCGCTGAGCTGCTTGGTGTGGCGCTGCTTCCGGCAGCCACTTGCTGTGCAGTTCCCGTGGATTCCAAGGGAGGAAACTCCAACATGCTTTCATCGGTAGGAGGAGTTGAAACTAGGAGCTGCACATGTTGTTTTTTGGCAGTTTGTCGGCTGCTTCGGACATCAGAAAATAACGAAGCAACAATTCTTTATTTTTGATAAGGGAGTTGGGCTGGGAAAGGGAGGATTTCTTTTTCTTTTGGGCTGCAGAGATGGGAAGTGGGAATTTGGAACGTGCTGTTGGATTATTTGTTGGCTGGGCTGGATGTTTAATTGTTGCTTGGGCTGGGCGTTTAATTTTCAAAGTGGCTGAGTGGTTGGATGTTTTAGCAGCAAGCGGTGGTTTAGATTGGGTAAGGAGTTTGGGCTGGGGATTGCATGATGTAACATGCTGGTGGGAATTTTCGGTGGGCTGGTTGGCTTGGATGTGAGGGTTTGGGCTGGGAGACAAAACCCGTCCAGTAAGCAAACTAACCTGGTGCTTGGAGGAATTATCTGAGCCCAAAGAAGGAGGCCCGATAACAGCAGCCTCTCCAATATGCTGCACCGCCAGGGGTCGATTCTCAACCAGGTCCAACAAATTATTTTCTTCCCCATGAATCACAATATTCTCCTCCATATTACATGCAATATTCTCGGCCATCACCATATCAGGAGAGTCAACCTTACCAATTAAATCGTTGTCACCAAATAAGGAAGGATCTGCTGTACGCGTTTTTCCAAACTCGCGAATATTGCTCAAATTTGAATTAAGACCAGCTCCTCCACGACTTGCCATAATTCTCCCCTGATTTTCAGCATGCAATCACTCAATCTCCACGCCGTTCCCATCCTTTTGAATTTGAATATTGGACGTTTGGAAATTGTCAAGATTCGCACAAATCTCGCCCTGCCTTTCACTTCCCCCATCTGCCAAGATTTTGTCTAGGTTCATCCTAGAAGCTGCTCTCGCTTTGTGTCTCGCTAAGGAAACCCTAGAAGGCGCCGCCACAGGATCCTCAACAATGGTTGGAGACTCCGACGCCGGACGCGCGAACTGACCGGACATGGACAGAATCTGATCACGAACACCAACAAAGTGACCATTCTTCTCATCTGCGTAGCGCTGCTCCTCCATATCCTTCTGGAATTCTGCAGCGAAATCAACAGACCCATCTGACGGGCAGTCGGAATAATCGCTCACCTCCTCTTCCGCCTCTGATTCTTCCATATTTGCTAGAGATCTCTCCCATTCCTCATCCGACACTCGACGCCGAACAGTATCTGACCACTGTATCCCCGTATTTTCTCTCGGCGGCGGTTCCGCCATGGCCGGAAAAGCTCCAAGCTTTCCGGCTACCTCCAAAACACAACGAACTTCAACAAAAACACACAACGAGCACAACAAAGACTGACAGACGACACGACGCCACGAATAGGCGGCAAAATCCGCCGGAAAAGAAGAAAGAAGTTGACGGCTCAAACAAAAAAGAACGCCGGAAAATAGGGAAAGCTTTTTCCGGCCAAAAACACGACGAAAACACAAAAAACAAACGGAAAAGACTCAACAACAAAGAAAACGAACAGATTGAAAGGAAAGAAATTAACAAAACATGGCTAGATTTGATGAAATCTGATTTGAGAACTTCGAAAAGCTAGAGAGCATTGTGTGTTTTTAGTGTGTATGATTTGCGTGCAAAGTGACGAATGCTTGGATGTTTTTTTTTCCTCAAACACCATCACGGCGGGGGGTTAAGGCGGACCCCCAACCTGTATATATCAAAAATCACCAGAAGAACATACATCAGACGAGCCCAAAAGTGACTCGGTCCGCACGAGAGATACAAAACACAAGAGCTAACAAAGCTACTATGGTATCCCCACAGACCGGGTACTAACCATCTAACTAAAGAGAGAATAAACATAACAAAGCTATACATCATAAAAAGGACAAGGATGATGGCCAAAAGCGGTCCAAATCCAAAGGAAATAAAGAAACCATAAATCAAAACCACGAACCAAGTGAAGTAGTCATCCATCTCGATATCTGAATCTGAAGTTCGGATAGCCCAACTGGTCCATCCTGACGAGCGACTTCAAATACCGAGGCGCTGAATCCGCATCAAAGAAGGTGATGGCAGGGGTCTGGACCCCCCTACCTGCCAAAAAGTCTGCTGGTCGGTTGCCCTCTCGAAAGATGTGAGAGAACATGAACTGTATCTGTGCGAGCAAAGTACGAATGCAAGCCATGTGATGTCTCACATCCGCTGCTCCTCCGCGTCCTGAAGTGAACACCGCGACCACTGCTGCCGCATCCATCTCGACCCAAACATGCGATGAGAACTGCATAGCCAAAGTCAGCCCGTGAAGAAGAGCCAAGAGCTCCGCCTCGAAGGCCGACCAAGCTACGAGGTGCGTGCAAAAGGCCCCCAGGAGGGAACCATCTGAGCCCCGAACCACTCCTCCACCGCCTGCCTGTCCCGTCGAGCTAGAAAATGCCCCGTCGGTGTTCAGCTTCACCCAAGGATCGTCGGGTGGATGCCAAAGCACTTGCAGGGACCGTAGAACTCGCCGGCGAGGAGGCGCCAAAGGCATGAAGTCAACGGCCAGGGTGCAATCGCGCCAATGAAGGGGGACTAGCACACCCGCCGCCACCAAGATCCGCAGGTGCCGAACAACCTGCCAAATAACATGTGAAGAACGAAAAGAAATGCCGCGGTGCTTGCAACTATTCCTCTCTGTCCAGATAAACCAGTATACCAAACAAGGAATAATGAAGCTGATGTGCAAGGCGGTGGCCTTGTGAGAGGACCTCCACCAAAAACCTAATCTATGTGCAATATCAGTGCACGTGTGAATGTGTGTGCTGATGTAAGGAAACCAGCCATCAAAGTAATCCCAAACCGATCTCGCCAGAGGACTCGACACAAACGAATGCTGAAACGACTCGACTGAAAAAGAAGAGACACAACAGAGACACTTGGATGCAAGAGAGATACCACGGGCCTGAACATAACACTCAACAGGGAGCCTGTGGAGGAGGAGGCGCCAAATGAAGACAGAGATGGTAGGGGTCAGCCCAGCATTCCAAACCATGCGAAGTCTGAAATGTCTAGGGGACCGTGTCCGGATGAGCTCCCAAGCTGAGGCCGTCGAGAACTCGCCATCGCCAGTGAGGCTCCATCGCATCACATCCCACCTGCTCACCTCAATCGGTACAGCCCTGATAAGATCCAACACATGCAGAGGCACACCATACAAAGCCAAGTAATCATGCAAATTTTCCATATGCCAAGTATGATCATGCCAGAACCTAGAAACCTCAGCAGAAGGAAGATCAGTCCCGGGCGGACAATAGGTCCTAAGGGGGTGATCCCCGACCCAGACGTCATCCCAGAAACTAATCCGCCCGTCGCCGAGGGACCACCTAATGAGACCATGAACCTGACCCCTAATGTCCGTGAGACGATGCCATATAGGACTATCATGCACAGAGTAAGGAGAAATGAAAGCACGACCAGCATGGAAGCAATACTTGCGCATGGTGAACTGAGCCCAAAGAGAATCCTGCGCAAGAAATCTCCACCAGAGCTTGATGCTGAAAGCTTTGACGACCTCGCGGAAACGACGGATGCCGAGGCCTCCCTCATCCAACGGCAGGCAAATCTTCTTCTTCCAGCTAACCCAGTGAATCTTCCTCTGCTCCCCAACCGTGCCCCAAAAGAACCGGGCCAAGATCTGCTCCAACTCCCTCATCCAATACTGATACGGCTTCAGGACCTGGAAGATGTGAAGAGGGATGGTGACAAGGGTGCTCTTGATCAGAGCGAGGCGCCCTCCAAGAGAAAGATGTCTGTGAGACCAGCTGTGAATCCGGTCCACCATCTTCTGTCGGATATCTAAAAGGTAGCCGGCCTTCAGCCCCCCCTTATAGATAGGGACACCAAGGTAAGTGAAAGGGAGGAATCCCTGCTGGAATCCACTCGCCTCTGCCACCTCAGCCGCCCAAGCGTCGAACTTCTCAAAGAGGTAGAAATGACTCTTTCCCCTGTTCACCATCTGACCCGACACGGCAGAATAGTGCTCGAGACAATGCACCAGCCTCTCCACAGACTGTCTGTGCGCCCTGACAAAAATGATAACGTCATCGGCATAAGACAAATGGGATATGGCCGGCGCGCGCCTAGCACACCTATACTCCATATCGGGATATGTGTCAACAAGCCTGTTCAAGCTCCTCGAAAGATAATCTGCCGCAAGCACGAACAGCGACGGCGATAAGGGATCTCCCTGGCGAAGTCCCCTCGTAGACTGGAAGAAACCTGCCGGAGCCCCGTTCACAAGCACTGAGAACCAACATGAAGAGATGCATCGATCGACCATACTCACCCACCCCGGCCGGAATCCCATCTTCTCAAGCACCAGGAGGAGGAAAGGCCACTGCACTCGATCATAGGCCTTAGCCATATCTAGCTTGAGGGCCAGATTAGGCGACTTTGCCTTCTGAATGAGCAACCTGCCGATATCGTGAATCAATTCCTGAGCCAAGAGCACATTATCACTAAGCAAGCGACCCTTTACAAAACCGCTCTGGTTCGGCGCCACAACCTGAGGAAGCAGTGGCGCCAAACGCGATGTCAAGATCTTGGAGATGATCTTGTTGGTCACGTTGCAAAGGCTGATCGGCCTGTACTCTGCCCAGGTCGCCGGGCTTGCCTTCTTCTGCAAGAGAATGATGGTCGTGGCCGTGAAGCTGCGGGGCATGGGAGCTCCTAAGAAGAAGTCCGCCACTGCTGCCACCACCTCTGCTCCTACGATGTCCCAACAGTGCTGGAAGAAAAGAGACGAGAAGCCATCCGGTCCCGAGGCGCTGTCCCCACTGATCCCAAAGACCGCCGCCCTCACCTCATCAAAGTCAGGAACTGAACAGAGGCCCTCGCGGTCCACGGACTCTGGGAGACCGCGCAAGAGATCAAAGTCCGGCTGCTCCAAGTGCTCAACATCTGACGTGAGAAGCCGCTGGAAGTAGTCAACCGCCGACTGTCTGATGTCCTCCTCCGACGTGAGAGTCTGTCCTCCTGCCTGAATGGCGTGAATCCGTGACTTCACCCGCTTCTGTCGCACCCACCCGTGGAAGAATTTGGAGTTCCTTTTGCCTTCTGCCGCCCACCGAATGACAGTCTTCTGCTTCCAGAAATCCTCCTCCATCCTAGTGCGGAGTACGTAGAGAGCGGTGCAATGGCTGAGCTCACTCCTGTGGGCACCCGTGGGGTCCCCTCCTCTGCCTCCCTCAGCTTTTCAAAGATGTTCCCAAAGACCTCCCTGTTCCAACCCTTGAGAAAACCCTTAACTCTGCTGAGTTTGAACTGAAGATTAAGCATGCCGAAGAAGCCCGTCTCCGCCGTCCACACTCTGGCAATCTCATCCCTGAAAGTGTGATGCCTAACCCACATGTTCTGAAACCTAAACGAAGGCCTCGGAATCTGAGCCGTGAGCTGGCACCGCACAAGCAAAGGGGCATGATCTGAAGAGATCCTAGGCAAATGAGTCACCCTAGTAGCCGCAAAGGCGGTCGTCCAGTGCTCCCCAAGAAGAACTCTATCCAATCTCTCCCAGAGCCCACTCCTCGTCCATGTGAACGGTGGGCCATCAAAGCCTGGGTCCAGTAGCTGGCAGTCTGCTACAGCGTCGGCGAAGTCCATCATTTCTCCGTGCCTGTCTGTCGAGCTGCCCTGTCTCTCTTCCTCCAACAAGAAGATGTTGAAGTCACCACCAACAAGCCAGGCCCCGTCAGTGGCTAGAGAGATGTCCCTGAGCTTATTCCACAGATCGTATCTCCCCTCTGTCGAGCACTTAGCGTACACTACGGAGAGATAGATTGAAAAAGGGAATATCGCAGCAGAAACTCGGACGTGAAGGACCTGCTCAGAGTCGTCAATGACCTCGACCTGCCAGTCCCTATGAGAGAAGATCCAAATCTTACCGTTTGTGTTCGAACACCTAAACTGCAACCCAAATCGGCTACTAAAGAAAGAAGGCCGGGAATCCGTCTGGGGCTCAAGCACCGCGGCAAACAAAACACTATCCCCTGGGTAGTGCCCTGGGTAGTAGCGTTCGCTATCCCCTGGGCATTCCAGATCATGAAGTGAGAAGACATGGGGAACTCAGTAGGCTCCCGAGGCCGAAAGCCTCGCCTTCTTCGATGAACCCTCTGCGGGAGGGGAAGTAGGTCCAATGTACTACAGCACCGGATCGTCGGGTTCAAGCCTCGTGTTCGGTACCTCACAAATCATATGATCCCGGTGGTCATCGCTGTCTACCTCAACCTTGTCATCATCCGAGGGAAAATCCTCCAAGGCCCCGAACATGTTATCACCATGCACAACCATCGCTAGGGGCCCATAACCGAATCCGCGTGTAATAGAAGGCGAACGGGATCTAGAGCCTCGCTCATTCCCTGGCGAGGACTCATCCGCCTCCATGCCCTGATGACCCTCTCCCTCTGACACTGTCCTCGCCGAGGTCCTGTTCGCCTGTTTCTTCTTGCCCTTATTCTTCTTCTTGGCCTTATTCTTCTTCTTAGGCACGACGAAGCCGCCGTCCCATGCAACCTGAGAGCCCTCTGCGGCTGCTGAAGTAGGCCCATGGTGTGAGATGGGGCCAGGGGCCGGGTCACTGATCACCACGCCCTGGTTGCGCCTCTCCTGACGCCATGGTTGTCCAACCTCCGGGGGTGGCCTCTCTGTAGGCTGGCTAGCAAAAGGCTGGTACCTCGGGCCCAGAGGCTATCTACTAGGACCTGCCTGATGCGACTCTCCCTCTCTGCCGGGAGGGGGCCCGGTCTGTGGGGTCGGCCTTTGTGAGTAGTCCCTCTTGGGAGGCATAGGCCGCCTCCCGGATGCATAGCACGTCGACGCCGAGTGACCAACGTGCTTGCATTCAGAGCAATATAGATGGATCTTGTCCCATTTTACCTTCAACTTGACATGTTTCCCCGCAATATCGATATCCATCTCATCAACAATAGGGCGCGACAAATCAACCTCGACACAAATGCGAGCAAAAGAAACACGGGATCTAGTGATAGTGGCCCTATCTACTTGAACAGGTTTGCCTAGCATCTCACCAATTGCAATAAGAGAAGACTCTTCAAATAAGTGAACAGGCAAAGCAAGTATGTTACACCAAATTGCGACAATAGGGATTTCACAAAAAGGGTCGAAATCAGGAGTCCATTTAAAAACACGCATCGGGTGATGGTCAACATACCAAACAGGTGTGTTGTTAGGCCCATTCAATAATTTCACATAATCACTCATATCAGATAATTGAATAAAAATATGCTTCGCATTCAAGAAATTCCATGACATAGCACCAACAAATTTCATATTACCTAGTGCCTTCTGGATTTGGTGGGCAGGGGGGATGGAGTGTGAAAATTTGCCGACGATGGCGGGACCTAAACGGCCTGCAAGAAGAGCAGTCTCATTAGCCGAAAAAAATAAACAAGGTTTACCGTCGACAATGCGGACTTCACCTCTTTTATCGGCTCTTTCACGATCAAGCAAGATGGGACCTTCCGCGGGCTGCCCCGACCGAAGAACATCCGCCATGGAGGGGGCAAAATGCATGTTAGGTGGTCCTTCATTTGATTTGTCGGGATGAGAATTTTGTGCCGAAATGGCAGCCTCCCTGTTCGGTCCTTTTTTCTTTGAATTTTTCCATGGATTGTCGGCATTTTGGGGCTGCGAAGAGGGCAAGGAAGCAGCCGCTGAACTGCCTTGCAAAGAGCTCCCTCCGGTGACCCCCGTGTGGATCAGACCCGTGAGTTCAAGAGGAGGAAACTCCAACATGTCTTCATCATAAAAATCTGGAGCAATCGGGCGTCGAAACTGATTTTTCTGGGCAGAGGAAGACAGCTGCAATGTGGTCGATGTCTGGGCAGAAATGGACGGCTGCATGGTGGTGGTTTTATGGGCAGGCTGCTGTTCGGAATTCGCGGCAAAGAGGTAAGCCGTGAGCTCTCTTCCGGCTAATCCCGAAGCTGACTGAGATAAAGCTCCAAGGCTTGATTTTTTGGTTTTATTTTTTGATGAAGAAGAAGAATTAACAGGGAATCGGGCTGGGGGTTTAGGAACTTTGAAAATGTGTTGATGCTGCAATTTTTTAGCCTTCTGGAAACGTGTTTCATATGGGGGTGAAGAGATTTTGGGCTGTTGAGTTTTGGGTTGGGTTGATGGGTGTTGAGGGTTGGGTTGCTGGGGGATTTGGGCTGTAGGGGATGGAATAGGAGGTGTCTTTGAAATGGGCTGGGTGGAATTAATTGAATGGGCAGAAATGAATGGAAAAGGAGCAGGCCCAGAAGCTGGACTAACCTGGATCGGCGAAAAAGATGCGGAGCCCAAAACCGAAGGCCCATCTTGTTGATCCATTAAGGGAAGCTGCTCCACCAGGGATCGATTCTCGGCAAGGTCAAGAAATGCAGCAGTCTCTCCATTCATTTCCCCATGCACATCTGACACCAGCCGTTCCACACCTAAAGTAGAGTAGTTGTTACCTTGATTCTTGGAGCTTGAAAAAGATTGTGTAGACTTTATCATTACAGCTTGTACATTCCCAATGGGTAGAGGTATGGAGTCAAGCATGGTAGTGTCAGTAGGTCTGCATGGTGGCTGTTCAAACCCGCCTGAACCAGCTCCGATTCCACCAGCTCCGATTCCACCATCTTTCGATGAATCCTTAACTCCAATCCCATGAATCCTGTAATTCAGACCGTCCCCTTCACCTACGAACGTGTCAAGAGACATGGTAGCAGCTGCAAACGACCGGTCAATGGACTGTTCGGCCTCCTCACGCGTCGCCGTCGGCATGAACGGCGGAAGGAACCCTTCATCAAAATGACCGTTTTTCTCATCAATGACTCGCTGATCTTCCAATTCTTTCAGATATTCCTCTTCATCATCAAGTAAGTCATCATCTTCTAGCTCTTCAGCCGACATTGAGTGATCGGAGACGTTCGAATTCACCCCGACGGCGAACTCCGAAATTGGTTGGAAACCCACATTTGGCGTCGCGGATAAGTCTTGTTCAGGATCTGCATGAGCATGACCTTCAAAAACAGAGACCAACCGTTGGAGGGAAGTCTCCAGGCGCCTTGGGGGCCGGTCCGCCATTGACGGCGAAGCCGAGCTTTTCCGGCGATCACGAACGACCTCCGAATCACAGTCAAAACTCATCGCCTTATTCCAAACATGATCAGGAACCTCATCCTTCCCAAAGAAACTGTTGGTTTTACTGTCAAAGAGCAGGAACGGCTCTGGCGGTGGATCCGCCATTGCCGCAAAGCTTCGGGTTGGCGTTGGCGGCCACCCAAATGCACCAGAAACACGATCAGATTCACAGAGAAGTACCAGCAAGAACAAATGACACGACGACAGGCCAAGACAGAACGACTGACGGTGGACAACCGCCGGAAATTGACCGAAGAAGATGACCGGAAAAGGATTTCCGGCGACAGAAACTAAAAACGGCCAGAAACCGGCCAAAAAACACGACAGAAACAAAAACAAGAACGGTAGAACCGTAGCTAAGACTCAAACGAACAAGATGAACGGAAAAAAAACTAAACGAAAGACTCTAAAATTGGCGAAATCGGACTTGGAAATTTTTTGGGCTAGAGAGCATTGTGTGTTTTTAGTGTGTGTGATTTGCATGCACGAATGCTTGGATGGTTTAGGGTTTAGGGTTTAGGGTTTAGGGTTCAGGGTTTTTTTTTCTAAAAAATTAACTCCTATATAAGGGAGGAAATTACAAATAAACTCCTACACTATAGATAAGAGGAAATTACAACTGATGTCAAGAGGGCTCGAAATCGGCACCTCATGCAATAATGTCTAAGCTCCTTGCCGCTAGGACAATGGCTCTGGACGGTTTAGGGTTTAGGGTTTAGGGGTTTAGGGGTTTAGGGTTTAGGGTTTTTTTTTTTTTTTTTTTTTTTTTTTTAAATTAACTCCTATATAAGGAGGAAGGGTGAAATTGTTTGCGTCTACCAGGGGTCGAACACGCGACCACCTGGGAAAGGGACACGGATATCCAGCGCTGGTTGCCACTAGAGCAACTTGGCTTGGATGGTTTAGGGTTTAGGGTTTAGGGTTTAGGGTTTTTTTTTTTTTTTTTTTTTCCTTCAAACACCATCACGGCGGGGGGTTCTAGGGTTTAGGGTTTAGGGTTTTTTTTTTTTTTTTTTTTTTTTTTTTTTTTTTTTTCCTCAAACACCATTACGGCGGGGGGTTAGGCGGACCCCCAACCTGTCCATATCAAATCAAACAATAAAGTGTCGTACATTGACCAAGCCCAAAAGTGACTTGGTCCACAAAAAGAGATACATATCAAACAACTTATCTAAGCTACTAGGATATCCCCACAAGCCGGGTATTATCCATCTAGCAAACGAACTAATAAAGCACATAATAACTTGGGCGATGACCAAGGAGTGGTCAAGCCCAAAGGAAATACAAGAAATACATATCAAAATCCATAACAAAAATAAAAAACTCATCCATCTCGATATCTGAATCTGAAGTTCGGATAGCCCAGCTGGTCCATCCTCACAAGCGACTTCAAGTACCGAGGCGCTGTATCTGAATCATAGTAAGTGATGGCAGGGGTCTGGACCCCCCTACCTGCAAGAAAATCTGCTGCCCGGTTACCCTCTCGGTGGATGTGAGAGAACCGAACCTGCATCTGTGAGAGCAAAATGCGAATGCGAGCCATGTGATGTCTCACGTCCGCCGCTCCCATGCGTCCCGAAGTGAACACTGCGACCACTGCTGCTGCGTCCATCTCGACCCAAACCTGTGATGAGAACTCCATAGCCATCGTCAACCCATGAAGAAGAGCTAGAAGCTCCGCCTCGAAGGCCGACGCAGCTACAAGGGGCGTGCAAAAGGCCCTCAAAAGAGAACCGTCTGAGCCACGAACCACTCCCCCACCACCAGCCTGTCCCGTCGAGGTAGAGAAGGCCCCATCTGTGTTCAGCTTCACCCAAGGATCGTCGGGTGGATGCCAAAGCACACTCAAGGACCTCAGAACTCGCCGGCGAGGAGGAACTGAAGGCATGAAGTCGACAGTCGGGGTGCAACCGCGCCAATGAAGGGGGACTAGCACACCCGCCGCCACAAGAATCCGCAAATGCCGAATCACCTGCCAAATAACATGGGAAGAACGAAAAGAAACGCCGCGGTGCTTGCAGCTATTCCTCTCCGTCCAAATGAACCAATATACCAAGCAAGGAATGATAAAACTGATGTGCAAGGTGGGAGCCCTGTGAGAGGACCTCCACCAAAAACCTATTCTAAGTGCAATATCAGTGCACGTGTGAATGTGTGTGCTAATATAAGGGAACCAGCCATCGAAGTAGTCCCAAACAGATCTCGCCAACGGACTCGACACAAACAAATGCTGAAAAGACTCGACTGAAAAAGAAGAGACACAACACAGACACTTGGATGCGAGAGAGATACCGCGGGTCTGAACATAGCACTCAACAGGGACCCTCTGGAGGAGGAGGCGCCAGATGAAGATAGAAATGGTCGGGGTCAGCCCAGCATTCCAAACCATGCGAAGTCCGAAATGTCTAGGGGACCGTGTCCGGATGAGCTCCCAAGCTGAGGCCGTCGAGAACTCGCCATCGCCAGTGAGGCTCCATCGCATCACATCCCGCCTGCCCACCTCAATCGGAACAGCCCTGATAAGATCCAACACATGCAAAGGCACACCATACAAAGCCAAATAATCATGCAGTTTATCAACATGCCAAGTATGATCACGCCAAAACCTAGAGACCTCAGCGGCAGGAAGATCAGTCCCAGGCAGACAATAGGTCCTAAGGGGGAGATCCCCGACCCACACGTCATCCCAGAAACTAATCCGCCCTTCGCCGAGGGACCACCTAATGAGACCATGAACCTGACCCCTAATGTCCGTGAGACGATGCCATATAGGACTATCATGCACAGAGTAAGGAGAAATGAAGGCACGACCAGCATGGAAACAATACTTGCGCATGGTGAACTGCGCCCATAGTGAATCCTGCGCGAGAAATCTCCACCAGAGCTTGATGCTGAAAGCTTTGACGAGCTCACGAAAACGACGGATGCCAAGGCCTCCCTCATCCAACGGCAAGCAAATCTTCTTCTTCCAGCTAACCCAGTGAATCTTCCTCTGCTCCCCAACCGTGCCCCAAAAGAACCTGGCCAAGATCTGCTCCAAGTCCCTCATCCAGTACTCAAACGGCTTCAGAACCTGGAAGATGTGAAGAGGGATAGTGACAAGGGTGCTCTTGATCAGAGCAAGGCGACCTCCAAGAGAGAGATGTCTGTGGGACCAGCTGTGAATCCGGTCCACCATCTTCTGTCGGATATCTAAAAGGTAGTCGGCCTTCAGCCCCCCCTTATAGATAGGCACTCCCAGGTAAGTGAAAGGGAGGAATCCCTGCTGGAATCCACTCACCTCTGCCACCTCGGCCGCCCAAGAGTCGAACTTCTGAAAGAGATAGAAGTGACTCTTTCCCTTGTTCACCATCTGGCCCGACACGGCAGAATAGTGGTCAAGACAATGTACCAGCCTCTCCACGGACTGTCTGTGCGCCCTGACAAAAATGACAATGTCGTCGGCATAAGACAGATGGGATATGGCCGGCGCGCGTCGAGCACATCTATACTCCATATCAGGATGTGTAGCCACAAGCCTGTCCAAGCTCCTCGACAGATAATCTGCAGCAAGCACGAACAAAGACGGCGATAACGGATCTCCCTGGCGAAGTCCCCTCGTAGAGTGGAAGAAACCTGCCGAAGCCCCGTTCACAAGCACAGAGAACCAGCACGAAGAGATACATCTCCTGACCATACTCACCCACCCCGGCGGGAATCCCATCCTCTCAAGCACCATGAGGAGGAAAGGCCACTGCACTCGATCATAGGCCTTCGCCATATCTAGCTTGAGGGCCAGATTAGGGGAGTTAGCCTTCTGAATGAGCGACCTGCTGATATCATGAATCAATTCCTGAGCCAGGAGCACATTATCACTAAGCAAGCGACCCTTGACAAAACCGCTCTGGTTCGGCGCCAATACTAGAGGAAGCAGTGGCGCCAAACGCGATGTCAAGATCTTGGTGATGATCTTGTTGGTCACATTGCAAAGGCTAATCGGCCTGTACTCCGCCCAGGTCGCCGGGCTTGCCTTCTTCGGCAAGAGTATGATGGTCGTGGCTGTGAAGCTGCGGGGCATAGGGGCCCCCAAGAAGAAGTCCTCCACTGCTGCCACCACCTCTGCTCCAACGATGTCCCAACAGTGCTGGAAGAACAGGGACGAGAAACCATCCGGTCCAGAGGCGCTGTCTCCACTGATGCCAAAGACCGCCGCTCTCACCTCATCTGAGTCCGGGACTGCACAGAGGCCCTCGCGGTCCACTGAGTCTGGAAGGCTGCTCAAGAGATCAAGGTCCGGCTGCTCCAACTGCTCAACGTCTGTCGTGAGCAGCTGCTGAAAGAAACCTACCGCCGACTGTCTGATATCGTCCTCTGACGTGAGAGTCTGTCCTCCTGCCTGAATGGCGTGGATCCGTGACTTCACCCGCTTCTGTCGCACCCACCCATGGAAGAATTTGGAATTCCTTTCGCCTTCTACCGCCCACCGAATGGCAGCCTTCTGCTTCCAGAAATCCTCCTCCATCCTAGTGCAGAGTACATAGAGAGCGGTGCATCGGCTGAGCTCACTCCTATGGGCTCCCGTGGGATCCCCGTCGTAAGCCGCCTGCGCAACGGTAACTGCCTCCTCTGCCTCCCTCAGCCTCTCGAAGATGTTCCCAAAGACCTCTCTGTTCCATCCTTTGAGAAAATTCTTCACTCTGCTGAGTTTGAACTGAAGATTGAGCATGGCGAAGAAGCCCGTCTCCGCCGCCCACACTCTGGTGATCTCATCCCCGAAAGTATGATGCCGTACCCACATGTTCTGAAACCTAAAGGATGGCCTCGGAATCTGGGTAGTGAGCTGGCATCGCACGAGCAAAGGGGCATGATCTGAAGAGATCCTAGGCAAGTGAGTCACCCTAGTAGCTGCAAAGACTGTCGTCCAATGCTCCCCTAGAAGGACTCTGTCCAACCTCTCCCAGAGCCCACTCCTCGTCCAAGTAAAAGGTGGGCCATCAAAGCCTGGGTCCAGGAGCTGGCAGTCTGCAACGGCGTCAGCAAAGTCCATCATCTCTCCATGCCTATCTGTCGTACTGCCCCGTCTCTCTTCCTCCAACAAGAAGATGTTGAAGTCGCCTCCAACAAGCCAGGGTGCCCCGTCAGTCGCTAAGGAGATGTCCCTGAGCTTATTCCACAAATCGTATCTCCCCTCCCTCGAGCACTTAGCGTACACTACGGAGAGAAAGATTGGAGTAGGGAATATAGCAGGCAGTAACTCGGACATGAAGAACTTGCTCGGAATCGTCGATCACATCGACCTGCCAATCCCTGTGAGAGAAGATCCAAATCTTGCCGTTTGTGTTCGAGCACCTAAATTGCAACCCAAAGCGCCTACTAAAGAAAGAAGGCTGGGGTTCTGTCTGAGGCTCAAGCACTGCGGCAAACAACACACTATACATATCGATCATATTCTTGAAACTGCCTTGGGTAGTAGCGTTCGCTATCCCCTGGGCATTCCAGATCATGAAATGGCTAGACATTGGAAACTCAGCGAGTTCCCGAGGCCGAAAGCCTCGCCCTCTTCGGTGTACCCTCTGCTGGAGGGGAAGGAGGTCCTATGTACTGAATCACCGGATCTGAGAGTTCAAGCCTCGTCTTCGGTACCTCACAAATCATATGATCCTGGTGGTCATCGCTGTCTACCACAACCTCAGCATCATCAGAGGGAAAATCCTCCAAGGCTCCGAACATGTTGTTGTCATGCAACACCATCGCTAGGGGGCCGAATCCGAGCCCAAGTCGAAGTGTAGGAGAGAGCGATCTAGATCCCCGCTCACTCTCAGACGAGGACTTATCCGCCTCAATGCCATGCTCTCCCTCGCCGTCTGACACTGTCCTCGCAGCAATAGCGGTTGCCCGTCTTTCCGCCCGACGCCTCTCTTGCAACCTCTGTCGACTAGCAGCTCTCTTCGCATTCTTCTTCTTCTTAGGAGCGACGAAACCGTCATCCTCAGCAACCTGTGCACCCTCTGCGGCTGCGGAAGAAGACCCAGGGTGTGAGACAGAGGTGGGGGCCATCTCTCTGACCGCCAACTCCTGCCTGCGTCTCACTTGACGCGGAGGGCTGGCTAACCTCTGGGGGAGGCCTCTCTGTAGCCTTTCCCGCTCTAGGCTGCTGTCGCTGGACCTGTGGAGGATTACCAGCTGCGGAGGTCGCCGCAAGGGGCTGCTCTGCACGTCGCAACTCGCTCCTCTCTGTTGGGAGTCGGTTTGTTCTGTGCAGGCGGTCCGTGCGTGTAATCTCTCTTGGGAGGCATGGGGCGCTTCCCAGAAGCATAGCAAGTCATCGCCGAGTGCCCTACGTGCTTGCACTCTGAACAATATAGGGGAATCTTATCCCATTTCACCTTCAAAGTCACGTGTTTCCCTGCAATGTTAATATCTATCTCCTCCGGAATAGGCCTCGACAAATCAAACCTCAACACAAATACGTGCAAAGGAAACACGTGATCTAGAAATAGTGGCACGATCCACTTGAACTGGCTTACCTAGCATCTCACCAATTGCAATCAAAGAGGACTCCTCAAATAAATGCACAGGCAAAGCAAGAATGTTACACCAAATAGCCACAATAGGGATCTCAAAAAAAGGGTCAAAATCAGGTGTCCATTTAAAAACACGCATGGGATGATGTTCAATATACCACACAGTAGGAGAGTTGTTAGGACCATTTAACCAATTTCACATAGTCCCGCATATCAGACAATTGATAAAAATATGCTTTGCATTCAAGAAATTCCAAGACAGATGGCACCCACAAGTTGAGGTTACCTAAGGCCTTTGAATTTGGTGGGCAGGAGGGATGGAGTGTGAAAAATTGCCGACGATGGCAGGTCCTAAACGGCCTGCAAGAATTGAAGTTTCATTAGCCGAAAAATATAAGCAAGGTTTACCTTCAACAATCCGAACCTCGCCTCTCTTGTCAGCTCGTTGACGGTCTAGGAGAATTGGACCTTCTGCCGGCTGCCCCGACTTGTGAACATCAGCCATTGATCGACCAAAGAAAATATTTGGATTGCTTTCAGGCGGAACAGCCGCTGCTTTGTGGGTTTCAGAATTTTCCATAGTCGTTTCCCCTCCAAAATTTATCTTCTTCCATCCTATCCGCCCAAGAGGATGAGGGGACCATGCCCGGGTCGCCGGAAGACAACGCCGACTGTTTCTGGTGCATAGAAAGGCTGTGACCCGTGGCTGTGTTGCTGGGTTTAGGGTTTAGGGTTTTTTTTTTCCAAACACCATCACGGCGGGGGGTTAAGGCGGACCCCTAACCTGTATATATAAAAAATCACCAAAAGAACATACATCAGACGAGCCCAAAAGTGACTCGGTCCGCACGAGAGATACAAATCACAAGAGCTAAAAAAGCTACTATGGTATCCCCACAGACGGGTACTAACCATCTAACTAACGAGAAAATAAACATAACAAAGCTATACATCAAAATAATAACAAGGATGATGGCAAAAAATTGGCCAAATCCAAAGGAAAACAAGAAAACATAAGTCAAAGCCATGAACCATGTGAAGTAGTCATCCATCTCGATATCTGAATCTGAAGTTCGGATAGCCCAACTGGTCCATCCTGACGAGCGACTTCAAATACCGAGGCGCTGAATCCGCATCAAAGAAAGTGATGGCAGGGGTCTGGACCCCCCTACCTGCCAAAAAGTCTGCTGGCCGGTTGCCCTCTCGATAGATGTGAGAAACATAAACTGTATCTGTGCGAGCAAAGTACGAATGCGAGCCATGTGATGTCTCACATCCGCTGCTCCGCATCCTGAAGTGAACACCGCGACCACTGCTGCCGCGTCCATCTCGACCCAAACCTGCGATGAGAACTGCATAGCCAAAGTCAGCCCGTGAAGAAGAGCTAAGAGCTCCGCCTCGAAGGCCGACCCAGCTACGAGGGGCGTGCAAAAGGCCCCCAGGAGGGAACCATCTGAGCCCGAACCACTCCTCCACCGCCTGCCTGTCCCGTCGAGCTAGAAAAGGCCCCGTCGGTGTTCAGCTTCACCCAAGGATCGTCGGGTGGATGCCAAAGCACTTGCAGGGACCGTAGAACTCGCCGGCGAGGAGGCGCCAAAGGCATGAAGTCAACGGCCGGGGTGCAACCGCGCCAATGAAGGGGGACTAGCACACCCGCCGCCACCAAGATCCGCAGGTGCCGAACAACCTGCCAAATAACATGTGAAGAACGAAAAGAAATGCCGCGGTGCTTGCAGCTATTCCTCTCCGTCCAGATAAACCAGTATACCCAACAAGGAATAATGAAGCTGATGTGCAAGGCGGTGGCCCTGTGAGAGGACCTCCACCAAAAACCTAATCTATGTGCAATATCAGTGCACGTGTGAATGTGTGTGCTGATGTAAGGAAACCAGCCATCAAAGTAATCCCAAACCGATCTCGCCAGAGGACTCGACACAAACAAATGCTGAAACGACTCGACTGAAAAAGAAGAGACACAACAGAGACACTTGGACGCAAGAGAGATACCACGGGCCTGAACATAACACTCAACAGGGAGCCTATGGAGGAGGAGGCGCCAGATGAAGACAGAGATGGTAGGGGTCAGCCCAGCATTCCAAACCATGCGAAGTCCGAAATGTCTAGGGGACATGTCCGGATGAGCTCCAAGCTGAGGCCGTCGAGAACTCGCCATCGCAGTGAGGCTCCATCGCATCACATCCCGCCTGCCCACCTCAATCGGTACAGCCCTGATAAGATCCAAACATGCAGAGGCACGCCATACAAAGCCAGATAATCATGCAAATTTTCCATGCCAAGTATGATCATGCCAGAACCTAGAACCTCAGCAGCAGGAAGATCAGTCCGGGCGGACAATAGGTCCTAAGGGGGCGATCCCCGACCCACACGTCATCCCAGAAACTAATCCGCCCTTCGCCTAGGGACCACCTAATGAGACCATGAAACCTGACCCCTAATGTCCGTGAGACGATGCCAGATAGGACTATCATGCACAGAGTAAGGAGAAATGAAAGCGCGACCAGCATGGAAACAATACTTGCGCATGTGAACTGCGCCCAAAGTGAATCCTGCGCGAGAGAATCTCCCAGAGCTTGATGCTGAAAGCTTAGACGACCTCGCGGAAACGACGGATGCCGAGGCCTCCCTCATCCAACGGCAGGCAAATCTTCTTCTTCCAGCTAACCCAGTGAATCTTCCTCTGCTCCCCAACCGTGCCCCAAAAGAACCGGGCCAAGATCTGCTCCAACTCCCTCATCCAATACTGATACGGCTTCAGGACCTGGAAGATGTGAAGAGGGATGGTTACAAGGGTGCTCTTGATCAGAGCGAGGCGCCCTCCAAGAGAAAGATGTCTGTGAGACCAGCTGTGAATCCGGTCCACCATCTTCTGTCGGATATCTAAAAGGTAGCCGGCCTTCAGCCCCCCCTTATAGATAGGGACACCGAGGTAGGTGAAAGGGAGGAATCCCTGCTGGAATCCACTCGCCTCTGCCACCTCAGCCGCCCAAGCGTCGAACTTCTCAAAGAGGTAGAAATGACTCTTTCCCCTGTTCACCATCTGACCCGACACGGCAGAATAGTGCTCGAGACAATGAACCAGCCTCTCCACGGACTGTCTGTGCGCCCTGACAAAAATGATAACGTCATCGGCATAAGACAAATGGGATATGGCCGGCGCGCGCCTTGCACATCTATACTCCATATCGGGATGTGTGTCAACCAGCCTGTTCAAGCTCCTCGAAAGATAATCTGCAGCAAGCACGAACAGCGACGGCGATAACGGATCTCCCTGGCGAAGTCCCCTCGTAGACTGAAAGAAACCTGCCGGAGCCCCGTTCACGAGCACTGAGAACCAGCAAGAAGAGATGCATCGATCGACCATACTCACCCACCCCGGCGGGAATCCCATCCTCTCAAGCACCAGGAGGAGGAAAGGCCACTGCACTCGATCATAGGCCTTAGCCATATCTAGCTTGAGGGCCAGATTAGGCGACTTTGCCTTCTGAATGAGCGACCTGCCGATATCGTGAATCAATTCCTGAGCCAAGAGCACATTATCACTAAGCAAGCGACCCTTTACAAAACCGCTCTGGTTCGGCGCCACAACCTGAGGAAGCAGCGGCGCCAAACGCGATGTCAAGATCTTGGAGATGATCTTGTTGGTCACGTTGCAAAGGCTGATCGGCCTGTACTCTGCCCAGGTCGCCGGGCTTGCCTTCTTCGGCAAGAGAATGATGGTCGTGGCCGTGAAGCTGCGGGGCATGGGAGCTCCTAAGAAGAAGTCCGCCACTGCTGCCACCACCTCTGCTCCTACGATGTCCCAACAGTGCTGGAAGAAAAGAGACGAGAAGCCATCCGGTCCCGAGGCGCTGTCCCCACTGATGCCAAAGACTGCCGCCCTCACCTCATCGTAGTCGGGAACTGCACAGAGGCCCTCGCGGTCCACGGACTCTGGGAGACCGCGCAAGAGATCAAGGTCCGGCTGCTCCAAGTGCTCAACGTCTGACGTGAGAAGCCGCTGGAAGTAGTCAACCGCCGACTGTCTGATGTCCTCCTCCGACGTGAGAGTCTGTCCTCCTGCCTGAATGGCGTGAATCCGGGACTTCACCCGCTTCTGTCGCACCCACCCGTGGAAGAATTTGGAGTTCCTTTCGCCTTCTGCCGCCGACCGAATGGCAGCCTTCTGCTTCCAGAAATCCTCCTCCATCCTAGTGCGGAGTACGTAGAGGGCGGTGCAACGGCTAAGCTCACTCCTGTGGGCTCCCGTGGGGTCCCCGTCGTAAGCCGCCTGCGCAGCGGCAACTGCCTCCTCTGCCTCCCTCAGCTTTTCAAAGATGTTCCCAAAGACCTCCCTGTTCCATCCCTTGAGAAATCCCTTAACTCTGCTGAGTTTGAACTGAAGATTAAGCATGCCGAAGAAGCCCGTCTCCGCCGTCCACACTCTGGCAATCTCATCCCTGAAAGTGTGATGCCGAACCCACATGTTCTGAAACCTAAACGAAGGCCTCGGAATCTGAGCCGTGATCTGGCATCGCACAAGCAAAGGGGCATGATCTGAGGAGATCCTAGGCAAATGAGTCACCCTAGTAGCCGCAAAGGCGGTCGTCCAGTGCTCCCCAAGAAGAACTCTGTCCAATCTCTCCCAGAGCCCACTCCTCGTCCATGTGAACGGTGGGCCATCAAAGCCTGGGTCCAGTAGCTGGCAGTCTGCTACGGCGTAGGCGAATACCATCATTTCTCCGTGCCTGTCTGTCGTGCTGCCCTGTCTCTCTTCCTCCAACAAGAAGATGTTGAAGTCACCACCAACAAGCCAGGGGGCGCCGTCAGTGGCTAGAGAGATGTCCCTGAGCTTATTCCACAGATCATATCTCCCCTCCCTCGAGCACTTAGCATACACTACAGAGAGATAGATTGAAAAAGGGAAAATCGCAGCAGAAACTCGGACGTGAAGGACCTGCTCAGAGTCGTCAATGACCTCGACCTGCCAGTCCCTGTGAGAGAAGATCCAAATCTTGCCGTTTGTGTTCGAACACCTAAACTGCAACCCAAATCGCCTACTAAAGAAAGAAGGCTGGGGATCCGTCTGGGGCTCAAGCACCGCGGCAAACAAAACATTGTACATATCTATCATATTCTTGAAAGTGCCTTGGGTAGTAGCGTTCGCTATCCCCTGGGCATTCCAGATCATGAAGTGAGAAGACATGGGGAACTCAGTAGGCTCCCGAGGCCGAAAGCCTCGCCTTCTTCGATGAACCCTCTGCGGGAGGGGAAGTGGGTCCAATGTACTGCAGCACCGGATCGTCGGGTTCGAGCCTCGTGTTCGGTACCTCACAAATCATATGATCCTGGTGGTCATCGCAATCTACCTCAACCTCAGCATCATCCGAGGGAAAATCCTCCAAGGCCCCGAACATGTTATCACCGTGCAAAACCATAGCTAGAGGTCCGTACCCGAAGCCGCGTGTAATAGATGGCGATCTGGACCTAGAGACCCGCTCTCTCCCTGACGAGGAATCATCCCCCTCCATACCCTCTCCGTCTGACACTGTCCTCGCCGAGGTGGTGTTCGCCTGTTTCTTCTTGCCCTTATACTTCTTCTTTCCCTTATTCTTCTTCTTAGGCATGACGAAGCCGTCGTCCCCTGCAGCCTGTGAACCTTCTGCGGCTGCTGAATACGGCCCATGGTGTGAGACGGGGCGAGGGGCCGGCTCTCTGATCACCAAGGCCTGGCTGCGCCTGTCCTGACGCCGTGGCTGTCCAACCTCAGGGGGTGGCCTCTCTATAGCCTGGCTAGCAAAAGGCTGGAACCTCGGGCCCTGAGGCTGTCTACTAGGGCCAGCCGGATGCGACTCTCCATCTCTGTTGGGAGGAGGCCGGTTCTGTGGGGTCGGCCGTTGGGAGTAGTCCCTCTTTGGCGGCATAGGCCGCCTCCCCGAAGCGTAGCATGACATCGCCGAGTGCCCCACGTGCTTGCACTCGTTACAATATAAAGGGATCTTGTCCCATTTCACCTTAAGTGTCACATGTTTACCTGCAATATCAATATCTATCTCCTCCGGAATAGGGCGCGACAAATCAACCTCGACACAAATCCGAGCAAAGGAGACGCGAGATCTAGTAATAGTAGCCCGATCAACTTGGACTGGCTTACCAAGCATCTCACCAATCGCAATCAACGAGGACTCCTCAAATAAATGCACAGGTAAGGCAAGAATATTGCACCAAATAGCCACAATAGGGATTTCAAAGAAGGGGTCAAAATCGGGGGTCCACTTAAAGACACGCATAGGGTGATGCTCAACATACCAAACAGGAGAGTTATTAGGACCATTCAAAATTTTCACATAGTCACGCATGTCGGAAAGTTGAATAAAAATATGCTTTGCATTTAAAAAATTCCAAGATAAAGAACCCACAAGTTTGAGGTTACCTAGGGCCTTTTGAATTTGGTGGGCAGGGGGGATGGAGTGAGAGAATTTTCCGACGATGGCAGGTCCTATACGGCCTGCAAGAAGAGAAGTTTCATTAGCCGAAAAATAAAGGCACGGCTTACCTTCGACGATGCGGACTTCGCCTCTTTTATCCGCCTTTTTGCGATCGAGTAAAATAGGACCTTCCGCCGGCTGGCCCGTCCTTAGAATATCAGCCATGGAGCGGGCAAAATAAATGTTAGGCTGCCCTTTATTGGACTCATCCGTGTGCATGGGTTGCACGCCTGGTCGCTGGTCCACTTGGGCTTCATTTTCGCCCAATTCTGCCCATGATTTTGAAGTGGCTGCACCCGCAAAATGTTCCAGATTGGGAGGGCCAGTCTTGTTCGGCAATGGTGGGAAGTCCAGCCCATTACCGGCCTCACCATTCAAGAGTGTGAGGGGGGGAGCGACTGGTTCGCGTGGCCTTGTTTGGGGCTGGTTTCGATCCGTAAAGAGAGATGCAGCAAGTTCTCTTTCGGTCAGTCCCGAAGCAGCTTTAATTTTTTTTCCAAAGCTTGGTGTTGTAATTTTGTTCTTAAATGGAGTGGCTGACTTTAAAATCAAAGTGGTTGGATGCTTTGGGAGGGGAGATTTGGGTTGGGGCTGCATGTTTTTTTTTTATTTCTGGGGTATGTTTTGGACTGGTGGACGTGAAAGATTGGGCTGCATATCAGTGGATTGGGCTGCTGGGAGTGGAATAGAAATGGGCTGGTTGGGGTTATGGGCTATTGGAGGTGAAATAGGAATTGTTGGATGTATTATGAGGCTGGAATCGGGATTGGGCTGGGGTAGCTGGGCCGAGAGTGGAGTATTAGGGTTAAGGGTTTTTTTTTTTTTTTTTTTTTTCAAATAAACTTCCATAGAAATGATGAAATTACAATTGATGTCAAGAGGGCTCGAACTCGGCACATCATACAATAATGTCTAAGCTCCTTGCCACTAGGACAAATGCTCTTGACATGAGTTTATTTTAAAGTTTTTTTTTCCTCCGGACATACATATTTAGGAGTTCGAGATACATTCGGCAAGCTAACCAGCCCTTCCCCAGCCCCTCGTGGTTCGTAGACAGGCCGCCAACCAGCCCCTTGTGGTTCGTAGACAGGCCGCCAACCAGCCGGGCACCTCCGGCGGGTCTACGCCCGTGAACAGCCCGCCATCTGAGACGGCGCCACCCGAGACGGGTCTACGCCCGTGAACAGCCGCCACCCGAGACGGGTTCCAGGCCCATCAGCTTGCCAAGCCCCAAGGCAACCAGCCTTGTAAAGGCGCCCACAGGGGACATTAATCCCAAGTTGCGCCATCCAGGATTCGAACTCAAGACCTCCTGGATGGTGCGGTATCCTTGCCACCATCACGGCGGGGGGTTAAGGCGGACCCCCAACCTGTATATATCAAAAATCACCAAAAGAACATACATCAGACGAGCCCAAAAGTGACTCGGTCCGCACGAGAGATACAAAACACAAGAGCTAACAAAGCTACTATGGTATCCCCACAGACCGGGTACTAATCATCTAACTAAAGAGAGAATAAACATGACAAAGCTATACATCATAAAAAGGACAAGGATGATGGCCAAAAGCTGGCCAAATCCAAAGGAAATAAAAAAACCATAAATCAAAACCACGAACCAAGTGAAGTAGTCATCCATCTCGATATCTGAATCTGAAGTTCGGATAGCCCAACTGGTCCATCCTGACGAGCGACTTCAAATACCGAGGCGCTGAATCCGCATCAAAGAAGGTGATGGCAGGGGTCTGGACCCCCCTACCTGCCAAAAAGTCTGCTGGTCGGTTGCCCTCTCGAAATATGTGAGAGAACATGAACTGTATCTGTGCGAGCAAAGTACGAATGCGAGCCATGTGATGTCTCACATCCGCTGCTCCTCTGCGTCCTGAAGTGAACACCGCGACCACTGCTACCGCATCCATCTCGACCCAGACATGCGAGGAGAACTGCATAGCCAGTGTCAGCCCGTGAAGAAGAGCTAATAGCTCCGCCTCGAAGGCCGACCCAGCTGCGAGAGGCGTACAAAAGGCACCCAAGAGAGAACCGTCTGAGCCCCGAACCACTCCCCCACCGCCTGCCTGTCCCGTCGAGCTAGTAAAGGCCCCGTCAGTGTTCAGCTTCACCCAAGGATCGTCGGGTGGATGCCAAAGAACTTGCAGGGACCTCAGAACTCGCCGGCGAGGAGGAGCCAAAGGCATGAAGTCAACGACCGGGGTGCAACCGCGCCAATGAAGGGGGACTAGCACACCCGCCGCCACCAAGATCCGCAGGTGCCGAACAACCTCCCAAATAACATGCGAAGAACGAAAAGAAATACCGCGGTGCTTGCAGCTATTCCTCTCCGTCCAGATAAACCAGTATACCAAACAGGGAATGATGAAACTAATGTGCAAGGCGGTGGCCCTGTGAGAGGACCTCCACCAAAAACCTAATCTATGTGCAATGTCAGTGCACGTGTGAATGTGTGTGCTGATGTAAGGGAACCAGCCATCAAAGTAATCCCAAACCGATCTCGCCAGAGGACTCGACACAAACAAATGCTGAAACGACTCGACTGAAATAGAAGAGACACAACAGAGACACTTGGATGCAAGAGAGATACCACGGGCCTGAACATAACACTCAACAGGGAGCCTGTGGAGGAGGAGACGCCAGATGAAGACAGAGATGGTAGGGGTCAGCCCAGCATTCCAAACCATGCGAAGTCCGAAATGTCTAGGGGACCGTGTCCGAATGAGCTCCCAGGCTGAGGCCGTCGAGAACTCGCCATCGCCAGTGAGGCTCCATCGCATCACATCCCGCCTGCCCACCTCAATCGGGACAGCCCTGATAAGATCCAACACATGCAAAGGCACACCATACAAAGCCAGATAATCATGCAGTTTTTCAACATGCCAAGTATGATCATGCCAGAACCTAGAAACCTCAGCTGCAGGAAGATCAGTCCCGGGCGGACAATAGGTCCTAAGGGGGAGATCCCCGACCCACACGTCATCCCAGAAACTAATCCGCCCTTCGCCTAGGGACCACCTAATGAGACCATGAACCTGACCCCTAATGTCCGTGAGACGATGCCAGATAGGACTATCATGCACAGAGTAAGGAGAAATGAAAGCACGACCTGCATGGAAGCAATACTTGCGCATGGTGAACTGCGCCCAAAGTGAATCCTGCGCGAGAAATCTCCACCAGAGCTTGATGCTGAAAGCTTTGACGACCTCGCGGAAACGACGGATGCCGAGGCCTCCCTCATCCAACGGCAGGCAAATCTTCTTCTTCCAACTAACCCAGTGGATCTTCCTCTGCTCCCCAACCGTGCCCCAAAAGAACCGGGCCAAGATCTGCTCCAACTCTCTCATCCAGTACTGATACGGCTTCAGAACCTGGAAGATGTGAAGAGGGATGGTGACAAGGGTGCTCTTGATCAGAGCGAGGCGCCCTCCAAGAGAAAGATGTCTGTGAGACCAGCTGTGAATCCGGTCCACCATCTTCTGTCGGATATCTAAAAGGTAGCCGGCCTTCAGCCCCCCCTTATAGATAGAGACACCAAGGTAAGTGAAAGGGAGGAATCCCTGCTGGAATCCACTCGCCTCTACCACCTCAGCGGCCCAAGCGTCGAACTTCTCAAAGAGGTAGAAATGGCTCTTTCCCCTGTTCACCATCTGACCCGACACGGCAGAATAGTGCTCGAGACAATGAACCAGCCTCTCCACGGACTGTCTGTGCGCCCTGACAAAAATGATAACGTCATCGGCATAAGACAAATGGGATATGGCCGGCGCGCGCCTTGCACATCTATACTCCATATCGGGATGTGTGTCAACCAGCCTGTTCAAGCTCCTCGAAAGATAATCTGCAGCAAGCACGAACAGCGACGGCGATAACGGATCTCCCTGGCGAAGTCCCCTCGTAGACTGAAAGAAACCTGCCTGAGCCCCGTTCACGAGCACTGAGAACCAGCAAGAAGAGATGCATCGATCGACCATACTCACCCACCCCGGCGGGAATCCCATCCTCTCAAGCACCAGGAGGAGGAAAGGCCACTGCACTCGATCATAGGCCTTAGCCATATCTAGCTTGAGGGCCAGATTAGGCGACTTTGCCTTCTGAATGAGCGACCTGCCGATTCGTGAATCAATTCCTGAGCCAAGAGCACATTATCACTAAGCAAGCGACCCTTTACAAAACCGCTCTGGTTCGGCGCCACAACCTGAGGAAGCAGCGGCGCCAAACGCGATGTCAAGATCTTGGAGATGATCTTGTTGGTCACGTTGCAAAGGCTGATCGGCCTGTACTCTGCCCAGGTCGCCGGGCTTGCCTTCTTCGGCAAGAGAATGATGGTCGTGGCCGTGAAGCTGCGGGGCATGGGAGCTCCTAAGAAGAAGTCCGCCACTGCTGCCACCACCTCTGCTCCTACGATGTCCCAACAGTGCTGGAAAAAAAGAGACGAGAAGCCATCCGGTCCCGAGGCGATGTCCCCACTGATGCCAAAGACCGCCGCCCTCACCTCATCGTAGTCGGGAACTGCACAGAGGCCATCGCGGTCCACGGAGTCTGGGAGACCGTGCAAGAGATCAAGGTCCGGCTGCTCCAAGTGCTCAACGTCTGACGTGAGAAGCCGCTGGAAGTAGTCAACCGCCGACTGTCTGATGTCCTCCTCCGACGTGAGAGTCTGTCCTCCTGCCTGAATGGCGTGAATCCGGGACTTCACCCGCTTCTGTCGCACCCACCCGTGGAAGAATTTGGAGTTCCTTTCGCCTTCTGCCGCCCACCGAATGGCAGCCTTCTGCTTCCAGAAATCCTCCTCCATCCTAGTGCGGAGTACGTAGAGGGCGGTGCAACGGCTAAGCTCACTCCTGTGGGCTCCTGTCGGGTCCCCGTCGTAATCCGCCTGCGCAGCGGCAACCGCCTCCTCTGCCTCCCTCAGCTTTTCAAAGATGTTCCCAAAGACCTCCCTGTTCCATCCCTTGAGAAAACCCTTAACTCTGCTGAGTTTGAACTGAAGATTAAGCATGCCGAAGAAGCCCGTCTCCGCCGTCCACACTCTGGCAATCTCATCCCTGAAAGTGTGATGCCGAACCCACATGTTCTGAAACCTAAACGAAGGCCTCGGAATCTGAGCCGTGAGCTGGCACCGCACTAGCAAAGGGGCATGATCTGAGGAGATCCTAGGCAAATGAGTCACCCTAGTAGCCGCAAAGGCGGTCGTCCAGTGCTCCCCAAGAAGAACTCTGTCCAATCTCTCCCAGAGCCCACTCCTCGTCCATGTGAACGGTGGGCCATCAAAGCCTGGGTCCAGTAGCTGGCAGTCTGCAACGGCGTCGGCGAAGTCCATCATCTCCTGTGCCTGTCTGTCGTGCTGCCCTGTCTCTCTTCCTCCAATAAGAAGATGTTGAAGTCACCACCAACAAGCCAGGGGGCCCCGTCAGTGGCTAGAGAGATGTCCCTGAGCTTATTCCACAGATCGTATCTCCCCTCCCTCGAGCACTTAGCGTACACTACGGAGAGATAGATTGAAAAGGGGAATATCGCAGCAGAAACTCGGACGTGAAGGACCTGCTCAGAGTCATCAATGACCTCGACCTGCCAGTCCCTGTGAGAGAAGATCCAAATCTTGCCGTTTGTGTTGAACACCTAAACTGCAACCCAAATCGCCTACTAAAGAAAGAAGGCTGGGGATCCGTCTGGGCTCAAGCACCGCGGCAAATAAAACACTGTACATATTATAATATTTTTGAAAGTGCCCTGGGTAGTAGCGTTCGCTATCCCCTGGGCATTCCAGATCATGAGTGAGAAGACATGGGAAACTCAGTAGGCTCCCGAGGCCGAAAGCCTCGCCTTCTTGGATGAACCCTCTGCGGGAGGGGAAGTGGGTCCAATGTACTGCAGCACCGGATCGTGGGGTTCAAGCCTCGTGTTCGGTACCTCACAAATCATATGGATCCTGGTGGTCCCCATCGCTGTCCCCCTCAACCTCGGCCTCATCCGAGTGGAAATCCTCCAAGCCCCGAACATGTTATCACCATGTAAAACCATCGCCAAAGGACCGTATCCGAAACCAACCGCGTGTAATAGAAGGCGATCTGGACCTAGAGGCCCCGCTCTCTCCCTGACGAGGAATCATCATCCCTCAAATCCCTTTTGTCCCTCCCCCGTCTGACAACTGTCCTCTCCGAGGGGGGCTTTAGCCTGCATCTTCTCTTGGCGTCTCCTTCGCTCCCTCTCGCGCTTTGCTGCGGTTCTTAGCCATGTTCTTCATCTTAGGCACGACGAAGCCATTTTCCGTGCAGCCTGTGAACCTCTGCAGCTGCTGAAGAAGGCCCGGGTGTAAGACGGGGCCAGGGGCCGCGCTCTCTGATATCACCACGCCCTGGTTGCGCCTCTCCTGACGCCGGGGCTGTCCAACCCTCAGGGGGAGGCCTCTCTGTAGCCTGCCTAGCAAAAGGCTGGTACCCTCCGGCCTGAGGCTGTCTACTAGGGCCTGCCGGATGAGACCCCTCCTTCTCTGTTGGTAGGAGGGCCGGTTCTCTGGGGGTCGGCCCTTTGGGAGTAGTCCCTCTTGGGAGGCATAGGCCGCCTCCCAGATGCATAGCATGAAATCGCCGAGTGCCCCACGTGCTTGCACTCGGTACAGTACAAAGGGATCTTATCCCATTTCACCTTAAGTGTCACATGTTACTGCAATATCAATATCTATCTCCTCCGGAATAGGGCGCGACAAATCAACCTCAACACAAATCCGGGCAAATGAGACGCGAGATCTAGTAATAGTAGCCCGATCAACTTGGACAGGCTTACCAAGCATCTCACCAATAGCAATCAACGAGGACTCCTCAAATAAATGCACAGGTAAGGCAAGAATATTACACCAAATAGCCACAATAGGGATTTCAAAAAAGGGGTCAAAAATCGGGGGTCCACTTAAAGACACGCATGGGGTGATGCTCAACATACCAAACAGTGCGAGTTATTAGGACCATTCAAATTTTCACATAGTCGCGCATGTCGGAAAGTTGAATAAAAATATGCTTTGCATTAAAAAATTCCAAGATAAAGAACCCACAAGTTTGAGGTTACCTAGGGCCTTTGAATTTGGTGGGCAGGAGGGATGAGAGTGAGAGAATTTTCCGACGATGGCAGGTCCTATACGGCCTGCAAGAAAAGAAGTTTTCATTAGCCGAAAAGAAAAGACAACGGTTTACCTTCGACAATGCGTACTTCTCCCCTTTTGTCAGCTTTTTTCTCGATCAAGCAAGATCGGAACCCTCGGCGGGCTGTCCCAACTTCAACACATCAGCCATGGAACGTCCGAAAAAAATATTTGGTTGTTCTTTGTTACTTTTGGTCGAATTCAGTGGCTGATCATTTGAGGAATTGACTCCAACTCCATTATTAGCAAGTGCATCCATATCCACCATGTCTGCCCACCTCTTGGAATTATAAACCACATGTTGATGAGAGGGATCAGGTGGAGTATTAGTCACAACCGATTGTGCAAGCATTTGGATTAGATGGTGAGGCTGTGGAGTTCGGTAAAGTGGGGAATTCTCTATCATCCATGTGTTGTAAAATTTGCCGACACGGAGGGGGACGACGCTGGTTGCTGGGGGATCGTTTGTTGCTGGTTATGGTTAGCAAACAAAGTGATGGCCAGCTGGTTTCCGGCTAGAACTGCCGCAGGGGAGGGTCTTTTTTTAAGGGGTGGGCTGTTGATTTAAATTTGGAGGATGGGCCTGTCTGTTTTTTAGTCGGGCTGGGGGTTTGGGCAGTGGGAAATTGGAATTGGGTTGCTGTTTTTTTTCGCTGCAGGGTGTGGTTTTGGGCTGGGGGATGAGGGCTGAAACTGGGATTCGGTATTGGGCTTGTGAGATTGGGTCGAAATGGTGGTGGAAGAAATAATTGGTGAAGATTTAGAAGGGGAACCAACCTGGCCCGGTGTATAAGGGGAGGAGCCCAGAAGCGGTGACCCGTTTTGGTGGCCCGAATCATGTTGCTGAACCACCAGGGTTCGAGCCTCAACAAGGTCAAGAATTTGATTTTGTTCTCCATTCTCAATGCCATGCACAACTGCCATCCGATGCATTTCCTGGCCCAAAGCGGAGGCCCATATTGCTGGCCCGAAGGAATTTGCTCTTCCACCAGGGTTCGAACCTCCACAAGATCAAGGGAGGCATTTTCCTCATCAAACAGACGCCCCTGTCCAGTTGGTGAGACATGCTGTGACTGCAGCTTTTCCATAAACAAGGAGTACATCCTTGATTTGTTGCTACTACCCAAGGTTGTAGAGTCAGCCACTTTAATTAATTTTTGTTCACTTCCCATGCTAGCATGTTTCAAGATCTTGGCGGCTGTGCATTTCACGAGGGACAACTCCTCCATCCCGACGTGATTGAAGCATGCACTTACCATGTGGAGTTGGTGAACAACCACCTTTTTCCATGATTGACGTGAAGCTGCCTCCTTCCCCATGCGTCGACTCTCCTCCTCACCCAAGAAACTCGTCACGGTACAGAAGCAGCTCAGCAAACGATTTGGCAATGTATGTCGCCACCTCCTCCGGCGTTACCGTTTTCTTTATCGGAGATAGCCGATCATCTTCAAAAATGGCCATTTTTTTGCGTCGATGATTTTCTGATCCTCTAGTTCCTTTTGATATTCCTCTTCATCATCAAGCAAATCGTCCTCTTCAAGTTTCTTCAGCCGACATTGAGTGATCGGAGACGTTCAAAAGCTTCTCGTCGGCGAGCTCCGAAGTCGGTAGAATTTTCAAACTTCCTGCCGTATGCTGTAAAGATTTAGAGTCTACCTCCATCCCACGTACTGAAACCGCAGCAGGTCGCTGAAGGATCGCCGGCAGGCGTCGCGGCGGCAGGTCCGCCATTGACGGCAGTCCGTGAAGGTTTTCCGACCACCACCAAAACTTCTCAAAATCTGTAAACTGACTCCCTGAACCTCTCCAACACCACTGCTAGGACTGACGCGACCAAGAGACGGCAAGAAACGCCGGAAAAGGACGAAGAAGACGCCGGAGGAAAAAGAAAAAAGACAAACAACAAAAAAGAAAGAAAAACAAAGTGGCTGGAAACCGACCAAAAACACGACACCGACGAAGAATAAAACGGTAGAACAGAATCTAAGACACCATCACGGCGGGGGGTTAAGGCGGACCCCCAACCTGTATATATCAAAAATCACCAAAAGAACATACATCAGACGAGCCCAAAAGTGACTCGGTCCGCACGAGAGATACAAAACACAAGAGCTAACAAAGCTACTATGGTATCCCCACAGACCGGGTACTAACCATCTAACTAAACAGAGAATAAACATAATAAAGCTATACATCATAAAAAGGACAAGGATGATGGCCAAAAGCGGGCCAAATCCAAAGGAAATAAAAAAACCATAAATCAAAACCACGAACCAAGTGAAGTAGTCATCCATCTCGATATCTGAATCTGAAGTTCGGATAGCCCAACTGGTCCATCCTGACGAGCGACTTCAAATACCGAGGCGCTGAATCCGCATCGAAGAAGGTGATGGCAGGGGTCTGGACCCCCCTACCTGCCAAAAAGTCTGCTGGTCGGTTGCCCTCTCGAAAGATGTGAGAGAACATGAACTGTATCTGTGCGAGCAAAGTACGAATGCGAGCCATGTGATGTCTCACATCCGCTGCTCCTCCGCGTCCTGAAGTGAACACCGCGACCACTTGCTGCCGCATCCATCTCGACCCAGACATGCGAGGAGAACTGCATAGCCAGTGTCAGCCCGTGAAGAAGAGCTAATAGCTCCGCCTCGAAGGCCGACCCAGCTGCGAGAGGCGTACAAAAGGCCCCCAGGAGAGAACCGTCTGAGCCCCGAACCACTCCCCCCACCGCCTGCCTGTCCCGTCGAGCTAGTAAAGGCCCCGTCGGTGTTCAGCTTCACCCAAGGATCGTCGGGTGGATGCCAAAGCACTTGCAGGGACCTCAGAACTTCGCCGGCGAGGAGGAGCCAAAGGCATGAAGTCAACGGCCGGGGTGCAACCGCGCCAATGAAGGGGGACTAGCACACCCGCCGCCACCAAGATCCGCAGGTGCCGAACAACCTGCCAAATAACATGCGAAGAACGAAAAGAAATGCCGCGATGCTTGCAGGCTATTCCTCTCCGTCCAGATAAACCAGTATACCAAACAGGGAATGATGAAACTAATGTGCAAGGCGGTGGCCCTGTGAGAGGACCTCCACCAAAAACCTAATCTAAGTGCAATGTCAGTGCACGTGTGAATGTGTGTGCTGATGTAAGGGAACCAGCCATCAAAGTAATCCCAAACCGATCTCGCCAGAGGACTCGACACAAACAAATGCTGAAACGACTCGACGGAAATAGAAGAGACACAACAGAGACACTTGGATGCAAGAGAGATACCCCGGGCCTGAACATAACACTCAACAGGGAGCCTCTGGAGGAGGAGGCGCCAGATGAAGACAGAGATGGTAGGGGTCAGCCCAGCATTCCAAACTATGCGAAGTCCGAAATGTCTAGGGGACCATGTCCGGATGAGCTCCCAAGCTGAGGCCGTCGAGAACTCGCCATCGCCAGTGAGGCTCCATCGCATCACATCCCGCCTGCCCACCTCAATCGGAACAGCCCTGATAAGATCCCAACACATGCAAAGGCACACCATACAAAGCCAGATAATCATGCAGTTTTTCAACATGCCAAGTATGATCATGCCAGAACCTAGAGAACCTCAGCTGCAGGAAGATCAGTCCCGGGCGGACAATAGGTCCTAAGGGGGAGATCCCCGACCCACACGTCATCCCAGAAACTAATCCGCCCTTCGCCTAGGGACCACCTAATGAGACCATGAACCTGACCCCTAATGTCCGTGAGACGATGCCAGATAGGACTATCATGCACAGAGTAAGGAGAAATGAAAGCGCGACCAGCATGGAAACCAATACTTGCGCATGGTGAACTGCGCCCAAAGTGAATCCTGCGCGAGAAATCTCCACCAGAGCTTGATGCTGAAAGCTTTGACGACCTCGCGGAAACGACGGATGCCGAGGCCTCCCTCATCCAACGGCAGGCAAATCTTCTTCTTCCAGCTAACCCAGTGAATCTTCCTCTGCTCCCCAACCGTGCCCCAAAAGAACCGGGCCAAGATCTGCTCCAACTCTCTCATCCAGTACTGATACGGCTTCAGGACCTGGAAGATGTGAAGAGGGATGGTGACAAGGGTGCTCTTGATCAGAGCGAGGCGCCCTCCAAGAGAAAGATGTCTGTGAGACCAGCTGTGAATCCGGTCCACCATCTTCTGTCGGATATCTAAAAGGTAGCCGGCCTTCAGCCCCCCCTTATAGATAGGGACACCAAGGTAAGTGAAAGGGAGGAATCCCTGCTGGAATCCACTCGCCTCTGCCACCTCAGCCGCCCAAGCGTCGAACTTCTCAAAGAGGTAGAAATGACTCTTTCCCCTGTTCACCATCTGACCCGACACGGCAGAATAGTGCTCGAGACAATGAACCAGCCTCTCCACGGACTGTCTGTGCGCCCTGATAAAAATGATAACGTCATCGGCATAAGACAAATGGGATATGGCCGGCGCGCGCCTTGCACATCTATACTCCATATCGGGATGTGTGTCAACCAGCCTGTTCAAGCTCCTCGAAAGATAATCTGCAGCAAGCACGAACAGCGACGGTGATAACGGATCTCCCTGGCGAAGTCCCCTCGTAGACTGAAAGAAACCTGCCGGAGCCCCGTTCACGAGCACTGAGAACCAGCAAGAGGAGATGCAACGATCGACCATACTCACCCACCCCGGCGGGAATCCCATCCTCTCAAGCACCAGGAGGAGGAAAGGCCACTGCACTCGATCATAGGCCTTAGCCATATCTAGCTTGAGGGCCAGATTAGGCGACTTTGCCTTCTGAATGAGCGACCTGCCGATATCGTGAATCAATTCCTGAGCCAAGAGCACATTATCACTAAGCAAGCGACCCTTTACAAAACCGCTCTGGTTCGGCGCCACAACCTGAGGAAGCAGCGGCGCCAAACGCGATGTCAAGATCTTGGAGATGATCTTGTTGGTCACGTTGCAAAGGCTGATCGGCCTGTACTCTGCCCAGGTCGCCGGGCTTGCCTTCTTCGGCAAGAGAATGATGGTCGTGGCCGTGAAGCTTTGGGGCATGGGAGCTCCTAAGAAGAAGTCCGCCACTGCTGCCACCACACCTCTGCTCCTACGATGTCCCAACAGTGCTGGAAGAAAAGAGACGAGAAGCCATCCGGTCCCGAGGCGCTGTCCCCACTGATGCCAAAGACCGCCGCCCTCACCTCATCGTAGTCGGGAACTGCACAGAGGCCATCGCGGTCCACGGAGTCTGGGAGACCGCGCAAGAGATCAAGGTCCGGCTGCTCCAAGTGCTCAATGTCTGACGTGAGAAGCCGCTGGAAGTAGTCAACCGCCGACTGTCTGATGTCCTCCTCCGACGTGAGAGTCTGTCCTCCTGCCTGAATGGCGTGAATCCGGGACTTCACCCGCTTCTGTCGCACCCACCCGTGGAAGAATTTGGAGTTCCTTTCGCCTTCTGCCGCCCACCGAATGGCAGCCTTCTGCTTCCAGAAATCCTCCTCCATCCTAGTGCGGAGTACGTAGAGGGCGGTTGCAACGGCTAAGCTCACTCCTGTGGGCTCCTGTCGGGTCCCCGTCGTAAGCCGCCTGCGCAGCGGCAACCGCCTCCTCTGCCTCCCTCAGCTTTTCAAAGATGTTCCCAAAGACCTCCCTGTTCCATCCCTTGAGAAAACCCTTAACTCTGCTGAGTTTGAACTGAAGATTAAGCATGCCGAAGAAGCCCGTCTCCGCCGTCCACACTCTGGCAATCTCATCCCTGAAAGTGTGATGCCGAACCCACATGTTCTGAAACCTAAACGAAGGCCTCGGAATCTGAGCCGTGAGCTGGCACCGCACTAGCAAAGGGGCATAATCTGAGGAGATCCTAGGCAAATGAGTCACCCTAGTAGCCGCAAAGGCGGTCGTCCAGTGCTCCCCAAGAAGAACTCTGTCCAATCTCTCCCAGAGCCCACTCCTCGTCCATGTAAACGGTGGGCCATCAAAGCCTGGGTCCAGTAGCTGGCAGTCTGCTACGGCGTCGGCGAAGTCCATCATTCTCTGTGCCTGTCTGTCGAGCTGCCCTGTCTCTCTTCCTCCACCAAGAAGATGTTGAAGTCACCACCAACAAGCCAGGGGGCGCCGTCAGTGGCTAGAGAGATGTCCCTGAGCTTATTCCACAGATCGTATCTCCCCTCCCTCGAGCACTTAGCGTACACTACGGAGAGATAGATTGAAAAAGGGAATATCGCAGCAGAAACTTCGGACGTGAAGGACCTGCTCAGAGTCGTCAATGACCTCGACCTGCCAGTCCCTGTGAGAGAAGATCCAAATCTTGCCGTTTGTGTTCGAACACCTAAACTGCAACCCAAATCGCCTACTAAGAAAGAAGGCCGGGGATCCGTCTGGGGCTCAAGCACCGCGGCAAACAAAACACTGTACATATCTATAATATTTTTGAAAGTGCCCTGGGTAGTAGCGTTCGCTATCCCCTGGGCATTCCAGATCATTAGGGTTCAGGGTTAGGGTTTTTTTTTTTGACACCATCACGGCGGGGGGTTAAGGCGGACCCCCAACCTGTATATATCAAAAAACACCAAACGAACATACATCAGACGAGCCCAAAAGTGACTCGGTCCGCACGAGAGATACAAAACACAAGAGCTAACTAAGCTACTATGGTATCCCCACAGACCGGGTACTAACCATCTAACTAAAGAGAGAAAAAACATAACAAAGCTATACATCATAACAAATCCAAAGGAAAACAAAAAACCATAAATCAAAACAACGAACCAAGTGAAGAAGTCATCCATCTCGATATCTGAATCTGAAGTTTGGATAGCCCAACTGGTCCATCCTGACGAGAGACTTCAAATACCGAGGCGCTGAATCCGCATCATAGAAAGTGATGGCAGGGGTCTGGACCCCCTACCTGCCAAAAAGTCTGCTGGCCGGTTGCCCTCACGAAAGATGTGAGAGAACATATACTGTATCTGTGCGAGCAAAGTACGAATGCGAGCCATGTGATGTCTCACATCCGCTGCTCCTCCGCGTCCTGAAGTGAACACCGCGACCACTGCTGCCGCATCCATCTTGACCCAAACCTGCGAGGAGAACTGCATAGCCAGTGTCAACCCGTGAAGAAGAGCTAAAAGCTCCGCCTCGAAGGCCGACCCAGCTACAAGAGGCGTACAAAAGGCCCCCAAGAGAGAACCGTCTGAGCCCCGAACCACTCCCCCACCGCCTGCCTATCCCGTCGAGCTAGTAAAGGCCCCGTCGGTGTTCAGCTTCACCCAAGGATCGTCGGGTGGATGCCAAAGCACTTGCAAGGACCTCAGAACTCGCCGGCGAGGAGGAGCCAAAGGCATGAAGTCAACGGCCGGGGTGCAACCGCGCCAATGAAGGGGGACTAGCACACCCGCCGCCACCAAGATCCGCAGGTGCCGAACAACCTGCCAAATAACATGTGAAGAACGAAAAGAAATGCCACGATGCTTGCAGCTATTCCTCTCCGTCCAGATAAACCAGTATACCAAACAGGGAATAATGAAGCTGATGTGCAAGGCGGTGGCCCTGTGAGAGGACCTCCACCAAAAACCTAATCTATGTGCAATATCAGTGCACGTGTGAATGTGTGTGCTGATGTAGGGGAACCAGCCGTCGAAGTAATCCCAAACCGATCTCGCCAGAGGACTCGACACAAACAAATGCTGAAACGACTCGACTGAAAATGAAGAGACACAACACAGACACTTGGATGCAAGAGAGATACCACGACTCTGAACATAACACTCGACTGGGACCCTGTGGAGGAGGAGGCGCCAGATGAAGACAGAGATGGTCGGGGTCAGCCCAGCATTCCAAACCATGCGAAGTCCGAAATGTCTAGGGGACCGTGTCCGGATGAGCTCCCAAGCAGAGGCCGTCGAGAACTCGCCATCGCCAGTGAGGCTCCATCGCATCACATCCCGCCTGCCCACCTCAATCGGAACCGCCGTGATAATATCCAACACATGCAAAGGCACACCATACATAGCCAAATAATCATGCATTTTATCAACATGCCAAGTATGATCACGCCAAAATCTAGAGACCTCAGCGGCAGAAAGATCCGTCCCAGGCGGACAATAGGTCCTAAGGGGGAAATCCCCGACCCACACGTCGTCCCAGAAACTAATCCCCCCTTCGCCTAGGGACCACCTAATGAGACCATGAACCTGACCCCTAATGTCCGTGAGACGATGCCAGATAGGACTATCATGCACAGAGTAAGGAGAAATGAAAGCACGACCAGCATGGAAACAATACTTGCGCATGGTGAACTGCGCCCAAAGATAATCCTGCGCGAGAAATCTCCACCAGAGCTTGATGCTGAAAGATTTGACGACCTCGCGGAAACGACGGATGCCGAGGCCCCCCTCATCCAGCGGCAGGCAAATCTTCTTCTTCCAGCTAACCCAGTGAATCTTCCTCTGCTCCCCCGACCGTGCCCCAAAAAAATCGGGCTAAGATCTGCTCCAACTCCCTCATCCAATACTCAAACGGCTTCAGGACCTGGAAGATGTGAAGAGGGATGGTGACAAGGGTGCTCTTGATCAGAGCGAGGCGCCCTCCGAGAGAAAGATGTCTGTGAGACCAACTGTGAATCCGGTCTACCATCTTCTGTCGGATATCTAATAGGTAGGCGGCCTTCAGCCCCCCCTTATAGATAGGGACACCAAGGTAAGTGAAGGGGAGGGATCCCTGTTGGAATCCACTCGCCTCTGCCACCTCAGCCGCCCAAGCGTCGAACTTCTCAAAGAGGTAAAAGTGACTCTTTCCCCTGTTCACCATCTGACCCGACACGGCAGAATAGTGCTCAAGACAATGAACCAGTCTCTCCACGGACTGTCTGTGCGCCCTGACAAAAATGACAACGTCATCGGCATAAGACAAATGGGATATGGCCGGCGCGCGCCTAGCACATCTATACTCCATATCTGGATGAGTGTCCACAAGCCTGTTCAAGCTCCTCGACAGATAATCTTCAGCAAGCACGAACAGCGACGGCGAAAGCGGGTCTCCCTGGCGAAGTCCCCTCGTAGACTGGAAGAAACCTGCCGGAGCCCCGTTCACGAGCACTGAAAACCAGCATGAAGAGATGCATCGATCGACCATACTCACCCAGCCCGGCGGGAATCCCATCCTCTCAAGTACCAGGAGGAGGAAAGGCCACTGCACTCGATCATAGGCCTTAGCCATATCTAGCTTGAGGGCCAGATTAGGCGAGTTTGCCTTCTGAATGAGCGACCTGCCGATGTCGTGAATCAGTTCCTGAGCCAAGAGCACGTTATCACTAAGCAAGCGACCCTTTACAAAACCGCTCTGGTTCGGCGCCACAACCTGAGGAAGCAGCGGCGCCAAACGCGATGTCAAGATCTTGGTGATGATCTTGTTGGTCACGTTGCAAAGGCTAATCGGCCTGTACTCTGCCCAGGTCGCCGGGCTTGCCTTCTTCGGCAAGAGTATGATGGTCGTCGCCGTGAAGCTACGGGGCATGGGCGCTCCTAAGAAGAAGTCCGCCACAGCTGCCACCACCTCTGCTCCAACGATGTCCCAACAGTGCTGGAAGAAAAGAGACGAGAAGCCATCCGGTCCCGAGGCGCTGTCCCCACTGATGGCAAAGACCGCCGCCCTCACCTCATCGTAGCCGGGGACTGCACAGAGGCCCTCGCTGTCTACATCATCTGGGAGACCGCGCAGTAGATCTAGGTCCGGCTGCTCCAAGTGCGCAACGTCTGACGTGAGCAGCCGCTGGAAGTAGTCAACCGCCGACTGTCTGATATCCTCCTCCGACGTGAGAGTCTGTCCTCCTGCCTGAATGGCGTGAATCCGGGACTTCACCCGCTTCTGTCGCACCCAACCGTGGAAGAATTTGGAATTCCTTTCGCCTTCTGCCGCCCACCGAATGGCAGCCTTCTGCTTCCAGAAATCCTCCTCCATCCTAGTGCAGAGTACGTAGAGAGCGGTGCATCGGCTAAGCTCACTCCTGTGGGCTCCTGTCGGGTCCCCGTCGTAAGCCGCCTGCGCAGCGGCAACTGCCTCCTCCGCCTCCCTCAGCTTGTCAAAGATGTTCCCAAAGACCTCCCTGTTCCATCCCTTGAGAAAACCCTTAACTCTGCTGAGTTTGAACTGAAGATTAAGCATACCGAAGAAGCCCGTCTCCGCCGTCCACACTCTGGCAATCTCATCCCTGAAAGTGTGATGCCGAACCCACATGTTCTGAAACCTAAACGAAGGCCTCGGAATCTGAGTCGTGAGCTGGCACTGCACGAGCAAAGGTGCATGATCTGAGGAGATCCTGGGCAAGTGAGTCACCCTAGTAGCCGCAAAGGCGGTCGTCCAGTGCTCCCCAAGAAGGACTCTGTCCAATCTCTCCCAGAGCCCACTCCTCGTCCAAGTGAACGGCGGGCCATCGAAACCTGGGTCCAGTAGCTGGCAGTCTGCAACGGCGTCAGCAAAGTCCATCATCTCTCCGTGCCTGTCTGTCGTGCTGCCCTGTCTCTCTTCCTCCAACAAGAAGATGTTGAAGTCACCACCAACGAGCCATGGGGCCCCGTCAGTAGCTAGAGAGATGTCCCTGAGCTTATTCCACAGATCATATCTCCCCTCTCTCGAGCACTTAGCGTACACTACGGAGAGATAGATTGAGAAAGGGAATATCGCAGCAGAAACTCGGACGTGAAGGACCTGCTCAGAGTCATCAATGACCTCGACCTGCCAGTCCCTGTGGGAAAAGATCCAAATCTTGCCGGTCGTGTTCGAACACCTAAACTGCAACCCAAAACGCCTACTAAAGAAAGAAGGCTGGGGATCCGTCTGGGGCTCAAGGACCGCGGCAAACAAAATACTGTACATATCGATCATATTCTTGAAAGTGCCCTGGGTAGTAGCGTTCGCTATCCCCTGGGCATTCCAAATCATGAAGTGAGAAGACATGGGAAACTCAGTAGGCTCCCGAGGCCGAAAGCCTCGCCTTCTTCGATGAACCCTCTGCGGTAGGGGAAGTATAACCAACGTACTGCAGCACCGGATCCGAGGGTTCAAGCCTCGTCTTCGGAACCTCACAAATCATATGATCCTGGTGGTCATCGCTATCAGCCTCAACCTCAGCATCATCCGAGGGAAAATCATCCAAGGCCCCGAACATGTTGTCTCCGTGCACAACCATCGCTAGGGGGCCGTACCCGAAGCCGCGTGTAATAGAGGGCGATCGGGATCTAGAGCCCCGCTCACTCCCTGACGAGGACTCATCTGCTTCCATTCCCTGATGTCCCTCTCCCTCTGACACTGTCCTCGCCGAGGTGGCTTCCGTCTGCTTCTTCTTTCGGCGCCTCTCTCGTTCCCTCTTGCGTTGAGATTTAGTCATCTTTTTCTCTTTAGGCACGACAAAGGCATCATCAAAAGCAGCCTGTAAACCCTCTGCGGCTGCTGAATAAGGTCCGGGGTGTAAGACGGGGCCAGGGGCCGGCTCTCTGATCACGAAGCCGTGTTTGCGCCTTTCCTGACGCAAAGGCTGTCCAACCTCAGGGGGAGGCCTCTTTGTAGGGTGGCTAGCAAAAGGCTGGAACCTCGAGCCCTGAGGCTGTCTACTCGGGCCTGCCGGATGCGATTCTCCCTCTCTATTGGGAGGAGGCCGGTTCTGCGTGGTCGGCCTTTGGGAGTAGTCCCTCTTGGGAGGCATAGGACGCATCCCCGAAGCGTAGCATGACATCGCCGTGTGCCCCACGTGCTTGCACTCGTTACAGTACAAAGGGATCTTATCCCATTTCACCTTAAGTGTCACATGTTTACCTGCAATATCAATATCTATCTCCTCCAGAATAGGGCGCGACAAATCAACCTCGACACAAATCCGAGCAAAGGAGACGCGAGATCTAGTAATAGTGGCCCTATCAACTTGCACGGGTTTACCGAGCATTTCACCAATAGCAATCAACGAGGACTCCTCAAATAAATGCACAGGTAAGGCAAGAATATTACACCAAATAGCCACAATAGGGATTTCGAAAAAGGGGTCAAAATCGGGGGTCCACTTAAAGACACGCATAAGGGGGTTCAGGGTTAGGGTTTTTTTGTTTTTTTTTTTTTTTCCTTCAAACACCATCACGGCGGGGGGTTAAGGCGGACCCCCAACCTGTATATATCAAAAATCACCAAAAGAACATACATCAGACGAGCCCAAAAGTGACTCGGTCCGCACGAGAGATACAAAACACAAGAGCTAACAAAGCTACTATGGTATCCCCACAGACCGGGTACTAACCATCTAACTAAAGAGAGAATAAACATAACAAAGCTATACATCATAAAAAGGACAAGGATGATGGCCAAAAGCGGGCCAAATCCAAAGGAAATCAAAAAACCATAAATCAAAACCAGGAACCAAGTGAAGTAGTCATCCATCTCGATATCTGAATCTGAAGTTCGGATAGCCCAACTGGTCCATCCTGACGAGCGACTTCAAATACCGAGGCGCTGAATCCGCATCAAAGAAGGTGATGGCAGGGGTCTGGACCCCCCTACCTGCCAAAAAGTCTGCTGGTCGGTTGCCCTCTCGAAAGATGTGAGAGAACATGAACTGTATCTGTGCGAGCAAAGTACGAATGCGAGCCATGTGATGTCTCACATCCGCTGCTCCTCTGCGTCCTGAAGCGAACACCGCGACCACTGCTGCCGCATCCATCTCGACCCAGACATGCGAGGAGAACTGCATAGCCAGTGTCAGCCCGTGAAGAAGAGCTAATAACTCCGCCTCGAAGGCCGACCCAGCTGCGAGAGGCGTACAAAAGGCACCCAAGAGAGAACCGTCTGAGCCCCGAACCACTCCCCCACCGCCTGCCTGTCCCGTCGAGCTAGTAAAGGCCCCGTCGGTGTTCAGCTTCACCCAAGGATCATCGGGTGGATGCCAAAGCACTTGCAGGGACCTCAGAACTCGCCGGCGAGGAGGAGCCAAAGGCATGAAGTCAACGGCCGGGGTGCAACCGCGCCAATGAAGGGGGACTAGCACACCCGCCGCCACCAAGATCCGCAGGTGCCGAACAACCTGCCAAATAACATGTGAAGAACGAAAAGAAATGCCGCGATGCTTGCAGCTATTCCTCTCCGTCCAGATAAACCAGTATACCAAACAGGGAATGATGAAACTAATGTGCAAGGCGGTGGCCCTGTGAGAGGACCTCCACCAAAAACCTAATCTAAGTGCAATGTCAGTGCACGTGTGAATGTGTGTGCTGATGTAAGGGAACCAGCCATCAAAGTAATCCCAAACCGATCTCGCCAGAGGACTCGACACAAACAAATGCTGAAACGACTCGACTGAAATAGAAGAGACACAACAGAGACACTTGGATGCAAGAGAGATACCACGGGCCTGAACATAACACTCAACAGGGAGCCTGTGGAGGAGGAGGCGCCAGATGAAGACAGAGATGGTAGGGGTCAGCCCAGCATTCCAAACCATGCGAAGTCCGAAATGTCTAGGGGACCGTGTCCGAATGAGCTCCCAGGCTGAGGCCGTCGAGAACTCGCCATCGCCAGTGAGGCTCCATCGCATCACATCCCGCCTGCCCACCTCAATCGGGACAGCCCTGATAAGATCCAAAACATGCAAAGGCACACCATACAAAGCCAGATAATCATGCAGTTTTTCAACATGCCAAGTATTATCATGCCAGAACCTAGAAACCTCAGCAGCAGGAAGATCAGTCCCGGGCGGACAATAGGTCCTAAGGGGGAGATCCCCGACCCACACGTCATCCCAGAAACTAATCCGCCCTTCGCCTAGGGACCACCTAATGAGACCATGAACCTGACCCCTAATGTCCGTGAGACGATGCCAGATAGGACTATCATGCACAGAGTAAGGAGAAATGAAAGCACGACCTGCATGGAAGCAATACTTGCGCATGGTGAACTGCGCCCAAAGTGAATCCTGCGCGAGAAATCTCCACCAGAGCTTGATGCTGAAAGCTTTGACGACCTCGCGGAAACGACGGATGCCGAGGCCTCCCTCATCCAACGGCAGGCAAATCTTCTTCTTCCAGCTAACCCAGTGGATCTTCCTCTGCTCCCCAACTGTGCCCCAAAAGAACCGGGCCAAGATCTGCTCCAACTCTCTCATCCAGTACTGATACGGCTTCAGGACCTGGAAGATGTGAAGAGGGATGGTGACAAGGGTGCTCTTGATCAGAGCGAGGCGCCCTCCAAGAGAAAGATGTCTGTGAGACCAGCTGTGAATCCGGTCCACCATCTTCTGTCGGATATCTAAAAGGTAGCCGGCCTTCAGCCCCCCCTTATAGATAGGGACACCAAGGTATGTGAAAGGGAGGAATCCCTGCTGGAATCCACTCGCCTCTGCCACCTCAGCGGCCCAAGCGTCGAACTTCTCAAAGAGGTAGAAATGACTCTTTCCCCTGTTCACCATCTGACCCGACACGACAGAATAGTGCTCGAGACAATGAACCAGCCTCTCCACGGACTGTCTGTGCGCCCTGACAAAAATGATAACGTCATCGGCATAAGACAAATGGGATATGGCCGGCGTGCGCCTAGCACATCTATACTCCATATCGGGATATGTGTCAACCAGCCTGTTCAAGCTCCTCGAAAGATAATCAGCAGCAAGCACGAACAGCGACGGCGATAACGGATCTCCCTGGCGAAGTCCCCTCTTAGACTGAAAGAAACCTGCCGGAGCCCCGTTCACTAGCACTGAGAACCAGCAAGAAGAGATGCATCGATCGACCATACTCACCCACCCCGGCGGGAATCCCATCCTCTCAAGCACCAGGAGGAGGTAAGGCCACTGCACTCGATCATAGGCCTTAGCCATATCTAGCTTAAGGGCCAGATTAGGCGACTTTGCCTTCTGAATGAGCGACCTGCCGATATCGTGAATCAATTCCTGAGCCAAGAGCACATTATCACTAAGCAAGCGACCCTTTACAAAACCGCTCTGGTTCGGCGCCACAACCTGAGGAAGCAGCGGCGCCAAACGCGATGTCAAGATCTTGGAGATGATCTTGTTGGTCACGTTGCAAAGGCTGATCGGCCTGTACTCTGCCCAGGTCGCCGGGCTTGCCTTCTTCGGCAAGAGAATGATGGTCGTGGCCGTGAAGCTTTGGGGCATGGGAGCTCCTAAGAAGAAGTCCGCCACTGCTGCCACCACCTCTGCTCCTACGATGTCCCAACAGTGCTGGAAGAAAAGAGACGAGAAGCCATCCGGTCCCGAGGCGCTGTCCCCACTGATGCCAAAGACCGCCGCCCTCACCTCATCGTAGTCGGGAACTGCACAGAGGCCATCGCGGTCCACGGAGTCTGGGAGACCGCGCAAGAGGTCAAGGTCCGGCTGCTCCAAGTGCTCAACGTCTGACGTGAGAAGCCGCTGGAAGTAGTCAACCACCGACTGTCTGATGTCCTCCTCCGACGTGAGAGTCTGTCCTCCTGCCTGAATGGCGTGAATCCGGGACTTCACCCGCTTCTGTCGCACCCACCCGTGGAAGAATTTGGAGTTCCTTTCGCCTTCTGCCGCCCACCGAATGGCAGCCTTCTGCTTCCAAAAATCCTCCTCCATCCTAGTACGGAGTACGTAGAGGGCGGTGCAACGGCTAAGCTCACTCCTGTGGGCTCCTGTCGGGTCCCCGTCGTAAGCCGCCTGCGCAGCGGGAACCGCCTCCTCTGCCTCCCTCAGCTTTTCAAAGATGTTCCCAAAGACCTCCCTGTTCCATCCCTTGAGAAAACCCTTAACTCTGCTGAGTTTGAACTGAAGATTAAGCATGCCGAAGAAGCCCGTCTCCGCCGTCCACACTCTGGCAATCTCATCCCTGAAAGTGTGATGCCTAACCCACATGTTCTGAAACCTAAACGAAGGCCTCGGAATCTGAGCCGTGAGCTGGCACCGCACAAGCAAAGGGGCATGATCTGAAGAGATCCTAGGCAAATGAGTCACCCTAGTAGCCGCAAAGGCGGTCGTCCAGTGCTCCCCAAGAAGAACTCTGTCCAATCTCTCCCAGAGCCCACTCCTCGTCCATGTGAACGGTGGGCCATCAAAGCCTGGGTCCAGTAGCTGGCAGTCTGCTACGGCGTCGGCGAAGTCCATCATCTCTCCGTGCCTGTCTATCGTGCTGCCCTGTCTCTCTTCCTCCAACAAGAAGATGTTGAAGTCACCACCAACAAGCCAGGGGGCCCCGTCAGTGGCTAGAGAGATGTCCCTGAGCTTATTCCACAGATCGTATCTCCCCTCCCTCGAGCACTTAGCGTACACTACGGAGAGATAGATTGAAAAAGGGAATATCGCAGCAGAAACTCGGACGTGAAGGACCTGCTCAGAGTCGTCAATGACCTCGACCTGCCAGTCCCTGTGAGAAAAGATCCAAATCTTGCCGTTTGTGTTCGAACACCTAAACTGCAACCCAAATCGCCTACTAAAGAAAGAAGGCCGGGGATCCGTCTGGGGCTCAAGCACCGCGGCAAACAAAACACTATACATATCGATCATATTTTTGAAAGTGCCCTGGGTAGTAGCGTTCGCTATCCCCTGGGCATTCCAGGGGTTCAGGGTTAGGGTTTAGGGTTTAGGGTTTAGGGTTAAGGGTTTTTTTTTTTTTAAAAAAATTAACTTCATATATTTATATCATATATATGAAGGAGGAAATTACAAATCAACTCCTATAACAAGGAGGAAAGACAAATTACGCCACCCAGGGTTCGAACTCGAGACCTCCAGGATGGACGCGGTATCCAGCACCCTTTACCGCTAGGCCAAGGGGCTTGGATGGTTTAGGGTTTAGGGTTTAGGGTTCAGGGTTTAGGGTTTTTTTTTTCCTCAAACACCATCACGGCGGGGGGTTAAGGCGGACCCCCAACCTGTATATATCAAAAATCACCAAAAGAACATACATCAGACGAGCCCAAAAGTGACTCGGTCCGCACGAGAGATACAAAACACAAGAGCTATCAAAGCTACTATGGTATCCCCACAGACCGGGTACTAACCATCTAACTAAAGAGAAAATAAACATATCAAAGCAATACATCAAAAAAAGAACAAGGAGGATGGCCAAAAGCGGGCCAAAACCAAAGGAAATCAAAAAACCATAAATCAAAACCACGAACCAAGTGAAGTAGTCATCCATCTCGATATCTGAATCTGAAGTTTGGATAGCCCAACTGGTCCATCCTGACGAGTGACTTCAAATACCGAGGCGCTGAATCCGCATCAAAGAAGGTAATGGCAGGGGTCTGGACCCCCCTACCTGCCAGAAAGTCAGCTGGCCGGTTGCCCTCTCGATAGATGTGAGAGAACATGAACTGTATCTGTGCGAGCAAAGTACGAATGCGAGCCATGTGATGTCTCACATCCGCTGCTCCTCCGCGTCCTAAAGTGAACACCGCGACCACTGCTGCCGCATCCATCTCGACCCAGACATGTGAGGAGAACTGCATAGCCAGTGGCAGCCCGTGAAGAAGAGCTAAAAGCTCTGCCTCGAAGGCCGACCCAGCTACGAGAGGCGTACAAAAGGCCCCCAAGAGAGAACCGTCTGAGCCACGAACCACTCCCCCACCGCCTGCCTGTCCCGTCGAGCTAGTTAAAGGCCCCGTCGGTGTTCAGCTTCACCCAAGGATCGTCGGGTGGATGCCAAAGCACTTGCAGGGACCTCAGAACTCGCCGGCGAGGAGGAATCGAAGGCATGAAGTCAACAGCCGGAGAGCAACCACCGCCAATGAGTGGGGACGAGCACGCCTGCCGCCACCAAGATCCGCAGGTGCCGAACAACCTGCCAAATAACATGCGAAGAACGAAAAGAAATGCCGCGATGCTTGCAGCTATTCCTCTCCGTCCAGATAAACCAGTAGACCAAACATGGAATGATGAAGCTGATGTGCAAGGCGGTGGCCCTGTGAGAGGACCTCCACCAAAAACCTAATCTATGTGCAATGTCAGTGCACGTGTGAATGTGTGTGCTGATGTAAGGGAACCAGCCATCAAAGTAATCCCAAACCGATCTCGCCAGAGGACTCGACACAAACAAATGCTGAAACGACTCGACTGAGAAAGAAGAGACACAACAGAGACACTTGGATGCAAGAGAGATACCCCGGGCCTGAACATAACACTCAACAGGGAGCCTCTGGAGGAGGCGCCAGATGAAGACAGATATGGTAGGGGTCAGCCCAGCATTCCAAACCATGCGAAGTCCGAAATGTCTAGGGGACCGTGTCCGGATGAGCTCCCAGGCTGAGGCCGTCGAGAACTCGCCATCGCCAGTGAGGCTCCATCGCATCACATCGCGCCTGCCCACCTCAATCGGAACAGCCCTTATAAGATCCAAAACATGCAAAGGCACACCATACAAAGCCAGATAATCATGCAGTTTTTCAACATGCCAAGTATGATCACGCCAAAACCTAGAGACCTCAGCGGCAGTAAGATCAGTCCCGGGCGGACAATAGGTCCTAAGGGGAAGATCCCCGACCCACACGTCGTCCCAGAAACTAATCCGCCCTTCGCCTAGGGACCACCTAATGAGACCATGAACCTGACCCCTAATGTCCGTGAGACGATGCCAGATAGGACTATCATGCACAGAGTAAGGAGAAATGAAAGCACGCCCAGCATGGAAACAGTACTTGCGCATCGTGAACTGCGCCCAAAGTGAATCCTGCGCGAGAAATCTCCACCAGAGCTTGATGCTGAAAGCTATGACGACCTCGCGGAAACGACGGATGCCGAGGCCTCCCTCATCCAACGGCAGACAAATCTTCTTCTTCCAGCTAACCCAGTGAATCTTCCTCTGCTCCCCAACCGTACCCCAAAAGAACCGGGCCATGATCTGCTCCAACTCCCTCAGCCAATACTGATACGGCTTCAGGACCTGGAAGATGTGAAGAGGGATGGTTACAAGGGTGCTCTTGATCAGAGCGAGGGGCCCTCCAAGAGAGAGATGTCTGTGAGACCAGCTGTGAATCCGGTCCGGTTTAGGGTT